>NW_027526335.1:2528480-3128480 GCF_048455015.1 Haemaphysalis longicornis
AAAAAAAAAGACACTGGCGGTACTGCGCAGATGGAAAAGACATGGCACGACATACCTGGAAGAGGCAGATTTTATTTGTTGTATGCAGCTGGGGAAGCCAAAAATGATCGTGCTTCGGAAGATTGCTTATCCAGCTCCTGCTGGAAATAAAGTTATAGCGGGAAACACTGAAGCTGCTTGCGATTTCAAGTGCATCGATCGTCATAATTCTAAGCGTTACGGGCTAATTGCAGAACCACAAAAAAATGTGCAACAGCTGACCAAGGTATGCGGCATGCCATTGAGGAATCAGTGCGCCGAAATTAACTCAGGTGGTGTTGACGGATTGTTCTTATTGGGTTGAGTTGGATTTTGTGGGGACTTCGTGTCCGTTGCGCATGGCAATGCTGCTGGCCGCTTTAAAGGAGCCATGAAGAGAAAACAAAAGTTTGTTTTATTCGAAAGATTAGGTGTTTCATAGTACCCCAAGCGCTTTCCCGGAAGCAAATGATGCTTTATTCACTGAGAAATAAGGCAATTTAAGCCAAAATTTTAAATCTCCCGCTAAAATTGAACATTCCGTGACGTTTACAATGGCGTCATAGAGCCGGT
Source organism: Haemaphysalis longicornis (assembly GCF_048455015.1). Taxonomy (NCBI): domain Eukaryota; kingdom Metazoa; phylum Arthropoda; class Arachnida; order Ixodida; family Ixodidae; genus Haemaphysalis; species Haemaphysalis longicornis. Next base: position 2,529,072 of record NW_027526335.1, read on the forward strand.
CCATGAAACAGATACTTAGTATGTCGACTCCATATAGCACCCACACGCTTGAGTCGACCGAGACGGCGGCCATTTTAAAAATGCTAGTAAAACCTAGTGCACCCGCAGCCCTAGTCATGGAATCGCCTGATCCGGAGAACAAAACTCTCGCCGAGGAGCTCCGGCTTGCATTTAACAACCTCACACCACTTGAACGCTCAACGCTTCTAAGTGCACGAGCGGCAAGAGTTGTGGGATACGCGGTGGACGGGAAAGCGACCATTCCGCGATAGCCACAACAGACGAACGCCCTGCCGTCGGCACCGCTGCCTCGTCAGCGCCGTCGCCACGGACGAATACAGACTGGTACGTATGTGCCGTATTTTTATTACGGTTAATAATAGTTCAACTTCAGTAGCAGTATCGCTTATGCCAGTTGGCCGGTGTCGTGTATGGAAAGCCGTTCGCGCGAGCTCTCTGCTTCGACCAGAAAGATACGAGCGTCAATGCGCGGTGTTTACGGCATTTTTTCCCCCAAGGTCAGAGCGCCTCGAACCCGAAAATTCGTCTGCGCGACGGCGAGATGTCGAGCTCGGCCAGGCGGTTGTTTCGTACGCATTGGCGCACACGCTTGCGTGTTCGTTCGGAACTTCAACCGTTTACTCCACCGTTCTTTGTCATAAAAAGAATGTGCAGTATGTTTCACGGGCATTTAGCTCGCTATGCAAACTGTGAGCCCTGCCTAACATGCGTTTGCTTTTGCCGGCCTCCGCCAATCGCAGAGCTTAGCCCATGTGACGGCATAGGTTCTGTTGCGGGAAATGAGCTGGTGGGTCGCATGACCATTCCCGTTTTTCCTAATTATGTAGCTTATTTGAGCGAAGTTTGCGTTATAAGTGGTGTCGTTATGGTTCTAACGAGGCAATCTTTCGAATGAACCAAACTTGTGTTTTCTCTTCATGGCTCCTTTAAAGCCTATTTCGGTCCCGATTGTAACGCGCACACAAATATTAAACCTTTTAGCAAAAGAAGGTGCGCGTTAGAATCGTGAAAATACGGTAGCCCCCTTTCCGGGAACCCCGCCGCTCCCCTCACCTCAATTCTTTGGACGGGGTGCATATAACGCGGGAAGGGTCGAGGTATCTGAACCCGCCAGTCGACTCGACCCTTTCTCGTCGAGTCCGTGTATCCGGGCAACACCACCTAGTCTAGGTGGCGTTGATCAGGGGCTACATATGAGAAAGGAGTTAATGATGCGATGGCGGGTTACATTAAAAATCGTCATCTGCACCGCTAACCAGAGCGGCAATCGAATATCCGCCGTAGTGCTAAGCCGAACACATATGTAGGCGGACCTGTAGGCAGACCGGCAGGCTGCTCCCAGCGCGCGTCTCCAGTCCTCACCCACTGCCTCGAGCGTCGTTCTCTGGCCGCCGAAGTAATTTGCACTCGCAGCGCCTGCGTCACGTCCACGGTCGCTTTTAAAGACGATAGTCTTTCTTGGGCTACTTAAACCCAGAAATTTTGGTCTGTCTGTATGTCTGTGTGTCTGTATGTCTGTCCGTCTGTCTGTCTGTGACTCCATTCAGCCACCCGGCCAAAGCAAAGCAATGCCTGCGCAATAGTCTTATATAGTCACAGCTAAATCTACCCGTCTTGGTCCGGTGTAATGTTCATACTTGTCAACATTATTGAAGAAGAACAAGACATTACGCAAATATGAGAAAACAAATCAATACAGAAGTGATATTTGCAGTGTTCCTTTATAAAAATTCAAACGTGCTTGACTTTTGCGAAATTAAATACTTCATCAACTGCAGAAAAAGAATTCACTCCGCCGTCGCCTGCTGTCGCCAGCGCCACTATAGCTTCTGGCGCCATTTTAAGAAATCAACCGGCAACAGTTACGCAAGGTTCCACTAGATAGTTTCCACGTTCTGCTTGCAACGCACGTGGAGTAGGGAAACGCGGTTCTATAAACGTTGGAGTAGGGTGCCTCGATTAACGCGCGTCTTCGCCGTACGGCAGCGTTCGCATCGAGACACCCGGTTTGGAGCAGTGGAACGCGGGAAATTTAAAATGATTTAAGCAAACCTTTGGTGTCTTTACCTTGGGAGGAGCGCGACGCAAGAGGAACAACATGAGAGGTGAGCGGGAAAGCGAAGGGAGGCATTTACTTGGCAAAAGTCGATCAAGACTATCGTCTTTTGACGAGATTTGCAACGAAAGGAGCAGATACGCGGCCAATTTTTTAATTAAGCGGCTCACGATATCAGTACGGGGGGGGGGGGGGGGGGGGGCATTCCCAGAAACTGCCGGCGACGCGGATTCGGCAGTGCTACGGCAGTTCTGCTCTGTGATATCCGTCCGATGGTCACGTGGTCAGCTTTGTTTACTCAAAATCTCGCATTTCGCGGCACTGCGACTGGCCGCATTAAAAACGCCTCTAATTAAACAACTGTCGCACCCTGAAGCAAATGAGATTTCCACACGTGATAAGTAGGTCATTAGCTACCTATCGCAAAAAAAAAAAAAAAAACAAGATGCAAAATTTTTGTGTCAGTGCCCCTTTAACATCGCTCGGGGCGGTGTGCTCCGCTGCGTAGTACAAACGTGTTTCACACCGTGTGCTTAGTTTTTGCGAAAATTTCAACTGTTTTAGCCAATGTTGCGATGCCGTTCAAGGCGCAAACGTCGCTTGGCCAACACTATGTGGTGGTGGGTTATCAAACAACCAGAGAAAGCGAGAAAAAGTCGCCGACAGCAAACATCTGCACGGCACTGCCTGGAGAAAATGCTGTGCGGTTGGGACGCGTTTTTGCTGCATCGCTTGCCGCCAACAGACACCGAGTTGAGATATCGGTGGACGCCGTTGATACACCGCAACGACTTTGTACCAACCACTAACCGTAGGGTTTATTCGGTGCACTTCTTGGACGACAAGCAGACGGGGCAAAATCCATTTATCGCACGCAAAGCTGCAGACAGGGGCGACAAAACGGAACCCCGGGAAATGTTTATCCTTTACAAAGTAGCTTTATCCTTTACAATTCAACATTGATTGATTAATTGATTGGTTATGGGATTTAAGGCGCCGACGCTTCACAGGCGATGAGGCGTGCCGTAGTGGAGGGCTCCTGATTAATTTTGACCACCTGGGGATACTTCACGTGCGCCGATATAATACAACATTACAATAACTTCTGTTGTAGTCAATTTAAAATATAGTATATTGTTTGGTCATTATAGCCGATTGTCATTAAACAATCCCCTTTTCATCTAATCTAACCTTTAAAATCACTGTGTTTTGTTTAATTTTTTTCAGACAAACGCATTTCTCTGCCATACGATATTAAAAGATAACTTTCTCAATGACCCTCCGGGCAGGGCAGGACACGGACACCCCAACTCCGGCACTCACATATAAATAAATTACGAACGAATACAAAGACGAGCGGCGTACCCTCCCCGAGCCATACCGCACCCTGACCAGGGAGCAACAAACGATACTCAGGCGCATCCAGGCGGGGTCACTAGCCCACCCCGTCCTGTTGCATACATTTTACCCTGAACACGAGGGGGACCGCTGCCCATTCTGTAAAACAAACAGCGGCACGCTCGCACACATACTGGCGGAGTGCACTGAACTCAAGGCCCCTATACCCCCCCACCCTACCCCACTCCACGAGCGATGGGAGACCTTGCGGTCCAGCCCCGCCCTGCCGACCCAGCTCGCGCTGACGGCCAGGGGCCAGGAGCTGCTGGCCCAATACGGTTCCCGCGACCTGGGAACCGCTCCGTCTGGCGTCTGAACACGCCTCGAGCTCAAATAAAGTTACTACTACTACTACTACTACTCCATCGCACACTGCTGGTCGATAGCAGGATAAGCAGTCAGCCAACGCAGCTCGAGATACGCGAACGCTTCATATGGAAAATAGTTCAACCTGTTCACAACGCGGTCAAAGGAAAAGCTTCTCATCCTCACGGAATCTAAAGTACTGCAATAACAAAACAGCCACTGCTGATCGCGTAAAGCCTTCGTGGTGCAAGCAGAGGGTCCACAAAGATGGGCTCCGAGAGACAGGGCGCGTGCGCTGGGCAGAGTTAGGCCAATCATGATAACAACCTGCGAATGGTAATTTGACTGGTGGTGCGGTCGCTATTTCTCCGCCCAGGTAATTTCGTTTCGTCAGTAACAGTCGTAGGTCTAGTTCAGAAAGATTATATTGTATTGTAGTGTCAATAGCGTAGCAATCGCCTCGTCGAAAGTCCATCGCGAGCACGGATCAGCGTGACCCACATGCTGTGCGCGCGCCACATTCGACGTCCGCGCTTCCGTAGACATGACTAATCGGTGAACATAACAAGCATGGTGGCATTTAAAATACGTATTTACTCCCCGATATCGATTTTTATGTCAGTCGGTGCCATACCAGTAGCGGTTAAATCGCGGAACTGCGGAGCACCACCGGCACCACCACCACCACCAGTGCTGCTGCTGCTCGCTACAGCCGGGGTCTGCATCTTTCGCTCTGGCAGCGAATTGGGACCTAAAATCTGTCCGCAGGTGGTGAAAATAAAACAGAACACTCACACACACACACACACACACACACACACACACACACGCGCGCACCCACGCACACGCACACACACACACACGCGCGCACCCACGCACACGCACACACACACATACACACACACGCACACACTCACGCACACACACTCACGCACACACTCACGCACACACACACACACACACTCACGCACACACACTCACGCACGCACACACACACACACGCACACACACACACACTCACGCACACACACACACGCACACGCACGCATGCACACACACACACAATCACACACACACCCAATCACACACACACGCACGAACACTCACGCACGCACACACACACACACACACACACACACACACGCACGCACGCACGCAGTCACTGCAACTGCTAACTTGTCAGAACAAGCAAATGGCGGCGCCCTCCTCTAGAAAGGAATATGGTGTATATGTTCCACAAAGCGCGGTTGTCGCTCCTGTGTTGGCTGTCTCCGAACCGCGCGGCCCCTATCCGTGCAAGAAGAAAAGCCAAGGCATTGCGAAGCACGCTCATGTACGAAAAATGCGCCGAGACAATGCCCGAGGAGCGTGATGCATGCGCGAGGCCGCGTGGCACAGCGGCAAGACAAAAGGGGGACGGAACTGGCCGGAAGCTTCATCGTCGCCGCGACGGTCTCAGCTGTTTGAAGAGCGGGGGGTCTCCGACAAAGCTAAGCCCCGCGCTGTCGCGACCTCCTCCTCACGGGATGACGCTTCCTTTCTCGGGCCGGTGGACCGTGCGATATGGAGGGCACGAGCGTCCGTAGCGATTTAACGACGCGCGGCTGTCACGATGCGTTCGGGGCTGGAAAAGTTTGCCCCGGAGTATTCTTCTTCACGCCCCTCGGGCATACGTTCTCAAGCGGCCCTTGTTTGCTCCGTTTCGTGTGGCTTCCTTTTTTGCCTCGGCCTGATTTCTCGTGCCGCCACATCGTTCATCCGCGCACAGGACGCGCCAAGTGTTGGGATGTGTTCGCAGTCGGAAGCGCAAGCGAAAGTAAACGTTGGTACTGAAGCCTGGCGGGAGACTTCTGGCACGCTTGGCACGCTGTCCGTCCGAAGTTACACCAGTGTTTGTTGCTGCTGTTTGTGGACGTATCTAGTGGCGGCGGCGCCTGTTCCTTTAGTACACTTCCAATCAGTGTCGCTGCAGAACACTTTGCGCCTCTGCGGGCGTGCGAGTGGTTGCCGTCGTCGCGCGAAAAAAACGTCTCTCCCTTCTGGGGGAATGTTTTCCCAAATGTGTGCGCAGTGATCTTTATTTCACCGCAGTACGTCTAAAATTAAGATTTGCCAAGAAGTAATACCGACACGTGCCTGAGCACAGCAAGCTGGAGAAATGTAGAACGTTTTGAAACATGGCTTCGAGGAGTGCTGACACCGCCGAAATTAGATTCTTGATGCCGTCTTCTACAAGGTGAACGAAGCTGTATCAAATGCCCTATCTTTCAGGTCCCACGTGAGTCCGAATCGACCTGCTAGGCGCATTGCCGAAACATCCCGGAGGCTCAGGCTGGGTGTGCTTGAATACCGTGACATCAATTTCTTCGGTGCGAGGCGCGATTTGCCTCCACCTAAGAAGTTTAAAGTAGGGGTGTGCGAATATCAAATTTCTCGAATACGAATCGAATACGAATATCTAGCTTCCAATATCGAATCAAAAATCGAATAATTAAGGGGGGATGTGGCTTTCGAAATCAACCTTTTGATTCCTTTGTGAATTTTGACGAAAATTAGCACAGCAACTGGAAATGCGTTTGCGATAAAACCATAAAAATTTCAAAGTAATATTTTGAAAACTTCTTATTTATAAAATTTTCTTTCTGCCCACCTTGTAGCGAGCTTGAGCGTCCTATAAAACATGACAGAAAACTTTTTCAAAGTAGTTTGCATTTCCAAATGAATGGAAGAGGTCGTGACAGTCTTAGCTTTTTATTAGAAAGCAATTTGTTTTATTTTTCAGTTTTTTTTAGAGGTGAATGTACAACAGGCATATAGACAACGAATGACCATTTCAATAAAAAATTCACAAAAAGTAAACCTGAAGAAACAAGAGTGTCACAACCTGAACTGTTCATCAAGGAATGTAACGCAAAAAAAAAAAACCGGAATCAAAAATAGACCAACAGGTCTCGAAGAAATCACAAAACAAGAGACGTAGGTGAAAAAAAAAAACTGTTTTGAGAAAACGTATTCCGAAGTTGAAAAATAGGTTTCATTCATCAAAAGTCGCTACGGTTGTAGCCTTTCGTGTTTTTTTTTTCTTTTGAACACGGGGCTTCTGGAATGCCTTGCCTTGAAATTGGAGTGCATTTTGCAGCCTTTTTTCTCATAAAACATCATTTCCAGCTCCTCTGTGACGAGTACATAGCCCACTTTGCGGACCAGGGGGGAGGGGGGTGGGGGAGATGTCTCGCAATGCAAAGTAGGTTAGCTGGTTGCTTGTACTGCACTGCAAAACTTTCCTCTGCAGTGACCAGGACACCAAATTAAGCACTTTTTTTTTACTTAAATTTGAAAACTGAGCTTTGACTTATTTTATGCTTTATATCCTCGCCTGGAGCAGCAGCTTACGTGCAGGCGTTCAGTACCAAAAGTTTACATACCACAAGGGTACAAACGAGCTGCTTTGAAGCTTGGTATAATATGCTGCATAACTCCAACTTCAATACATGGACATTTTTTGGTACTCTTAAAATTCAGGCCATCCAATATTAATAATTTCCCTAAAAAATCAATTTGTTAAATTCAACGACAGTAAGGTACATTTTAACGCCGTCAGCACGTTTTTATTCCGAACTCAGACCTGTTTGCATGATTACTCGAAGTGCACGGGAAACGTTGCGCAAGAAACCGTTATGGCTCACCCGCATCGCGGCGCTCGTATACCGCAACCTGTCATACTTTGTTTATCCCTGACATTGCCCGTCAGGTCGCTCTTAAGATTAATTCTAAAGTCAAAGGGATTAATTACAATTGCTGGCGTTCAATCGTACCAGGTTGCGTAGTCAGGCGATGCTCCAACGAGCAGCGGCTACGCCGTGCGCGCCGAAGCTTTTGACGCGTCGTCCGTTTCTTTCCAAAGGCCAGCGAGAATGGACGCAGAAGCAACTTCGGACAATGAAGATGGGTAAAATGCAGATTTCACGCCTGCTTAATTCGGAACCTCGCCCAGAAAACTGAGACACACTGAAACGGCGGCGCATGTCGCTGGCCGTCTTCCGAATATGACGCTCCTTCCGGTCGAGCTGCCTCGCGGTTTCTCGCTCTTCCGGCGATGCGGGTGGGAGCAGTGGGCGTGGTAAACTTTATCGACAAACACCGCTGTCCCCAAGCTAAAAATGCCGAAAAAAAGTTGACACGCATGAACTGACCAATGTAACAATTGTAAAAAATAGAATTTTACCCGATTTTGAAATTTGAAGGTTGCGTACAGCTTCGCTACCTTCAAGTGTTACGCGTTAGTGTAAGCTTCCCTCATATGTCTTTACCGTTGCAAGCCCTTCCGACGCAAAACTGAGGCTTGCACGGCGTGTTGACAGCCCGGACACCGACAGGACGTTTGCCCGAGCACGCAAATTGCCCCGCGCTGCCCCAAGTGTGGACTCTCCAGTGCACCCGACGACCACAAGTGCACTCCTAAGTGTATTGTGTGCGACGGCCCCCACCTGACGGGTTCAGCTGAGTGTCCTCGCCGCTACCAACCTCGCCGGCAGCCGCTTACGTACGCACAGGCGGCCAACTCCAAGGCAGCATCCGCCACCAAGGAGGAGGACTTTCCGCCTCTCCTGAACAAGCTCCCCTCCAAGACTGCTGGCATACACGACGCCACGAAGCAAGACGCTGCCAAGAAACATCACCAGGTGAGCTGCACATGCTCGTTGCCCAGTAGCGCTCCGTCTGAACCTCCATTCCTCCCCCACAACAGCGACCCTCACTTAGAACTTATTAAGGAGCTGCATGCCATTCGTGCCGAGGTAGCTGCCCTCAGGCAGGAGAACGCGGCTCTTAAACGCGAACTTCAACTCGCGAAAAAGCAACCCTCTCCGACGTCTCCTCTTCAGAATGAGCCCATACAAATGGATATACAGTCGTCTCCCCCTCGCAATCTCCTGAAACCACCGACCCCGCCGCGTCTCCCCCGCCCAAACGCAAGACTGTCTCGACCGGCGACTCACCCTGCGCTTCCACGCGGGATGAAAAGCTAGGAATTCTTGAACAAACAATCGCCAGCCACAGAGAGGAATGCCTGCAACTCCACAACGTCCTCCTACAAAATCAGTCGGCCCTTCAGTCTACCATTGAGATGATGCGCCTCGATTTCCGCAACTTCATTGGGTCTCAGGCCGTAGCTCACAATACCCCCTCCCCCCCGCGGACGAGGACGATGTCTAAATGCCGCATCTCATTGGTTGTGTGGCAGTGGAATTGCCGAGGGTTCACCCGCAAGCGACACAACCTTCAACAACTAATTTCGACAGAAGCTACTCCTCCCGCCCTCATCGCTATCCAAGAACCTGGTAAACACATTAAATTAACAGGCTATCAATCCTTCCATACTCCCAACAACCCGTACACAGCGGTGCTTGTTCAGCGCAACATTCCTGCGGACCATCACGTCTTCGACAGTATCTCTATTCCGCATGATAGTCGTCCTCTATCCGCCAAAGCACACTGCCTCTAGGCTATATGTCCTCAATGTCTATAGCAGCCCCAAAGCACACGCGCATAACTTCAGCAACTTACTTACGCTGACCAAGTGAGCGGCTGCTCACCACACTCTCATTATACTTGGAGATTTTAACGCCCCGCATACAACCTGGGGTTACATGCGTACAACCAAGAAAGGGAGGCTGCTCTGGGAGTTGGTGCAGGCGCGAATGCTCGCAGTCGAATCTGATCCCACCGTCCCCACTCGGATCGGTAACAGTGCCCTAACCGATACCTCCCCGGACCTGACGCTCTCACACCGAGTCAAAGAACTGAAATGGCACTGCACTCCTCACACTTTGGGCAGTGACCATTTTATTATTCAGTCCACTCTCCAACTCGATACCTCACTCGCCCCACGGTTACGGCAGACCCACATCACCGACTGGCCAGCATTCAGGGAGACTTGTCAGGGGCAGGAGCCACCCGACGATGATATGTCGGTCCAGAGTTAGCTTAGTCGCCTTATAGACATTAAGAAAACTCATGACCTCCCTTTGGACCCAGACATTCCTTCAGAAACAGTCGACACGCGTTTGCAACATCTATGGGAGGCTTACATCTATGTGAGTCAGCCTCCAACTTCTATGGGAGTCAGCTCACTCGTCTCACAGCCACGCTCTCAGGCAGAATGCTTCTCCGACGGCTGCGCCTTGACAGCCCATTCCTTATCGACGCGCCCATTCCCCTTCCCAGCCACATTCATGAGCTAATAACGGTGAGACCCATACCGCGCAATATGCACCCGACGTTTCATCGAGCGCGCAGGGAGCACAGGGCGAGGACGTTAACCAAGCGGTACCCAATCACCCCCTCCACCGTCTACGTCGACGCTGCGAGATACAGGAGCCGTGAAGCTTAAGCGCTAACCACATGGAGCGATTTTTCCAGCGACGCGACGAGCGACGCGACTAGGATCCGCAGTCGCCGAACCGAAGTCGCTCGCCGAGGCAACCACATGACAGCGACGGCTCGAGCGACTGAGGATGGCGATTTCAATGTTTCCGCACTGCGCATAGTAACGCGCTTGGTACGCTGGATGTTTGCAAACATTTTTTTTGTTCATTTGTCATAAAAAGCATGACTTAAAAAGTATTACGCCTTTCTACCTTGCTTTTTGCACTTCATTGCATCTCTAAAACTGGTTTGGGTTAGCGATAGCGCACGCTTTTCCTTCTGCGCCTCGTTTCTCGGCTCCAACATGAACGCCGTGAAGAATTCGCCTTCTTGGCGTCGTTTTTCCCACACGGGTCTCACCCAGTGTGAGCGGGAGCCTTCTTGCTTCTGCTTCAGCGTGTACACAAGCTTTGCCACGCAAAGCTTTCTTTGCCGCTGCACCGCAAACGCCGTCTGCGTGGATTTGCAAAATCTTCCCCCCGTTCTCTTTCAAAACCGGAGGTTGCGTGCTTACGTAGGGGCTCTCCTATTGGCTAGTGGCTGAGGCCACTTCCGGGAGGCGAGCGACTGTTTCTGGCGGCCCAGAACCGAGCGATTCGGTGAGCGACTTGGTCCGCGGCGAAAAGTAGTTCGTCGCTAGTCGCGTCGCTCCCCAAGTCGCTTGCAAAATCGCTCCATGTGGTTGGGGCTTTATGCGGTAGCGGCCATTAATGGCCCTGACGCCCCTCCGCTTGCTTCCCTTACTCTGTACAGTAACTCCCCGGCGACCGCGGAAGAGGCGGCAGTAGCCCTAGCCTTTACCCTCAGGCCGTCCCCCTCCATCGTAATCTCCGATTCCAAAACGGCCGTTCAAAATTTCGCCAAAGGAATGATCTCGCATTTGGCCCTCAAAATCCTTCTTCAAAATTCTCCCACCACCCCAGTCGAGCTGGTATGGACTCCGGCCCATACGGGTGTGGGGGGGAACGAGGCAGCACACAGGACCGCTCGAGAGCTCACCGTCCGAGCTGGTCCTGGCCTTGAGCCCTTCCACGGAGCCCTATCCGCCCGCGACACACTTGTTACCTTCAACGACATAACCTCGCACTACCGCCTCTCCCGCCGCCAACTACCCCCAGCCGCTCCGACCTTCTCCAACGAAGAGGAACGCCTATGGCGACTCACCCAGACACACGTACTCCCCTGCCGATATCGACTTCACCTAATCTACCCTTCTTTGTACCCCACCCCTTTGTGCCCCGACTGCGGGTCCCTCGATACCCAAGACCACTGCATGTGGCAGTGCCCCCAAATCCCATTCCCCCCTTTCACAGACGGAGAGCACTGGGCGAAGGCGTTGTGCAGCTCGGACCGTGAGGTCCAGGTAAGGCCATCCAGCGAGCTGCAATGGTCACCGGCCGGTTACCACCGCCGGTCACCCGCCACCCAGACTAGCCTCATGGGGCTCAAATAAAGTTTCTCTCTCTTTCTCTCTCTCTCCACAACACGTGGGTGCAGGCGTAGAATGTACAATGGGAGCCCGCTTTCATCTACGTTCTCAGCTGTTCTGTTGAAGCAGTGCCGCAACAGCGCAGCTATACTGATTTTGCAAAAAGTACCCGTATTGAGACGAATGTAGCGTCAGCCTGCCGCGTCGCAACAATTTCCAACCCACCAAAGTTGCGGCCGTCAAAACAGCCCGCCCGCGAGACCAAATCGCGCACGCAAACAGCACGTGGCAACCTGCGAGTTCTGTGTCGTCGCTCGTCGGCCCCGAGGACGTCAAGAAATGATGCACCCGCTCGCCTAACGACGACGGTGGTTGAACGCGAAGCTTTCTCGGCAAGGATTCTTTGGTTGTCGTCTGAGTTTGGACTGAGTTTCGGCCATGTCGAAATGGAGCAATCGGGCAGACGCCGGCTTCATAAGGTTAGAGGGAGCCAGCTTTGATTCCGGCCACTGCGCCGTTTTTTTCCCCCCACAATTCACCCACGGTAATTCATCATCATCCTGCGGGGCGTTTGCGCGTTACAGACGCCATCAGTGAGAGCACTAAAGCTTCGCTTTAATTTAGGCCAGCTGCGCGGCAGCCTGAAATGCGGTGGTAAAACGTCGCCCACTCGCACTGCGCACTCAGCGCCAGCGGAGAACGCACAGATCTGCCTCAGATGGGTTCACAGCACCGTTGTGGACCACTGCTGAGAACTGACAACTTTCATCGTGAAGACAAAAACAGTAAAAAGGAGGGTGGGGCCCGGAGTCATCGTGTACCGTGGGTGGGCTCTGCGGCGCTGTACTGACTCGCCGGCATGCCATGCAGGGCGGCAAGTCTGCATGCCGCAGAAGACACCTGTCGACGGCTGGCCGCTCGCGCGCTCCCTTTTGCGCGGGGCCTCTGGGCGGCATAAAGTCTACCGCGGCGTTTCCCATGGCGGCCGCCCGCCTCCTTGCTGGTGCCGTCTCCCCGTGCACGTGACTCTGGAGGCCGGCACGGCAGACCCTTGCCGTCGTCCGGAGCACCTCCGCTGTGCAGGGGCTTTGCAGTGCCACCAGGAAGAGAGGCCTGGAATCCAGACGGATGTTAATGGCTCGATGCCTCTACCGTGAGAGGCCGGGATACAAAAGCGTCTGCGCGGGAAGCTTAGTTAACTTTTAGCTTGACAAGAAGCAGGCGGTTGAGGCTCTCGACGGCGACGTCGCGGGCGTGGCGCATCCCCCCCTGGGGTGCGTCAGGCGCTTGATTGCCGACCACAAAAGTGGCGCACGCGCGCGCTCACGAGGACGGGGCCGGAAAATTGAACTGCGTACCTGCCAGGCTTTCGCGGGCGTCAAGCTGGCCTGCGTCGCGGGGATGGTGCGCCAGCGTTTCTGCTCGTCGTTGGGTTGCAATATCTCGAACGCTAAGCCCTCGGGTGAAATAAATAACGGGTCGATATAAGACAACCGGTTAATGTCGGGTTGTGCGCGTACCTGGAAGGGAAACTTTACACCTGATGGCAATGAACTGCAATGAAAGCGTAATTTACAGATGGTTACCATAATGCACCGTTTTTACGGGCGTGCCTGGGGTGTACATATTATGGAGTGATTTTCTGACGCAGATCCACGCTCATTGCGAAAACAAGCCTGGTTCATTTGCTCTTTAGTTGGGTCCAAATGAATCTTGCCTGTTCTCTTTCGCACGGGGGTATCTGCTATAGCAGATACCCCCAGGCTTCGGATACAGGCTTCGGAGCGCACAGGTTTCCTGTGGTTGACCCACAAAATGGTTTCCCCTGATCTCGAACCCGCGTTCGTAACTTTCTTGTTGTCGGCGAAGATGGATTTTGCGCGTACGTTTTTTCTTTCTTTTTAACCCGTGCCTGCGTAGTAGAATTTAACGAGGCTCTGACAGGCACCAAAGCTCTTCCGTGGCTGTAGCAGCAGTGCGGGCGAACAAGCATTTAATAAAATCGACGGAGCAAAATCAACGAAAGAAGGACAGCCAGTCGAGGCCAAGGAAGGGATGCCTTTCACGGGTCGAGGCCCATAACATCAGCCTCTTCTCAGCGAATAAAAATTGCCCCACCTTCCCGCGAGGGGAACCCTGTGGAGATGCGACGCATCTTGGGGGTTCACTTGGTGTTTCCGTTGGGTTGATTCTCTAATTGCGTGAAACGTGTGAGGAACGCGTATGATGTATTCTTTATTTCTTTGGCCGGTGCTGGAACGACCGCGGCTATGACGCAACACAATCCACTTTAATCCAATCCAAATCCAATCCTATCCAATCCAAGCCAAGCCAATCGAATCCAATCCAATGCCCCTCGCGAGAGAGCGTTCGCTATCGGAGAGGAGAGCGGAGGTGGTGTTGGTGAGCGGCGGAGAGCGCAGCTCGCGCGGCGAGGAGAATGGGGGAGGGGTGTGGACGGACAACAACAACGCCGTGTGGAGGGACAAGGCGAGTGAATGAGATGCAGTCGCATCTAAAATATTTACTCTCTCTCTCTCTCTCTGCTGTGATGCTTCCTGAGTCCTCGGGGACCCCTCATGCTGCACCGAGAGGCAAGTTCAGGCCGCTCATCTTGTACCTCGAGGAGTCGGGCCTCAACACCCGCCCATGAACTGTCGAAGCCAAATCCCACCCACCATCCACCCCAATTATTCCTTTTGTGTGTGCGTGTGTGCGTGTGCGTGTAAATAGTCTGTATATAACCTGCGTGTGTATGTGTACAGTCTGTGCATAGCCTTTTAGTCGCCCGTTACCACATTCCCGATAATCCACTGCCCCTCCTTTCGACGCTCTTCCCTCCCCCCCCCCCCCCCGGCGAGACCTGTGCCCTCTGACGAGAGGCAAAACTTCGCCCTCTAAATATTATCCGTTTTAGAAACAATTCCTCTCTCTCTCTCTCTCTCTCTCTCTATCTCTCTCTCTCTCTCTCTCTCTCTCTCTCTCTCTCTCATTTGAAACCGTGTTTCTCTCTGTGTCCCCGTTTGTTCAGCGAAAGTTTAATTTTGAAAGGACTGTGTATTCGAAATTCCGATTTGACAAAAGGAAACGATCTATTGAAATCTCGGGCGATGGACATGCTCTCGTACGCAAAAAAAGCGCGTCGGAAGCAGTTTACGGCAGTTTCTGCTGTAAACCGCCTCCGTAAGAGCAGTGCATTCGTATACTAGCTTTCCTGCAAGATAAGAGAAAAATTTACTATCCCTTCCTAAAATAAGTTGAGGGAAGCGCGAAAACTAAAAGTGCGTCGGAACCTTCGCTGAAAGTGCGTCCAATCGATCGTCAAACCTTCGAAGTCCCAAATCGCAAACGAAGCACGAACCCAGGCGACGATTTTTTTTGCGCACTATGTAAACGCATCTACGAACGGTCTAAATGGGTACCGATACATGGTTTATGAGATGAAGGTATACGTTTGTACTCCTCCTTCATTGTCAATGCGTGTGTTGTCTTACCTACAAACCGAACCCCCTATCGACACAACTGAAGCCCGCTTTCACGCACGCCCCGTGGGAGCACTCGGAGGTCTTGTCGGAGCTTTTCGGTCTACGGGGAAACGCATCAGTTTTAAGACAGGACGCCATCGGTCCTACTAAGAAAGCCCTCTCGTCAAAGGAGAGGGGAAAGAAGGAAGGTGGTTCTGACTGCGAGCGCAGCTGAGACGCTCTGCTTGCGGACCCCGCCTTCGCGAGGGGCCTCGTCCTCTCGCACGAGTTGCGCCGCCGCTCGTTTCTGCTGCCATGCGTCGGGACAGTTGACGACGACGGTCTGTTCACTCACTCGGCTGCGCTCTTCCGCTCTCTCCCTTCATCTGCGCTGTACTGCTGGCATGGACGGCTACCTTTCACTGCTGCCGAGTTTAACAGCGTACTGCGGAATGGAACGCTTCGACGGAGACGTGTCCCTGCTGTTGTAGATGCTGATGCCAAAGCCGCCTTTTTCGCTCAGTGGGTCGTTTAATGCTTTCGCAATGGAAGAGAAAAAAACCCGCCCGCATCTTCCCACGGGGGGAACTCGAGTAAATGCGTCGCAGAGTGGTGGGGGTATCGCGTGAATGTTGCGTAATTGGGCATGGTTCTGGAATGTCTAATTGTTATTTCGCCTTTATTATTCTTATTTATTGAATGAAGGAGAAGCGAAGGCAAGGAGTGTAAAGTTAAAGTCTGTCTTTATTGCTTGGTGCCGTCAAGCAAAGCGTCAAGTCAAGCGAAAGCCAAGCAAAGACGCCCTTGACTGAATTCCGAACGCGCGCTCCGCCGCTTATATACACACCGCCCGCGTTCGAGGGAGAGGAGTACGGGGGAGAGACGCGCATGCGCACACTTCCGTACACAAGCGCGCGAACTTTCCACGCACCCACCACGCCGTTATCACGGGCACACGCCCTGCCGCCGTTACTGTTGGGCGCGACGCAGCGCACGGGTAGCTACGACGCATGCGCGCACAGACGCGCTCCCCCCGCACCGCCGCAGCTGTTGTTGAGAGCGACGGAGCGCACGGGGTACACGCGCTCCTCCCGCACCGCCGCACCTGTTGTTGAGAGCGAGGAGGGTACGGGGGAGAGACGCGCACCTGCGCCTCGACGCGACGCGCATGCGCAGTGAGCGTGTGGACGGCGCCGACAACATCGACGAGTGACATCGCGAGCAGAAATGCTCCGCATTTAAAAGGAGCCTCGACGCGTCCCAATAACGGGGGAAGAACGCTGTCAAGCTGGCACTGTCCCCGCTACTGCCAAACGCGCGCAAGCCGTGGGCGCGTTCGTGTTCTGAACTGACGGTGGAGTTTGTTCGCGCGCCTTTCGCGTTTCAGCGTTATCTCGTTTCGACGGCGCGGGTCAGAGAGGCTGCGCCCCGCAAGCCCACCAGCATGCAGACTTCGTGGCGAATCGAACTCACTGCGCGCGCGCATATAAATGACCGAGCGCTGCCAGACGCAGCGGCCGTTTGTCTGCCCGGCCGAAGACAGGACGCGGGCAAAGTGGTCTCGATTGAGTCAGCAGCGCTTTCCTCTCGGAGAAAGGGCCCGGGGGTCGGGTGGGTCGCGTGTCAAGCCGCGAGGGGCCCGCGCTTTGTTCGAGAACACGCACCGGGCGGCTCCGTCCCCCCTCTTCCTCTGCGCTGTCGGCATGGAGTGCTCGATCAAGCCCCCGGGGCGTCCGGTTCGGACGGGCCCGGCTAGCTGGTTTGGAATTGGTTGCGATTGGTGTCGTTTAGGCAGGCCCGCCGCCGCTTCTGTCGGCGTTTCGGTCGGTCCATGTCTCGTTTCCAGCCCGGCCGCCCCAGTCTCTCCCACCCGTTGTCGGAGATTCCCGGATGCCCCTGATTTCGGCGACTTGTTTACTTCGCCCCACCCGACCGTCGTCCTTCCTGTAGATGCAGGAGCATAGGCACGACAAAGCGTAGAATCGGGGAGGAATCATTGAAACGGGGCTGGGAAGGAAAACTTCTCAGTTTAATACACTTTGACGGAGAAGCCGTAACATTGTTTACCGCAGTTCCGCATAGCAAAGTGCTCTCGAATTCGGTCAAACCGCGCGGATCTGCTTGACGCGTGCGCTCTGCAGCACCGGGCTTTTCAATACTTTCGTTTGCGGCTCACCGGAATTCCGCCGCGTGAGCCCGAATAAGAGTGCACGTATACGAGCGCCCTGCCTGTACCCGCCATCAATGAAACCTTAGGACACGGATCATGGGAGACGTCTGATCCTTGTGCTTTTTGCGGAATAAACGTGTGATAGCTGTAATTTCAAATTTTGAGCATATTTACAGCGCCTTGACTAAAACTGTCCGGGGGGCATATATTTTCGAAATGCCGTTAAATTCCACCGGTGCGAACCCACATACTCAGCTTCTGTCTTGGTCAGCTGTCTAAGTGCGCGCACTGCGCGGGTTCGTAACGTACTCTAGTCAGAAAAAAAATGTTCCATACTGCTTGTATTTGCCGTGTCTATGAATTATTTGGCACCGGCAGGCACGCTCATGCTAACAATCTACTCCGGCGCATGTCTAGGCAGTTGTAGGGAGAGGAATCAAATTGTTCCTTCGGAAGAGCTCTGTCGGTAGTCAGTGGAGCTGTGTATGAGACTGCAGCGTGGCTCAGCTGTGGTGGCTCCCGGTTTGTTTTGGATAAATGTTCAAAACAGAAGAACAAGTTCACGCTTAGTTTGTATGTATAGTGTTTCTCTCTCTACTGCCAATTTGCACAGTTGTTTAATACTTCTTTTTTCCTTTTGTGATATATGTCATCGTTGACACTTCCTATGTGTTGTATATATGTTAACCCTCCTCTACTTTATCCCCCTATTCCTATGCCCTCACCCACCTCCACTACACCAGTGGTGTCTGCCCCTAGGCGAGACAATTCACGCCTGCTGGTGGACCTTCCTCTCTTCCTAATGATCAATGAATACATACATGCATAAACCTACGCTGAAGCTTTCGTCATTGCTTTTGTCGCTATACGTTCACGTCAAACAAAGCAGGGAAGCAAATCTTTACAGGGAGGAGCTCGGCGGAAAAGGTTGCTTCCAATCGGCCCGGATAATCGCACCAATGATTATTTTGCGTTAGTTGCCGCCATATGAAGCGGTTCCAAGCTATAATACACTAATCGTTGTTATGTGACTCGGCGATATCAGCTAATTTATTGGGGCCCTTTATGGCGTCATTTCACAAGCCTGTAACAATTTTGAGCGGTTGCGCAGCATTTCATTGCTGAAAGTGACTACCTTCTCAAGGCTACCGGGGTCCGCGGGAAACGGGAAAGCTTCCTCCGAACCCGGAGGGCCACTTCTCGGCATGGCAACAAGTGAGAAGGCGAAGCCGCCTTTCGGCTAGGGAAAGAGCTAGGGAGTTTGCGGACATATCCTTTTCCTTCTCTTGTCATACTGGCTGAGAGGCGCGCATTCCCCGGCAGGCGGGGTTCATTTCTCTGGCGTGCTGGGCTGGACTAGACACGGCGCCTTTGTGTGGCCAAAATATTTCCAACGAGATTATTGGCAGAATGCCGATTAAAATGTTAAACGCTTTCATCAAATTGAGACTGAAGCACATTTATTCTTTGTGACCGGTACTTTGACATTACAGAAAAATCAGCCTTTAGCAGTGTCTTGCAAACCACGTGTTTGCTGTTGGTGACACGTGACAACAAATTTACTTTCTGCTTGAGCAAACTTTCTCCTTAACGCAGATATCTAAAGTGAGAAGACAAGGCAGCTGACATATCTAACTTCCCTTAAATTTTGGGCACTGCTTTCAGATTATTTTATAGGGACCCCGCGTCGTACGCTCAGCTCAGGGGCGCTATTCCAGAAGGTCCGAGATATCTCGGTCCCGAGTTTCCAACTGCTCGAGTTAATAAAGTAGTGATAGTGCAGAATCCGATAAACCTCAAGCGATACCGGCGCAATCGCGCGGAGCACGCTTGGCATTACCAGCGCGCCCACTTGAGGCCGCTCACGTTGAAAAAGTACAGCTTGCACGAATATCCGCGTGCAGCGCCGTCTAGAATCGAGTTGCAATATGCTCTTCGTTATGCAAAGTAACCTAGCTATTCCTTTTAAAACTCCGGCCTCGCCCCAGCCTTCTTTTAAAGCTCCGCCCTGTAAAGCGGCTCGGGGCGGCTCTGATTTTGTCGGTGTTCTGTTCTTCCATTGAAATCTGTTTGCTACGTGGTTTGAGGGTGGCTCCAGTGCAGCTCAGCGCAAGCCCAAAACAAGTAAGCGACGAAGTTCACTGTAGCGAAAGGAACGCACCCTTCTCCCGACTGTCAGACTGACCGGCTTTGTTTACGTGCGAACGGCGGGCGTAGTATCAGACATCGCCCCTATTTGGCGTGTCATGAGCGTGTTTCACCATTTTACGAGTGCGTTTTAGACGTTGAAGGTGTCTCAGCTGTCGTCGATTGTGTTTTTGCTGTGTATGAATACGGCTGCCGTGGGAAAATCTTGTCGTCTTGGCCGCTCCTATCGTCCGGACTACAGCGAGCACTTCGTTCGGGCCGAACCCCCCCTGTGACTGTGGCAGCATTTGACTGACGGTGGCCTGGGGACGTCATTCCTTCGGTGTTTTCTGCTAAGCTTTGCTACCGGAGCATCTAATGCACGTGACTTAGTGGCTGCGACGCTACCCCATCGGCGATGTGGGCGCCATGGCAGCCACAGTTGGGTGGGGCTTCGGTCGCTACGCCGCGCCCACGAATGGGCTGGGTGTGTGTGACTGACACGAGAACTCGGAAGAAACTTGGGAGAGATATTGCGCGGCCGAGTTGAACTCGTGACGCTCGTTTTGGCGGCTGCTGCGGCGTGGATCATGGTTCACGGTCGCCGTTGCAGGCATATACCTAGCGGAGGAGGAATTTCAAGCCCTTTTTCGTCTCTCGAAAGTACTGTGCATTGGCTGTGCAGCCATCTGACACCCGACCGCCTTTGCGACGACTTTGAGGCGGCTTTCGCTTCAATAACTGCCGCCGAGGAGCAAGTGTTGGTAGTGACCGCCCTCAGTCGACAGTCAATGGGTGCTCGCTATAGGATTACTGCAGACAGGTTTTTCGCCTTTTTAGGTGGTTAGCCGGACATGGCTTCCGCAGGTTCTACCATGCGTTTATCCGTCTGCAGCCAGAGCGTACGCTTCAGTCGTGACCGCGGTCGCGACCGCTCGATGAAAAGAAGGTTTCCATTGGGTGGCCGTACGTACTTCCGTTATCGTCTGCTAGCAAAACTTTCCGATGTGGCGTTGCATGACTGTGCGCTTCATTTATCGTCAGCGCGGCAGACGATTTTCTTGAGGCGTTTCGTGTCACACTATTCTTGCGAAAACGTTATTCGCATGATAGTATGCAATCAACGGCGTGTGTCTGTCATCGGATGCGATCTTTACGCATTTCAACGGGTTTCGTCCAGCGTCTTTGTCGTCTGGCTGGAAGCGGATCATGAAAACCTTGTGAAGGGAAGATTGAGACCGAAAGGAACATCGTGACACCAGATGAAAAGTGAATGTATAGAGTCCATAAAAAAAAAAAAAAAAAAAAAAAAAAAACGTTTCGGAGAGCTTCGTCGAACAAGAGCTGGAAAGAGCAAAGTGAAATAAAGGACACAAATTTGAAAAGCTGTGGTTGTTGCTATTCCTTTCTTCGTAGCACATGGCCAAATGAAAACTTTGAGGAGCGAATGGGCTCGGTTTTGAAAATGCACAAAACTGTGAATTGGAAAAGTAAAACTGCTAGAATAGTGCGTGACACGGGAACGTGGTGGCACGTGAGAATGACAGGTGCACACAAGCTGCGCAGAAGCACGATTATATATGCTGTGTGCCAGTCTTCTTGCTGGCGAGTTCACTAAGAAACGCGGTATATCAGAAAAGAAGCCCATCGAATGTCAAAATTCATGCCGAAAGACAAAGAAATAAAAGGGACGAAAAATACGCAAGTGCAATATATCGATTAAGAATTACCGCAAGTACAATTATCAGTTGCTAATAAGTATCGCAAGTACAATGTAGCAGTTGTTATTAAGAATCGCCAAGCTTTGGCCTTCAAAGCACGTAAGCAGGCTGAAGTGGTTCTGGGAAATTTCGTATCTGAAAGCGGACGGAGGGTTTCGATAGCACCGAGCAGCAAGTACTTTGAATGTGGCGCGTTTCCATCACTCGCTTTCTTTTTTCGCCAGTGGGCCTTAGTCACGTGATTGCATTGTCTGCCACCGACGGCAGAAATGGGCAGAAACTGCTGCTTAGGAGAGCAAATTTCAAAGAAAAGCTAATAAGAACGCCCAAAATAAAAAATAAATGGTAGTGAAATACAGATTATTAAAATAAAAGCGCGATAAAGTAATGTAGTTGGATTCGCTTGCCCCTGCAGTAGCCACCGGCGCAGCAGGGGAACGAGAGACAGCAGTGAAAAACGCGCCACGCCTCAGTCGCGCCTCCTTGGGACGCGCTGCTCTGGACCGATTACGTCACCCCAATAATCAGCAAATAGCATGACTTGCATTTTTAAAGCGCTTGAACTCCGCCTCGAAATATTATCATTACGGTATACGTGGGCGTCGCTAGAGCTCGTTGTTTCGCGAGTTTCGCTCAAACTCGGGCCTTCTGGAATAGCACCCCAGATTCCAGCAAAAGCTGGGGCAGCGGCATTGGTCTAGCGAGTGTGCTAAGTCGGTGCGAACTAAAATGGCAGTGGGCAGACCACCAGTTTTAACTGGGCGTCCAGTATCAATTTCACTGTTTCGGCATCGCCCAACTTTTGGGATCACAGAAGAAGCGTCGGAGGAGGAGCAACGTGCTAGATTAGCAAAGCATTGTCACGAGACGTGAGTGATGTATTCGGTGACGAGGAGCGGGGCAATACGAGCAGCATACATCGCAACCGCAGGATGTAACTGTTCGACGCATTCGCGAGGCTTCAAAGCTGCAGTGATGAGACCGCTTCATTCGGCTAGGCTTCCCCCAGTGTACCTATATTCTATTCGAACGCTCACCGAGTGAATGCAGGGAGGGATTTTTTCTTCGTGCTGGGGTCGCCAGCGTGTTATCACGAAGAAAACGTTGGATGCATCTGAACTCCCGCAAGCGGGCATGCCCGTCTCGGGCTGCGTTCCCGAAAAATCAGGCAAAGAAAACGACCAGTCTCTCCGCGCCTCCTTCGTGAACGCTGCAAGCAGGCGAAGTGGCAGCGCAACGCTCGCACCACCACGGTTTCGTGTCCGTCCCTGAAAGCTAGGGAGAAATGGGGAAGGCATTCTAGGGAATCGGCGTCGGTGTTTTCGGCAACACAGCCTGGAAACCGAGACGGCGGCTGGCTCGCGTGTCTGCCCTTTTTGCTTCCCCCCTCGCGCGCAAGAGGGAAGCGGCGTCCGCTTCGCGTCACGGCTTCGTTTGATCAGCGACTTGGCCTCTCCCTTGCCGGGCGTCTTTCCCGACGCGGGGAAGCGCGGGGCTTCGCGGCTGCGGGAAGCGTCGCCGCGCGGCTCAGCTGAGAGCGGTCGCGCCGCAACGTGCCGGCGCTGCACGCGCTCTTGCCCACTCCGCACGGCGGCGGCGGCGGCGTCGACGGCGAAGGTGAGCTGATCAGCAGCGCCACGAGGTCAGCGAACCCGCACGCTCACGCGCAGTCCTTCCCGGACACGGGTGATGCTTGTTGCCATGATGCTGGCATGACGCGTTTCGGAGGCAGCGCGCTCCCCACGTATGCGCCCGACAAAATGCACGATGTCTTCAACCTTTCTGGCAATGTGTCGGATCCATAACTGTGAGGTTTTAGGTCATTCGCCAGGAAGAGGGTTCCAGTCTTGCTGTGGTTCAGGGTTTCAGCTGCGCTGTGTGGATTAAAGTGATCATACTAACAAGGGATCGTTCTTGATGTCTGAGAACACACGGGGAGAGGAAGGACGCTCTTCGCCTAAAAACTCGCCGTGAATCACTTCAAGGCGATCCCGAAGTTCAACGCAGTGCACTCGATGCACATATATGTGCCGCCACCCAAGCGAAATTGGGCGAATGAGAGTAACGGGTATACTGAAAATGCGGAAGAACCGAAGACTGGGTAAGTTGTATGGATTAACCTTACTACGAAACAGCGCTAGACTGACGAAACCTATACAGAGATGACGTAGACACAGGTGGGCAGGAGAAAATGTGACCTGTGCCGTGACACTGGGAAATGCAGAACGCCATGCTTGCACTGCGTGGTGCCACACCGCAGACAGAACTTTCCAGCGAAATCATACGCACTCGACATCGTCATTCACCGCAGTCTCAGTATTGACTGCACGGATTGTTCAATCAAGTCCAATATGCTGAAGCTGAACCACAGGATGTGTTTAAAGTGGTGGATTGGCTGGTCAATCGGGTGAATGGCGGGGAGGCCAGGATTGGCCCAGAGTGAAAGGTGGGGCTAGCTCCCACCAGTTGTACTTTGGAATCGCGGTAAACAAGCGACCTCGATAAAATATCGATTGTTATTTCAACCTATTGCTATTGCTCGTTAACGACTATCCGCATTACTTTCGAGACTTTCGACAATAGGATTCGAGTTATATGAAATCGTTAAAAATAGGGGTCACACGAGCTTCGCAGTCGTTCCCCTGTTCTTGTGCGTTCTGTAAAAGTCTGACGGTCCACCGCATTTGCAGCCAATGAAGAAGCTGGCACCAATGAAGCTGCAACTAGAATAGGGATTCGTGCATCCATGGGCGTCGGGTCTAAGCCGGCTCTTCTGGGCAGACTCGTATCATTAGCACTCATGGACACACGGCCCGCCAGACTGTCAAAGGCTGTGTGCGTGATTCCTTGAGACGCGCATGCGGACAATACCGCATCCTTTAATTAATTACTGCGATAGTTGGCCTCTTTCTTCACACGTGTTTCCCGAGGTTCGCCGTGCAACTAAGGTTGGTTGTAAATCCTGTGTTGTTCGGAATCGCCTCCACGTCTGAACTAAGCGGGCTTCCGACAGGTACCGCTGCACGTGGCTCTTTAGTAAAACAACAACAACAACAGCCATAGCGAAGGCCACAGAGCCAGGGTAATTGGAAAAGCCTGTTTGCTTTTCCGGCCTAAAAGACCTGCAGCAGAGCCGGCAACGTAATTACGGCGGGCACTCAAGCGTGTGCGGTGTAGAGTAGGCGCTTCTCCACGAAGCAAAAAGCTGGAAAGAAGCCGCGGGGGGGAAAGAAACAGAAAAAAATGCATAAGATTGAGAGCGCGTGGTTAGCTCTCCAAGAAAGCAGCACCTGATTGAAAGCACTAAGCACTTCGCGTGAGAGCGCTGTTCACTGCCTCGTGCCTGGTGCGTGTGGAGTGGCATTTGGAACCACCTGTAGTTCCACTACGCGGGCACATCTCGAGGGAGTCGTTCTTTGGCGGAAGGAAGACGGAGGCGTCCACTGTCGCTCGGAGCAACTGCGCCGTTTACGCTGTGGGAACACAATGTTCATGTCATCGACCAAGTTGTATTGTTTTACTGCAGAACGTTGTTGAGGCGAGCTTGCACTCAGTTTGCCGTCAGCAGTGGCTGTATTTTCGATGGAGGCGAAATGTACTGCACCCATGTGTGCGATATTTTGGTGGAAGTTTAAGAACTCGAGGCAATACACAGATTGTATACCCAGCGCTGAACAGTTGCGCGTCTCGTCAATGTTTAGCCGTGTTACCGCAAGTTAAGTTTTTAAATTGCTGTTATTTTGGTAACCAAAATTTTTTATACTCCGCTAAGAAGCGATTCAATTGCTCATGAAGCTTTCTTTTATTTGCTGTATTGTCAGCGAACGTGGAAGAAAAACGCACGAACAAATCAGAGTACCACATTATCAGCATAAGCTGAAATAATTGAGTAAACACACTCAAAGTTGCAGTACATGCGCTACTTTCTAAATTGTAGGATAACATTACAGAAGTGAACAACGAAACCCGCCCGGTGTTGGCTTACATGAGTGCTTTTTTCCGTGGTGTACAACAGTTATCGCCTTGCGTAAAACCTCTTCGTGGTGCAGTGAAGATTCAGATTGATGCTCTAAGCCGCACGTGCAGGGAATACCGTTGGAAAGGAAATTAGTTGTGCATCAGGCGCGTAGCCAGGATTTTTTTTTTGGGGAGGGGGCTAAAGTTGTTTTCGCCCCCCCCCCCCCCCCCTCCCGACTGAGAAAAAGCGAGGTAGTTTGCAGGCGCCCTTAAAGACTATGAAGATAAAATAAATGTTTGGTTCATTGTCCCGATAACAATGATACCAATCTTATCGCAAGCTTCAAAGGAATAATCGAGATATGAAATAAAACGTACGAAGCAGCGGCGACTCCCCACCCACTTTTCGGCGATTTCTCTATGACATCACAGGGTCTTTTTACGATTGGCGTCAAACGACCTAAGACACAGCCAAGGAACATGGCTGTGCGATTGTAGAGAGCATCTAGTTCCATTGATGCTGTCATTTCAATTGTTACGTGCAGTTAATACACTCATAACTACGTTTGAGTGCTGGCCTGTACTAAATCACTCCTGCTCATATTACGTCACTGCAGCGCGAAATTTGAATATTTTTGATATTTGTTGCATTGTTCCGGTTGAAAAACGTCTTCTGGGGTTGAAATGTGGCTGAGTGAGTAAGCAAACGCTAGTTCTTTCAAATTGAACAAGGTTGTATTTTGTCTTCAAATGGGCTTATGTTCTCTGTTAATGTTGATTATGATGGTATTTAGTTCCAGATGAAGTTGTAGACTGGGAAAAAATCCGCAGATCGCGTGGTGCAAATCTGCGCCCGTCATACGGTACGCATACTGCGCGCACGGGCGCCTTGTGCAGGCATTGCAATAAATGGGCATAGTTTCATGTGATTACTTGCTTTATTTCAACGTGTGTGGTGTGATGAGTGTGACATTCGCAATAAAATGGCGTAGGCCGTAAGAATGAGATTTTTTTATTTAGTTGCTGAAGAAGCGCAGAAGAAAATGCAGAAGAAACTTTTTTTTGCTGATAAGCATTCTACGCCTGATCGCGTGGTGTGAAATGGAGTAACAAAGGTCACGATAACGGGCACACCATGCGACAGCCGCTACCTCACTTGGAGTTGCGTGCCTGTAGATGAAGCAAACTACTAAAACTGCAGCGAGAACAACTACATTTTTTAGCTCTTAATGTACTTTAACTCTTCACGGACAGCGGTAACTCTTCATGTATTTAAGGCTGTCCCGATGCGCTTTGAGTAACCCTCGTCAACTTTGTGTATCAGGAAAATTAGGCGTTTATATGAGTAGAATTTACGTTTTCCCCCTTTCTAAGTTACCTACCCGCTTTAGAGATGGTGCTTCTTTCAAGAATCAATTCAAACGCAAATATTGCATTAAAAATAAAACGAGATATAAATTTTTTGGCTCGCAGACATACAGGTACTGTGACATCGTGTAAATGTTAGGAAGCGATTATTTAAATATTAAAAGACACAGTGATCACGTAAGGATAAATCAGGGGTCAGGGGAAGAAAATGACTTACAATTGCGGCTTCTTTTGTGTGTTGCATGGCACTTCGAGTGTGAGCTTCCAAAAGCAAGGGCGCTTCTGCCCTTGCACCGTTCTGTCATGTCGGCGTTTTTGTGACTCGGGCCCCTGAATATACACTGCTCTGGGCAGCCGCCGCCCAGGAAAACAGCGGCCGTGGATGCAATGGAGGGGCTTTTGTTGTGACCGAGGTCGAAGATGGCCATCGGGTATTTGTTACTGTAGCGAGCGCCGTCTGCTTATGGCAGGGCTGGTGACTGTCAAGCCTTCACGTGTAGGATAAAGTCTGGAACGCGCTCGGCAAGCCGCAGCGTGCCATTTTCGTCAACTCCCTGTTCCCCAGTTATTAGGTTAGCGAAAAATACCACCGAACGAATCTGCCTAATCGCGGAGAAGAAAATGACTGTCTGTAACACCGCTTTCTGAAGGGGACACGCAGTGCGCGCAAGCTGAGCCCATTCAATTACCCCACGCCAACAACCTCCCGGGCTCCACAGAAACGTACGTGAAAAAGAATGAAGGGGTGACGCGCAGAAGAGGGGCATACTTTGCTATGCGCCTCATCCACAAAGGCCCTCTACCCAACCACACATTCATCCAGCTAAAGCACACGTTTCGCCCAATACGCAGACGCATCGCTTTCTTCAGTTAACTGCTGCCACCGCCGCTTGCACGTGGTTTTGTTTACACATACAAAGATCGTCTTTTCCCTTTCGGCCCTTTATCGTACCAGTCTTCACCCATCAATGGCGGGTGGTCTCTCTTTTTTTCCGCCGCGAGCCAGTGCGGACCACTCCTTGCGTCCCCGGTTATACCGTGACGAGTCAATTTCCTCTGCTGAGAACAACTCAGCCGGCAAGTTATTCTCTCTGTGGCGACATGCCACACACAAAAGGGCACAACGTGGGCTGAGCTTACCCGAGGGCGCCATCACTTTTGGAGCTGCACCTCTCCGACGCAATCATCCTGACCCGGGCGCTTCGTTTTGTGTAAGCACTAATGCGTTAGGACAGGCATTGGGTCGTGAATGTTTTTAATAGTGGCACATACGAAGGATATGCGCCTTTGCTCACAGGCGACGTACCAGGCATAACAGGCAGCGCGGCGCCGGCCGGAAAAATTTCGGGGGGGTGGGGCTTGAAGCCTGGTCACCCCCCCCCCCCCCCCTCCGGCTACGCCACTGTAACTAATTAATTGCAACGGACGGATAGAAGAGCCCGCGTGAGGGAGGCAAACTAGACAAATCGGGAGATCACAACAGCGACTAGAACCCAAACCTTGATCGAGATTTTAGTGAAAGTCGCAAGAAAATCGCCGTCATTCATAATTTTCTCTGGCTACGAGCCTGGGAAGTTCGCCAATTTGGTGAAAAGTAGACACTACGCGCGGTGCTGTAAGCAGAATATGGTTCCTTAAAAACTACGGAATGAGGAGGGGGGGTGCAGTGAATATTTCAGGTGGCGGAAGGGTGTCGAACCCCTCAAACCCCCCCTCTGGCTTCGCCACTGTTGTGCATGTTCCTGGCATTCGCTTGCCTGCCGTAAAATGTCGCTCCCGGTTTATGGGCTGTAATCGTGGTCGAGTTGCGTAGTCTCGGTCAGGCCGCCTTAGATGTTCTCGGCGGTTTATGTGCTCACTAAATGGGTTAACTGGTTGTCCGTGACCGCACAGACCTTTTATTTGTGGACCTAGCGTGCAGTGTATAGCAGTGAAGCAGAAAGTACGCTGGAGTAGTCGAAATTTCAAAACAAAGAGCACGGCACTGTTAGGCGGACTCTAGTAAGTGTTTAATACTGCAATACCGAGATGTATCGAGCACAATCTTCTTAAAAGAGCCATGAAGACAAAATACAAGTTGGGTTTATTAGAAAGACTGCTTAGTCCCGATAACAATGATACCAATATCATCGCAATCTTCGAACAAATAACGAAGATATTAAAGAAAACGTGTGAAGCAGTCGCGACCCCCTAGCCAATTTCCCGCAACTTTTCTATGACGTCACGGAACCTTGTTTGTGCGATTGGCGGCCGCCTAGCTGACCTTTCGCGTCGACACATGACTGGACGTCTGTAATGGGGCCTCTAGTTCCATTTGACCGCATCACTTGAATGCTAACGTGCAGTTAACGCACTGAATATTATATTTTATTGTTGGCCCGTATGACGTCATTCTTGCTCATAACACGTCACTGTGGCGCAAAATTGGAAAGTTTTTAAATACTTCTTGCTTTTTTTTTCGTCAAAAAACATCTTTTGTGGCTCTAATGGAACTGAGTGAGATACTGAATCCTAGTTCTTTCAAATTAAGCGAAGTTGTATTTTCTTCTCATGGCTCCGTTAAATGCTTGGTAATCTTCGAAAAGCAGCGCAGGAAACAGCTCGTTCACAGTTGCTGTTTTGCGACGATCGCCTGTCGGGATGCACTGAAAGCGAGATTCACAGTGGAACCTCTGCGGCGTGTGCATGCATAGTCACCACGTGCTCTGTGGGATCCCACAAAAAAATTCCGGGCCATCTCCACTAACGTAAAACCTGGGAAGGGGCGAAGCATGCAGTGTATAAGTGTATTCTTGACGCCTTAGCGTTTTTGCCCACGGATATGACACCGTGGGGGGTAGAGCTATACAGCTTTGCTGTAAGTATCGAGTCTCTGAAGCACGAGGCGTTCTAGCGCGAGGAGTTGCAAAACGAGTGTCCCGGTGTTGTTCTTTTAGTACGCGTTACGTCCTAGCGCGAAGCGTTGGAAAATGAGTGTCCCGATGTTTTAGTGCCGTGACTTCATGAGACGACGACGACATGAGACACCGACAGCCCATGCACAGCCCATGCGTACAGAAAGCAGCCGATCCACTGCACTCGAGCGTGCCTCATTGTATGCCCTGCGGTTTCACACGCGGAAGTCTATGAACGTGTTTTCCCCGCTTTCCTCCGCCCGCTGTTGTGCTTGCCCCTTGTGCGTCGAAGCACAGAGCTAGACGCGAACCGCGTCCTAACCGTCGTACCGGCCCAAGCTTTGTCCAGACCACTGCCCATGTGTCGCCGCAGGAAACGAGAAGAGACACAAGATGGTGGAGAGGGGGCAAGCCGAGAGGTACGTGTCAAGGACAAAGAAGCGGTTCGTTTGCATGCCCGGGGAACGGACGGCGGCGCATCGCTCGTCTGCGCGTAACACCGCGTGTCTGGCCGGGCGTGGCAGTCGGGAACGCCCTTTTTGCACGTTCGCCGCTGCTGGCTGCTCCGAGAACGCGTTGATTGCGCCGTCATTTGCCCTGTTTAGTCTGGCCGGAATCTTGACGCACCGCGCCGAAGAAACGCAACGCTTTGGCAGGAATTTGCGAACCCGAAACGCGTACGCGTCAGCGCAACTCGTCCCGTAGGCATGCAAGTATGGGCGCGAATTTTCACCACGGCTGTCCTTGATGAGTGCGCGTGGTTTGTCTCGCGACAGCATCCTTAACTAAACGTTCGCTCTCTCTGTCCCTCTCTCTCGCGAGACGCGGCTGCGTTGGCATGCTGTACCTGACGCTTGTATGTTTCCGCAGAAAGCCTGGGGGGCGCGAAGTTTCAAGAAAGCAACGCCGCGTCGTAAAAATCTAGGCTACTGGTTCTCGCGGGACGTCGTTGGGAACGAAGGAGTGACAGACGACGTGCATGCGAGATGCAGAGCTACGGGAGATGCGAACTCCCCCGTGCAGGCTCTCTTCTCTCTCCGCTCGGTCCCACCGGGCCCCGACGGCGGCGAGACCTGTGCACGGGCCGTCTACGGCGGCAGCGGCAGGTGTTCCGCATCCACGACGGCGGCCGAGCGTGCGACTCGGCGCACGCCGCGCGTTCCCACGAGAGCACGCGCCGACCGCCAAAGCCTGTCGTTGGCTGCTGCTCCTGGTGATGATGATTGTGAACTGGCCAGCTGTCTCCGTCCGCGGCTTGCGAAAGAAAACAGGGGTCGAAAATAACTTGCAAGCGTTCTCTCGTTTGCACTAACCAGCAGCTCCACAGGGAGGATTTGTGTGCGCTGAGGGAAAATGCTCATTCTAGGGTGTCATTTTTCTACCCCTTCGCCTTGAATTTATTTTCGGAGCGAGGTCATTTCGTTAATGCTGCCGCTTATCACGCGACAATGGTCTATAAAATATATATACATTTTTCCACTACTCTACGTCACGCTTCAGGTGGCAACAAATTAACGCGGCGCTCAAAGATGGCCTGGCAGTTCATGCATGAATATTGCGCCACTGACGATCTCTCGAACTGAAAAGCAAAGCGTGGTCTTCGGGCTTCGTCGAGTTAAAAACGACTGCGTTTGCTCGACAGCGGAGCGATCGAGCAAACGCAGCTGTTTTGTTACGCTCGGATTTGTTAGCGATACGTCTTTAATCGGAGCCGAATCGCGTTTTGGTTTGACCTGCACAGACCATCTCTGTCGATTGAACCACCTGGAGTTGAATTCATAGGACGTCTAAAACAGACTGTTCATTGCACGTGCTTAACAAAAATGCTACGCCATGAAGGAGAGCCACTCATACTCGAATGACAGAGACGCTTGATTCGAGCTTTTTTAACACGAAAGTGTTGTATTCCGGGATTCACGAAGATATCACTTACGTCATATCCGCTGCGGAAGTGACGCCAGTACAACGAAGCAAGCGGCCTGTAAAGGGTGCACCCCTGCACACAGGGTCTTCTTGCGGGGAAGCAACCTTTAGTACTAAGGAGTGCGTTATACTTCGGGCTGTTCGTTTTTGGGTTTTATATTTTAACACGAAAGTATTTTATACCGGAATACACCAATATTACACTGACGCCATATCCGTCACGGAAATGACGCCAGTACACATTTGCCGAAGCGACCCGCCAGCAGGACTTCGCTCGCCAAGCACACCCACGAGACAACCGCCGACCCGCAAATCACGCTCAGCTGCAAATTACGCTGCATGTGTCACTTTCGTGTTTGACCGATTCCTATGGCAGAGGAATCAACCACAGTTTTGTGTGTGCGTGCTGAAATGCCTGCCGATAGTGAAACCACAAGAACTGCAGTGGTGGCTCCACTGGACAAAGCAAATAGGAAAAAACAACCAGGAAAGAAACAAGACAGCACACTTGACAGCCCCAAAAACATGCCCGTGCTGCATGCGGCTAAGTTCGTACACAATTTAGTTTGCTTATCTAATGAGTCCTATTTCCTCGCTATAGAGGCGATTAAGCCTCTCATCGCGTAGGAGTACGAACATGGAGCCTATACATCGCTTGCGAGACAAGTCCCGTCCGCCTATTTATTCATGTTTGAAGCGCGGACAGACGGAACACAAGAAGAGGACAACATGAATCAGATCCAAATAGCTCAACTTTCCATTCTACCGCCTGTTTATTCCCGCCACATCGCCAATCGCGGGTGTATACGGACTTACCTGCTGCTCCGTGTTTACAGCGTAGCCGTCACCATCCTCTCCTCTCAGTCGCGAGAAATGTCGATGTAACCCTACACGAGCTCGAGACTATTTGGCTCACTGTGCAAGCGATACACGCTGTCGACTGCAGGTGCCCCCGTACTGACGTTTCTAGAGTTATTCATTTATTCATTCGAGCGGAGTAGTTATTGCGCGCCCTCTACGGGCCCCTTGCGTGTCTAACGCGTGAATGTAGGTATGTATGGACACGGACGTGTACGGTATGACGCCTGGCGTTTCACAGAGTCGAGTGAAGTTGAGCTATTGCCCGTGTGCCCCTTAGAACCGAGACCGCGTCTCTGGAAAGAAAACAGGGGCAAGTTTCTCTATAGTGCGCGGCTTTCAAGTTGGATGTGTGAATCTTTGAAACGTGGTATGCTCTGTGGCATGACGATCTGCATCGCGAAATGCCACAGGGCAGCTCACTTTTTTTGTTGTTGTTGAGTGAAATGATAGGCCCGTTGCTGTCATCCGCCGTTTGCTTTGTTGGCGACTTGGATTTGTCTCTCGAGTGTGTCGCGATGAAGCTGAACCGCGGAATGTGGCAGCGAGTGGGGCAGCGAGTGTGGCAGCGAAGCACTGCCGAGGTATACGGGGAGTTCCCTGCACTTCATTTACTTGTTCCCGTAAAGGTCTGGCCGCTCTGCTCTTGCGCAACTTCGCTCACGCCCTTGGGAGCAATCACGGCGTTGCCACATTGGCCATTACTGCGGTGCACGCACTCGAGCGCCCAATGCGGTTCCCGGGCTGAGTTGACCCACATCGCGAAAGCAGTGAGGCAAGCAACAAGAACCTGTACGGAACAAGGCACGAGGGCGTTTCTCTCGCGTGGCCATGGCGGCAACGTAAAAACGCGGGGTGCCGTCCACAGTCGCTGGCTGCAGCTGACGAAACTCGGGGCTGAGAGGATCGATGGGACCGCAGTGTGTAATCACACGGGAAAAGTTGGTCCAAGTTTTCCCAAGTGGTCTCCTTTCGAATCTATCCTAGCTGTTATCCAGTGTCGCAAGCAGTGCAGCGTGCTCTGCGAACATGCGTATACGACGCACCTGACGAAATCACTACACATACAGGGGCACTACGCCCATGTGCTCAGGTGGGGGAGGGGAACTAAGGTTGGCGTTGAGCCCAAATTAATATGTTCTGTTTTGCTAACCCTATCATCATACAGCTTTGAAGCCCGGTAAGGCTAAATGTGATTTCGAATGCAATCAGATGCGGTGGATGCATGGCAGGAAAAGCAAGGAAGACAACAATAAGAAACGAAGTCTGACATTTTTTTTTATGATGGGCACATCGATCAGCGCCTGGGCTGCCGATTTCCCGTAATTTTTTCGGAGGGACATCTGTCAGTATTTTTTTATGATTACATGTGTATGGAGTGGGAAACGACTCGGGCCTCGGACGAAGCGACAGGTCTATTGGCGGTAGCCCAATAACGCCACCGCGTCAAAGCGGTTGTACTACAAGACATCCAATTGTCTTGGCATTGCTCCGTCCCTCTCGGGGCTTCTTAGCAGGCTTCCGTTAGTGTTGACGGTCTTGTACTGTAGATATCGCAAGCTCGCAATTATTGTCTTCCTCTTGTTGCGCGTGCGATATGCCTCCATGGGCGTAGCTCGGCACCTTCATGTGTATTGTCTTCTAAGTGGCCTCTTACGGTCGCATGCCGATGGAGATTCTGTGCGAAGAACCTGCCGAGTTTCGGTTAATGTGACTTCTTCCCCGCGCCACGAATGGAGCGCACAACGTTTCCCTTGTTCTAGTTTCGGCAGAGAGAGAGAGAGAGCTCCTTGATGGGAACTGGTGAGGTCAGGCCTGCTTGTGCCAAGGCTTGCTACGCCAGATGGGGGGTGACTACAGTGATGAGAGGTGAATTTTGGGCATTAAGGGTACAGCAGGTAGAAGGCAAACAGGAAGCGTTAAAAACGAGAAACAAGGGAATGCTGCGAGCAGAGTCCGGACATAAAAATAAATTTGAAAAGGAAATCGTTAATGTAAACCCTGAATCAAAATACAAAGCAAACCGCGCAAAAAAAGAACAACACCAACCCAAAACAAAGAAACAGATAAACACCACGGCGAGAAAGAGCACATACCTTGAGACACTTGTACTGCCTATGATCGAAGGAGATTTGTCCTGTTCAGAGTCGTCTCGTAGGAACAGGAGCAGAACTTTTTTTTCTCCAAGGTAATATCAGCACTATTGGCCCGAGGCCCAAGAAAATGACAAAGTTCCAGCCTGCCTCCATGATGTACACAAGACAGGGAGCTCACTGCAGTTTTTTGCGCAGCACAGCGAATCGAAGGCAGACGCACAAGTGATTTACCGTCTCAAGCACTGCGCAAGTCGGGCACAGGGGGGAATCGTTCAAATTGGAGTTAGCGCTACATTCACCCGCCGCGGTGACTCCGTGTTTAGGGCGTTGTGCTGCTGAGCCCAAGGACACGGGTTCGATTCCTGGCCGTGGCGGTCGCTTTTCTGATGGAGGCGAAAAGCAAAAAACGGCCGTGTGTTCAAAATTTCAGCGCACGTTAAAGATCCTCAGGTGGTCAAAATTAATCCGGAGCCCTCCACTACGGCGCGCCTCATCGCCTGTGTAGCGTCGGCGTGTTAAGCCCCACAATCAATCAATCAATCAATCAATCAATCAATCAATCAATCAATCAATCAATCAATCAATCAATCAATGCAAAACTCTTCATTCAGGCACAGTCGGGGCAACACCCGCTCACACCGTTTGTTGAGGTCGCGCGGAAAGGGGAAGTCACGTGCAGACCAGTAGCCTGCGCTGAGTTTCGGCATAAACGTGTGTGATTATAGTGAAAGCTCGTTAATTCGAACCTCAATAATTCGGATTTATGGATGACTGGAAATGTAGGGTTTGGTCCGCCCAAGATCCATAGAAGTCTATGTATAACAACGCCGGTTAATTCGAACGTGGGTATCCGCCAGGGATATAATTCGAAGTATAGCCGCCGCGCTGGGGCTTGGCACCTGACACCCGGCGAGAGAAAAGCACCCGCCGCCCGCACGCGGAACTGGGAGAAGAACGGAAAGACAATGTAAAAGCGAGTAGAACGCAATTGAGGCGCCCATGGCGTACGGTTGGGAAACCGTATTACGTCTCACCTTAGTTTACGTCTCACCTTAGAAATCGTTTCTGGGGTCAGAAGCGCCAGTGACGACGAGGGGCAGAAGCAGAAAGCAGCAGTGCTACCGTGCGCTGGGAAGTCATGGGAGGCTGGAATGCCGCCGGTCTCGAAGAAAGCGAAGAGCAAGTCTTCGGCTGCAAAAAGGTGTTTTTGGAAGAGTGAAATTGTTGACATGCTCTACTGCTTCTTCCCAATCTCCCTGTACTGTGGTTGCTACTCTTGACTTGCATCAGTTCGAGATTTCCTTAATCCGAACTGAGACGGTTTCTCCTTGTGATTCGGAATTAACGACCTCTTACTGTAATAAGTATAATTTTGAAAAAATTGGAGACGCGGACATAGCTGGAATCGTTGAACTGCTCACTCCAGTTTAATTCACAAGGTTTAGGGATTGATGATTCTGGAAGTTGCTCAGGCACACTGAAGCAAATATTGGGATTCCACATGAGAGCCACAATGCTCGCATATATGCACTGTTCGTACTACATGCACGGCGCAGAGCAGAGTCAGTGCACAAAGGAGGGACCCAGCGCTGTGTCCCTCCTTTGTGCGCCGTGCAAGTGGAACCAGCGCTCGTCAGTCGCAATCGCCGCTTTGTCTCAATGAATGCCCACCGGCTGCGATCTCGTATGAGACTGACACCATCGCAAAAGTGAATAAAGAAATAAGTAAACGCCTGCGGCACAAGAAAAAAAAAAACAAGAAATTGTGAAACGCGCGCCGTGTTCAGCATGTGAAACCTTCCAAGGGTAGCTTAGAGTTGGAACACGCACAATTCCCCCCTCCCCCCTTTTTTTTTTCTTCTTTGTTTGACAGTAGAATACTGTACTTGGCGGGTGTCCTGCGCACCTCCGCACTTTTTAACTTCTGCGTATTTGCTCAAACGTGCGTGACCTCTGTGTCTTTGCTTCGTATCTCCCACTGACACCGCTCTTCTCAGCTTTAACGACTTCTCTTTCCGTGATTAGGGAGCCTGAGCGCGTCTCGCTTTCCGGTTTCGGACGGCTCTTTGCATGCGGGCGTCCTATTGGCGATACCTGTGAAGCCCCGCACTCAGTGCCAGTGCCGGACAACCTGCGCGCGTACGTGTTGCCGCGGTTATCGACCGGTGGCGTCGCTCGACCGTGGGAGCAGCGCGGCAGGGGAACAACCGGACAGCTAGGCGGCAGCCGACCCCCCCTCTTTTTCCGCGCGCCCTGGGGCCCATCTTGCACGGCGCAAACAATAAGCGGGGCTCCGACAGCGATTTTGGCTTACGGTTATGTTTGCTCGCCCCCCCCCCCCCCCTCCCCCCCGGCAGCTTACTCTATTTCGCCCTGCTCTTTGGGGCGGGCGCCCGTCTCGGCACGGATGGGCCGTGTTACTACGACGCCCAATCCGCATTTACCCCAATGATTCTGTGTCAGAGCAATCTTGACGACGTATGACTTGGCGCTCCCTGAAAAGGTTCCGTACACTACTCGATGCAGGCATAGGTATACGACGCTTGGAGTCTTCACCGGAGTTATCTGAACACCGAAATGACCTCAACTACTAGTTGTTATGCTGAAGACCGTGTACGGAATGGAACGAATCCGTAGTTTCAGTTTCAGCGCCAACGACAACAAAAATAAAAATAAAAGGCTGGCGCCTCTTATTCTCCCTTGGGTTCTCAGAGGGAAGCTCAGAAGGTTTTCCTTCCTTGTTTGTTATGTGAACGAAAATCACCCGCACTGGGATTTCGGCCTTAGTTTTCTTTTTGTCTCTGTTTTGTAACGTCCCGTCTTTGTGAAGCGGAATTAATCTCGTGGGAATTTCAATGGAGAAAATATGCATGCACGCGGCAAACGGCTGTGACCCCCCCCCCCCCCCCCCGCGCGCGCACACACACACACGCACACACACAAAATTCGCGAATGGCCGGCAAAGCTTGCAAAGGTGCATTCGGAATCATCCGTCGGTAACGTTTTCGTATTACCAGAGTGTACGTTTGGAAGGCCGTACGCGTACTCGCACTCTACTTTCGCTTCTCCTGTTCGGACCTTTCGGCGCCCGTGGATGTCCACTCTGCCGTTCAGGCTGGCGGACAAGCCAGCCGTCGGCGACAGCTCGCCCTCTGACGCAGCCGTCCAGCCAAGCGAGTCGGAATGCACACCTGACGACAGTGGGTCCCCCGCCCAGCGGAGCGTGCGCGCGTCACAGCTGCCGACGCGGCGACTCCGGAAGTCCCCATCGGGGCCAAGCTTACGCCGTGGCCGACGCTGCGTCTCCTGCACCCCGCCGCGGTGGTCAGCAGGGCGGCCGGAATGAGCAGCCTGGTGACGCTCGTTGGGGGCTGGGGGAGACACGCTGAGACGACGACCGTGGCACGCGGCAACGCCGCCGCCGACTGTGTAACGAAGGCCTTCTCCAGCTGCCGTTGCTTCTACCTGCCTCGCTTTCGCCACTTCTCCTCCGTGAAGACCGCTCAGATAGACGCTGTGTGGTTGACCGCGTTGCTCGGAGGCTATATATAGGGAGCGTCGGGTCAGCGCGTTTTGACGTATATCCTGTCGCGCCACTTTTCTGCCGAAAACTGTGGCGCTGCCGTGGGTCAAGTCGCCGTGGTGGCATCGTTGCGCTTACGCGTCAGACCTCATTAGATTAGTGCGACAATCCGACAGCGGCGGCTTATCAGTTGGTGCTACCGTCACAGGATCTTCGCATATCGTCTAACGACGCAAAATGAATGCGAGATATTTTTAAGCGGCCTCGCTAGCTTTGGACAGCCCGGCGGTTTGGTCGTCGAAATAACTGACGGAATGCAAGAATAAGAACACTTGCACGTTCTGCACTTAATTAACCGCCGCAAGCGATTTCGAACACCCGCTCCATTATTAGTGCTCCTACTTGAGATATATTCCTGCAGAGGAAATGACGGCGCGGTTTCTTCAATGATCGAAGCTTGGCGACGAAGGCCTACATTCGAATTACAGGCCATATACCCCGCTGTTTACTGACGCGTACCCTGCTGCGGCAAAAATCGTACTCGTATCCGAAGTGAACACTTTCTTCTCCACCTGTACGAAGTTGAAGTGGGCCACTTGTAACAACAATTCTGACGTCTCTGGGCCAATACAGTATCCACGTTCTATCGCTTTCGTGAGTATATGCAACTTATTCCGTTCATGTACTGTAAGCCAAGAGCTCTGTTGTTGCACGAGTTCAAGCGGCGTTTTTTTTTTTTTTTTTTCACATTTCCCGCCCACTCCTTTTTCGGCGGGAAAAGCTTCTGAAGTATTCAGTGCATGAAAACACGCAGATCGGATATTTTAGGACGCTCTAGAACTTTCTTAGGCTAATTTTGTGATTTCGCTCGCTACCGAATGACCACAAATACAGTTAAGCAATTCACTAACTAATTAGGCGCTGAGCAAAATATATCCTGACTTTGTTCGCACAATTTCAGATGACACAAACTTCGTTCGACATTTCTGATGTCCACGGTTGTAATATTGAATCTTAGCTCATATTAGGTGAGA
Source organism: Haemaphysalis longicornis (assembly GCF_048455015.1). Lineage (NCBI taxonomy): Eukaryota > Metazoa > Arthropoda > Arachnida > Ixodida > Ixodidae > Haemaphysalis > Haemaphysalis longicornis. The sequence continues at coordinate 2,567,843 of NW_027526335.1, forward strand.
CCCACTGTATACTCGGCTGTGTCGACCACCGAACCTTGTCACGTGTCTATGAATGCGCCCCACAGCGCGAGGCGTTGAAAGCGACCGTCGAGGCGGTCACCGTGAAAGGGTACGCCGTTCGAAACATTCATTGAGACCTCACGCCCATGCGTCTCATCACATGAATATGCCTTTTGTGTAGATTACCACATAATAGGCAGGATTTTTAAAGTAAAAAATATTTATTCCTCAAGCTTTTATCCCTTGAATACGCATCTTGAGCAGATTAGTTATCAATCGGCAGCCTTTTCGAAATCAATGGAGTGCCAGCTGGACAAGGAAGGTTCCTCAAAAGTTTGCCGCTGTGCGAACCACGTCGGCATTCGTTCTGCCCCATCTTTGTCGGCGTTTTGATTTGATTGATTGATTGTAGGGCTTAACGCGCCGACGCAACGCAGGCGATGAGGCACGCCGTAGTGGAGGGCTCCGCATTAATTTTGACCACCTGGGGATCTTTAACGTGCGGCGAAATCTCGTACACACGGGCGTTTTTGCTTTTCGCCTCCATCAGAAAAGCGGCCGCCACGGCCGGGAATCGAACCCGCGACCTCGTGCTCAGCAGCGCAACGCCTTAGCCACTGAGCCACCGCGGCGGGTCTTTGACGGCGTACCAAGCGCTCGCGTGTCTAGTTTGCTCCGGCTCCTCGGGGCACCGGGCCGGTCGCCAAGACAAGTTCCCGACTCCGTCTTAAACTTCACATCTCTTCTGTCGTCGTAGTGGGAAGCCGGGTATGGTATGCACTTAAGCGCCGCCGGTCATTCCCCCTTAAAGGGACACTGAAGTGAATTTTTAAAGCTCCCGTTTTTGCTTGCACTGCGTAGACTGGCTCAAATTAGCACACTTTTCATCGTTTATCCGGTTGACTAATCGATAATTATTTTACAAAGCGCGAAAGAAGAAAAACTACCATGCGCGGTTTGCGGCGGCCGCACCAACTAAGCTGTGACGTTGGGAGGAGGGGGCACCGTGATTGGACGATGCCCAAGGTTAGCAATCAAACAAGTTTCGGTTTCGGTTTCGGTTCTGTAAAACAACATGTTTGACATCCGATGGCATCGTTGGATGGGCATTCTCAATATCACAGTAATCGTAGTACCGCGCTTCTGCCATGTTGTCGACTGTAAAATGCATAAGATTTGTAAAATGCATAAGATAAGTAAAATGCATAAGGACGGCTTGGAATCGTAGCATTCATTGGCTGAGCCCTACGCAGTGCATGAACGCCCTCCGCGTCCCCGCAGACGCTCAAATGCATGCGCTTTTCCCCCATATTTGGAGCTTGCCTCACTCATGCCTGTATCGTAAAAAGCGTGTTCGCACCAGTTCAAGGGTCTGTTGATTCTGGACTGGGCCCACTGCCTGCATGCAGTCGGTGCATATGGCAACAGCACGCCAACGAGAACTCGCTAGCGCGCCAGTGCCAGCCTGCGCGAGTTCTGTGGACTAGTTCGTGGAGCAATGAACGTTGCGGCCCCCCAAAAGGTGAACCCAGTATAGAAAACATCGGCGAAAAACGAAAAAGTGAACTTATAAAAAAAAAAAAAGCATGTACCCGCGTGACATACCTAGCGCTCCAGACCACTAGACTACGGGAGGGGCGATGCCGATGACGGAAATATAAGCTATATAATGTATAACCAGTTTACACTTTTATTAATTTTTAGTATTTCAAGCAGCTTAGGTGACTATTTGTTGTATTGCGCTCGTGCAGTAAGCGTCCCCCGAGTTTCCGCAATAGTTCACGTCTAGCAATTGCATTTCGTAGACGGAAAAGCGTTCGCAGATGCGTAGTCGTGCTGCTGACCGCTGTGCTTGTTCGCCCAGCGCAAAAAAGTGCTTCCCGCACCCTAGTTTTACGCTGTACGATAAAAATATCAGTTGATTTTATTTCCTTAGTACCTATATTGACTTCGCTGACTCTTCTCCCCCTTCAAGAGGCCTTATATTTTCCTACTGGCGTACCAGTCAGCGAAGCGTCGCATGTGCGCTTGTGCAGCGCTTGTGTGAAGCGACCTTGACTTGGAGCTAGATACAGTGTACAAACTAACGAAGTAAAGAAAAGCACATTCGTCCATTCCCAAACGTGTTGTGGCTTATAGTTTCAACTGATCGAGCGAATTGCGACGACCCGTCGGCGTCCGGCGGACTAAACGCTGGGCCGACTGACTCGGTCGCGGAAGGTCGGCGAGCCGTGCAGTAGCGCAGCCAATTGCCAGCTCCCCTCCTGCTGACGTCACACGAAAACTCCACAGAAAATGGGCGAGCGTAAAGAGAGGAGGACAGCATTTTCGAATTGATTTTTCTACTAAATAAATTCGCGTAAACGCGCTCAGAGTGGTCGAAACAGGGCCTAGGGACTCCGGACTACAATTTGCGCTCGTAATCCCGCATTGTTTACAAATCACTTCAGTGTCCCTTTAAAGCAAAGTAAACTGACTCATTCATTTTTTTCTCAAAGCAAAAAGAAAAAAAAAGAGAATTGAGAGTGCCATCGGAGAGCACTGTGTATACAACTGCCGTCTGTGTCGTTCGGCGATTCCTGCAATCATTGAGGAAATCAAAGAGCGTCCCACGAGCGGCCATGATGGTATCACCCGCGTGCATAATTTCTCATTCAAGCGCATGCTCGCGTAGAGAGCCTCACTTTAGCAAGAAAGTGGTCGATATCAATCACAGCGCCAGCCACGCGTGACGCCACGCAACGCTTTTCGTTCACCGTGCCAGCACGGCCGAGTTCCGCGCAGACGGTCTCGAGGCAGCGAGCGCACCGGAAGTGTTTGGGCGGGTGGTGGTAATTGCTTCCCCCTTCCTCGCTTTTCTTTATAAGCGCACCGTGTACCGGTCGCCTGCGGCTCTTACGTGCCCACATGTTGACGGCTGCAAAAGCGAGCAGCAGTAGCAACGCCACGTGCTGCCCCTCTAGTTTCCCGTTCTGTTCGTAGATTTCGGTTCACCATGCACGGAAAACGTCGGATCGGAAACGCGTAGCCTTCCCGTTTCTTTTACGTTCTGTTCTCTGGAACAGTGAATGATTCCAATAACTCGCTTCGGCACCGGCGGTAGTTTATAGAACACAAAATTATTCATTCGGAAGCGTTAATGGACCGTTAAGGCGGAGGAGGAAAAACTTTATTTATCCCATCCTTGAGTGCACTCACTCCGGACCAGTGAGGGGTGTCGTCAGTCCAGGACTGTAGCCGGCCTTCCGTGCCCTATTCACCGGCCGAAGCTGGGAGCACCTACCTGCCCTCTGCATTATCCGGGCACCAAGTCATTCAGGCATAGTCGGCAATGAAGCGGCACATACCGCGGCTCGAGAAGCAGCACACCGGGCCATTGCGCCAACCACCCTCACTAACTATACGCCCCAACCCCTGCAAACATACAACGACATCCCCTCTCACTACCGACTATCCCGCCAACAGTTTCCTCCCCCACATAAGCAACTCACCAAAGAGGAAGGTGTTATACTTCGCCAGCTCCAAACTAACACTTCCCCCACAACACGCTCTGGCACAAAATATCCCCCGCCCCCCCAATACTCCTCCCCTCAGTGCATCTTCTGCCCCACATCAGGAACACTGTACCACATAGTGTGGGCATGCCCGAACATCCCAGACCTCCCTCCCAATCCCAACCCTACCCCTTCACAGTGGGCGGCGGCGCTGACCAGCTCCGACCGTTAGGCGAAAAAAATTATACACTTCATTTATGGAATAAGTACCTTGAAAGACAAAAATCCCGGGCCATCTCCACTAACGTGAAACTTGGGGAGGGGCGAAGCATGCACTGCATAGGTGTATTCTTGGCGCTTTGTCGTTTTTGCCAACGGGGATGAAACCGTTGGGGGGTGGAGGTAAACAGCTTTGCTGTAAAAGTCTTTTGTCTTTGAAGCACGAAGCTCTCTAGCGCGAGGCGTAAACGAGTTTTCTGGTGTTTTTTAGCACGCGTTACGAAGCGCGATGCATAAGCGAGCTTGCTGGTGTTTTAGTACCATTACTACAGGAGACGACGACGACGACAGGAGACGCCAACAGCCCCAGCCCCTAAGGGGCTTTGCCCCTAAAAGCAGGAGTCGGCGTGGGCGTCTGCAGCAGCGAAAAGGCTCCTTCACCACGTGCTTAAACTGGGCAGCAAAGGAGGGGAAGAACGCAGCCAGGCGAGCGGACAGGCAGGCAGGGAAATCCACCTTCGCGAAGTCAAGGGGACGAAGCCTTTCTCGGGAACGCGGGGCGGAGGCAAAGCGTCTCGGGCATTCAATTTGACATTAATGCTTTCGCATTCAAAGCACTCAAGAAGGGCTGAGATACCCTCGCACTTATTTACTAATGATGCTGCGCTGAAAGAAACCTTTAGTGTGTGCGCTCGTATGCGATACCGGAGCTCTGGAAAGGAAAGACGATAATTTTAGAAGAACGTCTAAAACAGACAAATATTTTAGCGCGTCTACATCGGTATTTTGACGAAAAATCCATAGTTACGGTAATCAGCTGAGTGGCTCTGCAAGCGCATTTTGTGGAACGGCCAACAACTTCACCGCAACTAGCTGCGGAAGTAATGACATGTCGCAAAAACCCGGGCACGCGTTGCCTTTCCTCGTGCCTACTGATTCATCGGAGAGTTTGTTTGAAGCAGCGTCTTTATTAGACGGAGGAGGCCAAGAGGACCCGTTTTGGGATATGGGAATAAGGGTATACAGGAGAAGATGGTGCATATAAAGCTTTTCCACTGCGCTGGTTACGCCCCTAGGGGTAGCATACGCACGGTTGCAGTCTGAGACGATGATCATCCACAACAAGAGAAAGGAGAATCGCGAGGATCTATGAGAGGGAGAGAGAATGCATTCTTATTTATCGAGCAAAAAGGCTGACGGGTGTTGTACCGCGGAGGCGTCCCTAGAACGGGATTCCTTGGCTTCGAATGGCTCGGGATCTCTCTGAGCATACCAGAGTTAGCTGACTAAAATGTCTGCTGCCGTCATTATCCTCGGGGTGCGGCGTGCCTTCCGCGCAAAAATGTGCGACATGACACTTGTCGGCTCTCCGCGGCCGCCCTTTTGCAGCGGTCGGGAATGTCAGGGCCTCCCCCTTATAACGGAGGCTTAGACACCTCGCCGCCAATACCTTCACTTTGTGCGCTCGCGCCAGTGGCTCAAAGGTGGCCATTGTGCGTGGCAAGGCCGCCCCCTCGTGCGCCGGAACTTTTCCCCGAGCATTGTCGCCCGGGAGCCACAAGGGACTCCTTTGTTCGGCTCGGGAGCCATCTCGAGGCCGCTATAAAATCAAACAAGGGCGATCAGCGGGGAGCGTGCCTCATCCTGCAGGCTGACGCTAAGTTGCCTGTCAGTCGCCGGAAGGCATCCTTTATTGCGGCCCCTGGTCGCGCACGGTGTGCGTGCTATGGCTTCTGTGGAATGCCCCTGTTGTCCCCCGTGGGACCCTGCAGGGTGCATAGCATTTCCGCGCTCGCTTTGTCATGCTAACGGCCGACCGTCTCCTCGCTCTTGCCCGCGTGCGTGGGCGCGCCGGGCCAATTTTTTTCGACAACATAACTGTATTTGTTTGTTGCGGTCGGCCTGGTAGCTTTTGTTAGATCGAGAGCTACCGTGTTGGAAGAAATATCGCCGTGGTTGCGCTTCTCCGGCGCTTTGAGCTTGGGTGATTTTGTTCCCCGGTAGTGTTTTCAGAATCCTCTGTGATAGAATATTGATACGTGCTGAGGCTATATGGGTGGTCTCATAATTTATAATCGTCACATACCGTCATACCCACCCCACGCCCGAAAGCGGCTTTGTTGTAGTTTTGTTGAAAATGAACACAAGTTGGCGAGGTCGATAACGCTTCCTACAATGCTTCTATAAGTATGAACTTTCGGTTCGTTTTCACACATTCTAATCAAACTCACTCACTCACTCACTCACTCACTCACTCACTCACTCACTCACTCACTCACTCACTCACTCACTCACTCACTCACTCACTCACTCACTCACTCACTCACTCACTCACTCACTCACTCACTCACTCACTCACTCACTCACTCACTCACTCACTCACTCACTCACTCACTCACTCACTCACTCACTCACTCACTCACTCACTCACTCACTCACTCACTCACTCACTCACTCACTCACTCACTCACTCACTCACTCACTCACTCACTCACTCACTCACTCACTCACTCACTCACTCACTCACTCACTCACTCACTCACTCACTCACTCACTCACTCACTCACTCACTCACTCACTCACTCACTCACTCACTCACTCACTCACTCACTCACTCACTCACTCACTCACTCACTCACTCACTCACTCACTCACTCACTCACTCACTCACTCACTCACTCACTCACTCACTCACTCACTCACTCACTCACTCACTCACTCACTCACTCACTCACTCACTCACTCACTCACTCACTCACTCACTCACTCACTCACTCACTCACTCACTCACTCACTCACTCACTCACTCACTCACTCACTCACTCACTCACTCACTCACTCACTCACTCACTCACTCACTCACTCACTCACTCACTCACTCACTCACTCACTCACTCACTCACTCACTCACTCACTCACTCACTCACTCACTCACTCACTCACTCACTCACTCACTCACTCACTCACTCACTCACTCACTCACTCACTCACTCACTCACTCACTCACTCACTCACTCACTCACTCACTCACTCACTCACTCACTCACTCACTCACTCACTCACTCACTCACTCACTCACTCACTCACTCACTCACTCACTCACTCACTCACTCACTCACTCACTCACTCACTCACTCACTCACTCACTCACTCACTCACTCACTCACTCACTCACTCACTCACTCACTCACTCACTCACTCACTCACTCACTCACTCACTCACTCACTCACTCACTCACTCACTCACTCACTCACTCACTCACTCACTCACTCACTCACTCACTCACTCACTCACTCACTCACTCACTCACTCACTCACTCACTCACTCACTCACTCACTCACTCACTCACTCACTCACTCACTCACTCACTCACTCACTCACTCACTCACTCACTCACTCACTCACTCACTCACTCACTCACTCACTCACTCACTCACTCACTCACTCACTCACTCACTCACTCACTCACTCACTCACTCACTCACTCACTCACTCACTCACTCACTCACTCACTCACTCACTCACTCACTCACTCACTCACTCACTCACTCACTCACTCACTCACTCACTCACTCACTCACTCACTCACTCACTCACTCACTCACTCACTCACTCACTCACTCACTCACTCACTCACTCACTCACTCACTCACTCACTCACTCACTCACTCACTCACTCACTCACTCACTCACTCACTCACTCACTCACTCACTCACTCACTCACTCACTCACTCACTCACTCACTCACTCACTCACTCACTCACTCACTCACTCACTCACTCACTCACTCACTCACTCACTCACTCACTCACTCACTCACTCACTCACTCACTCACTCACTCACTCACTCACTCACTCACTCACTCACTCACTCACTCACTCACTCACTCACTCACTCACTCACTCACTCACTCACTCACTCACTCACTCACTCACTCACTCACTCACTCACTCACTCACTCACTCACTCACTCACTCACTCACTCACTCACTCACTCACTCACTCACTCACTCACTCACTCACTCACTCACTCACTCACTCACTCACTCACTCACTCACTCACTCACTCACTCACTCACTCACTCACTCACTCACTCACTCACTCACTCACTCACTCACTCACTCACTCACTCACTCACTCACTCACTCACTCACTCACTCACTCACTCACTCACTCACTCACTCACTCACTCACTCACTCACTCACTCACTCACTCACTCACTCACTCACTCACTCACTCACTCACTCACTCACTCACTCACTCACTCACTCACTCACTCACTCACTCACTCACTCACTCACTCACTCACTCACTCACTCACTCACTCACTCACTCACTCACTCACTCACTCACTCACTCACTCACTCACTCACTCACTCACTCACTCACTCACTCACTCACTCACTCACTCACTCACTCACTCACTCACTCACTCACTCACTCACTCACTCACTCACTCACTCACTCACTCACTCACTCACTCACTCACTCACTCACTCACTCACTCACACTCACTCACTCACTCACTCACTCACTCACTCACTCACTCACTCACTCACTCACTCACTCACTCACTCACTCACTCACTCACTCACTCACTCACTCACTCACTCACTCACTCACTCACTCACTCACTCACTCACTCACTCACTCACTCACTCACTCACTCACTCACTCACTCACTCACTCACTCACTCACTCACTCACTCACTCACTCACTCACTCACTCACTCACTCACTCACTCACTCACTCACTCACTCACTCACTCACTCACTCACTCACTCACTCACTCACTCACTCACTCACTCACTCACTCACTCACTCACTCACTCACTCACTCACTCACTCACTCACTCACTCACTCACTCACTCACTCACTCACTCACTCACTCACTCACTCACTCACTCACTCACTCACTCACTCACTCACTCACTCACTCACTCACTCACTCACTCACTCACTCACTCACTCACTCACTCACTCACTCACTCACTCACTCACTCACTCACTCACTCACTCACTCACTCACTCACTCACTCACTCACTCACTCACTCACTCACTCACTCACTCACTCACTCACTCACTCACTCACTCACTCACTCACTCACTCACTCACTCACTCACTCACTCACTCACTCACTCACTCACTCACTCACTCACTCACTCACTCACTCACTCACTCACTCACTCACTCACTCACTCACTCACTCACTCACTCACTCACTCACTCACTCACTCACTCACTCACTCACTCACTCACTCACTCACTCACTCACTCACTCACTCACTCACTCACTCACTCACTCACTCACTCACTCACTCACTCACTCACTCACTCACTCACTCACTCACTCACTCACTCACTCACTCACTCACTCACTCACTCACTCACTCACTCACTCACTCACTCACTCACTCACTCACTCACTCACTCACTCACTCACTCACTCACTCACTCACTCACTCACTCACTCACTCACTCACTCACTCACTCACTCACTCACTCACTCACTCACTCACTCACTCACTCACTCACTCACTCACTCACTCACTCACTCACTCACTCACTCACTCACTCACTCACTCACTCACTCACTCACTCACTCACTCACTCACTCACTCACTCACTCACTCACTCACTCACTCACTCACTCACTCACTCACTCACTCACTCACTCACTCACTCACTCACTCACTCACTCACTCACTCACTCACTCACTCACTCACTCACTCACTCACTCACTCACTCACTCACTCACTCACTCACTCACTCACTCACTCACTCACTCACTCACTCACTCACTCACTCACTCACTCACTCACTCACTCACTCACTCACTCACTCACTCACTCACTCACTCACTCACTAATGTAGCTTTCTCCCTCCCTCACTCAGCCTCCGCCGCAAAATTGCCCCACCTTCGTTGTCCCGTGCGGTTCCCCGTGGCACTACTATAGGCTGCCCGTCATCACGCGCACTCATTAGCGGCGTTGGTGCGTGAATTTTCGGCCGCGTGCGCTTCCCTCGCGCGCGCCGCTCCGCTTTGACATGGATTATGCAACGGCGCCGCCGACACGGACGACGCGTGCCTCCTCCCGTCGCGTCCTGCTCGGGGCTGTTTGGCGCTTCACGGCACTGCTCGTGCGAGGCCAGGCCTCCGATGGTCGCACGACACGACAGCCACGCCGACCTTTAAAGGTCGCCGCGAGGATGGATGGGCTGTCGTTGTTCCACGCGCCCTTCACTCGGCTTTACAATTGTGCACCGGCATCAGACGGCCTCCCTTTCTGTCCCCCCCCTCCTCGAACTTAACTTCAGTACACACCGAAGAAGGCGCCACCTGGCAAAGTTGGGCGAGATATAACAAAATTAGCGAGGCAGGGAGTCACGTGCGACAGAAAAATGCGGACGAGCGGCGAAACCACGAAAGGGCAGAGTTCAAGTTCGCACTGTAGGGTAGCGTTCTCGTGGCCCGGATTTCCTCGGTCGCGTCGAACCTGCACGCAAATGGCGAACCGCTTGTTTTCCCTCCTGGCCTTCTTCTTTCGCGGCGATGGAACGCATGCGACATGTGGGCTTCTGTGGCAGCGTTATAGTGAACTAGAATACGCCTCCCGTCCTTTGCGTGTTTTCTCTCCGTGCACGATCCCCCGCAGCGGGTCTTTTCTTACATGCGTCGCATATTGCCTTCCCAACGGTAATCACAGTGCAGAGATGTCAAAAATGTATGTATTGATGCAGATGTATTGATGCAGAACTCGGGCGGTCTTTTCGCGTCGCCCCAAGGCCTGCTTTTTTTTTTTTTTTTTTTAGCGAAGGGTACGAAAGCCGAGTAAATTCTTATACGTGGTAGTTGCCTTTTTTTTCTCGACAGAAACGTGTATAGCGTAGAAAGAAGCAAAACCACCATCACTCCGCTGTAACACAGGTGGACGTTGATTCGATTATTGCGACCTTTTTTCGAAACACAGGTTCTGCGACCTTTCTCTTTGAGCATGAGATTGGGCGCACGCCAGTGAACTCCAGATGTTTTAAGCTAATACTTAACTCTTGAAACGGCGCACCTTGTGCTACATATTTAGCTTCGGTGCTGTAAATCCCAGATTTGTTTTTTTTTGACATTTGCCCAGTGGTTTTTATTCACCTTAATTTTTCACGGAGCGGTAAGCCGTGGTACAATCACTAATACATACTGACTCATTTTTTTTTATAGAAGGAGTGTTTTAGTACGTGGCCTTTGTGAGCCGTCGCTCTGTAAACGGCTTTCGAGCTGATGATAGCCACTAGAACCAGTTGGATAAATGACCAAAGGACGGGGAGCAACACGTTTGTTGTGCACTTTTTGTTGGCCAAAAAGGCTGTCTGTAAGGCTTAAGAGCCGCATTTGTCGCTCCCGGATGTTGGAGGCCTGTACCCGTGTTCGATTTTAGGGGACAGTCACGAACGGAGCACGAACGCAGTTGTCCGAACACACGCTGCTGGTTTTTGACTGCGAGATCTCGTTTTGACGTAATGCTATTTGAGGCATCTGTTTAGTGGCATGTAGAAAGCGTGTACAACAAGACCAGGGTTTGTTTTTTCATTAAAAAAAACGATCTCACTTCCCTCGGTTACGCAAAGGGATCAGGAGCTGTAGGAAACATTTTTATTAGCTGCTCTTCGACATATGCGCTCTCATTCAAATGAGATCTGTGGCGCAACATCTGCGCGCATGTTCACATGCACAAACATACATTCTCTCTTCTCGTGGGTTTATGCCAAATGGGAGTCGGGGCACCAACTTAGAATAACTTGCACTGGCGCAATATTTCAGGTGTCTTCACCGTTTCCTCGGGGATGTTGCCGCGAGAATCGCTGTTTTTTTTTTTTTTTTTAGCGTTCCGGCATAGCCGACGTGTCTGAACGCTTAAGGAAGCTTAGCTGATGTTCTTAACGAAGTTGCTTCTAGTGCACTCTACTGGCTACCTTTCTTTTATTCTGCACATGCGTTGGGAGCTGTAGCAACACTGTGATGAATTGCTCTCGACCCAGTGTTCAGCGACTCGGCACAAAAATCCATCCGTCAACGTCTCCCCGACAGCGCTTTTCAGGGCGCGCAGTCAAGTGGCAGTAGCTCTGAACTTGGGCCGGCCAACTTCCGCTCAAAGACACGCGAGAGAGGAAAGCAGAGGTTTAGCCTGGCTAGACGCGGTATTTTGAACCAATTAACTCGCGATCTCTTATCCGCCCTCACTTGGCTTAAATTCTTCCGTGTGAGTATAGAGAAAATTACAGGTCCAACACAGCCTTTCCTCCACACTGCGATGACTGACGGTGGCAAGGCGTGCTTCGCCCTACCGATGAGTCGGGCAGCGCACTAAGCCCGCTGCTCACGTATGGTGACCAAGTACATTTGCGCTCGGTCGAAGGCCGAGCCATGGTGGTAATCCTTGTCGCGCTAACCGAGCTGAAGGGGATTAATTTCGGGTCGGGCGAGAGGAGAATAGGTAATGTTTCAGAACTTTGACGAGTTTCCGGCCGACTAGATGAATATGTTGTAGTTAGTAAACAAAACAAAAAAAAAGGGGGGGGGGGGGGTCCCACCGTAAGTTTTGTGTACGCCGAAGTGCACGTCGAGGCGCATCACCGCGCCTCGAAGCGACAGTTCCTCGGTGTCCGTACTGTTTAATCACACGGTATCCGCTCAGAGACATATTTTTAAGCATGTGTACGTGTGATGTATTTAGGCTCTGTATACCCCGGGGATTGTATCGAACGTAGTTACGGGTCTAATTTGCAGGAGCTTTTTCAACGCGGTCCGCCGTGTCGTAACATCCGCTAGGTGCGATTTCAGTACTTGCCGTGACTCGGCGCTTCCTCGCATGCAGGCGCGCCACTTAAGGGATCAGTGACTGAGTGCACGTGCTGCTGACACCGATTTCGCCTGTTTTCGTGGTGACGAAAGCCCAAGTGTCAGACAGTCACTGTTGGGAAATTTGGGGGGAGCACCAAATCTGCTCCCACATTATTGACGTTAAGCCCTTCGTTGGAAACCAGTAAAAAGAAAAACATCGGGGGGAATGCACTGTAAGGTGTATTCTTGGCGCCTTGGCGTTTTTGACCACGGAGGTGAAACCGGTGGGGGGTAGCGGTATGCAGATTTGATGTAAAAGTTTCTTGTGTTTGATGCCGTGAGGTGTTTCTTTAGTACGCGTTACGAAGCGCTCCAGCGCAAGGCGGAAACCAGTGTCCCGGTGTTTCAGTACCGTGACTACATGAGACGACGATCACGACGATGACGACATGAGTTTCCAACAGCCCCAGCCCCAAAGGGGCTTCGCCGCTAAAAAAATGTGTCATTCTACTCTGCGAAGGTTAATGACCAGCGGAGCTGTTTTCGGGTAACCGTGGTAACGGGACTGAATTGTCCCTGAGAAACCACGAAGTATTACTCGCCGCACATGCGAGGCCGAATTTGTCGGCTACAAGTCCCGCTCAAAGCGCTCCTTCGAGCTTGGGTAGGAGGAGGAGGAGGAGGAGGAGGAGGAGGAGGAGGAGGAGGAGGAAGAGGGATGCCTTTAACGATGAAGAGAAGTCAGCCTGGCAGCGAGCGTTCAGCAAGATTGTGAATAAGCTTCACTGTGGAACACGGAATGTGCATTAATTACCCTACAAAAACCAAACGTACACCAATTTTTTTAAAGTCGGCTTCTTTTATAAACACTAGTGCTAAGAAGACTATCTTTTGGGGGGACAGCATACGGCGTCTTATATCAGATTGCGGAGCGCCGGTGGCAAACAGACAACCAAAGAGAGAGGCTGTGCATATAGCAAGAGAAGGGTACATGCCGGCACTTGCAGAGAACACCGGCCATGCAGTTGAGCGAGTGCGAAACTGGGACCGCCTTCGTGTGCCTCATCAGACCTGTTGCTCCCGCTATGTCACACATCAAATCGCGAAAAAGCGTTCCGTGCCCTGCTGGACTTTTGAAAGGACACGGGACTCTCGGAGCGGCTATGATGCTGCCAGTGCTGTCCATGCTGCGCGGCTTGTGAACCGTCGTCGTATTCTCCCTTTGTATTTGATTGAGCTGCCCTCAACCCTATAGAAGCAGAGTCGACTTTCGTTTCCCTTCTAATAAAGCTCTCTCTCTCTCTCTCTCTCTCTCTCTCTCTCTCTCTCTCTCTCTCTCTCTCTCTCTCTCTCTCTCTCTCTCTCTCTCTCTCTCTCTCTCGAGTGACTTATGTCGTTCTACGGGCGAAAAAAAATCAAGAAAGTTAGCTATGTAAATAAAGCTACTTCTTCGCATCATTCTTGCTTAATAAACACTATTCATTTGCTCTTAATTTATAATGACTGTCACGTTAAAATTACTGGTCCCCAGGGTGTCGAACAGGAATTTTTTCGGGCTCAGTTCGAGTTCGGTTCGGGTTGAAGCCTTTCGGGTTCAGTAGCGGGTTCGGTTCCGGAGCACCATTCCGTTCCGGTTCGAACCGGTTCAAACGGGTTCGGAGAAAGAAAAAAAAACAGGAGTTTTTTGTGTTTATTTCTAAGACGATAGTCTTTCTTGGGCTACTCAAACCCAGAAATTTTGGTCTGTCTGTCTGTCTGCATGTCTGTCTGTCTGTCTGTCTGTCTGTCTGTCTGTTTGTCTGTCTGTCTGTCTGTCTGTCTGTCTGTCTGTCTGTCTGTGACTCGATTCAGCCACCCGGCCAAAGTGAAACACAATCTCCGCAATGCTCTTATATGCTCGCATCCAAATCTGCCCACATATCTCACCAGTATACCTGATCTGCACTTCACTATCTACGCAGACGATATAACATTGTAGTCAAACAAAGGCTCGGAAGGGGAGCAAGAATATAGGCTTCAGCAAGGTATCGACGCTGTTGCAAATTTCCTCCGCGATGTTGGCATGCAGGCCTCACCTGAAAAATCGGAATACGTCGTGGTAACGCAACCAACTCGCGAGCTGTTCTCATTGAAGCTTAATAATCAGCGAGAAATCATCTATTAGGGTACTAAGCTTATACATTGATCAAGACAGCCAGGCTACTACATGGGTCACTAACACAATCAAAACAATTAAACAGATCCTCCGCATTGTAAAGCGCTTCACGACACACCAGTCCGGCCTTAAAGAACATGACCTTAGACACCTCACTCGCACAGTCCTCCTTTCACGAGTCATGTATGCCTATCCTTACCTCAATATTACTAAAAAGCAACAACAAATCCTTGAAATACCTAATTGAGAAAGTCTACGACTCATTACTGGCCTACCCACTTACACTAGAATTCACGATCTTTCACGACTGCAGACACCCGCCGCGGTGGCTCAGTGGCTAAGGCGTTGCGCTGCTGAGCGCGAGGTCGCGGGTTCGATTGCCGACCGCGGCGGCCGCTTTTCTGATGAAGGAGAAAAGCAGAAACGCCCGTGTGTACGAGATTTCGGCGCACGTTAAAGATCCCCAGGTGGTCAAAATTAATCCGGAGCGCGCCTCACTAGGGCGCGCCTCATCGCCTGCGTTGCGTCGGCGCGTTAAACCCTGCACTCAATCAAGGAGCAGATGTGAGTAAAATGTGAAGGTTGCAACTTAATATAATATTTTGGAATTAACCCACGATCGTTGGTCACCATCGCCAGAGAAGGTTGTCTTTCCTGCACGGCGGATTGGCGCACAACGGCGTGAGTGGGGACACTAAAGCTTCGCTCTAAAATTGGGATCTGAGCTGAATTGGACGTATTATTGCGAAGAATTTATATTCTTGTCAGCGAGAAAACTTCTTTCGAGAAGTTTACACCGGGCTTAAATTCAGCATAATATACGACTCGCCTCTCGTGAATGTTTTCCAAGATAGACGTCGCTAAAGTTGACCGGGGCACACGGGCAGATATAGCGACGGGTGTCCACCCTGTTGAGCTTTAATTTTGTTACAGTAAGAGAAAAATTTTCAGGGAAAACATTGGTGAGTCTGAGCATAAGAATAATCAGGGAACGATATAAATAAATGTCAGGCAAATTAGCAAATATTAACTTCGATGCGACATGTCAATCTTACGCTAGAAACAACATAACAGCGCAATACGTGCACAAATAAAGATATTTTATAGCATTCAGGTGGTTGTCATATTTTGTGCGCAACAAAATTTTCGGATCGGTCGAGAGGGGGAGCGCCGCGAAATTTCCAGATGCCAAGGACCCTAACAATATCGAGGTCTGTGCGATCCACTTTAACAGCCCCGCTAATTCGTCTAACCCAAATGGCTAAATACACCAATCCCACTGATTCGCATTAGCTCCCCCATTCGCCTCATCAGTCGACCAGAGATACCCGCTAATTCGCAATAATTGTCTTTTGGCCATGTGCCCTTTAATTCTAAGGTTGAGTCAATTCAAGATATGGGAAATGCTGTCGCATAGCGGAGTTAAGGAGTCGCCAAAGTTTTAGATGCGAAGCATTTCATGCTCGGGGCTGTGTCCCTCCCTCCCTCGTCGTTGTTGTCCGCCGTCCGCACTCCACTGCGCATGCGCGTCTCTTCAGCCCCGTCAGCGTTTGGGCTGACGTCAGCTCAGTCCACTATAAAAAGAAATAGGTGGCGCCCGGTTTCGATCCCAGGACTCTCTGGCCGCAACGGGAGGTACGTGGCGCTCTTCCCACTGCGCTACAAACCAAGACGGGAGCATGTGCTACGAACGCGCCTTATGTCCTTTACTCATTCAAACTACGTCAAGAAGCTACTGATACAGCGAAGGCACGCGAAGCTGAACGTCAACGGAAACGACGAACTGGAAACTTTAGAGGAGGATGTTGAATTTCCTGCGGGAAATCTGTGGCGGGATGTGCCACGCGCCTTGCAGCTCAACCAGAGAAGAGGACGGAGAGGGCGGGCGGCGGGGTAGAAGCGTGAGCACGCAATAAAGGAAGACGAGAACCAGGAGGTGTTCGATCAGGTAACGCGGGTGTCGGTCTCTTCGCTGTTTATTTGTCTACATTTCTGTCTCTACATGGGGGATCACACTACGTTCCCACTCGTGCTCCGGTAAATGAAACAACATAACGGCAACACAATGGAACTTACACGGAACCCCCATGATGCTTCGCATCCTCCTCATGGTTCCCCACGGGAAGCTAGATGGTGTGATTTTTTGTTTTTGTTGCCACACTCTCTTAGAACAGTAAACAAGGGACACCATGCCCCTGTGCAAAAAGTCCCGCTGAAGTAGAGGACTGCCGCATATAACTGCCTATTGGAACGAGAATAAGTGGAATATATGGATTTATTGTTGATGATGTGCCTGAGGGTCCACACAAGGGGGCAGGGGTGCATTAAGATGACAAACGCATTGAAAACTTTACGCAATATTGAACACCTTGTACATAATAACCACGAAGAATATGTTGCCTCAGAATATACGTTTAGCTTAACCTATTCAAAATGCAAAAGATAACAGGGGGAGTTGGGCAGTATCTTATGCAAACTAATAGCATATACGTACAACTTTACAATAAGTTCAAATTGGAAGAGAACCTGATGGGTGGTGGAACTACAGACTATGCATAATATTTGGTGGTGGTATCGGGCGAGTGGTAAAAATATATTCAGACGTGTGGTAGAGCACCATAATCAAAAACTAGAAATAACAGTTTTGAGGTCCCGGAACCGGTTCGGGTTCAGTTCCAAAATGGCGGGAAAAATACGGGTTTGGTTCGGTTCCGGTTCCGGGCCAGAATTCTGGTTCGGTTCCGCTTCGGTTCTGTTTGGGCAGCCTGCCAGTGGTACCTTATATTTTTTTTTTTTTTAGTTTCTATAAAAGTTCATAATTACTTTCTGACAGTAAGAATCAGCGGTGAACTGGTCTGGATACTTGGATCGGTTCTGCGCGAACTCCGTGCCCATATTTCTCATTAAAGCCAAGCTTTCTACGCCTCACGAATGAATTTCGACGTCAGGCTAAAATAACTGCAGGAAAGCAAACTTTACACAGTGGGTTTCACAAAACGATGATTATGCCGGCACGCGGAGGCACATCAGGTCCCTCAAGGAACAGACGATCCCCGCGGCCGGAGGGGAAGCAACTTCTATCGGCCCACTGCGCCACTCCGACACGGCCGAGGCAGCGTCGCGTTTTAAGCATCCTTCACTTAAATCAAGTAAGGGGATTTGATTTTTTTTTCAATAAACTTGCCCGGTTCCGCAGGTGGATCGTTGTCGTCCTTTCCTTTCTTGGGTTTTATTTGTTTCCGCATAACTCGTTTCGCCGCATCTCTTTTCGCGGTCCCTGGCCCACAGCGAGCGCGTCTTCTATTCTGACAAAAATATAAGTGCCCGAGCCCGCCAAAAGATGGCTGATAATGCAGGGCCACCGTAACTGTTACGCAAAAAGGTTGTTCCCCGGGGATAGGTGCGCAGCCACGCCTCCACGGCGCCTAAAAGCGGTGATCCGAGAAGACAAGAGGAGAGCGAGATGGAAACAAATTTGGACGGATTTGCATGCGCCTCAGGGGAACGCACGTCGGTAATCGCTGCGCTTCGCTCAAGAAAGAATGTAAAAAGTAACGGTCGGGGCGGATCAGAGGAGAGAAAGCGGACCGTGGAGGCTGTTATCGGGACATTTCATGCTCGGCGTATTTTCGTGGCAGCTACGGAGCGACACGGCCCGGGCGAGACGGAGGAGATCGGAGGAAGTGGGAGCAGCATCCGTCACTGTCGATGGATAGCGGGCCTGCCGAGGCGTCGCCTTCGATGACCCTCCGGAGGAGTGCCTCCGCGCTCTGTCCGCGGCCTCGTCGTCGCTGGACCCAGGCTGACGACGCCCTGACAGCGGCGCTCTTCTTCCCGATCCTGTCCTTTCCACGTCGCCCCAGCGTCCAGCGTTCCGGCCACGGCGCAGAATACACTGCGCGCGGATCTGTGGCTATTCGCACGCACAGAGTGCGAGTATATTACATAAACAACCTGCAGAGGTTGGTATGAGCGCAGCACTGTTCCTATCAAATGAACCCTGCAACACTTTTCTTAACTTTTTTTCCGAAGTTTTAAATGATCCAAGAACATAGTCAACCAATACATCCAGTACTGAGATTAGGGGGTCGCAAATTACGTCAGCCAGAAATTCGCCCCGAGCGCGAACACAGTCGGCCCCTGGCGGCGGCGGGACGAACCGCTCCTAGTGTGGATGGCGCTCTCGCGTCGTCTGCTTTTTCACGTTGCGTGCGGCGCAAGACGCGTGCTGCACACGACAAAACAACCAATATGTGTGCTCGTTTGGCAGTAAGCGATGACATAGTTACCTCTGATTGCGCATTTCCTCTAGAAACGCAATAATCAGCGGCCGTTGAGGGTTAATGCGCTGGTTTAATTCCACGAAACATCTTCGCCGTGGTCACCGCTTGAGTGTGAAACGTGTTATAAACATTGCTTCCACACATTGCAGTTTTCTTATTGATGAGTGCAGTCGTCTGCCGTTTCGGGAACGTCGAAGGGTGCTTTTTGAAGGTGGCGTGGTGATTATTTAAAGGATAAAAGTTTAGTACGCGAAACGGGTAAGAAGCGACAAGACCTGTGCATACGCGTGCAAATTCCACACCCTTGTAAAATTGTGCTGTGTCCTTATAGAAAGAAGAAACAAATAAAAACATTTACACTGCACACGACCCCTGCGCTATCGCCCGTACATTACCGGACACGTATTTTACACCCGCAAGCGCCTGTGTGATCGTGTCCTTCCCGTACCTTTTCTAAAATAAATACCATTTTTGTACAGTCGTTGTTTATACTGAGGAGGAGGAATAAACATTTATTTAACTGTATCGAGTTGCTAATTTTACGTATTATTTAAAATACGTTTCTGTGGATGCGCAAGAGTATTAAGGGGGGATTTTTCGATAAAATTAAGCAGTTGTGAGTTTGCGTCTGTCATGTGGCATTTCGTGGGTCATTTTCATATATATCATTTTCAAATACCTTATCCAGAAACGTGTCTCACTCAGCATAACCAAATGCCTAATATGGTCACGTCTTAACCTCTTAAGGGGGACCTAAGTTTAAAGAAAGAGAAGAAAACGCGTAATATAATGCACGTTGTTGCCCACATGTGTGAGGGCTGTGTGCCATGACTCGCTGTGTTTTTTTTTTTCCCGCAATGTTTGCTTTCTATACAATTTTGAAAAAGGCGAGCCACAATTCCTGGACAATCTCGGACCAAAGGGGGTTAATCAGTTTTGAAAATACGTGTTAAAGTACTACTTTTTCACCGATACAGAACACGACGCCTAGTGTAGTTTCGATTGTAAGTAATGCTGATAACCATAGTTTGACATTTCGCGTTACATGCGTTCTCTTCTCTCTGCTCTTGCAACGTTGGCAGGACCCCCCCCCCCCCCTCTTCTCTAGAAAACAAGAAATGCACAGAATTTCATTTTTTGAACCAATCCTCAAGAATTACATGCCAAGACAAAAGCGATATTAAGTTTACAAAACAAAGTAGTTACCGGGAACCCGGTGCGCTGATTCGCAACGAGAAATAAAAAGGAAATGTTTTACTGTACATCTGCAACAGCGCAACTTCATTTATTGCCATCTTTAGGGTTCGTAAGCGACCTTATACGCAAGCATGCAAACACATCTCGCTGTTGCAGGCACCTGTTAGATTTTAAAAGGAACGCAAATGGTCAACAGAGCAGCCGTAACAGAAAATTTGTGCTCACTGTGAGGTCCCAGAAGCTTGGTTTGCACACTGTAAACCTGCTTGTCACTTTGCGAAAACCTAGCAAATCATGAGATGTTGATTGTACTGCGTGCGTTGACAATTCAATTCGCAAGTTCACTTGCGACGAAATCCGTAAATAAGTGATCTGAAACCGTTATTCATCCAACCTTCCTTCAGGGTCGCTAGAATTTCATTTAAAAGACCTGTTAGAGCGGTTACATTTATATCTCTGCGCTGATCAAAATTCAGTAATTTTATGTTGCCTTTTGAACACACAAAAAATATCGTAAGCTCCTAGAAAGAATTTCGGGGCAGTTAAGTAGTGTTACCATTTCAGGGCATCCCACAAATGCAAGAATGCGTCATGCTACCAGCGAAAGCGATTGAGATTGCCGTTGTAAACTGAATTTCAGAGGTCGAGGCTTCCTGATTTGTTTCTATTTATGCTTTCATTGAAGGCTCAAAGCTAGAGTCTGGAAAGATCGAGCTTGCTACGAGCCACAGCGTACAAGTTCATTGTCACAATTACGGCCATTCTGAGATTCCCGATGAGTCGTCGCTTTTTTTGGCGTAGTAATGAAAACTGACTGCCGCTTCCATGCTATACATTGAACGCTGAGGAACCGAACTACAGCATACCACTCTTGTTTGCACCTTTCGTGCGCACATACGGCGAGAAAAAAGAATGAAGCGCGCCCACAGTGTGCATTCTTACGGGCCGCTCAGCGGAGCATCCACACTAGCAGCGCGACGCTGTCGCCACCTACATGTCGAGCTCGCGGCGAATATGCCCATCAGATAACTTGGAAACTTGCTCACAAGCTTTCCCGGTCTTGGCGTTCTTCGACCACTGGAATTACGTCGTTGCAGCGGAGTAGCGTCTATTGGCCGGCTTTCCTTCGATTGTAGCAATGAACGCATTCGAAAACCACTTTTAAAAAGCCACAAAAGCAAAGCAGCAGCGAAAGACGCGTCCGCTTCAGCGAGAAAATCACGCACTGCACGCCGTTCCGTGCTGGTGATAACTGTAGCTTTCGCAGTGCTTCCAGACACGAAGGAAAGAGTGAAAGCGTTTCTCGGAAGTGTTGCAGAGTCCCTTTAAGGCTTCCCGTAGGGCACGCTAAGGCTTTGATAAAAGAGGGGCAATTTCATGACCACTCATAGCCCAGTGCGCTCGGCGTGCCGTGCCGGTGATCTTCTGCGGGGCTGACGCTATAGTGTGTGTGTTCCTTGGAAAGACCGGTCTTAACGAGAAATAGCTGCGAACAGTGCACCGATCGTGCCTTACTTTGGCTAGCTAAACACAAAAATTTTGGTCTGTCTGCTTTTCCCTCGATTCAGCCGCCCAGCCAGAAGTTCATAAGAAGTCTTGAACAATGCATTTCCATTGGCAAAACGTTTCCAAACTACTAAGCGTCGTAGCATGCTTCTTTCCCACCAACATTGTTCAGCAAAAGCAAACATTAGGCATATTTGAATCAAACCACAGCTACATAACTCATACTAGCACTGTTTCTTTAACTTAACATAGGCATGGGCGCAATTTTTGCGATAGCAAACGAAAAACGCGTTAAAAACAACATTTTAACAAAAGATGCTATAAGGGCTCGCGCTCTAACCTGGAGCTAGTGGGTCGAAGGCCGAGCCAATCAGTGAAAAAAGGTCCCAAGGGATTGCGCGCCTCCAATGCGAACGCGGTATAATTCAAACCACTGCTGAGTTTGTGATGGGAGGACTGAGACGGGTGAGGAGCAGTGTGAGAGGTGGGCGAGGGAGAGAGTCACGGGCCGGCCAGGGCTGCAGAAGAGGCATCTCCAGTGAAGCGGCCATTCTCTTTGTATGCGTGCGTGAGGGAGGGAGAGAAAAGAACGCCTGTTAAAACGTCGCGTGTATATATGACTGACAACTGCTGGGAGAAATTGTGCGGCAAATACATTTCACGCGGATGGTCAACAGACAGACAGACAAAATAAAGGGCTATAAAATAAAATAAAAGCCCAACCCGTACCACATACGTATCACGGGTGACGCCAATTAAAAATAAACAAACTGGACCGAAGTCAAAGAGTGTTTTTACGAGAGGAAAAGAAGAAAGAAAGAAGAAAGAAGAGAGATCTATCACGCGAAACCAAGTCAAGGGAGGGGACGGGAGGCAATCAGTGGTATTTTTTAAACTATTATGTGGAAGCTCGGTTCGACAGTGAAAAGAGACCAAAAACAAATAAAACGGATACTCCACAGCCTGGCTTTGGTTGTGCTTGCCTTGGCCTGATTTCTCGCCTGACGCCGTTGGTGACGTTCCGACAAAAGCATTTTCTCCTCTCGGCATGAATTTCTCTCATCGCATCCGGACGAACGTGAGTGGGACTCAGTGTGCAGTTCTTTGGTCGGGCTCACAGTTCGCCATCGAAGCCACAGAACGCCAGTTTCATACTTCGGAAGCACCGGTTTCATTTCGGTGCACACCTCCAAATCCCGCTATTCGAAGAGGGATAACAATGTATGGCCTCGCGAGACCGAATAATAGAGCTAGACGATTACTTACGATTCCGACTTTTCCAGAAGGCCCTGTCAACAGTGATAATCCAATACGCACGGCTTCACAGCTTAGTTTTGTGTTTCCTTGTACGTCGGTTCTCATTGCTCTATTGCAAAATTTGTGCGCAGATCGGGAAAAAACTTAACAGTTACGGGAGAAAGAAGGCGCTTTTGTGATCTCGACTCGCGCTTGTGTTATCAGTGCGCTACAATTCCTCATAGAGGCCGTTGGAGGCACCTATTCTTTCAGCGGCAACTATATATATACTCTCCACTACACCCATTTCAGACGTTTGCAGCGTAATTCTGTAGAATGTCACATACTTGTGACTGCGATCACAAGCTACGGCGTTGTTTCGTTCCTACAGATACAAAATTTCATTTCGGGTGATGAAACAAGCAGAACGCACAAACACACCGCCCAAATGGTAATACTGCGTGAGATCTAAAGCAGGGAAAATAGAAATAACTCCAAGCAACCCATAGATATTTTCCCTAGCGTTACTTGCAGCTTCCGACGAAGATAGCCTTATGCGCGCCCGGTTGCTTCATAGCCCCAACAAACAGCCGAGCGAAAACAAAAACGAGTGTCCTTACAGGGCTGTGTATATCCGTATGCATACGGAGCTGCTTTTTGCGACGGTGCCTCGAAGCGGCCTTTGTTTAAATTTTTTTTCTTTCTGTGAGCGCACGCGCACTCACTTTCTAACTTACCCTTGATTCAGGGAAAGGCCGTGAACTTCAACGACGCATAGAGCATCTGTTGTGCATGATTCTCGAGGTTGAGAGCTGTGGGTGATTCTAGGTTTGAGGCAATGGAGCGTTCTGCCTGGAGAACGTTTTTTGTCGCAGTTGAGCATGCGGCCATCTTTCAAACTTTCTCGGCAGTGGCCAACCTTCGCAGCAATGTTCTGTATGGTGTCATTTCCTTCCACCCTGCACCTTTCTCCACCGAACAGAAAAAAAATATTACGCGTTTGTTTCAACTTTACGCCAACGACAATGAACCAGCGAGCGGGGTCATCGAAGGCTACATTTGTTCCCGCCCGTGCTTGTTTTTTGACAGCGGAGCTGTTGTACGAGCCGTAAGTTGCGGGGAAAAAACACCACGAAAAGGCCGAGTGCTCGTGAGCGAGTGCCTCGCGGCGACCGCCGAGCGTTCCCGGCACGCGCAGTGGCTTTGGCAAAAAACTCTAGCGCTGACCTCAAGCGTCTACCGCGCACGTATACTGCTTGGCACGAGGAAAACCACGACTACCGCTAGCGCAGTGCAAAGCAACGACGGAACGTGTAAGCATCGGTGATGTGTGCTTCACTGCTCACGCATAAACAAATCCTGCAGCTTCGCTACGGTTCAAGCCTTGCGCGACTTAATGCGAGCTTCGCCACTTGAGCTGGGGGAATTAGTCTACAATGCTGAGGATGACTTTGCATCCACCACTCGCCGCAAAGAAGACGAAGACCTCTTCGATGCATAGGACGACGATTACCAGCACCACAACTATGCAAACATGCTGAAACTTAACTACGTGGTTGGCAATGCTCACCCACATCAGCTTCGCCATTCAAGTCTTGCGCGCGAGTGCGAGCTTCCCTGACTTTTTTTTTCTTGCTGCGAAACCAGTCCCTGGGTTTCACGCTCTACTGATGAAAACTACGCATCCGTAAGCGGAGATTTACGGCTTCCGCAGCCATGTGAGAGTTCATTAAATTCAATTTTGCAAGAGGCCCAATCCGAACAAAAGCGCCAGTTAAGAGGCATGGCGAACCGGGCGAGTGGGCCACGCGGCTTTTCTACTTGCGTTACACGCCTGACCGAGGTGCGTGCGTTTAGACACACATTTTTTAGGTGCGGAGTACCTTAGGACCGCACAATGTCCGTCCGCGTCCGTGCGCAAAGCATTTACAATCGCCAAAAATCACACAGGCACCGGCAGGATTCGAGCCCGGTGTCTGGTAAACGAGACAGAGTTAGTATCAGCCGTCTTACCCATAGGGCTACGACGGTGAGTTAGTACCCGAGAGTCAAACGGCTTACTCCCTCGCCTGTAATGGTGCGGAGTACCTTAGGACCTCCCTATGTCCGTCCGCGTCCATCCGTGCGCACACCACCATCAAGCGACAATCAAGCGAAATTCGATCTGAGCCGTGAGTTGCAGTTTCATTTAGGGAATAATGACGGTGCAACTCACGGCTCAAATCGATTGACGGTCGGGGCGGCGCAACTCGGATGTCATTTCGAGTACCCGCACCCTCGCCATCATCCGCGGAATGGAGGTACTGCCATTTCTAACACACTACGTGTTTTCTCTCGCATCGGTGCAACGAGTGGAATAATTGGAGCACGCTTGTAGTTCCTTTTTAAATACGGTTTGGTTAACGCTGCAAGAGAAGTTCTGTTTGAAAAGCATTGAGACTTATCATCATACCAGACTCACTTGGTATTTAACGCTCGTATAAATACACTAATAGCTCATCGTTATTAATTAAATATATCTAAAAAGGTACTTCAGTTGTGTTAGGTAGTTGTTTTTGTGGATTAAATTTTTTCTAAGTAATTCACCTCGTGTAGGCTCATGAGCGATGTTTAGGGAAACGTTTTATTTACGTGCTAAATGTGGCCTTACCCCTTTATTGACTATAGACGTTCCAAGGCAGTGCCTTGACGTTCGGCTTCACCCTAATGCACTTTGGAGACCAATACAATCTGTCAACAAAGCGCATTCGACTAATCACTGCAACGTGCGTGCCGTTTGGCTCAGAAGTGCCATCTGCGTCCTTTCACTGCGCAATTCGGAACGTCGTGCTTGCATTGCGTGATGCCGCCGTGCAAAAGCGAACTTTTGAGTCCCATCGCGTTCTCGACATGGCCATTCAACAAATTTTCGCTGCTGTAGGCACGATGTGAATCGGGTGCGTTGTGGTGAAGCTGAACTTCGGGATTGCCTGAGATGAAAGGGTACTTCCCGTGCGAGCAGGATTAGTCAACACATACCCATGGTCTACCGACTGGAAATTTTGACATCATAGGATTTACAGCGAATCCGAGTGATAGTTATATGCGGACTTTTCAATTACGTAACTTTGCAGTAGCCGGTGTTTTTTACGCTCATAAATGAAACCAGTGTTACGAGACGTGCAAACCACTGTTAGGAGATGAAACGGGCCAAAGCACCTGGTGAAGATCAGATAACAGCAGACCTCTTGAAGGATGGCGGAGAAATTGTACTTGACAAACTGGCAAACCTGTATACGGAATGCTTAATGACCGCAAGTGTACCGGAATCTTGGAAGAACGTGAACATCATCCTAATCCATAAGAAAGGTGACATGAAGAACCTGAAAAATTACAGGCCTAATAGATTACTGTCAGTCGTCTACAAGGTACTTACCTAGGTAATCGCTAAGAGAATTTCTGCCACCTTGGGTTTCAGTCAACCTAAAGAACAAGCAGGGTTTCGTAAAGGCTAGTCAACAATGGAGTATACACACGATCAATCAGGTTATAAGAAGTGCGCAGATTATATTCAACCCCTATATATAGCCTTAATAAATTATGAGAAAGCATTTGACTCCGTCGAAACCTCATCGGTCATTCAGGCATTACGGAAACAGGGTGTAGACGAGCATTATAGTATAAAAATACTAGAGGTTATTTACAATGGGTCCACAACTACCATCATCCTCATCATCACCATAAGGAGAGCAGTAAAATGCCTATAAGGAAGGGCGTCCAAGGAGACACAATCTCTCCAATGTTATTCACAGCATGTTTACTAGAAGTATTCAGAACATTGGATTGGGAACAGGTGGGAGTAAGGGTTAATGGAGAATACCTCAGTAACCTCAGATTTGCTGATGACGTTCTCTTGCTAAGTAGCTCGGGGGACGAATTGCAAAGCATGCTTACCGCACTGGACAAACAGCAGAACCCTGGGTTTGAAAATTATTATGCAGA
Organism: Haemaphysalis longicornis; assembly: GCF_048455015.1. NCBI lineage: Eukaryota > Metazoa > Arthropoda > Arachnida > Ixodida > Ixodidae > Haemaphysalis > Haemaphysalis longicornis. The sequence continues at coordinate 2,594,758 of NW_027526335.1, forward strand.
AAACTAGTAATTATTAATAACCTCGGGACAGCACAGAGGATTGAGATAGGTGGCGAGGCAGTGGAAGTGGTAAGCGAATATATCTACTTAGGCCGAGTTGTGATCCCGGATCCCAATCATGAAACAGATATAATCAGAAGGATAAGAATGGGGTGGAGTGCGTACGGCATACATTCTCAGATAATGAATGGCAGCCTACCATTGTCCCCGAAGAAGAAAGTGTATGACAGGTGCATCTTACCGGTACTCACCTACGGGGCAGAAACGGGGGGGCTCACTAAGAGGGTTCAACTTGAATTGAGAACGACTCAGCGGGCAATGGAGCGGAAGATGATAGGTGTAACATTAAGGGACAAGAAGAGAGCGGAGTGGGTCAGGGAACAAACGCGCGTTAAGGACATATTAGTAGAAATTAAGATGAAGAAATGGACGTGGTCAGGGCATGCAATGCGAAGGCAAGATAACCGTTGGTCATTACGGGTAACAGAGTGGATCCCTAGAGAAGGCAAGCGTGGCAGGGGGCGGCAGAAAGTTAGATGGGCAGATGAGATCGAGAAGTTTGCGGGGATAAATTGGGCGCAGTTAGCCCAGGACCGGGACAATTGGATATTAAAGGGAGAGGCCTTTGCCCTGCAGTCCGCGTAGATAGGCTGGTGATGACGATGTCGATGATGGGGAGGAGATGTGCCTCAGTGAAACGTTAAGGGTAAATTTATATCATCCAGGCTTCCTTAGCGACTCCCAGGTCCGACCCCCGGCGTGGGTGGGAGTCGAACCCGCAGAGTCATGCTCCGTCGCGCAGCGTCTCAGCTACTTCTTAATTAAACCGGCTCGTGTATCCGCGTTGCCAAGGGGCGCCTCAGCTACCGTGCCATCATTGATTATTGCCTCCGAAAGTTGGTTTTAGATCGCTGATACAAGGAAAGTGTGCGACAGTAGCATTGAAAATAGTTGCAGAGCTACGCACGTTCCAAACGTTGTTACACTACGACAATGCGAGAAAGCGCTCTTGTGCTTCTTCTTTTTTAACGTATTTTTTGTTGAATTTAATTCCCGCTGGGCAGCTGCAAGCGACAAACAAAAGAATCATCCGTCTAAGGACGACGATGGTTGAACGCGAAGCTGACGGATTCTTTGGCTGTCGTCCGACTTTGGACTGAGTTTCGACCGTGTCCGTATGGAGCCATCGGACATATATACGCCGGTCTCATGACGCGAGGGACCCCCACGGGAAGCGTTTATTTCTTTCACGTCACCGACGATCGTTCATCATCATCGTCTGCAGGGAAGGCTGGCTTTCCTGCAGGGCGTTTTCGCGTTACAGATGCCTTAAGAACATTAAAGCTTCGCTTTAAAATGACTATTCTTCAGCTAAGCGACCTGGTCCCGCATTTGTGCGTCCTGTTGTCGTACCTGCTATGAGCCCGTATCGAATAAAATGCATGGCAATTCGAAGGAAACACGTGCACGTCGGTACTCGCTGACAGAGTAGTTTTGCAGCTGCCTTCTGAATGTACACCGCGGGAGCACGAGCATAAGAACCGCATTGTGGTGCCCCGCTTTGTCACTGCCGGAGCTCTTGAACGGAGCCCAGAGCTTTTACGTGCAACTAGCTGTCTTTACTGTGTGAGGTTCTCTCGAGAAGCACACCGATTTCCTCTTTCCGTGCAGCCTTAAGGTCTTATCAGGACGTCAGGTCCAGTCGCTGAACATCGCCTATGCTTCGTGCAACCGCAGTATGGCTCCAGGGGATGGAAACAGAAGCGTCGTCCAAGATCCTCTTTGGCTTTGATTGCCTCACTGCGGGGTTATCATTTTCGCTCCGTTTCTTCCTTCTAGATTCCCGTGAAAAGTTGGCGGCGGATCGGTGAGAGAAAGCACCTCGCAACACCACGGCATGTCCTGTAATATAGTGGATCCTTCGCTTCGTCGAATCTCGTCTTAGACCTGTCGGCGTTTTTCGGGAAAAAAACATTTAAGGGGCCCAAAAGACCACGTTTTTGTTTTTGCTGATTGCTGCTATTTTCTCACGGAAGCGTCGGCTTCTTAAGAATATGCGTCGTTTCTTGAGTGCCTGACGCTGATCGGGGTCGTTTTATTTTGTCAAAACTTTCAAATCTCCCGCTACAGAAAGTTGAGAGGAACGCGAAAGCTTTCTCGCGTCAAAACTGCGTCGAGACTTTCGCTGAAAGTGCGTGCAATCGATCGTCGAACCTTCAAAGCCCCAAATCGCAAACGGAGAACGAACCGATGCGACGATTTTTTGCAAACGCACCGTATACGAGCAATCTGAACGTGTGCCGACACGTGGTTCACGAGATGAAGGCGTACTATTGCACGCCTTCTTCGTGATCGATGCGTGTTCTGTCTTATGCAGAAGCGTTCCTTTGTCGCTGTCTGCAGGTAACCCGTTGGGCACAATGGAAGCCCGGTTTCGCGCACGCGCCGTGTGCCCAGGTCGGCCAACCGCGGTCTATGGAAAAATGCATTACTTTTGAACAGGACCGCATCGGTCCCGCCAAGAAAGCTTTCGCTTTACAAATGTTCGGTGCTCTGGGCACACCAATGCCTTTAACGTCCGGTCGCATTGCCTGTTCAGAAACTAAGAAGTTGGTTTACACGCCTTGGCCGGGTTGAAGCTTCTAGCGTTATTGAAGCTTCTAGCCGCCTGAAATGACACCCTTAAATCAGCGGCATTTGGTAGAACTTTTTAAAGTATCGACGTATTTTACCCCGCATCACTGTATTCGCAGACCATAGTTAATCTAGATGTTGTCAGTGCGCGGAATTTAATATTTTAGGGTATTCAGAGCTATTAGATGTTAAATGTGTCGCAAAAAGAGGTAGGTAAACCTCGCTGCAAGAAAAGAAAAGTACGGGTTGAATGCGGCTGGAAGGGAAACATACGACTACGAGTATCAGCTTGCACTATTCCTGTTATTTTTTAGGCAGTTCTACTTTTGTGCAAACTTTAAAGCTTTTGCGCGGCAACCTTCGTTTTAAGAACCACATGCGAATGTTGTCGAGAATGTCTGGCCCAACGGCTTTTTATTTCATTTTACGTGTCGACGTCATGCAAGAAGCTGCCGTACATTATACAAATCCTTTCTGCGAATCCGCGGCCCCATGTTCGTACTGTCGCAATTCTTGTTATTCCGTTCGCAGAAACCGGGAGCTTGCGGTATACGGGGCGCCAGGCATGGCACGGGAAGTTGCGTCACCTGCCGAAGGTTTCCAGGCTCGCGAGCTGCACACACCAAGAAGCACCATTCGCGAAATATTTCATGTGTACTTTGCGCTAACTGCCGCAACGCTCTCACCGCGAGTAATTAAGGGAAAAGCTCACGTAGCACGTTCGCTACACTCATTTCCACTATTTCAATATCAACGAAGATGATCTCTGTTGGAGACAACTTTATGATAAGCGTTGTACGTGAGACGATTGGCAGCGCACACTATCAATCGTTCCGCGCACAGCGCGAACATCGAGTCGCATTGTGGTACCTCGAAGCTTTACTCCTTTAGTTCTATCCACGACAGTTTGGCGAGGTTTACTTTATCGCAGAGCTTGTCGGCCACCATAGTCCTTGAAAATAAGCGCATGGTGGTCTCATTTATACATAAGAAAAACCATAGATTATAACGAGAGAGAGAGAGAAATAATGATTTATTGGAGAGTTTAGCTCCAACCCAAACAGGAGCTGGCTACTCCAGGCATTGGAGTATACAAAAGGTACAATACTTGCCCTAAGGAACCACAAGGGGTAAGATTAAGTACATTGAGACAGCACCGGTCCTTACAGCAGTGGAATATAGTTAAAAAAAAACCCAAGAAAACTACACATCTATATACAGACGACATCCACGACGCGACACAGATAGTTTCGCCAATATACATAATACCCTTGTGTGTTTCCACACCCATTTCAGAGCGTTTCAGAGGAAAGTGCACTCATTTAATAGTGTTAACACATCTTCGTCATTTGAAAAAATTCCCTTAAGGCAAGGAAGGCTTTCGTTTGGTTGCGTACATTGTCCCACGGACCCAACAGTTTCGGCAAGGATAGGGGTGTCCGAGATAGCAGGTTAAGCTTATCACTTAATTTTTTCCGATCGGTCGCATATAGAGGGCACTCAAGCAGGACATGATGCACATCTTCAGTTTGGTGTCCACAAGCACAGCAGGTGTCATCAGCGAATCGAATACGGTAAAGAAATTTCTTGGTGTAGGCCACGTCAAGGCGAAGGCGATGTATTAACGTGTCGACCGAACGACCCAGATGAGACGCACACGGGTATGTAAGGTACGGGTCCACTTGGTATAACAGCGATGAGCGATATTTATCGGTCAACCTGGTTTCCAAAGTAATGTGTGTCCTTAGTTTTTTCAAATAATTTTTAACATCACCTCTGGTAAAAGGCACGGCGCTACACGTGGAATTTGAATGAGCGGTTATGACGAATTATCTGGCAAGCGCTTTAAGCAGGGGATGCAATGTTTTCAAACGTGTTTTTAGATGTTTCTGGCAACAAATACCGGAAGGAAAGAAATATCAGGCATAAACTTGCTTTCGTGGTGTTTGGTTATCTCATTAGGCTGTCGAAAGGAGCAACCGATATGCTACATTTTCAACGCTCGGGAAACGCATCTTTCTCGTGATATGCATTTCCCTTACGCCAAAAAAATAATCCTCGATAACAGAAAGATCTGATGGTCGTCCTAGCCGCGCGGAATCGTGGTTGATTACAGTCCCTCTTCCTTCACGCATGCTTTTTGAAAGCGCGTTCTTTCGGCATGTAATTACGTTATGTCCGGCTTGTTTCAGTCGATCGGCGTGAGATCGGTGCCTAAAGCAGGGCGCGCTTCAATCCGCTGCGGGCCAGTGACCGGCACGCAGTTGGCCATACGGGCCGGAATGCTTTCCGTCATTATATCCGCGTCGACTGGAAATCCGGCCTGCGCCTCGGGGCATTTGTCTTCGTTGCGCGCCGTCCGGAGCTCCTCTAAATTGCCCCGAAAAAAGGGAAGCCAGCTCTAGCGCTCCAGGGGCATCCGCGTGTAGCGCTCCCCGCTCTCTGTTTTCATTGTTTGACAAATAACTTTTATTTTATTTCCACGCTGCGTTCCCCGCGCTTAAATGGGCGCACAGTTTCTATCCGGCTAGCGGAGCTGAAATGGCTTTTGCTTGAGGTTGGCTTCACTGCAAAACTGGTGCACTTCATTTCGAAATTGCAGAGCGCGTAAACTGCTGCTTCTTTTTGAGTAGAAAAACAGAGCTAGTACTAGGCGAAGCGGAAAGCAATGTGGCGGCCGAGCTCTTGAAGCTTTGCGGCCTGTGGGAAGGTAACTCGAACTCCGCGCGTCGTTTTTAACCCTCGTCTTTGCTTCGTCTTCGGTTGGCAAACAGAAATACCGATGGGCCTCCTACGCTGCGCTAGTAGCTTGAAGGCCACCGGTGCAATTTTCGCGCAGGTATAAGTTGTCGACCGCATATCAAAATAATAGTAATAATAATAATCTTTATTTCATGTTCCAAGTAGGGGGCGAAAGAAAGAGCTGCTCTTGGCAGCTTCCCACCGTTTCCTGGAACGCAGGCTCGCACTTGCACTTGCGATGATATTATCTGTGCACAGGGACAAGTTGACACGCGAGATCATTGATGCATATAATATAAGAAAAAAAGGGAAGTGGTGCTTTAGTGTGCCGTCGATTCATTTCCGTGAGAGTGAGTTCAAATTTTTAAATCGCTCTGGAACGTAAATATAACACGCGCCTTCATCCACACACTTTGTTTTATGCCTGTCATGTTTTATAAATGATACGCTGGAATGTGACGCATGCATGATGTATGGTCACATGGGTTTAGGTTGAAGTACTTAACTGTGTCTCTGTTATAATAAAAATCAGTTGCGAGTCAGCGCTGCGGTTTGTCGTTTCCGTGTTTAAGTGCGCTACCTTCAAGATGTCCCTCTACCGATTGTAGTGTCTTTCATTCATCACTTGCAAATATTTCCGCCTGTTTCTTTTTACGTCTTAGTGGAAAGTGCTATTAATCATGTAGATTTTGTGTCAACCAGCTAGTCTTGCACTTTTTGCAATGCATGTATACACTACGTGAATCGTGTACATTCTGTTAATGTTCTAAAACCGGAGCCGGTGTTTATGTATTATGCCACAACTGGCATCATTGCTACGGGCCCAGATGTTTACATCTGGAACGTTTCCTCCGTTTAAAATTGAAACCGATTAAAAAAAAATAAAGCGCTGTTGAACTTACGACAGAGCAATGCCTGCTTCGTCATCGAAAGGACAGACAAAAGTGTTTGCAAGTGTTTTGGAAATAAAATGCACCACAGTGATCTTGTTGTTTTTTCTCTTTCTCTCTCTGGATCTCCAGTTTCTTCTGCAGGTATAGCCACGACCGCAGACTGCCGCCATGACGGTCAGCCCACGCCTGCGGAAGTTACTTCCGCTCATGGCCATTTCCTTCTCCTTCTTTGCCGGTAAGGAAAAAGCCAGCCCGCTTTTATCTTCAGTTTCTACAATCGCTGGCGCTGGTATTTTCAGCTCAGCGCCTCGGCCTCTCCCGAGGTGACAGGTGCGCGCTATAAAGATAGTCAACCCGGAAATTGTGAAAACCGGACGAAGACTGTCGACCTTTTACTTTTTGTCTTTTGTAGATGTCTCTCAGGCTGAGGAAGCGAGTAGCAGGAATGGCGAGGGAGAGAACCACGCACCGAAGCGCGTGCACGCCAGTATTAATTTTGCAGATGTTGGCGCATCGGAGCACAGCGCACAGCTCGATAACGCGCTGGTATCGAGTTTTGTATGGAGTGAAATGAAAATAGACATAAGCAGAGAAAAAAAAGCAGGAACAAAAATCTTGCTACGCGGAAGTTAAGACGGAGGCTAGAGGAAATTTATGGTTCTTCAAAAAGCGCAAGCAGAATCCCCTATTCTAGTTTACTACTTTACCGCGAGTGTGTGGAAATGATGCATACATGTATAGCGGTCCCAGCAGGGGTAGAGATGGATTATTTACCATCTTACAACAGCACTCGCAAGCTTGAAGGCAAGCGGAATGCAAGGGAAATAATTGGAAATAACTAAAATTCAGTGGCAGGCAATTACTTTTCATTGTCAACCAGTGTAGTAGTGGTGCAGAAAATGATGAAAGCAAATTTTTTCGCCCTTACCGTTTCAGCTGAATTGCCCCGAATGCGTTAATGTTCAATTCTAAGGTTTAAATGCTATTTATTGTGGATGTATACTCGGTCATTTTATGCCTTCAAACACCCGTCGGAAACTACACTTCGTCGATCATATTGTCGCGTTCAAGTTAGGAGTCAGTGTTTGCCTAATACTAGATAAGGGCGAAGTTTGAGATGTTATGTCTTGGTTGTGTTATGTGTCCGACTGCATCATTAGCATGTTCATAAGAAGGATAACCTACTTATTATGAGCAGAAGCCAGTAAAAGGTCAGTTATGCGTGCCGAAAGCGCGGTAGCAAGGCGGAACGCTTGGAAGCGGACGCCGTCATTCGAGCAGACTATGAACCCTGCTTGATCGACAGCCTCGTAATCCTCCGCAGCCGCCGGGAGCCTGAGCCCGTTCCTGAGCCTGCAGCTGCGCACGCTGGGCCTGTCCGACGAAGAGGCCGTGCTGGTCAGCACGGCGGCCGCCTTCGGCAGCCTGCTGGGCCCCGTGCTGGTGGGGCTGGCGGCGGAGCGCCGCTGCGCCTACCGGTCGCTGCTGGTGCTGTCGCTGGCGCTGGCGGGCGCGGGCTACTCGGCGCTGCTGGGCGTGCCGCGGGTGGTGCGCAGCCCGCGCAGCCCGCTGCTGGAGTTCGACTGCCCGTCGGGCCTGTACCTGGAGCGCTGCCCCGAGTGGGACTCGTGCACGGCGTCCGCGCTGAACCCGCTGGGGCTGGCCACCTTCCGCGTGTCCAACTGCCACTACCGGTGCGGCGAGAACCGGAGCGCCGTGCGCCAGCCCATCCACTTCTGCTTCCTGAGCCACGAGGGGAACCTGTGCATCATCCACGAGGCCGGCACGCGCGAGAACTCCACCACCGAGTTCGGCGCCAGCTTCCTGGCCAAGACGGCGCGCACCCTGGTGGGCGTCAGCGTGGCCAGGTTCCTCGAGCACGAGGGCCGGGCGGCCGGCGAGCTGGTGGACGTGTGCAGCTTCGACCTGCTGGCGCCCATCGTGGTCAACCAGAAGCAGTTCAACGACTACGAGTGCCGGCCGCACCCGGAGGGCTGCACCATCCGCTGCTCGGTGGCCGTGGCCGACAACCTGGGCCGCCGCATGCAGTCGGCGCGCTGCACCGAGGTCCGCGGGGACCCGCAGGTCACCTTCTGGGCCACGCTGGCGCTGCGCGTGTTCGCCGACCTCTGGCTCATGACGGCCTTCTACCTGGTCGAAGCGGTCACCATCCTGTCCATCAACGACTTCAACGGCCTGTACGGACGCATCAAGTTCTGGGCCGCGCTGGGCATCGCCGTATTCTCGGCCGTCACGGGCGTCCTGGTCGACTACTACGGCGAGCTGACGGGCGAGGCGGACTACTCGCCGGCGGTGTTCGTCTTCGACGGCCTGGCGCTCGTCTCGTGCGCGCTGGCCGCCTTCCTGCCGGCCGTGGAGGAGCGGAAGGCCAACCACGTGCTGCACTACGGGCTGAGCCAGGAGCCGCGCTTCTGCTCGCTGGACACGGGCGCGCTGTTCGTGCTCGTGCTGCTGCTGGGCACGGTGTGGGGCTACCTGGAGACGTACCTGCCCTGGATGTACGCCGAGATGGGCGCCAGCCACCTGTTGGTGTCGCTGTCGCTGGCGCTGCCCATGGGCTGCGCGCTGCCCTTCCTGGCCATCTCCAAGAGCCTGGTGCGCAACATCGGCCGCGCCAACCTGGTCGTGTTCGGCTTCCTCTTCTACGCGACGCGCGCGGCCGGCCTGTCGTTCGTGACGGCCCGCTGGTGGATCACCCCTTTCGAGGCCATGGAGACCTTCATGCTGCCCGTGCTCTGGATCGCGCTGGTCGCGTACGCCCAGAAGGTGGTGCCCTCCAGGCAGAGGCTCACCATCCAGTGCATCCTCATCATCCTCCACTTCTGCATAGGTGCGCCCACCCACGTGCCCGCTCTCCTTTCGTGCGCCCGCACACGAGGCGCTGTGGCCGATTTGGGACCTCATCCAGCGTTTCCCTCCGTACTAAGTGAATCAAAATATGTAAGAAACACCTTGAACAGGGCGTGGCGCACGCTTTGAAAAAATGCCCAAAATACGACAAGAAATTTCACCATCTTCCCGTAGGGGAACCCTGAGTAGTATGCGAAGCAGCCGCGGGGTCGACTCGAGTTCCCATTAGTTTTCAGTTAGATCGCGGTGTTGCGGGATGAGAATGAGGGGAGCGGAGTGCGCGCGCGCGTCAATATAGAGTTATAGCAGATCGGAAAAACGGTTCCGGTACGGTACACGGTACCCGTTACCGGACCGTACCGGGAAGGCTCGTTTTAAGAGTTATAGCAGACCGTAACTATACCGACCATGCTACCGTGACGGGGAGCGACTTGTGTTGTACGTCGTTTGGCAATTTTTCGTGAGTCTGTGGCGTTTCCTGTGCTGAAATATTAGGTTTCAGTTCTCAAAAGTGATAAAGACAGTATTAGAAAAAAAAAAAAACATCCAACGCCCCTACGGAGATTCGAACTGCGGCTGCGTGAACATGAAGCGGGCATTTTACCTCTACGCCACTTCAATAGATGGCGCCAGCAGGTCAAGCTGGGTAAGGTCCCTGAAAGAACTAAGGTAGCGCCAACTGCTCCCTCCTTCTCCGCCGCCCTCCTCTTTTTTCTCTCCCCTCACCCGCGGCGCCGCCGTCCCTTTAACTCCGCGGCGGGGCCGCCATATTTGTTGGCCACTTGAGAGCAGACGCCCTCGCTACGCTTCAGGGCGCTCGCTGCAGTTTGCTCTTGTTTTCGCGCCGAAATCACTCTTTGGTAGCATTTATAGGATTTCTAGAGCCCCGTTAACTTCTAGAGGATTTCTAGAGGATAGGATTTCTAGAGCCCCGTCTAGAGTTAATTAATCATGCAATACGTTTTTTCACCGGGCGCGGTCGTTTACAGCCGTTATTAATGGAGGCGCCTGGACAGAATTGTTTTGTGCTGGGATATATTCTGGCAGATTTGTACATTGCACTAACACAGGGATACACCCGAAAGAAATTCGAAAGAGGACCAATGTCACGATGATTATCAAGAGAAAACAATAAATCACAAAAATGAATTGGTGCCAGCAAATAGATATTTTATTGGAACAAACGTCCGTAATGACGTCGTGCAGGTGGCTTGTGCTGCTGACGTGGCTTCCCGTGAGAAAAAATGTTGGGAGTGGCATTTGGGTTTCGTTTTTTTAACGCCAAGCTTCTCCAATATCCGTTGCTCAAATTGATCCGTGAAATAATCCTATTGAGAAGGGAAAAAAATGTCGCCACCGAGTTTGAGATGCGCCACAAACACTCCGCAAATATAGGCAATAACGCATTGCAGAAGGGAGTTAGTGACTGTTCTACCGTAGCATGGTCAAATTCGTGTTCGCGCATCTGCTCAGTGCCGCGTCCGCTCAACTCGCTACACTAAACCCGTTTAGCAAGCGCTTTGCTGGACAAAAATACGTCTGCTGAAAATAATATAGTCGCCCAGTGTGTTTTGGTTCAAATCGCAATGACTGGATACGCTGCGCCATTGACTACTAAGATGAAGTAAGCGCGCACACTGCAAATGTACGGCATCGCGTGTAATGCAAACGTAAGTCGTAATTAACGTTCCTCTGTGCATACACGGAAGAAAGGGCGTACAGCCGTTACGGTGCGAATATGCGTTTGAAGTGCTCATTCAAACGTGCGCGAATTTAATAAAGCGATAACAGAAATTGCGCATCAAACGTACGTCAACGGCGCGGTCACTATATTAGCTGACCTTAAATTGTTTTACCTAGCCGCAATTTTTTTTTCTCGCAACAGCCTCAATTTGCGCCGCACCGACCAAGCCCATTTGCGCCGCACCGACCAAGCCCATAACAACGGGATTATAATACCACCCGGGTAGCTAACACACAAAACATGACTTCACGCCAAAAAGAGCGTACACGCACTCGGAACGCACACGATACATGGTCAGACGCAAGCTGCCGTCGGCCAAAACAAGCATGAATTCAGGTGAACAATTCTCGCGTCACGAAAACCTTACGACAACTGACTGAACATGCTACGCCGCTGATATTGATGCTGGAAGTTAAGCGCGCACATGACAAATACACGGCCTCTTATACAAACCAAAGCTTACGACGGGACGAACTCGGCGCTGCGCGCAATGCCTACTCAGAACAAAGCGTGGACGACGGTCGCGAAGGGAATACGCATTTCTTCGTAAGTGACCGCTCAAGCTCGCGCAGAATTTAACAGAGCAAGAACAAGCATTCAGAAACTTACCTCGCAAAAGAGTGATGGTAGCGTCGGCCTTAAGTATGCCCGTTCAAATCTATGCAACCAAACTTTTCTCCTTTCTGCGTCGCGTTTCCCGGACGGAATAACGAAGTCTTGTGCCCTGCCTGACGATATTCGCGCTGCCTAAGGCACAACACATCGACACCGAGAAGCAACCTAAAACGACACCGGTGCGACATTTTTTCGAAACGAGCAGCTAATTCTTACTTTGCTATTAGCTGGCGCCTACGATAAAGCCGGTACTGAAGCACGGTGGCGACGGTGGCTCGGAAGCCAGCAATGGCGTCGCAGCGGCGGCGTTGCGCAATGTCCCAGCCGGCGAGGCATCGGCGAGGCGACCCGGCGGCGGAGCAAAAAAAAACAAAACCACGTGACTTTTGCCTTGGCCAATGGCGCGCGGCGTTCGCCGGCGAAAAAGAAAATGGCAAAAAACGAAGTAAGAGAGGAACGCGGGCGAGGGCGAAAGGCGGCGAGATCTAAAGATGGCGCTACCTTAGTAATTTTAGGGACCTTAAAGCTGGGCTCTCAGTACATACGGCTGGCTGTTTCTAGTTTTTCGTTGTATTGTCCCTCGCAGCGATACCGCCTGTTCCTCACTCGCAGATTTGTAGACGGGCCCCATGTTGCTGTTAATGCTAGTTATGTAGCCGTATCGCCTTTATTTAACCTAAAAGAAGCGACACAAGCCACGGCAGTTGGCCGGGACCGTGTTTCGTTTGCTGCTTGAGCTGTCAGAATCGCGCGGATTTCACTTGTTGCAACCTCATATTTCTTAAACGATCTCATATTTACAATCCGTTCGACTAAGCGTGAGCCAATCGTACGTCTCCCAAACTCTTCCAAAGCGCCCGCCCGCTTTCGAACGACGGACACGGTACGTCTCGGTGTACCGTGCGGCCAAGTCGCTCCGCTCCAGTATACGGTAGGGTTCTGCGCATGCGCTTTGGCGTCCAGACGGTAGACGTTACCGTACCGGAACCGTTTCTCCGATCTGCTATAAAGCTACAGTGGCGCCCCCAGCGAAGTATGCAGCGGCTACCGTCGCGTCTCTAACCCTAAGCTGCTTCGCATTATCGCGCGCGGAGCCGCAGGTGTCGCCATTCGTTGCGCAATCCCGGAGAGGAGAGGAGCTTCAGAGTGGAGAAGAGGAACGCCTCTCATACTACTCAGGGTTCCCCTACGGGAAGATGACGTCGGTGGTTGAACGCGAAGCTATCTCTTGATGGATTCTTTGGTTGGCCAATCCCTAGGGGCATCCTGCCACAATCATCATCAGCGGTGCCTGGCCAGGCATGCGCAGTGGGGGTGCGGATGGCGGACAACGGCGGACAGCAACGACACGGGAGGGAGGGACACAGCCCCGAGCATGAGATGCTTCGCATCTAAAAAAAATTATCCATGACATTTCCCATCACGCAGGCATTGACATTTAATACAGTATACAGCGGTGGATAACCTTTCTGTATAATCAGCCGTCAAAGGCTCTTGGTTCACGCTTCGACGAAAGACCCATTGCAGATGTTCCACAAATGTGGGGTTTCAAGTGAACTACTGGGCTAAGAACTGACTTGGAATAGCCAGCCTGTGCATGTCTCAGATTGCAGAAACGGAGAGCTATGGTATCAGTGTTACGGACAGCGAAAGATGCGAGACTTCATGTGCTGATCTTTTCCCTGGCACTGCATTCTACGAACAGCTCCATTTTATACCTGATTCGCAGTAGTACCGACTTAATCTTAACAAGTACGCGCACACAAAACAAGCTCTGATATGTGCAGACTAATCGTTATAGTTAGTTGAACAGCCTCGCACTGCTTTTCCGCACATTTATCAGAACAAATCTAGGCAGTTGCCTTGGTCCATTGCTGTCTTCGAGAAGCACGTGGGTTTGCCCGTGCGCGACCTCGAGGTGCGCTCCTTATCTTTTACTGCACAAAAACCAATGAAACCGCAGGCGTAGGGACCAGCCCAGGATGATCCCCCCGTGTCATTTTATGGCTTGAATAGTGATCGGGTGAATGCATCGCAGCTGGCACGTCACGGACACAAGAGGAGACGACCGGCCACTCACGGGCGCTGGGCTGTGTCCAGTGGCGTCCCTTTTTGTCCGTATGCCAGCTGCGCCGCCTTCACCCGATCATGTTGAGCCCAGATGCCCAAACAAGCACATTTCGTTTCACCGGCGCCTACCCTCCTTCCTCCTGCGCCCCGCCAGGCCGCGGCACGGGCGCCATCGCGGGCTTCTTCCTGAACGCCGCGTTCGGCCAGCGGACCACGTTCCGCGGCCTCGCCGTGGTCTGCGCCGGCACGGGCCTGCTCTACCTGTTCATGTACCACGCCTGCCTGCGCAGGATCAGGAGGAAGAGCCGCCGACACCACGCCGCCATGCCAGGTGCGTGCTCTCCGCAGTCCGCAGGTGCGGCGGGTCATGTGGACGAGAATTGAGATTAGAATACGCTGGGGAATTTGCTACGAATGAGATGGACCGGCAACCAGCACTGAACGTGTACACGGCTGGATGATCCATCAACGGCATTGACTAAATCAGAAGGCGGATATAAGCCTGTAATATCCATTTTTGCTCGCTACCCTTTTTCCAGCCCCACTATAAGGCTAAAAAAAAAAAGCTCACAAGCCTACTCGGACTTGAATGCACGGCTAGCCCGAATTCCTCAAGGTGCATGCAGTTTTTTTTTTTAATTTTGTTAAAAACCATAACATAAAAATTTCTGTAAATGTATTTCTAGAGGATCGCGAGCATGAGAAAATAGTAGTCTGTGAAGAGCATAAGTTAAATCAGGGTTCTCCCCAGGAATTTTTGAGACGTGCGCATTTTGAAAACGGGAGGTGGGGGGCGCAAGAAGTGCGTTAATTTCAACTTTTCATGGCAAATATTGAACAACCCTGATCAAATGCCGGGCATTCTGGGGCTGCCGCGTGGAGAAAAGTAGAAGCTCTTAAACAAAACGAGAAAAGGATAAGCGCAAGCATTGACTGCAAGATTTCCATGTACGGTCAAACTCGAATATAACGAATATACCGAATTATGCTTTATAGCGAACACTCTTTTGCCATTATGCATGTAAAACGTATTTTTGTAACGAACTAAACATTGGATATGCCGAACTATGAGCGTGCGTCATTGGTCACCGCACGCCCCCCAACGCGCTTCGGCGCCGGCTGCGCGCCCGCGCTTCCGTGAAACGCAGCAGCGGGAGCAATGAGAGCCTTCTGCCAAGCTCGCTTTGCAGCACTCCTATTTGGCAGCTGCCTGCCTCGTGACCACGTACGTGCGAGCAGCTCCACCCCCTTAGGGAAGAAACGTCCAGAAGTGCTCTGCTAGCTGCCCTCACGACTTCGCCACTCCGGCCGTATACCTTCGTTGCCCACGTTTCTGCGCGCTTGCATTCCAGTGATTCATAGCAAGACGACGATGAAGCAGCGGCAAGCCGTGCCGCTTTCGGACAAACTTCAGATAATTTGCCGCTTCGAGAGTGGCGTTTTAAATCAGCTGTTCACATTGTTTATAACGAATTCGATAATAAAGTTAGTTATAAGCGGGTTCGGTTATATCGAACTATTTATTACAGCGAAAAAATCGCGTTGAATCGTGCTGTTCGTTATAACCGGGTTCGACTGTATACTATTGGCGGGGAGCGCGACCACGGGCGGCGCTGCGAAGCGTGCCTCTGTGACGTCAGCTTAGGGATTCTCGCATTTGTCGTCTGCTTCACTCGAGCTCGCTCTCCCTGCTGTTTCTTTCCGCTCGGTTGACGTCTGATGCTTGTCCGCGCCAGATTTTGCGAGTGCGTAACTCTTTATCATAGCAATAGACTTAAAATCGCATACACTAGCTCAAGACGTGAGTTAAAGTATAGTTTTGGGTGCCGCTACGGAATAAACATTGCCGGCGTCGCCCCATTCCTTGCGGTGCGGGTACTGCGCGCACCGCGATGAGTCGGAGATAGTCGTCAGCTTCTGTATTAAGCAACTTTTGAACAAAGGGAACAGCCAGCTGCTAGTAACCGACAACGGCGAAAATACAAGATGAAAACGAATTCCAGGCCTCCGGGGTGTCTGCTCTGGCAGAAGGCATTACGATTTCCGATAATCATATATTAGTTAAAACTGTTTTTGCAACCTAGCCGAACGGTCTAAAGTATTGTATCACATCACTTTACGTTGAAATGGCATGAAATTATGCCAACATGCACTACGAGGCTGCAAAAACTGTATGCTGAGTTCCAAATAACCCACTGTGCATAGGCGCGTGCTGGTTTTACACCAGCCTTCTAACCAGTATGGAGGTTTACTAAGCAAAACGAGTCACGTCTACGGTAAAGATACAGCAACACTATGTTTGTTCAAACCTGGAGGGATATTTAGATACATTTCCCACAGCCGTCCAAATATTCAGATGTGCGTTATAGGAAAACTGCACTCAAGAGGCGGAATAGGAGGAGGAGAAAACTTTATTTAACCGCGAAATTGAGCTGATTAGTGGACCGGGTCCTCAGTGCAGGACAAGAGGGTAAGATTTATTTTCTTCAATTCATAGAACGCCATCCCGAGCAGACCAGGATTTGTTCTTTACGCCTGGAAGGGTTGGAAAACAATAAAGAGCTGCTTGGAAATATTCAGCGGTTTCGATTCTTGCAATATATGCACGTATACTATTTAATGGGTTCGTTAGCGATTACATCAAACCTTCACCACCGTAATCATGTCATAATTGTTCGGGTATCGTGGAGCGTCAGTTCGTTATGATAACGATGATTACGATAGAAATTCCGTGCACAAAAGCCGCCTTCGAGTACTCTGGACAACGTTGACCAGGGCGCGATCGCGGTGGCGTAGCACAAACCTCATTGTATTTGCATGGGAATAAGCAACGCACACTGCGGATATGCAGCTTCTTGCAAGGAGCCCTAACGAAAGCCAATTTGTGAAGAAGTCAATGCATGCCATACAGCCTGAAGAAAATATCCACACATTCTTTTATGAGCCTCCGAAACATCCCCAAACCTACTAAAAAGACGATGGAGCAGAAAAATTAAGGCGTTGGGCAAAGAAAAAAAAAACATTCATCTGATACAAGTCAACAACAACGAAAGCAGCCGCTTAATTTATTTCCTGCCGCTGCTTGGTACGCAGCATTAGACTGTTGAGTCTTCATAAGAGCATCTCAAAAATACTCTACGGAAGCGCACGCCTTTTGAATACTTGTCGAGGAAGTCTGAGCTCTGAACCTCACGAATAAGCTAGGGAGGACGAGTTACACACGATCTTCTGACCGCTGCTCTCAAGAAAGTTCTCTCTCTCTCTCTCCTCGTGTGTTGCAATTAGTGGGGGATAGATTGAAATTATTCACATCTGTCAGAAGCTGGCAAAAATTACTGAATTACTAGAAATACGCTTTTTGATGCACTAAAGCATCAAATCGGGCGATTTCTAGCACAGGCGTAGCTGCCCCTCACAAGCGGAGTGTAGCAGACGACAGCGGCGCGAGTCCCTAAGCCGACGTCAGAGCCAGGGGGCGCCACTCAAACATCTCACCGCCAATAGCTAGCAATCTGAGACTTCAAAGCCACTTGTTGAGACTACTTTTCACATAACCAGATGGTGCGAGGTGCGGCCCCCTGCTTCTGGCGTTGCTGTCCCGCAGCGGCCGTTTTTCGTTCCTCAGGCGCGCATTTCAAACGGGTCAGCTAGAGCAGCGGGTGGCATTTCCGCCGCCGCCCACTTTGAGTGAACGCCCGCCCACGCTTAGGCAAACGACGCATCATCATTCTGCATTGCAATTTCGTCAAAGCCCGTTTTTCCACTTTCTGCTTTGTGGATAACTTGGTGCCGACAGCTGATGCATCTTGCCAGTGGGGCGCGCTCATGCGGCGTGCTAGCCGTCTCTGCCAGGTAACGTGTGGACATTGACGGGGCCTCTTTCGTTCTCCCCCCTCGCAGCGACCATAAACGGGGGCTGGTACCCGATGCAGAACTCGCGGGCGAACGGAGACACGCCCGCGCACCGGCCCATGATGGGGGACCAGGACGACTCGGACACGGGCGGCTTCGAGGACAGGGACTCCGGCTGGTCGCATCATCGGAAGAGCAGGAACTGAACGCCTTCCTCTTCTCGCCCGGTACTGCCGAAAGGCTCCTCCTCTAGCTGGCTAGGCTTCATCATCATCATCACCAGCATATCTACGCCCACTGCAGGGCAAATGCCTCTCCCATCCTACTCCAATTGCCCCGGTCCTCTGCTAACTGCGCCCAATTTATCCCCGCAAACTTCTTGATCTCATCTGCCCATCTAACTTTCTGCCGCCCCTTGCAACGCTTGCCTTCTCTAGGGATCCACTCTGTTACCCTCAATGACCAATGGTTATCTTGCCTTCACATTACACGCCCTGCCCACGTCCATTTCTTCATCTTAATTTCTACTAATATGTCCTTAACGCGCATTTGTTCCCTGACCCACTCCGCTCTCTTCTTGTCCCTTAATGTTACGCCTATCATCTTCCGTTCCATTGCCCGCTGAGTCGTTCTCAGTTTAAGTTGAACCCTCTTATTGAGCCTCCAAGTTTCTGCCCCGTGGGTGAGTACCGGTAAGATGCAGCTGTCATACACTTTCTTCTTCAGGGGCAAGGCCATTCATTATCTGAGAATGCCTGCCGAATGCACTCCACCCCATTCTGATCCTTCTAATTATCTCTGCCTCATGGTTGGGATCCGCGGTCAGAACTTGGCCTAAGTAAATATATTGGCTTACCACTTCCACTGCCTCGCCACTTATCTCAAATCGCTGTGCTGTCCCGAGGTTATTGATCATTACTTTAGTTTTCTGCATATTAATTTTCAGGCCCACAGTTCTACTCTGTTTGTCCAGTGCGGTAAGCATGCTTTGTAATTCGTCCCCCCCCCCCCCCCCCCCCCCTGAGTTACTTAGCAAGGCAACGTCATCAGCAAATCTGAGGTTACTGAGGTATTCTCCATTAACCCTTACTCCTACCTGCTCCCAATCCAATGTTCTGAATACTTCTTGTAAACATGCTCTGAATAACATTGGAGAGATTGTGCCTCCTTGTCTGACGCCCTTCCTTATAGGTATTTTACTACTCTCCTTATGGAGGATAATGGTAGCTGTGGACCCATTGTAAATATCCTCTATATTACATAATGCTCAACTGCACCTTGGTTCCGTAATGCTTGAATGACTGCTGAGGTTTCGACCGAGATAAATGCTTTCTCATAATCCATGAAGGCTATACATATATAGGGGTTCAGTATACTCCGCGCACTTCTCTATCACCTGATTGATCGTTTGTATATGGTCCATTGCTAGGTTTAGCTCGTTTTCTGTCCCTAAGTGTTACTGTGGCCATGGCCCGTTGAGCCGACCTACGTTTTCCTTCTAGTTGTTTAGATAAGGCACCAGGCCTCCGCTCCATGTGTCATCGCCGGCAGGATGCATTGGTTATAGAAGTTACACCTGTCCATAACGACTTCTGTATCAGTGATAAAGGATTGTTTGGGAATGATACCCATCTTGTTAATTTTTGCGCTAGTGCAGGATTTCTTCGAGCTCATGCTGATCCTATGCAGAGATAGACATACGGGATTTCATATGATTCATACAGGTCCTGTATAGAGGCATGCAAAGTGGGCAAATGCTTCACCACGTGCATGCATACACTCGCTTTCTTTAGTGCCTCCCAAATTTATCGTGCGCTTTCGCCGCGTGTGAGAGCTCGCTCTCTAATTGAGGACCCTTGCTCCACGTGTGACACACACACGTGGAACAAGGGTCCTTAATTGGAAAAACTGGCAAACCTGTATACGCAATGCCTAATGACCGCAAGTGTACCGGAATCTTGGAAGAACGCGAGCATCACCCTAATCCATAAGAAAGGTGACATGGAGGACTTGAAAAATTACAGGCCGATCAGCTTACTGTCAGTCGTCTTCAAGGTACTTACCAAGGTAATCGCTAACAGAATTTCTGAAACCTTAGATTTCCGTCAACCTAAAGAACGAGAAGGGTCCCGTAAAGGTTATTCAACAGTGGACCATATTCACACGATAAATCAGGTGATAGAGAAGTGCGCTGAGTATACTGAACCTCTATATATAGCCTTCATAGATTATGAGAAAGCATTTGACTCGGGTGAAACCTCAGCAGTCATTCAGGCATTACGGAAACAGGGTGTAGACGAGCATTATGTAAGAATAAGACGAGCATTATGTCCACACCCACCATGATCCTCCATAAGGAGAGCAGTAAAATACCTATATGGAAGGGCGTCAGACAAGGAGACACAATCTCTTCAATGTTATTCACAGCATGTTTACAAGAAGTATTCAGAACAT
The DNA here is from genome assembly GCF_048455015.1 of Haemaphysalis longicornis. Classification (NCBI taxonomy): domain Eukaryota; kingdom Metazoa; phylum Arthropoda; class Arachnida; order Ixodida; family Ixodidae; genus Haemaphysalis; species Haemaphysalis longicornis. The sequence continues at coordinate 2,614,633 of NW_027526335.1, forward strand.
TGGATTGGGAGCAGTGTGGGAGTAAGGTTTAATGGCGAGTACCTCAGTAACCTCACATTTGCTGATGACGTTGCCTTGCTAAGTAACTCGGGGGACGAATTACAAAGCATGCTTTCCACACTGGACAAACATAGTACAACCGTGGGCCTGAAAATTAATATGCAGAAAACCAAAGTAATGATCAATAACTTCGGGACAGCACAGCGGTTTGAGATAAGTGGCGAGGCAGTGGAAGTGGTAAGCGAATATATCTACTTAGGCCAAGTTGTGACCCCGGATCCCAACCATGAGGCAGAGGTAATTAGAAGGATAAGAATGGGGTGGACTGCATATGGCATACATTCTCAGATAATGAATGGCCCCCTAACATTGTCCCCGAAGAAGAAAGGGTATGACAGCGGTACTCACGTATACGGGGCAGAAACGTGGGGGCTCACTAAGAGGGTTCAACTTAAATTGATAACGACGCCGCGGGCAAGGGAGAGAAAGATGATAGGTGTAATATTAAAGGACAAGAAAAGAGCGGAGTGGGTCAGGGAACAAACGCGTGTTAAGGACATATTAGTAGAAATTAAGAAGGAGAAATGGACGTGGACAGGGCATGTAATAAGATAACCGTTGGTCATTAAAAGAGAATGGATCCCTAGAAAAGGCAAGCGTTTCAGGGGTTGGCAGCAAGTTAGATGAGCAGATGAGATCAAGGAGTTTGCGGGGATAAATTGGTCGCAGTTAGCACAGGACCGGGGTGATTGGAGATTAATGGGAGAGGCCTTTGCCCTGCCGTGGGCGCCACCTCATCATCACTGTAGTGTAGTGCAGTGATGATGATCATGATGATGCTCCACGTGTAAGTCATAAGTTACGTATAACTAGTAGCGGCCTTACTCGCCAGGATATGGAGATTTCGAAGAAGTAAATCGCCTCCTCCGGATCACTCTTTCACCCGACGCTGTTCCCGCGTCTTTCCCCAAAACGGCCATTTCACGGACGCCGCAATGATGATCACAAATCGAGCGCGGCCGTTTCATGTCACCAGCTGCGGGGCATCGATCCGTTTGGCGTGTATACGCGCACGCCTGTCACTTTCAGCCCGATTCGTCTCAGGAGTCACTTATTGACCGCTCGAACGGCTCCTAAATTGTTCTTTTCACTCGGTGCACCTCTTTCTGTGCTTGTCTCGCTATTCTCAATTTTGTATTCCCTCCCCTTCCTTTCTGCGACGATTTTTGCGCTCTTTTTTACGTCGTGTTTTGCCCCTCTGTCTTATCTTTTTTTGACAAGAGTATGAGACCCAAATTTATGAATTACGACGATAGATCACATGTTTGCTTCAGTCATTGCTCCGGACTCCGGACACCGCCCTAACAAACGAACTGCACACGTCTCGTAGCTTTGGACTTTCCGTTGCCCTTACCCACTTGTTTTCAACGTAAGTACATGTAGCAAGCGCCCCCTAGAGAAGCTTGGAGATACTTCCACGATAACTGACTAAGGGGAAGGGGGGGGGGGGCAGCAACGTAGTGGCGCCATCTTTGTTGTAGCCAATTTTATTGTGGATGCGTTATAAGATAGATCTAATGGACAAGCAAGCTAACCGGGCTGCAAATTTTCCAAAGAATAAGCTAAGTGACTAATATTTTTTTGCTTTACCGTCGCGAAGTTTTCTCGACTTTCAGAAATGTGTAAGAACGTTTTAGTTCTCGCGTGCGTTTGCTATAGTGCATTTTAACGCCGACAAGTTTGAAAGCTGCTCTGTATTGGCATATTATATAACGGGAATAGATTATACGCATGATTTTGAAGGAATAATACTTGAACAGCGGTACAGTAGTGGGTAGATATACTGGAATGAGAAAAAACCCAAGGCAGCGAGCAGTTGCGTAAATGTTCTCCCGTAAGGGAACTATGCCCAGCAGCTCTGTGTTTGCATTTGCTGCCGTCAGCATCTCGTGGTCTGAAATGAAAGCTTACAACGGCAGCACTCCTCGGACGCCCGGTTGTTGTCTCGTTCGGCTTCACGCCCGTTAAGTTTTTTTCTATCTTTGTCATGGTTTCTGTACACTCTTAGTTGCGACACGGATAACGCTCCATGTATAAGCGGTCCGCAGCATCGACTCCGGGATATAAACGGCTCTGACAGTCACATTTCCCGTGACGAAACCGCGAGTGTGGGGATTTCTCAATCGTGCAGCACTTTCGCGTCACAGTCGGTGCGACTGTGTGTGTGTGTGTGTGTGTGTGTGCGTGTGCGTGTGCGAGTGCGAGTGCGAGTGCGAGTGCGAGTGCGAGAGAGAGAGAGAGAGAGAGAGAGAGAGAGAGAGAGAGAGAGAGAGAGAGAGAGAGAGAGAGAGAGAGAGAGAGAGAGAGAGAGAGAGAGAGAGAGAGAGAGAGAGAGAGAGAGAGAGAGAGAGGGGGGGGGGTAGTGAAGTGAAGTGGTGAGGTCAGCCTTGCTCGCGGCCGGGCTTGCTACGCCAGATGGGGGTGACTGCAGTCAGGTGGGGTGAATGTTGGGCATTGCGGGCACTGTAGCGAAAGAAGACCAGCGTCTGGCTTCCGGGTGCTGGATGTCGACTATCGAGGAGGCCCCTCGATCCTCCTCCCCCTCCCCGCCCGCGCATCTTCCTTTCTCAACAGGCGCAGTAGCCAGAGGGCAAACAAAAAGCGTTGAAAGTGAGGTACAAGGAAGTGCTGCTAACGAACGAATGTCAACCACCGGGCCTTGCAGCTTAGACTCGCACTTGTGTTTTTGATTCACGCCCTTTTGGATGATTTTCATTGCGACCTCAACAGCGATCCAACCACGCGGAAGTCGAATGCGTTCACTAGTTCACCGTTCAACTTTTCTTCTTCCTTTTTTCCAGAGGTCTACCAGCCTTCTATCAGCGCTTTCCCCGTCGTCGATGTACGGATACGGCTCCCTGGCGCCCCATCGCCGAACGGCACGCACCTCGCCGTTGTCTCGTCGAGTAGCGTGGCTGCAGCTGCTGTTGCCTGTCCACCCCCGCCGAACGCAGTGGCACCTCGTCTTCCCCTCGGCACTGCACGAGTGCGTTTCCAGTGCACATAACTGCATTCGCGTGGACAGAAATGCGTGCCCACATTCCGCTATGTAGGTGCAAAATGCGAAAAAAAGAAGTCGCAGTGCGGTAAGCCTGGGGCTAAGAAACCAACACTGCGTCAATATCAAAAGGGGAACAGGAATGTACGCGCATGGCGCCGATTCATTTCAACGTGGATTCTCTAGATCAAACGGGAACGCCACAGCTGCTGCAGTATTTCGGCAAAACGAGATCACACGAGTGACTCCCGACATATCAGCATTTCCTTTCGCGTAGAATGACAATGTCGCAGTCATGTTTTGTCACCACTGCTCGCTTTTATCACCAAAGGGCAAAACTAGCTTCTGCTGGAAACGTTTTTGAGACCTGAGAGTAGAACGCATAGTGTTTTTTTTTTCGTGTGAGATGGAGCCTCACACTAAACGGCGTAAGATCAGTAGCATAATATATATGAAAAGTCTCGTGCGATGGAAATCACCGATAGCCTTGGGGAACGCATATGAAGATTTCAAAGAGCTTTAGATAATCACAAAGGAAGATTTTTTTCGTTACTATATCCCTACGTTATCAAATGCTTGCATTCCCTTGACATCACGGGCGAATGAGGTGGAGCCGTTCACGAGACATCTTTATCATCAGTGCTGCGCTGGCTGTAGCTGTTATGAATGAAATGAATGACAAAGAACTGCAATGAATTTGTGTAGCCTGGCACGAAGCCCAACGCGCCCGGTTTTTGTTGTTTTTTTTTTTTACGTTTCATTCGCAGGTTTTTCTGGCTTCACGTCATCTCTAAGAACATCCATCGCTCCTTCCAAAGTATTCTACCAAATGTGCAGGAATTGTTTCGTTATGCTTACATTACAAAGTTGAGGCCTGGAACTGGCCAACGTCTTTTGCGTGTGTAGTTACTCCTGCCTTTGTTTAGTGGAGCGGTCAAAGCACTGCTTATCGGATGCGTCGATTCCCTGTAAGTGGGTTTGTTAAACTTCTTCCTCTGTTGCTCTTGATGCTTGGTTGCGGTTGAAAGCAAGCGCATGGAAACAGCTTCCGAACACAATCCCTAGTATCACTGGTGATTGCGATGTCCAGTAGCCGAAGCCCGCTCGCGGGACCATTTCGAAGTCAGCTGGAGCGCCACCGAGCGCGCCGCCTACTCCGAATTGTCCGCCTCAGCTTGATTTCCTTGTTCTTGCCGCTTCATCGGCTCCTTCGCCTTTACCACCTGCACGAGTGCTTGCCCACAGCTTGTTTTCTTAACTTGGCTTTCGAAGAGGGAGAGAAGAAAGAAAGACGAGGCTAAGCCTGTTCAGGCGGCACATCTGCTGAGCCTGCTTTCAGCGAGAAAGGGCCAACCCCCGAGTGACCTGCGCCGATGTCGGCTTCACCCGGCCCAGAGGTTAGCGTGGCTACGTCGTTCTCTGTGGTAAGAATGTTTTCATAGGGCTCAAATGTTGATAGAATATGATTTTTAAAAATCACTCAGACGGCGAGTAGCCGCTATGGTTTTTTGTTGTTTTTGCGTGAATGAAACTGGGATGCGCCTCTGAAACGACCTCTTAAAAGGACCGGCGAAACGAGCTTTGCAAAACGAATAGCGGGCACGCAAGGCAGATGCTTTTATGGCGAGTCCGAAGTTTTACTCGGATGATTGTCACTGAGAATGAAGGGATCGTTGCGAGAATAATTGACAGTGAAGAGGCACGAATGCAGAGGAGGGCATTGGGAAAAGCGCCTTTTTACGGGCATTCTCAAATACGGAAGAAATATTTGCGAAAATATGCGAAAGCAGAAAAAATGAGATTGTTTCTGACGGGAACCCGAAAGTTGGTTCCCGACGTCCTGCCCTTGACAAACTTTTAACAAAGTAAGTGATAAGGAATTACTTTTCCGACAAATTGTTACTGATGTCGAAAATTAAAACGTCATGACTGCTGTTTCGTTCGCACCCGTTCGAAGTATACGCCTCGTCCTCAACAGAAGTTTCTCGTGCACTCTAAGCTTCTAATGTGCGGAATTTGAATGTGCACCGGAATTCCCATTCGATCCCCTTTAGTGGAAACGAAAATTCCTTCTCACGATGCATTCAATAAAGTCTTTATGTTTCGTGTTTAAGAGGAATAAATGTAAACTATAACCGCAGTAGCACCAAGCACACTGCAGTATACCGAAATGACGTGTCCCCATTCTATGGCTGAAAAGAATAGTTGCCGCGACGCCCTTCCACCTCAGCCATGCCAATAAAAGTGCACCCGTTCAATCCACGCTTGTGTTCCCGCAACCCATACGCACTGAAGAACTAAACGCCTGTCGTCTACTGTTGACGACGCCTCGATGACCCTGCGCTGTATTCAAATGCATGAGCGTTTCGACGAACGAGCGTCACTCGTACGGTGTTCCGCAGTTGTCGTCTCGCACTGCCGGTCTAGTGTTGCACCAGTGCTTCAGTCTTGTAGGGGCAGCGTGTTGACCACGCCCCCAACGCGTGTCCCGTGCGCACGGGTCAAGGAGGACCCGTGTTGTGAACCGTGTTGTACATAAGATGCTATGTTCATCACACGCAAATAAACATATGTTACATCTTCGTCGTCGCCCTTACGGGCAGCCTCTTTCTTCCTCGGGTATTCACCATCTGTGGCACGCACTTGTGTGCACTGCAAATGAAAGGGCATCACTTGAAACACCTTGAGCCGAAACGGTTTTCCTGACACTGTGTTTGAAAGCGGAATTTTCGCAGCTGCGGGCGTCACGTGTGCTGGCACCATGATGACAGCGAGCCGTGTAGCAACGCGAAGAGAGGCATTTAAAAACGCGTCTCCAGCTAAAGAAATAATGACGCGCTGTATTTCCTATTCCTGGATGGGATTTTTGAGTGACGCATTCAAACCGACGGAGTTGTTTGTATACACTGCATGGCGCCGCCTTTCGGGTTTCAATAAGTTTAGTGCCAAATCGGAACTACTTCTGCCAGTGTATCTGGACATTTCTTGTGGTTACCCACTAAATCAAACAGAGTCTTTCATACGAGCTAGACGGCATGCCCTCCACAAAAAGCGGTTGCCTGTACCTTTGACAGCTTTCTTGGCGCGGCGCTGGAACAATGTGTCCATGACCGCCGTGCTCTGCACGGGTACCACTGCGCATGCGTGGATAAGCAGGAGTCGAACCAAGGGTGCTCTGCTTCCGAAGCAGGAATCGCAAACACCACTGGGCCTGCTGATTATCAAAATAATTGCCGGGTTTCTTTATGGCGTGTTCGAAGAACAGAAGGTACATTAAAAATTGATCGCTGCAACTACATACAGCCGCGTAAAGAAACGACGAGATTACGTCATGCCGCTGGTACGCCATACCTATACCGACTCTTGCACGACACACTTCTATTCCAAAAATGGCAAGGCCAATATTTCACGGTGTACCGCGGTGGGCGCTGTCTGGGGCCTCTGCGCGTATGCTGGAATTCCTCAAGTCGCTCAAGCTTGAAGAAATACTCGGGTATATTGGGGGAGCACGCGCTGCGGTTTTTTGCTCTAGTGCTAGTCGCTTGATTGAGCTAGATCATGCTAGGATGTACCCGCACTTGTGCAGTTGTGTGAACTCGGTGAGCGAGTATTGGAAAGCTCGTAGAGAATATCTATACATGACTGGCTGTGGAAACCCAGCCAAGAGTGGAAATATCGGGAGCACATCCCCTTCATGGCTCACTAAGGCTGTGTTTTTGGACAATATGCCTCTGAAGGAGTAAAGGGAGCTGAAGCGTGTTTTCGAAAGCTCTAGATCACTTTGGAAATCTGCGATTAAATTCCTTGGAGCATTCCCCACCCATGCACACACTGAATATGCCCAAGCTCTGGATTTTTCCCGTATTACAGCGAATGTTGGCCCCTGCAAACCTCGCCGACCCTTTTTCGCAATGCGAGGCGAATTCCTACTGCTTCGTACAGTGAGTTAGTACTTGCAGAGCTGCAGACCAAATTTCTTCAGTCAGTGATTTTTTTTTTCGAATCGCTAGGAATGGCCTTATTCACAATCTTGCGAACATGCCCAAAGTTGAGCTTGTAAAACTTAATACAGCACAAACGAATTACTTCATTTACTCACTATTTTTCAACAACAGGGGGTGACGTTAACCCAATGTTTGTAAGCCGCAACCCAAATACATTTCTTAAGGCAAGGTTTAGAAACAATACAGCCCGGAAAGAACTGGTGCAATTGTGAAAACGTTATTGGGAGTGTATGAAAACAAATGACAAATCATTTCGAGCTTCAAATAGAACGTAGTCGCTCCGACAAATGTGACTAGAAATGTTTTCGTGTGGTCTGTGGCCGTCTCACAGTGCAACCAGAGGACCACATGGTGAGCAGCGTTTTCAAGCGATGGGCTGCTTTTTACAACCCAGTTAAAAAGAACAGCATGAAAAGAAGGGACGGGAAACAAGCGCTGATTTCTTGGTGAACTTTGCTCCAGAAAATACAAATGTTTCATGTTCAGAGCCTTTTTTTATCAAAATAAAAGCAGCAATAGTATAAGTGTATAACGAGAACCGCCTCGCATTCTAACCATCGGCGCAGATTGACTGCAATAGCTCTTTCACTTGATTACAACCCTTCCTGTTGTGTCAGGTAACTAGAATTTGTTTTCGCTAGTATTATTAGGTTAAAATGCTGTCTACGTGGAAGTGCATCGGTGTTTCAACCATGCTGTTGCTTTCTTTTTGCGCTTTTGCTTCGCTTGTTTAATTCTGCTAAAACACTACAGCGTGAAAACAAATGTTACGATTTCCTGAAATACAACAACTTTGGCGATGAGGCTTTGCTACGCGTCAACTGGGCTAGCCTTTGAGTGCGTCGCAGAAGCAGAAAACAAGCGCGGTACCGCAGGGACCAACCGTGTTCTTTATTGGACTCTTGTCCAGAGCGAGCGTGTTTGCTCTGCCGATTAAGATGACTCTCAGGGCCCGGCTTAAGCTCCATGCTGTCGCATGTTCCCAGGTGACGCGAGACGCTGGGCTGTGATCTCACGGGAAAATGAAAAGCGTGCACGAAATCGCCTTTAGGCAGCCGAAAAGGTCGACCAAGCAGGCCAAAAGTGCACTTTATGTCGTGATTTTGTTACGTAGTGAATATTTTGATGCATGAAAAAGGTACATAGTCTTTCCAACATAAGATGCTTGATGTTAACGTTGACCACGTGGTTATCGCAAATCTCACGCCGCAGATGCGTCACCACACGTCGTCTGATGACAAGCACGCCCGAGATCTGTTCCTTTATGCTCAACTACCCTTATCTGTAGAAAAACGCCTCACCTGCACAAAGGTCATATTACACGAATACACAGCTGCATGTATTGCGTTACACGTGACACTCCTTCGGGCAGTGCGGGATGTTGAGAGCCATTACTTATTAAAGAATTCGGCCACCTTCGCCATTGAGATTCGAAGACCGAGAAAACAGTGGAGCTGGTGGTCTTCACTGGCTTCAACTAGCTTTTCTTAAGCCAAGTCTTATCGACCGATCGTAATCCAAACTGCCAAAATCCACTTCAACTCAGCCGAAGTCCGAAGCCAACACCCGCGCTGCGGACCCAGAGGCAATGCTGAGCGTCCCGAATGCGATAATAGCGCAGTCGGATAGACGTCGGTTTCATAACGCGAGAACCGAGGTTCGATTCGGATCACGCCTCTTTTAAAGCGAAGCTTTATTGCTTCCACTGACGCCGTTGTACGTCAAAATGGCCCGCAGTAAAGCCAACTTTTTCTGGCGACGTTGATGAATGGTCGTGGGTGAAGCGAAAGAAGCAAACCCCTCCGTTTAGCGTCAACGATGGGGAAACAGGAAGCTTGTCGTTTGATCGCTGAGTTTAATGACGACGATGGTCATTGTGAAGGATTCTTCGGTTGGATACCAAAGCGGTGAGTACCTGCAGAAAAGCTCATACTCGCAGTGTAAGAATAGGTATACCGCGTGTGGTTGCTCGTTCAGGAGAAGAGCAAGCTGCCTCTAAGCAGCAATCCCTCTAAGACGCGAGTGCGCCCGTGCTTGTCGGGAGGATCCGCAGTTTTGCTTCGCCGAAACGGTAGAGGCCAAGCAACGTCGAGAAAATCCTGAGGTTCGCAAGAGGGATAATGAGCTTCGGCAGCTCCGCCATAAGAGACGCAAGGGTGAACCATCGGACGATGCGACGCCCCGCACCAGCTCGAATACAGCATCGTCATCGTCGTCGTCATCGTCGGCGGAGAGGGACCTGAAGGAGACCTTTGCAGGAGCCATAAATCGGTTCAAGAGCGAGTTTCGCGAAGAAGACTTTGGAACACTGTGCCAAGTGTGCGGTAGAGTACTGCGGTACGACAACCAAGAGTCTCCGCTGTCAGGCATACGTTCGAACGATCAGCGCAACAAGGCGGTCGACGGGATTCGCGAGCACCACGCTCAGCCCTCATTCTCTCACCTTACTTCAAACAAATCAACTACCCTTCTGTGCAACGACAACGGCGGGAAAACGCGAAGCTTAGAGCGTCTACGCGAGTTGAACCCGCCGAAGCAGTGCTAAATCCGAGCCAAGCACACGATCAAACTCCACTATCAAACGAAAAAAACTTCCAAGCATTTCCCCGAGGGTGAACATGGTTAAGTGCGAATGCACGGGGTGATGCTATGAGGGGGAGTAAAGTTAAAATCCGTTGGCATTCGCCCGTGAGCGCGCGCGAGCCGACCCACGGAGGTCTGGCAGTTTATCGCTGCATATATAGGGGGGTACGCCGCGCCGAGCGCGCCGAGCCAGGTGGCTGAGAGAGGAGGCGAGCGCAAGGGGAGAGGGACAGCGGCGCACGGCAGCTGCAGCCGAGCGAGGGGGAGAGGAGAGAGTGTGACGTCACGGTGGAGAGAGAGGCGCGCGGCAGCTGCTGGGGAGAGGAGGCGCGCTGTGACGTCATACCATGACGTCACGGCGCGAGGAGCGGTGCGGGGAGCGGCGCGCACCCGCGCAGCCACGGCGAGGAGGCGGAGCGAGCGCGGTCACGTGGTGAAGTGACGTCACCGCGCCGTTGCTACCGACGCTCCTCTCCGCTCCACGCCGTTGCTAGGGAGAGGAGGACTGCGGACGCCGCCGCCGCCGGCGGTGGAAGGTTTGGGGTCGCTTATAAAGTGCATTCGCACTTAAAACTCAACGACTAAAGCTTCGCGTTTTCATATCGTTGTCGCCGGACAGAGGGGTAGTTGATTATTTTCTTTTCTTGGCGTGCGCACTCGCCACATCGGCTCGTCGGCTTCTTGCCCCCTCGCCACTTTCCCCGACACTTGTTGGCCCAGCTCTCCATTTCGCTGCGCCGAGTTTCGAGCGATGCCGGGCGCCGATTTCACTCAAGCTTGAATAGCTCCGCTGCTACAAGTGCGCGACACCTTGGCGTGCCTCAGCGATACCTCAGCTACAGTTGGAGGAACCAATGAACTCAAGAACACCTTCCCGGACCTTTCTAATGCCACAGGCAGGCCACTGACAATCTGAAAGGCAGCACGCGTCTCCAAAAGGCGTCCAGTCTGTTGCTGCAAGCCTTTCCCGCCATGCTTGCCGCACTTGCACGCTAGACCTTTTGCAGCACCAGCCAGGGTGTCGAACCGGAACCGGAACCGGAACGGAACCCGAATTTTTGCCCGGAACCGGAGCTGAACAGGAACCGTATTTTTTCCGCCATTTTGGAACTGAACCCGAACGGGAACGAATCAAAGGAACCGTTCCGAACCGGTTCCGGGGCCTCAAAACTGTAATTTCTAGTTTTCCATTCCGGCACCCTACCTTGCGGCTGAAGATATTTTTATCACTCGCCCGACAGCAACACGAAATATCTTGCGTAGTCTGCAGTTCCCAAGGCTCATTAGCTTCTCTTCTTATTATTGCCATGAATTTAATGTAAAGCTGTCCGTATATATAGAATCAGTTCGCGTTAGGTACTGTCCATCTTCCCCAATTATCTTTTACATTTAGAATACCTTAAGTTAGAACGCATATTCCTAGGCAACCTATCATCGAATATTCTTCATGGTTTCTATCTGCAGGGTGTTTAAAGTCGTGTGAAGTTTTCAATGTGCTGTTAATTCGAATGCATCCCTGTCCGCTTGTGAAGGCCTTCAGGAACACTATCAGCTATAAATCCATATCTTCCACTTATTTTAGTTGAATGGGCAGTTATATACAAACAGCACAGAGACACAAACACTCGCAGTTCTCAACGTCACCGTCACTTTTTCCTGTACAGTGCCGTTGTGTGGTTTGGTTACTGCTCTAGGAGAACATGAGAATTGAAAAAAAAGATTTGGGGCCTTCTCATTCCACTTTTAAAGTAGATGCGATAGCATTTTCATGTTATCTTGAACCTGCTCAACCTTCAAATTAAGGGATGCATGGAATAAAGCCGATTAATGCGGATGAGTGGGTAGGCTGAGGTGGATGAATGGTATGAGTGAATGAAGTAATGTGAATTAGTGGGACTGGTGTGCTGATACATTTGGATTAGAGGAATTAGCGGGTCAGTTAAGGTGTATTAGAGTGTCGGTCTAAACATGTATCTTTGGGGTCCTTGGCATTTGGACACTTTTCAGCGTTCTCCTCCTCGACCAATCAGGAAATTTACTTACGCATAAAATAGCCGGAAAGTTATGTGACGACCACTTGAATGCTATAAATGGTGTTTCTTTATGGACGTAGTAGGCTGTTATGTTGTTTCTACCATAAGATTGACATCTCGCACTGAGATTAAGAACTAATTGCCTAATGCATATTTTATATTCGTCAAAGGGTTTTCAAAACGTGTATATATGTGATGTAAAACTGTCATCATCATCATCATATTCCTCCTATCTGCGCCCACTGAAGGGTAAAGGCCTCTCCCATTAATCTCCAATTATCCCGGTCTTGTGCTAACTGCAACCAATTTATCCCCACAAACTTCTTGATCTCATCTGACCATTTAAATTTCTGCCGTCACCTGCCACGCTTGCCTTCTCTAGGGATCCACTCTGTTACCCGTAATGAACAACAGTTATCTTGCCTTCGCATTACGTGCCCTGTTCACGTCTGCTTCTTCTTAATTTCTACTAATCATTATGTCATTAACACGCGTTTGTTCCCTGACCCACTCCACTCTCTTCTTGTCCTTAATGTTATACCTATCATCTTCCGTTCCATTGCTCACTGAGTCGTCCTCAATTTAAGTTGAACCCTCTTAGTGAGCCTTCAAGTTTCTGCCCCGTAGGTGAGTACAAGTAAGATGTAGCGGACATACAGTTTCTTCTTCAGGGACAATGGTAGGCTGCCATTCATTATCTGAGAATGCCTTCCAAATGCATTCCACCCCATTCTTATTCTTCTAATTACCTCTGCCTCATGGTTGGGATCCGGGGTCACCCCTTGGCCTAAGTAGATATATTCGCTTACCACTTCCACTGCCTCACCACCTCTCTCAAACTGCTGTGCTCTACCGAGGTTATTGATCAATACTTTAGTTTTCTGCATATTAATTTTCAGGCCCACGGTTCTACTCTGTTTGTACAGTGCGGTAATCATGCTTTGCAATTCGTCCCCCGAGTTACTTAGAAAAGCAACGTCATCAGCAAATCTGAGGTTACTGAGGTATTCTCCAGTAACCCTTGCTCCCACACTGCTCCCAATCCAATGTTCTGAACACTTCGTGTAAACATGCTGTGAATAACATTGGAGAGATTGTGTCGCCTTGTCTGACGCTCTTCCTTATAGGTATTTTACTGCTCTCCTCAACCAGGACCCTTTACTCCAGCGTCGTCTTCCGTGTGGGGTGTCTCGATCACAGTCTACTTTACTTTGTAGGCTGTGCTTGGGAGTGGCCTTCACGAAAGCCTACTCCTTCCTCATCGGGATGGCCAGTAGTGCCCACTGCGACGCCTGGGAGGTTGAAGAGACAATCGAGCGTGTGCTTTGTCGTTGCCCTCAGTATTCATCGGAAAGACGCGTTTTGACAGCCGAGCTCAGCCGATTGAACAATCAACAGTTCAAACTAGAGACTATTCTAGAACAATGCCCCCTACAATCGACTTTGCGGAAGGCAAAAGAAGCCCTTCTGCGTTTCATGAAGGCCCCACGCTTGGACGAAAGGCTATAGCGCCACGAAGGAGCTAAAGTTTGTGCGCGACCATGCTCCTATCCCCGCTTTTTCGCCTTCCCTCTTTTATCGCCTGAACACCCCTTCCGCAGTGCTGAGTAGCAATGTGGGCTCTAAGCCTAGATAACCTCTCTGCCTTTCCTTTCGCTTTTCTCCTCCGCCTCCTTATGGAGGGTGATGGTACCTGTGGACCCTTTGTAAATAGCCTCTGGTGTTCTTACATTATGGTAAAACTGTAGGAAGCAACTAAACTGAAATAAAAAGAGGAACGATCAACTGGTTTGATGCGAAAGACACCCGGTAGCATTCTTCAATTCATTCTCTTTCTTTGTGCTACCGTTCTGCAGCCTTCCAAGGGTGTAACATCTCAAACTCCGAACACAGCCTCCTCCAAGCTGAGGAAGCGGCGATACCATGTGCGCTTAGCCAAAGCGGTGCCAAAACTCTTATAATAGACTCTTAGCTGGGGTGGCGCAACTTTGCCAACGGTCGATTGCATGTTACAACACTTCGAATGATCAATCAGAGACCACCAACAAGGCCAGCCAGGATTGTACGGGCACCAGCTCATACTCGCATACCCGGCAAATGAAATCACGAATCTCGTGGCTCAAGATTTGACACGCTTAGCCAGCTCTGATGAAGCCGAGCCCGAGCGCATGCATCCTGTAGTCACATACCAGGAAATTATTTAGCACTATAGGCTCTCCCGTAGAACGCATTCCTCCCCGCAGAAATCACTACCGATTAACCAGGAAAGATTATTCCGCGCCCTGCGGGTTAACACCTTCACACACCCCACCAGATTTACCTCTTTGACCCGACACAATTCTCTCAATTTCGTCGCTTCTGTGGAGGATCTGGGCAGCTCATACACATAGCAGGCGGCTGCGACAGGTCTACCCTAAATCCACCCAACCTGCACGTTTCCATAGAGATTTGGGAGAGAGCTTTGGCCAGCTCCGGCCTGGAATATCAGCTGCTGTTGACGGAAACGGCTGTTGACTGGGCCCCCTTGAATGAAGACGCCTCTTTGAAACTTTTTTTTCGATTTAATCAAAGTTAATGTTCTCTCTCTCTACGAGGGATCATTACTGCTGCTTGTGACTTCACTAAGCCCAAGCTATCTTTCACTATATTTCCAAGAGCCAAATCTCTGTCACCTGTCACTGAAGTGCCATTATCAAGTTCCATCTCCGGTGGTTTCTATCCAATGCCGTCATATACACGGCGTCCAGTGAGTCATTATAGCCATTCTTTCTTTCTAACCGGTCTTTTAGCAGATAAATAATGCGCAGAAGGAAATCGCTCTAAACGCCACCTGCCACGTTGGCCAGTCGGAGGTGGACGCCGACGCCGGACTGTTTTCGACTTCTAGCACTGCTAATGCTTTCGTGTTAAAGCTAAAGCCCCGTTGAAACTCGGGGTACATGAAAAGCGCGGCAGACCAACCAATTTATTTACAATACATTTTTTTTCCTCATTGCGCGAAAATCGGGTTTTGTGCGCGCATGCGTGCATAGATATTTATTGGATTTATATAAGATGGCGGGCGCGCAGGTTCTCCGGCCTGCCAGACTGCCCATTTGCCAGTCAACTACCTGTCTGCCAGCCAGGCAGAAGATTCCGGCGAGAATGCGTGATTTGGGGACGTGGGGCGGCCCCAGGAGCTCGGGGGAGGAGGAGGGGACGCAAAATGCCTCCCCCCGGCGACACTCGAGGGTACCAAAAATGATTGTGGACGGACGGGGCGTCTGCTTAGTAGGACGGGGCAACGGGCAGCCTGCAGGGAGGCTGCCCATTGCCAGAAGATTCTGGCGGGGATGCACCGAGGGAGGAGGCGTCAGGGGCACCGGGGCGCTGCCCACTGGCCAGGAGGCTACATGTTTGGCATCCAGAAGACTGTGGCGAGGATGCATTATTTGCAGACAATGTGCGGCCTGTCAGTGGTCGGTGAAGGGAGTGGATCACAGGGTGGCATAGCGGAGGCTACGTAGAGCCATGCGTTAGAGCGCAGCCCTTAAGCGCCCGCTCCTGTGGTTTCGCGTAGTGCCTCAGCGTCGGCCTCGTTGTAACCGAGAGAACGAAGAGGCCACCGAAGATAGAGCGAGCGGGAAATCGGAGGATGAAAGGATGACGAAAGTGTGAGGGGGAGGACAGAATTCCGAGATCGCCCGGGACGTGCTCCATGGTGGCGACGCCTTACGATATAACAACACAGAATAGCGCGCGCTGTTGTGCATTTGCTGATCACGCGATCACTTTCTGACACACATCAGCTATGCGCCATCGCGGAGAAGACTACAGTTCGCGCTGCACTCAAATTTTGCATTAGCGAGGATCGTAAAGGTCCGCTCCAGTTTTTTTGTTTCCTCGACAACACAACTGTAGGGTATAAAACACAAAGCAGGGTATAAAAAATAAAATTTCATTAAAATTTAAAAATGAACGAAACTAAATTAATAAACAGAAAACTTGCGGCAATAAAGAGTAATGCTTTCACATTCGTACAAATAAGCAGCCTTAAGTGTCCCGGAGAACCTTTTATTTCATTTCAGTTAGTGTTGTAATCGTTGGCCTACAATATAAAAAAATTTGCAGTAGATTGTACAGTTAAAAGAACTCTTCAACACTTTCAATATACGCTTTCACTCTTTTCTTCGCATCTGGAAGCACTGCGAAAGCTATAGCTATTGCCAGCACACAGTAGCAGTGCGTGATTTGCTCGTCACTGCGGATATGCCTCCCGTGTCTGCTTCGCTTTTATGGCTTTCTTTTTAAAGTGGCTACCAAATGCGTTCTTTGCTGCAACCTAAGGAAAGCCGGAAAATAGCCACTACACCGTTGTAATGACATCATTCCAGCGGTAGAAGAACGCCACGACCGGGAAGGAGGAAAAAATATTTTAAGCAAGTTTCTAAGTTATCTGACGGACAGCAGTAGTTTTTGGCGCAGACACTTAGCGACCCCCCAATCTAAGTACTGGATGTGTTCGTTGATTACTTTCTGCAAGCATTCAAGATTTAGAAAAAAGTTAAAAAAAGTGTTGCAGGGTCGCTTTAATTTGGTTAAGACAAAACATTTGCACAAAGAAACCTACATTGCGACTGTTTTTATACCGACTTGACAAGGAAACAAAAAAAAATTACACCATCTTCCCGTAGGGGAACCTGAGTAGTATGCAAAGCAGCCATGGGGTCGATACAAGAGCCCATTAGTTTTCAGTTCCTCGTTTCCGTTAGGTTGAGGTACGTAGCTACCGTTATATTACAGTTTGGTTTCTATGGTAACTACCACACTTTTCACTTACCGGAACTACGAAATGGGAAATTGCGTTGAGCCCATGGCTGTTTCACATACTACTCAGTGTTCCTACGGGAAGATGGTGTAATTTTATTAGATGCGACGGGGCTATGTCCCTCCCTTGTCGTTGTTGCGCCGTCCACACCCCCCCTGCGCATGCTCGGCTTGCTGAACACCCGATGGTGTCTTACCCTTTAATAGCTCCTGGAGCGACAGTGTTACCGGTGTCCTCCTGGGCCGGCCCGAGATGAGCCGAGCATGCGCAGTGGGGGCGTGGACGGCGCCACAACAAGGGAGGGACATAGCCCCGACCATGAGATGCTGGAGCGATGGTGTTGCCGGTGTCTCCCTGGGCCGGCACAAGACGAGCACGCTTCCCCTTAAAGGGCTCCTCGAGCGGCAGTGTTGCCGGTGTCTTCCTGGGCCGGCGGATGAATGGCTGACGGACGACGGACGACGGAGCCGAGAGCAAGAGATGCTATGCATCTAAAACCAAGCACAAGAAAATTAACATAAAAACACTCCTGCTTTTTTTTCTCCGAACCCGTTTGAACCGGTTCGAACAGATTTGAATCGGTTTGAACCGGAACGGAATGGTGCTCCGGAACCAAACCCGAACCGAACCCGAAAGGTCTGAACTCGAACCCGAACCGAACCCCCCAAAATTCCGGTTCGTCACCCTGGAGTGGTACGAGGTTTACCCAATGCAGCCCTCCAAACGTAACTGGTGCCACCAGCTACGTTTGGAGGGCTGCATTGGGTAATCCTCGTACCACTGCAAGGCTGCAAGCCAACTATGACCCCTGTAAAGGGTGCACCACCGCACCCCTGGTATTCTCCCGGCGAAGCAAACTTTAGTAACACAGCATCCGCTGCATTGCGCGAAGTGTTTCCCTGGGCGAACCAGGTGTCCACTCAAAGCGAACCGAGTGAACGGGCTTTGGCCGGAGCAGGATGATCGTAGCGACTGCGTACGCGCCACCCTCACCTATCACTGAAAATTGCTCTCGAGAACATACCGTGGCGCCATCTGCGTGTGATGTCAGCGTTGAGATGCCGGGTTACGTCGTCTGCTAGCTCATCGCGGTACCTCCGCTTGTTTGACCACAAGATCGGAGTCGTGGCCTGCGCGCGTGCCCCACGCGTTGTTTTTGCGTACATGACACAAGAAAGCAGCTTACTGACAACACAATGCAATTCTCGCGGACAGGCACGCGACGCCTCAGGGCCCTCGCTGATACCCCGCTGTTCCGATCGCTGCGTCGTGACCAGCAGCAGGCACTTCCAACATCGCGAAGGACAGTGACCCTGCTTTCGAGATTAGCATGCTGCTAATTGATTATGAAGTACTTGCTAATTTTGTCTGAAAGCGGGGATAACAAATACGAAATTACTCCTGTAACAAGACTTGAGACCTGTCTCCGAATTGTTATCGTGCAGGGCATGCGGCGCACATTCAATTGCTAAAGGAACAAAACAGTGTGAGCGGTGGGCGGATTGTATCGCACACATGCCCAGGAGTGCTTATAAAAGGTGTAAGCCTAGCCCGGCTAAAGTTTTTGTATCTCTTTTTTGATGAGGTTAGTATGTTGCTTACTCCTGACGCCGCATTAACTTATGGGGTTTATTTCAGTTTACTTATCGTGTTCGTCGTCGTACTTATAGTATACATTATATCGTTTGATTATCCTGTATTGTTCATTCGTATTTCTGTTTCAACTGGTCAAGCGGCCTGCAAAGTTAGGCCTGGCGGCTTCTGGCTCTGTGGAGCATGGCAGGACCATCTCATAAACGTGGTGTCAAGCGCCAAACAGTTTTTCCCTTAATTATAACATTGCTCGATAACTTTGCAAAGCACTCATAAACGCTCTATCAATCTATAATAAAAGTCATGCAATAAGTAGAAAAGCTGGACATACATACAGCCGTAATTTCGAAGAATTAGAATCGTTACACAGCAAGGTAAACTAAAACTAAAGCTGGAATGGGTGTGGTGGGTCACATCTGAGATGATTCTTTCTTAATTTGAATGCTGTTCATGTTGTGTACGCAATGGATTTGAGTACGCGCGCAAGGGCATGAGCAACCACACCATGACTAAGACATCCAGTGGTAAACAAGGGAGCTGTGTGCTCGATATTACTTGTTCCTTTCGTGAATGTTTGTTACTTTCTTGACCTATCCGTGGAACTTGCCTGTCTTTGTTTCCTTCATTTAATTGGGTGGTTAAAAGAGGCACTGACTGTTGTACCTGTAAGATAACCTTTTCTTACCTCGTCGCATTGCTATTTGAGGTTCATAGTTTACAAGCGTGGCCATACTAAAACTTGCTAATTCTGTATTTGGTTTGATAGCACCACCACACTAAAACAGAGTTATAAATTAGGAGCGCTTCGCCCAGCTCCGTTTTCCTCCGTTTCGTAAACCCTACCCGCCATCATCCTTATCAATGACGACAATCTGGATGAAAGTATTACAATCACAAAAATGCTTTTCTGGCGTTAGATTTTACATTTGGTTTCCCAGAATCACTGCTAATGCAACACTTGGGCTATTTGGATTCCCTCGCCCTTTCGTCAATGGCATAAAAGAATTTACCAAAAAGAGAATTTATCTCGCTCTCATATATAATAGAATGAAACATGTGCACACATGGCAACCCGGTACAGACTAGGCATTCGATAAACGATTGCTGGAAAATATAGAAATGTGATGGACTCCACTTAACACTGCCGTGTTTTAAATGTACCACCAAGAGTATCAAGCCTTTAAAGGTAATTTTAGGTTCTTTAGAACATACAAACCATGCGCCTCGGGCTTCATGTTCAAAAGAGCGCCAAAAACTGCGTAGGCATAATGCAAAAGCTAAACGCCCAGTGTACTTACTGCGCGTTGTATGAATTGTCTCAATAGATCCGCAGGGCGTCCAGTTTTGGCTTCATTTACGATAAAAAGCTTCAACAACTCTACACCACTCACGAGACAGGCGAAAGGAAAAAAAGATCACAAGACGCCTTTTCGTTCGCGCACAAGTCTCTGTTTACTGGGAAGCTTATCGCAGGTCGACAGTAGAATGGCGCCGTTGGAACGTCACAGTCACCACCACCGACACTCCGTGAGTACGCTCGCTTTCCCACGAGGATCAGCTCGCTCTGTCGGCACGCATCGCTGCCTCGGTGCACATACCTGCAAACGGTGATGTCTTAACGTCCTCGAGGTTGCCCGCGAAGATGCGACGCAGTAGAGTCTTCGGAGCTTTGTTGGCTGTCCTATACACACCACGAGTCTCTGACGAGGTGTCCCAAAGGCAGACTTGGAAATTTTGTGCAATTTGCCACACTTCATCTAACCTCCTAAAGGAAGGAGGACGCGGGGGTAATAGTTTAAGGCGTGTTGTGCCATGTCAGCAATCTCCGTCTTAGCAGTTAGCTGTTATGGCACATTAAGGCATACACCGGTGTTTCTGATGGACTTAATCCGCTTCACTAATCAACAGTAACAATTCTGTGCGGGTTAGAGTTTAGACTGGAAGGCCATCTTCTAGTTATTGTCGTTGCACAGGGCATATTACGAAAGAGCAGCTTATCATAGTTAGCGCCTCGCAACAACGTAGGCACAAGTGGGTAGGTCACGGCCGGTATACGTTAGTCTGTGTTCGTATACAGGGCGTTGTTAGTCGGGATAAAAATGGACGAAACGTTGGTTACGACGAGACCAGGTCGCAGCGTACTGCACGCTATTCACTCAGCGCTTGGAATATCGTTCTCAGCCCTTGTCCGGTTTCGTCGGGGCACAGCATAGTTTTGACTACCATGAGGCACTCAGACGACGTCTGCCACTGCAGGTGTTCTAACATATATCACTAACATATCTGTTTGAGCGTAACGATACCGAGTTTGGGTGCTTGTAAGGTCAATCTTTTATCTAAAGACGTTCGTGTGCCCCCTGCGTTCAAATCAAGCAGCCCGATGAGTGAGCTATAAAATTATACCTCCTAGCGGTAAGTGCCGAAGAATTGCCTTCGGGCGTAATGTTAATACCACGATAAGAACAATCAAACTCGAACGTGAATTTAGTAACAGAAACGTTCTTTCTTTTTCTTTTGTGGAGGGAAGGGGCAGCTCTAGGATGGATGCCTGCTCTCTGATTGCAGTACGAGTATAAACCTGACATACTGTTTTGCATTTGCGATTGGCGGTGTGTCAAGTCTTTTCAGAACATGCCACGCACACCCGATGAAAGCTCTTGGCAGATTTCCGCTAGTCGTCAAGGAACACCTTTTTCCGGAGGCCCCTGGAAACACCGCAGCAGATGTGGAGTATGCCGTCCTCAAAGTAGAATGCGCTGCACACTTCAGACACGCTACCATTGATGTTTAGGTAAGAAGAGGATCGCGAACAGATGCAGCGAACAACGCGAACTGTCATTGTCACTCTATCTTACGCCGACACCTGCTGCAAAAGTTTGTCTTATTCGCTCCAGCCTCTAGTCAAACGATGCGAGTTGACCAGCCCTGACACTGGTGACTTCGTGGGTTGGTGAGCATGGTTCTGTTGACATAAATTGCCCCGCTGGAAAGTAGGAGACTCGTTTACCAGACGTCTGTGTCCCCTTTTGGGATGTCCTTTTATGCTTCCGAAAACATTTCGGCAACATCGGTTGCCTTGGCGTGGGCCGGCGTCCCTTTGCCTGCTTTTGCTCCTTCGGCATCCTCAACCGTTGCTTTCTGTGTGACAGGTCAGCGCCCACCGGACCGGCTGCCACTGACCCATACGCTTCGGCGTACCCGCATTATGTCACAGACAAAGAATTGAACTCAATTTCTTGTAGTTAATTGCTTGAACAGCGAAATCCTCTTCCCACGTGCTTCGTTGTGCTTGTGGCTGTTGGCTGCCCGTCTCCTGGAGGCGTCCTCCATCCGCTAGGATCCCTTGGGTTCTGTCCTGTCCTCTGCACCGACTGGGGCGCTGTCGAGGCCCTCGGATGCCGCTGGCACATTGTGGTCGCCACGAGGCGGAATAACGTCCACTTTGACCACGACCTCCCGGGAGCTGGGCGCTCCGTTGGACGCGGTGGCCGCTGGCTCGGGATCGGTCGGCAACGAAGTCGCTTTCTCTGCGAGTGGATTGAAAGTAATTTTGCATGTCATGAGTCGTAAACGTTAAACACAGTACGTAGGGAAATGACATTTGATGATGATGATGGTTTGATTTTATTGGCGCAAGGCCGAGATGGGCAAAGAGCGCCAAACAAAAAGTTATTTGATGAGGAGGGAACACGAAATAAAATCAGTTAAAAACTATGAGCACGGCTGGTGTAAAGGGCCATGGTGAAGAACAAGAGTGGTTAAAAGAAAAATGAGGTGGTTGGTGTATAGGACCAGGGGTAAAACTATGGGTGGTATGAGATGAGTTGTAAGAAGTGAACTTCTGATAGGAACTTAAAGGTGCGCTGAACAGAAAAGATGGCATCGTCTCCTAAGAGGGAAATGACATTTGAAGATTTTCTTTTAGGGAAAATTTTCACTTAGCCGTAATAGTTAACAGCGTGTATTACAGGAGAATCGTGTGCGCTTAAGGCATTGGCGTACGCCATTATGTCTGGGGACTCGTGTAAATGTCTCAGTTTTTTTTCTCCGCGCATACTGTGTTTCTACCTGTAAATACTCGCAATCGCGGTTCTGTACTTTCTCAGAGCATGGCAGTTAATATGGGAGGTCAATGCTTGTTTGAGCCAGCGTCGTGCGATTCTTTGCGCAGGCCCGTCAGCGTATGTCTGGCTGTATGGCGGAAGATTGATGCGCAGCGCTACGCACAGAAGCTGGGGCATGAGCCCGAAAGGGTAACCGGGCGAAACTTCGCGTACACAAAATGCAGGAACTTTGCACTTGGACGTAACAGTTTTGTCTAAATCCAAGCTTTGCAGTCCAGTCAAAGTTTTCTCTTAACCGAGGGCGTTTGAGGCAGACAGGAGGAGCTGCTGAAACTTCAGCAGAGTTCTTTTTCTAGATTTTTCTCTCGCCCAGATCCTGAGGAACCGGGTTTTCGTGCGATAGTATTTCCTCCTGTTAGTTACGAGACTCGTGCAGGGAACGGGGAATGCGAATGCGGCGCACCCGGAGGCTTGCCGTGTTGCGAGGCCGCTGGTGCGGGCGGCCTGGCCGGAGCCTCGGGCTTGATGCAGCAGGCGAAGCCCCGTACGTAGCCGAAGTAGAAGCAGGCGTAGGAGAGCGAGGCCACCGCCGCGACCCCGCCCATGATGCGGAAGGCCGTCTCGGCACCCAGGAAGTACATGGCGGTGCCGCCCACCAGGCTGCCCGTGCTGCGACCTGCGCGCAGAGAAACGCGCACGCCTCGTGTGACCGCAGGCCGCGACACCGCCGCGAACAATGGCGGCGCAGCAGGTGTCTACCTCTATCGGACGCCTGGAATGGTTGCAGTATGGACGACGTCAGCAACGAACGGAGTGCCTACCTACGACATGGTTAGGCTGTTCACGGAAGTAGAGAGAAAAGAAGGCAGACAAAGAGGCATACTTGGAGCTGGGACATTACGAAAACATTCAGTTATTTGTACATAACGTGCAACAGAAACAAAGTTCGTTCGTTCGTTCATTCATTCATTCATTCATTCATCAGCCTATGCAGGACGAAGGCATCTCTGAATATGGAAAGTTGCAGCCAAATACGACACCAGGGTGGCCAAATCTTGTTCTCGTGAGGGAGCGCTGTTTCTGTCCCAGGTCATCCTAGCATGGTTGCACTTGTCTAGTTTAGCCTCGCTGATAACTGGCGTTATCGTTTCTGACAGACCAGACAGCACTCCAGATTTAGGGGTTGTGTAAAACGCAATTGCATGTGCAATCGCTTGAGAATGTTAGAGGGGGCCACGTTGAACGGGTAGTCCTTGTATACCTACTGGAAGCCGAATACGTATTGATGCTTATGGACCTTACATAGATTCTTTATAAGGAAGCACCAGAAATACCAACAACAAAAATTTATTTATTTATTTATTTATTTATTTATTTATTTATTTATTTATTTATTTATTACATACTGCAGGCCATTTAAGGGCCCAAGCAGGAGGGGCATGACATCAAGGTGCACCTGAAAACACATATCAGCAAACAGTTTGTTGGATGGCATCAAGGTTTGCAACGTTTGAGTGTGAAAGCTCGTTCCACTCTGTTATGGTTCGAGGGAAAAAATAGTATTTGAAGATGTTAGTTCAGGCATAGTGATTGGAGGTGCCTGCCTATTTCTTGATAACCGGGCTGTGGATGGCTTGATGCAAGGGTCAGGTTGCAGAGATGATTTGTTGTTTTTTAGTAGAAACAGGAATTTTAGCCGTAACATTTTTCTTCGAATTTGCCGCGTAGGAATTCCATGTTTCTTCAACAAGTGGGTAGGAGAGTCAGTTGCACGGTAATTAGAGAATATAAATCGGACAGCTTTACGTTGGATCATTTCAAGGACATCGATGCTAATTTTTGTGTAAGGGTCCCATACCGAACACGCATACTCTAATTTTGCCCGTATTATGGAAGTATAAGCGAGGAGCTTAACTTTAGCAGGAGCATGGCGCAGTTTATGTCTCAAGAAACAGAGTTTACGAAAGGCGGATGAGCAAATAGTTTAACGTGTTTATTCCAACTAAGGTTATTAGTTAAAGTTACACCTAAGTATTTATATTCGTTAATTTCTGAAAGTGGACGAGCAGGAAGACGGTATGGGACGGAAAGGATATTTGTTTTGTTAGTAATTTTAATGAAAACAGTTTTATCTGGATTCAGCAGCATCCCCCCTTCATTACACCATGCAATAATGTTATGCAAGGAGGAGTTAAGTAGTCGTTGGTCATCATGGTTAGAAATTTCCTTAAACAAAACACAATCATCAGTAAATAGCCTAATTTGTGCAGAGTCAGGGATAACGTTAGGAAGGTCATTTATATAAATTAAAAAAGTAAGGAACCTAAGACGCTTCCCTGGGGAACGCCGGAAGTGACAGGGAGTTCATCAGAATTATGACCATCAATGCTTTCAAATTGAACGCGGTTAGACAAACATGCAAAAAACTGGTTAATTAATGAAAGGTGGAAGCCAATAGATTTCAGCTTGTACAGTAGTTTGACGTGTGGGACAAGATAAAAGGCCTTACAAAGATAACAAAAATAAAGTCAATTTGGCCCCATTTATCAAGAACCAGGACACAGCTATGAACCACTGATGTTAACTGAGTGACCGTAGAAAAGCCTTTGCGAAATCCATGTTGGAAGGAAGAAAGTACAACATTGTCATTCAGGAACGTTGTAATGTAAGTAGCTATAACGTGCTCAAGCCTCTTGCAGCATGATGAAGTTAGTGATATGGGACGATAGTTACTGAAAACTGCACTGTCATCTTTCTTTAAGACCGGTAGTACGCTCCCTATTTTCCATTCAAATGGTAGAACGCCTGAATTGAATGATGTACGAAAAATGACAACAAAGTGAGAAAGCATCTCAGCATAACGGTGCAAGAAAGGGTTTGAAATGTTATCAGGACCTGAAGTTGCATTGGTCCTTAAATTACTTGTTCAGATGCATGTATCCAAAACTGAATGCTATAAGGCATATGCTTGGCGTCAAGAAACTGCCAAACGAGTTGACCTAAATCTGTGGGACCTGGCAGGGGCCCATATAGCCAAGCCGTATCATCTCTGAAGATAAACGACGTAGCGAAGATAAACGACGTAGCGTGTATATTGACCTAGCAGTTTGCAGTTGTGACTCCGAAGAATGCATCGTGGGGTATACTGTTCGCTTCCGAACCCTGCGCACTCCGGCGATGATCGACCGGCTGCTCTTGGCGTCCCCTTCCAGCCGCTTCTTCTCCCCCGACGAAGGCGTATCGAAGCATTCCACGAAGAGGAGAGCGTTCACCGCCGGCCAGCCCTTATCACAGAGGTGTTAACACGCTGCCGGCACGTCGCGTGTTTTTGTGCCGCCAAAGACATACCTGTCGGTGAAAACGGCCGATAGCACCGCCTCCCTGCAGCCACGGCAAACAGGACGTCAACGCAGCGCCCGCCGCGGTCGGCGAAAACAAGCTGGCGCGGCACAGGTCGCCCGAACGGCGGCACTCAGGGTCGGAGTCCGCGTGCGGGACTGCCCACTTATCGGTCACGAGGCAGGATTCGCGGGATGCACTCGCTTTCGACGACTTGTGTTTCGCTGGCTCACGCCACGCAGTTTGTGAGCTAAGAGTTGGCTACGAGCAATGGCGGCGCTGAACCCTGGACCATAAGCTTTTCCGCTTGCCACAGGGCATAGCTGATCGGGATGCAGTTTTAAGGGTGACGTAGATAACGCGCTTTACCCTGCCTATAAAAGCAGAGCAGTCTCCGTCACTACCTCAGTAACCATGCATTGTCCACAATAATGCAAACGACGGCCGCTGACGCCTTGCCGCACAGAACACTGCCTGCAGCATACCCGAAAACCAAACCCACCTTTACATCCAAGCCGTAGGACCACTCCCGGTAGCATGCCCCGCAAGCTTATTCATACATGTCTTGCACAGAAGTAGGCTACTTACCCAAGCCAAAATAGATTCCACCCACGCAGCTCTGCAGCGTCGGTTTGAGTCCTCTCGGAGCGATGTGGGCGCCGTACGTGTGGATGGCGACCCACAATAGGTGAAAAGTCATGGCCTCGAGTCCTTCCAGAGGAATGCACCACAGCGGGTGCTTGCCGATGTACGAGTAGCCCACGAGCCTAGCACAGTACACAAGCCCGGTGAGCGCGATGATGTTGACAGGACCCAGCTTGTCCATGAACCACTTAGTCTCGTAGAGGAACACGAAGCCGGCCACGCCACCAATAGAGATGGTCAGGCCTAGCAAATAGTTGGGCGCGCCCAAGTCCAGAAGGTACCAAAACAGAAAGTACTCGAGGAACCCGTACACACTCCCGAGGCACAGGACGAGGGCAAAAAGGCTTAGGCACTGCGGTAGCCTCAACAGAGGGCGTATGTGGTGGAAGGCGTTCTTCCCGGGTGTGGCCACTTGAATTTCGAGCACGTACGTGAAGATAGCCGTGAGCACTGTGAACACGTTGAACATGTAGAAGGCGGGAGAGTAGTCAAAGCCGGTGATCACGTGCTCGCTGCTGAGGTCGATGAAGAATCCCGACAGGGGCGCTGAAAATACCGACCCCACGATGGCCCAAAAACGCTGCCAGGCGAAGCGCCCATCGTGGGCGTGAACCATCGACACCGTCGTCGCGTCCAGGAGCGTGAAGCAGATGGATACGAGCACTTGGAATATGATCCGGAGCACAAAGTAGACGGAAATCGTGATGCGGCGGTCACTGCCTTCCGGCGGCGTACACTCGGCGTGCCAGAAGTCCGCCGCCGAAACGGCATCCACCTCGAGGACGTCCTCGACGGTGCACTTGAGCGAGCAGTTGCTGTGGTCGTGGTCGGGAAGGTGCTTGAGGCAGGACACGTTGTGGAAGATGCGGCTCTCCCACGTGATCGCGGTCACCGGGTGCAGGCAGAGGAGGTCGGGATCCCTGGCGGGTTCCAGGTAGAGGCCCAGGGATGTGCTCCTGGCCAGGGTGTCGTTCTCGCTCACCACGTGACACTCCTTGTTGGCGTAGTCGTCGGTGAAGCAGATGCCCGTCTCCTCGATGGCGTGCGGCCAGTCCCCGTCCGGACACTCCAGGCTGCAGTCCGACAGCAGCACGGGCAGCGCGAGCCCCGACGAAGGCTCGGGACAGGCGCCGTGCTCGTCGCCGCAGTGGTCGACGACGACCTCGAGCTGCAGCGACGGGCCGCAGTGCAAGTGGATCGCCGGCGGTGGAACGGGTGGGCCCAGGGCCTGCGGCACCAGCAGCAGGCTGGTGCCGGAGAGGGCCGTGAGCATGAGGCAGCCCAGCAGGGCGCACTTGTAGCTGCCGTACCGGTCGCCCAGGTAGGCGGCCGCGTACGGCCCCAGCAGCTGGGCGAAGGGCACCAGGCTGTACATGACGGCCGTCTCCTCGACGCTCAGCCCCAGCTGGCGCATGTGCACCGTCAGGAAAGGCAGCAGGCAGGCCGTTCCTGCAGCGAGGGTGAGCGCTGCGCGTGTTAGCAATTCCTCCCGAGATTCAACAACTGAGTGCGGCTCTAGCCACAATGCTCGCCCTTTTCTGTATCCGCGTAGAATGACGAGCGACTCCGAACAGGAAAATAAGCTGAATTGAAGTCATCACCGTTAATTATTGCACTGGCCGTAGAGGCTGCAAACCTGACGGTAGGGGGGTGGCTGAAGGGAAAATAATGATGTGTACGAAATTTCGTCGCAGATTTACTGCTGGTTTAAAACCATCAGTAGCCGTCAACTGCAACACTCTTGAGAACCCAGGTGTATCGCCAGCACGTACAGCCCCATTTTGCAAGAATTTTGGATGACGAAGCTTTTGCTTGGGACTTGTTGGATGGGTAACACCTGAAAAAAAAATCCGAACGCAGACAGGTTGCTTACTGCGATCCCTTGAATTAAAAAAAAAACACTAGAAAGGGTGAGATAAACGCTTTTTCGGCCTTCTAATTTTGTTTACGCATTGACCTTCACTAAACCACAGAGTGCGTTTTTTGTACGGACAATCTTCTGACCACCGCATAGACAGTAGTTTAATTGGCTCATATAAAAAAACGCACTACAATGTACACTGCGGCAGAGGTCATATGACCTTCTAGCACTTTCTTGGACGATGAGCCACTCACAATGCCGTCAGACTGTTCAAAGCTGAAGATCATGATATGGTGGCGCCGGTAATATCAGGCTCCGGCCTATATGTATCTTGGCTAGATAGGGCCATACCGTCGACACGACACTGCAAGATGTTGCTTCTAAGAAGGAGTCCGAGACAAGAAGATGTCGGAAATCGGACTTCTTGATTCAATACTGCTTCGGCTGCTTGTTTTCGATAACTCATTTCTTCGACTTTCCCACTAAAATACTACACAAGTACAAAGGACGACGCTTGCATTGGCGTTTTTTCGCTTCACTGTCTTACGTTGAGTGCTATTTGCAGTAAACCGTCCAATGTAGGAAGCAAAATAATGCAAGGGTTCATATTAGACATTTTTGGGCGTTCCAATTTTACGTGCTGGAATATGCTTAAAAATTCTTGAACCGACGTAAATTTTGTGGCGATCGGTTCGTCGACGTGTCTTCCAATCAAACAGCAATGGTGAAGATAAAATGATCCTAATTACATATCCTTGAAACGAGTCTATCTACAGTTTTTGTAAATTTTGAAGTGTTTTGCTTTGCCGATACTATTAGGTTTTTTTTATAGAAGTCAACGAGTGCAGATGTAGATTAAAATTTTAAAAGAGCATATATAGTTAAAAAAATTTAGTGCCTTTCCACTCTGTAAAGAAGGACGACTTGCATGACTGGGCCACGAAGCTGGACGCTGTCCAAGGAGTGAACGAAACAAAACTCGCTTGCTTGTAACTTGCGAGGAGTGACCGCACTTCCAATCAGCCTGATGAAACGTGGAAGTATTTTAGCGGCTGCCCGTTTTCCTCCCGCGTCGTATGCGCACCCTGCTGGCCGTGTAACACACCAACCAGAACCGCTTGACCGCGGAGGTCAGTGGTCGTATCGGGCCGTGAGACGTCCACATTTAAACCGTGAAACGTAGCTGCCCGTCAAGCCCTTCAATGGGCTCGTTTCGGGACTGGAAAGACACCGGCCAAAACGCCCCTCCAGGAGCCCTTGAAGGAGGCAACACAAAACACTAGCTATGGAGACGAAGAATTTCCGTTCAACGCCGCACGCGCACGTTATATGGAAACCGAGGTATCTACAGCATCGCTGGAAAATTTCCGTTCTACGCCGATTTGTCCGTGTACGCTTTACGGGGAAACCGAGACTTTGCAAAACGCCGGGCAACATTGAACACTGAGCGGTGGCAACACTCGTGGTTAACGCGACGACGTCACGATAAAGGCGGCGTCGCGCAGGGGCGCCGTTTCGGGTGTATGTTTCGGCCCATCGCTTCACCAGTCTGCAGATGCATGATTTTTGTTTAGATGCGGAGTACCTTAGGACCGCACAATGTCCGCCCGCATCCGTGCGCACAGCATTTACTATCGCGAAAAAATCACACAGGCACCGGCAGGATTCGACCCTGTGTCTCGTAGACAGACACAGTTAGTGTCAGTCGTCTTACCCACTGAGCTATGACCGTTTTTTTTTCTTTATTGCAATATATTTCACTACAAAACAAGCACCATCAAACAAAAAACTGCAACGATAAAACTGCTAGTCATCACCTTGCCAGCAGAAAAACGATTAAAATTGTTTGAGGTACAGTGTTTCCATCACAGGCAACCACTCTGGAGGCTCATGCTGAGCCCTCCACACTTCAATAATCATACGCATTGAATCACCGAAATATTGTCTTGACCATTTAGCGTCAACGTCCCTATGGCGTATGGCCATGAGGGATTTCCGAACTGCATGTAGGGCCAGGACCATCACGAGGTCGTAAGGTACTTCGTCACTCTCAATTGGTAAAAACCTAATGCCGTGAGCGTCCAGGGGGAAATCTTTTTTGAGGGTCCGCTGAAGCACGTCCCAAAAGAAGACACCGTCCCAGCAGTCCAAAAACACGTGTTCTATAGTCTCGGGTTTTCTGCACGGGTAGCAGTCCACCCCACCCGGCAAAAACATTCCATTTTCCTTCTGCCACGTTTTCACATCAAGGACGCCCGAGTGAAGTTTAAAGAAAAACGCCTTAACCCATGGGCCAATCGCCATACGTTTCACACGCTTAAGCACATCCTGTCCTGGCCCTACACGGTACAGCGATCTATACAAAGGAACGGGAAGTACGAAATCAACGAGGTCATTATACAATCTTTTACGCGTCACACTAGATAAGTACTCTAGTGTGAAGCGTGCACGCAAAAACATGGTGGCTTGTACCACCTCACGGAAGTAGCCTTTCGTTGCGCCAAAAGAAAAAGAAACTGGCGTTACAACAAAATCAGGAAGCGCTCTGGCCAACTTCACCTGACACACAGTGCGCAAAAAGAGGTCCTTCACATTCCGAAGAAACAAAAAACGATTTACCACTTGACGCAAAAACAGATGCGATAATGACAGGCCACCAAGACGCACGCGCCGAAACAGGTTCGTGCGGCTGGTTCTCTCTCATGGCGACTCCCAAATCAACAGAGCGAAAACTCGGTGCAAGGCCTGTACATGTGCCCGCGAACAATGCAACACCTGTAGGACGTACCACAGTTTGCTAATTAAAAACACATTACACACTGAGGCCCTCGCAAATATTGAAAGTCCGCTACCCTTCCATTTCTCGGCCTTTTCACGCAATTCGACTGTTTGACTGCGCCAATAAGGGTCGCTGTCTACATAATTCTCGAGGGGCGCTCCCAAGTACTTCACCGGAGTCGTCTGCCAGCTGATACACTCGAAAACACTAGGCGTACTGTCCCACTGGCCATGCCAGAAGCCTAGACATTTCTGCCAATTAACACCACTGGCACCGTACTTACAAAAAATTTTCAAGGTGTTTACAGCAATGCTTATGCTTCTCCTATCAACAAAAAAAAAGAGCAATGTCGTCAGCGTAAGCTAACACCCGCACTTCACACGACTGAAGTTTAAACCCTTGGACGTCTTCGCTCCTGATTACACTTCAACAAAACGCTTCAATGTACAAACAAAAAAGCAACGGAGATAATGGGCAACCCTGACGAACGGCACGTTGAACAAGAACGGGTGTGCCGATCGTTTTGTTAATAGCAAGCCTAGCAGAACACCCAGTGTACGCCATGCGCACACCAATAACAGAACCAACATTCACGTGTTCCAACATATTTAACAAAAGTTCGTGCGACACCTGATCGAAGGCTTTAGCCATGTCTACCTGGAGCATTGCCAAAGTCCCTTGCATGGCGTCACAACACTCGAGAACACTTCGGGCAGTATTAATATTTGTAATTATCGACCGCCCTTTGATCCCGCACGTTTGATGCGGCCCTACCACGTCCTTTATGACAGTCTGTAAGCGGCTAGCCAATATTTTCATTAAAACCTTATAATCGACATTGGTCAGACTAATAGGACGATACCCAGGGATCTGCCTGAGTTTCGCCACCTCCTCCGATTTCGGTATAAACACAGTGTGCGACAAGAGAAAAGCAGCACACCTTTGTGGTACGCCTCAGAGTAAACTTTACATAGGACCGGGCTGATGTCACCCTTAAAGGAGTACTGACACAAAATTTCAAAGCTGAGATAACTATGTAAAACGCTTCCTTTTTATCAGGAGATATCTCCCAGCAAGTTTCAACAGCAACCGTTCAGCGAAACATATTTAAAATCCATTTTAATCTTCGCCCGCACGAGAAAGCCCAGAGCGGGCCGACGTGACATCATCTGCTACGTGCCCCAAACTGCCGACGTCGGGGCTCCCGTGATGAAGCTGACGCGCTGGCTGTGGTTGGCGCGCGCTGCTCGGGAGTGTGTACACGTCATGGTTTTGGGACTGACGTCATGCTGCCCGGGCCTGTGGGGACGGCGAAAACCTCGGCCGGTCTGGGCGCGCGCGTGCGCTCGCTCACGCGCGCTTCCAGAGAGGCAGCGATACGGCAAGAATGGTGACGCCATGTGATACATGCTGTCATGGCGGCCGCTCGGCGTTTTTTAAGTGTGAATACACTTTATAAGCGACCCCAAACCATCCACCGCCGGCGGCGGCGGCGGCGGCGTCGGCGGCGTCCGCAGTGATCCTCTATAAAGAAAAACAGCATCCGGCGCCAGGTTTCGATCCGCGGACTTTGCGGCCGCAGCGCGACGCTCTACCGATCAAGCCACGGACGCGACGGTGATATCAGTGTTGACGCGCCTTATATCTTTAACGCATTCAAACTACGTCGTCAGCGGCGTGCGTTGGCGACTCAGCGGCGTTATAGCGGCTTGATAACTGCGTGGTGTACACGTGATACTACAAACCCGATGCAAGAGATGGAAGAGAAGGCGGCGAGGCGGTGGGCTGCGGGGGCCGAGCGCAAGCGCCGCAAGCGGGCCGACAACCGTGTATTCGCACTTTCACATTCTCCCCCTCGGGGAAATGCGGGGGAATTTTTTTTTTGTCGAAACCGAAACTGGCACGAATAAACGACGCCGTAAATGAATGTTTACGCTGCGCTCGACCGTCTGATCTGTCATTCTATGATTAGTGGGCTGGTAGGCACGCATAGCAGCGAAAAAAAACGTAACATAAAAATTTCGTGTCAGTACTCCTTTAAAAGCATTGTAGAAAGCGGCGCTCAGGCCATCAGGGCCCGGCGTCTTCCCTGGGCTCAACTCGTCGATAGCGCCGCGTATCTCTTCTACTGTAATATCTCTTTCGAGATGCGCCATAACTTCCTCGTCTAAGCACGGTAACAAAGACGTAAACTCTTCTCTAAACTTGACGGCATCGACAGGATGACAAGAAAACAAATTTTTTATAAAAGTCACAAAAACACCGCTCTATATTAGCCTGGTCACTATAAACCACACCTTCGGCTTCAATTTCCACTATCGCATTTCTGCGAGCATTCTTTTTTTCCGCGCTGAACGTTCTTTTAGTCGGCGCTTCCCCGTGCAAAAATCGTTCAGCTCTTGCGCGCACAAGCGCACCCTCATACTTCTCTTTATCTATTACTTCGAGCTGCGCTTTTAATCCTCTAATGTCATCCTTCAACGCCCAGGGCGATTCACACTCTTCCTTAACGTAAACGTTCAGGGTACTTCGTAACCAGGCTTCTCTTTGCTTCTCGTCGTATTTGATTGCGGATGATCTTTCAAGGGTCTTTAACTTAACTTCTTGTTTGAAGAGCTCCCAATTGAGCGTAAAGTTAACGTTCTCTTTTCCACCGAAAAACGTCCGTGCGCATGCGTTAACGGCCTCAGTGAAATGTTCGTTCTGAAGCAGCTGGTTATTAGCTTCCAAAGCCCCCAACAGAACGAGTTGCCTGGTTTTGCAGTTCTACCAACGGATGTTAATCGACCAGATTTAGGGAAAATCCCCAAGGTGGAGTAAGTTTCTATAAAGGAAAGTTTGACATCCACCTAAATGCAGCCATACGGCTACGAAGGAAAGCTATACAGCTTTCTCGGAAACTTCGCAGTTGAAGAAAAATTCGCCCTGGTCCAGAATTCGAACCCGGGACCACTGCTTAACCGGAGCAGTCGCTCTACCAACTGAGCTAACCAGAAGGCTAGTTGTTAGCAGCGCGAAAGCCAATTGATCAACAACTCGAAGTGAAGGACAGGTGTTAATCGACCACATTTAGGGGAAATCCCGAAGGTGGAGTAAGTTTCTGTAAAGGAAAGTTTGACATCCACCTAAATGTGCGGCCAGAAGGCAGTGATCGCTGAAGGAAACGTGGGAGACTCGGTGGCTATCACACTCCGGCAGAATCTCTGACGAAACATACTCTCTGTCGAGACGCGCATGACTGCTGCCCTGGAAGTGTGTGTAGCGAACGGTGCCGCTACTGCCAAGGCTATCGCCCACATCTTTCAGCGCAAAGTCAGCGACGATATCAGTTAAAACTATCGTACTCGCATCGCGGAATCTTGTCGAGCTACTTTTGTCTTGCGCGGAACATACGCAATTGAAGTCGCCAAGTAAGATAACGAGCCTCTCCGTACCGCAAAACCCGCGAACATCCTCAAAAAACCCTTCCTTTCCGCTGCCTTTGTGGGCGCGTACACACAGATCAAGCGCCATTCGCTTGAAGACACTCGGACGCGGTGACGGTCTCTAGGATTGCCCCCAAACTCCTTCGTACCAACAGGGCAACGCCCGCAGACATCCCGACCGCGTGAGCAACGCACACGTCGTACCCCGACGCAAACGGGCGCACCATACGATCTGTCTGCTCCTCTCTCAACCTTCGTTTCTTGTACCGCCACTATATCCAGGTCCTGTTCGGTCACTAAACGATACAACTGATTCTGCCGTCTCCTGTCAGCAAGCCCCCTGACGTTAAGCGTGGCAATACGGATTGGCGTGTTTAAATACACCAGGTTAAGAGAGAAAAGAAACAGACCACAAAGCATTAACGCTGGCACATTTGAAAAAAAAATACCGTAAAACGACAGGGGATCGCCGCCAGGGGGCCGACACAGGCGCCCACGCCTCGTTTCGTCTCCCGCTTTTCGCCTTCTATACGCGATCACTCGACGTGCACGCGCTAGCCACCACCATCGATCGATTCCTAAGCATCTCAGGAACCGACGGACACCACGCTTAGCCCACTCCGACCATCAGCAGCGACACAAGCCAACCGCGAAGTCTGCCAGCGTCACCGCCGCTGCTGGGCCTACCTTCAGGCCTAGCACGAGCGGCCGCTCTCCAGCCATGACGCAGCAAGAACACCTGCTCGCGCCCTCCGCCACGCCACCGGAGCACGTGCAACACATGCCACCCGCCGCCTCCACTGAGATGGAAACGGGCTCCGACTCCCATAGTGAACCTACGCCTGCCGACGCCGGCGTCGATCTCCCGCCGCCAAGCACCAACCCGCCGCCCGCCACCTCAACAGAAGAAGACGCCGCTCAACAAATGGACTATGACCACCTCAGCGGCCGAACGTGCCCCCGCCCGAACCCCTGGATGGAGGTCATCTACGCACGCCGAAAGAAGCCGTCAACATCTACGCCCACGTCACCCCCTGCCACCGAGACGCCTCCAAAAGCGGTGCGTACCATACCACCACCGCGCTTCCCGCCGACCCACTACCTCACTGTCGTCCGCCCACATGACGGCCTTCGTGTCGGCGACTGGTCGACCAGCGACCTAGCGCGAGGCCTCGCCGCCGCAAGTAACATACCCGACTCGACCTTCCGCACCCTCGTCACCCTCCAAGCGCAACCCAACACCAACCTCATCGTGGCTGGTACTTCCAACCCCCACCTGGCCGACCGACTCTCCAGAATAACCGAACTAACTCTCCGCCAGACCCCCTACGCTGTCACAGCCTACATGAAGCCCCCGCCAGGCACTGCACGTGGCGTAATTCACGGAGTCCCTGGGGGTCTCACTCAGGAGCAACTTATAGAACTCACGGCTACGAACCGCCCGTACCTCATCCATGCCCGCTTTATGGGCAAAACCACGTCCGCTCTCCTCACCTTCGCCGGAACCCGCATTCCTTACTATATTAAGTTTGACTGCGAAATGATCCGCTGCCGACCATACCGCCGAGCCCTCCAAACCTGCTCATGTTGCGGCGATATCGGGCACCGCCAAGATGTCTGCCCGCATCCCGACAAGCCACGATGCCACAGCTGCGGCACTCCCGATACGACACCGCAACACACCTGCACTCCTCGCTGCAAGCTGTGCGACGGACCCCACCCAACGGCCCACCGCGACTGCCCCAAGCGCTACCGACCCACTCCTCCACCATCGAAGCAGCGCCCGCTTGACTTGACCAAGACCTCCAGCCGACCGAGCACCGATGCCCACGAATTCCCGCCGCTCCCGCCACCGCAGGCATCGCTCAACCAACACCCTACCGGGCCTCCCCTGCCACAGGTGAGCTGATCAGCTAAATTACTCGCGCCTCCCACTGCTCCTACACCACCACCCCCTAACCCGTCTCACCCCTCTTCCTCCCCCGACCCACTCACCGCCGCCCTCGAAAAATTCCAACAACACTTCCAAAAACAACTTAACGAACTTAAAAAACAAGTTGACACCCTCATGCGACTCCCCCCTCCCCAGCCCATCTTTCCCCTTCTCTCCGAGGACCGCATCATCGAACGTGTAACTGAAATTTTCAGTGCACGCATGGCCGCCCAAATTGAAGATGCCCTAGCAAAAGTTTTAAACGCGTAAGCCCAAACCCATGCTCCTCTCGTCAAGAGCTTCCAACTTCTCACAGAACGCCAAGCCAAATTCGAACTCGCCCTCCAACGCAACCCGGACACCCTGTCCCTTTCCACTGATAGTCCCCCAAAGAAACCCAAGCACCACCCGTATCATGCCTAACATCCCCATTGACACCATAACTGTCTATCAATGGAACTGCCGCTCGTTCAACAGCAAACGTCATCAACTCTCCCTCTTCACCCAAAACGACCCCCCCGATGCCATCGCCCTGCAAGAAATCAACACCTCCACCCCCCGCCTATCACAATACAACGCCTTCACGCAAGATCCCCAATTACGCACGGCCATCCTCGTTCATAACTCCCACCCGGCACAATCGCACCGCCTCAGCCAAACCATCCCCCACACCTTCGTCGAAATCATCTCGACTCGCCCCACACGCCCGAGCGTATACATCCTCAACATCTACAGCCCCCCTAACGACCACCTCAAGACCATAGAAACCCTCTTTCAAGAAGCGGTACAGATAGCTGGATCCCACCCCCTTCTTGTCCTTGGTGACTTCAATGCCCCTCACGTGACTTGGGGCTACCGCTACGCCTCAAAGAAGGGTACCGCGCTGCTCCGGGCCAGCCAAAATCATCACCTCGTACTCCAAAACGACCTAACCGTCCCGACTAGAACCGGCAATAGCGTTAGCCGTGACACCATACCCGATCTGACCTTCACCAGACACTGCCCCACAGCCCAATGGCACCGGCTTGACGAAAACCTCGGCAGCGACCACTTTCTCATAACTCTCCGCGTACCCTTCGTTCACAAACCCCTCCGCAGAGGCACTGCACACCTCACGAACTGGCCCAACTTTCGCAAGGATCCCACCTCCTTACCACCCATTGGCGACAACCTGGACGACTGGGCACAGGCCCTAGAGCAGAGGGTTTGCGCCCACACTCAATCTATAGCCTTCACAGACGCCACGGCGGCGGCTGATCCACACCTCCTCCACATGTGGGATGCCCGTCAGGGCCTTTCTAAAAGATGGAAGCGCCAGCGCCACAACCACACCCTCAGGAAACGTATAGCCCGCCTGAACCAAGAGATCCAAACGTACTCCATCCAGCTTCACAACCAAAACTGGCGGGACTTCTGCACCCGCCTGCAAGGTACCCTCAACACCCGCAAGACCTGGCACCTCCTCCGCTCCCTCCTGGACAACCACTCTACTCAACGCCAATCAATGCACCGCATCCATCAACTCATCCGCAACCATTCGCAACCCCCTCGCGAGCTTCTCCGCACCATCAGGCAGCATCTCTTTGGTGATCCGGTCACTCATCCCCCTGCCCCAAACCTTCAATACACCGGACCCCCCAACGCCGATATGGACCTCCCCTTCACCATGACCGAACTCCACGCCATTCTTGCCCGCCTCACCCGCAACACCACCCCGGGCAGAGACCACATTAGCTATAGAACTGTTCGCAAACTCCCGGGCGACACCCTTGAAGACCTCCTCACATATTACAACAGCAACTGGGAAGCCGGCACGTACCCCTCACAGTGGCGCCACTCAGACATCACCCTTATCCCCAAGCCCAACAAACCAGTCTCCGCCACCACCCTCCGACCCATCGCCCTCACCTCCTACCTCGGCAAGATCTATGAACACTTAGTTCACCAGCGCCTCTCCACCTACCTCGAAGACCGTAACCTGTACCCCCTTACCATGTTCGGTTTCCGCCAACATCTCTCCACGCAAGACGTTCTAATACAAATTAAAGAACAGCTCCTCGACCACCTCAGCCGCGACACCCCCAAAACACTCCTCACCCTTGATGCCAAAGGGGCCTTCGACAACGTTACGCACCAAGACACCCTCGATAACCTCAATCACACCGGTTGCGGCCACCGCGCCTACCAATTCGTCTCTGCGTTCCTGCGGGACCGCACTGCCACCCTCCGGCTCGGCCCTATCCAATCCCCTACCTTCAACACCCCTGCCAAAGGCACACCGCAAGGCTCCGTTATTTCGCCCTTACTCTTTAACATCGCCCTCCTCCACCTCCCCAGTCTCCTGAATGCCATCCCCGGTATCCACCATGCGCTTTATGCCGATGACCTCACTATATGGACTACCAGTGGCTCCAGCGGTGCGCAACAAGACGCCCTCCAGCAAGCCATCGACACCACTGTCGCCTACCTCCACCCCAGAGGCCTAACGGTCGAACCAAGCAAGTCTGCCCTCCTCGTTCTCCGAGCCCGCACCCGCGGCCGCCCCCCACAGCCCACCCCGGACCCACAAGTGACCATCCACGGCTCACCCATTCCCCAAGTCACCACCCTTCGGGTACTCGGCGTTCCTTTCCACTACGACGGCTCCGGCGCAATTCTTCTCCCACAGCTCCACAAAACAATCACCCAATTTACGCACCTCATTCGGCGCATCCGCGGCTCCACCTACGGCCTCAAAGAATCCGACACCTGCAAACTCGTTCAAGCCCTCCTCATCAGTCGCCTTACATACTGTTGCCCTTTCGTCAACCTCAAGACACAGGAAGCTAACAAGCTGGACGCTCTGATCCGCAAGACCTACAAATCAGCCTTAGGCCTCCCTACCTACTTCCAACAC
This sequence comes from Haemaphysalis longicornis, assembly GCF_048455015.1. NCBI lineage: Eukaryota > Metazoa > Arthropoda > Arachnida > Ixodida > Ixodidae > Haemaphysalis > Haemaphysalis longicornis. The sequence goes on from NW_027526335.1 coordinate 2,653,653, forward strand.
ACGCCTTCTCCAGCTTGGCCTCCACAATACCCTCACAGAAATCTTGGAAGCCCAACGCACTTCCCACCTGCACCGACTCTCCCTCACACCGGCTGGTCGACGGGTACTTGAGGTCATCGGACGCACGGCCCCTGCCACCCCACACGCACCCCAACGTATTCCCCTCTCCATTCGTCAACGCATCCACGTCCCTCCCGTCCCCAAGCATATGCACCCCATCTTCAACCAAGGCCGCCGCTACGCCCGCGTCCGATTCCTCGAAAAACGCTACGGCTCGGATCCCAACACCCGCTATACCGACATAGCGCAGTCCTCAACCCGCCACAGCACCACCATCGCAGTCCTCAACAACGAGGGCCGCCTCCCCACCGCGGCCTCCTACCGCCACATCCCCACGCTCACCGCCGAGTCCCTCGCCATCGCCCACGCTGCCCTGACCCACTGCCACCAACCCTACCTGACCATAATAACCGACTCGCAGCAAGCCTGCCGCCTCTATCAAGCCGGCCTTACCCCACCAGCAGCCATTCACCTCCTTCAACGCCTCCCTGAAGACATTGACCTCTCCATTGTCTGGACCCCCGGCCACTCCGGCCTGGCAGGGAATGAAGCGGCCCACGCCGCAGCCCGCGCACTCATTACCCGGGCACTTCCCTCGCCTAGCCTCGACCAAATAACTCCCCCACCCCCCGACCCAGCAGCCCTGACACCTCTCGACCCCACGTACAACTCCATCCTCTCCCACCACACTAACTCCCGACGGCGATACCCGCCCCCCCACCCTTCCCTCACCGCCCAACAGGCCTACATCCTCCGCCGACTACAGACCGAAACCTACTTTAACCACATCATTCTATCCCACATTTCTCCTTCTCTCTTTCCACCCGACTGCCCACATTGTCACATCCCTCTCAACACCTACCACCTCGTCTTCTCCTGCCCCAACACCCACATCCCCACCCCTCCCCTTCCCCTGAGCAGTGGGAGTCCGAGCTGACCAGCTCCGCACCGGAGCGCCAGGCCGCCTTGGTGCGGCGCGCACTGGAGGCAGCCCGGACAAGAGGCCTCCTGGACTTAGGAGGTTAACCACGCCCTTATACCCCTTCCCTTTAAGCTCAATAAACGTTTTGCCACCACCACCACGTAAAACGACAAAAACAACCCCTCCCCCCCCCCCCCCCCCAAAAAAAAAACGGATCCAACTTGAGCCCGTTGAGAGAGTTTCACTTGACGCTCGTACATACAAAACACCCCAAACCCCCGCCCTGGCACGAAGGAAGAACTCTTCGACACCCAACACACCCCCCCCAAGAAAACATGCAATGACCGTAAGGAAAACTCTTCGACACCCGACACAGAACCAAAAACCCACGTAATACAACTAACGAGCTTAAGCCCATCACTAGAACACGCCCTGCACTTTCCTTGCTTTTCAACGACACACAAAGACAATTTAAAAATAATTTTAGCAGTCCGAAAGCGAAGGCAAGGATGGCGTTCTTACGCATTCTTTGTTGCCGCGGGTCCTCTGTCGTAGGGCGTGTTAAGCTTCGGCTTGAAGCTCGAGCGCCGCGACGTAGGTCCCACACACACACCGACCCCACCGCTACGGAGCCGTCCCCCCCTTCCCGTTGCCCGACACTGCCTTGACGCGGCCGCTTGGCCACAGACTGGTCCTGGTCGCCAGTTCTCAAGTCGACGCCCTGTTGGGGGGCGGTAGTTTCCAATGCCGGAAACTGACCCGCCACGCTCACCAAGCTCTCACCGTCGCCGTCGTACGTAAGCTGGTCTCCTTCGTTGGCACTTTGTGCAGGTAGCACTACGACGGCGACCGACTCCTTCACGTCAGCGCTCTTTTCAGGCGGCGCGTCTTCCGTCACCGGGTCTCCGCCGCCCCTTGCTGCAGCCGCCTCGCCTCCTCCTCGCCCATGATGTGCTCCGTTCGGTCCACATCCCTCGTTGGTCCGGCCACCTTCGCGTACGTCCGCACGCACTCGTTCGCTTCGTGACCGAAGCGGCGGCAGAGAGTGCAGCGCGGCACCTTGCAGTCGCGCCTCATGCGCCCCGTGCCAGAGCAGCGAAGGCACTGCGGGGCCCTGCCGGGCACGACCACGAGCGCCTGTTCGCCTGCGACACGAAGCTGGTGAGGCAGGTCCTCAGACCTCACGCCCGCGTTGAGCTTGAGGGTCACGGGCCGCGTCGTCGAGCCCTTGCCATGGACGCCTTGTACACGCCAGCGCTCCCGTGAAACGTCGCTGACCCTCCCGTAGGGAGCCAGCGCAACTCCTCGGTCACTTTGTGAAGGAGCCAGTGGAGCTTCAGCCGCAGGTCCTGGTTGGCAGGGTCGACCTTTGACGTGAAGCTCCGTTGCTTCCAAGATCTTCTTAACGCCTTGCTCCGACTTGGAACGTCACCGCCCGTACGTGACTCATTTGGAACGCCCCCAAGGCAAGCACCTCAGGGAGCAATTCCAGCCGAGCCAAAGTATCGCGGAAATCTTCAACGTGATACGGGCGGGCACGCATGTCACCGTGCAAAAAAACGGTATTAAAAACGATACGTCCTGTAGGCAATGTCAGCGACGAAACTTGATAACTATCGTCCTGAGCGGCGAACATCCTGCTTCCGCGGCCAGCATTGGCCGCATTAACCGCTCTCGAGGAGCCCTGCATCCTGCGTCCGTTCACTGCGGTGGCCGGAAGCAGAATCCCTGGGCTATGACTGTGACTGAGTACCCGAGAGTCAAACGGCTTACTCCCTCTTCTGTAACGGTGCGGAGTACCTTAGGACCTCCCAATGTCCGTCCGGGTCCATCCGTGCGCTCACCACTATCAAGCGAAAATTAACCGAAATTCGATTTGCGCCGTGAGTTGCAGTTTCAATTAGGGAATAGTCAAGGTGCAACTCAGGGCTCAAATCGAATGACGGTCGGGGCGCAAATCGGATGTCACTCGGGACGCAACTTGGATGTCATTTCGAGTCCCCGTACTCCGCACCCTCGCCATCATCCACAGAGTGGAGATGCTGCCATTTTTGTTATTGGTTGTTTTGTATACGCTGCTAAAGTTCTTGTAGTGTTATAAAGCATGATTCCCACGCTTTGCTGTGTGCCTCTTTTCTAGCGGTACGGATACGTGAAAGATGCCAGGCGAAAGGTTCGTACGATGCGCGTCTTGACTCTTTAGCGCCTCCCATTTTTAATGTTCAGAGCAGTGCGTCACTTTTTATACGTTATTTGAGAGCTGCGTTTCACATGCTGGTTACGACTGACGCCATTATTAGCGCCGATAATTTAGGCAGCAGAGTTCAACTCACTTTTCACTTTTATTCAGCTAAGCGTAACAAAAAAAAAAATTCGCATAACACTGCGCGGACCCATAGCCATAGGCTAGTCTCGGGTCCGAACGAAGTAAATACATAGAGGTGAATTTTTAACAGAAAAATAATGCTGAATATTGAAATATTAGTAATATATAACTTAAGATAGTACAGCATTATACGTGGTACACATTCTAATGCATGTGTACCACGTAAAATATGTACTAATGCGCTAGAAAGGGTTCAGAAACGAGCAGCGCGATTTGTGTCTGGTAACTATGATTTCACTAACCGCTCTTCGTGTATTCGCAAACATTTGGGTTGGCCTCTCCTGCAGGACAGACGCAAATTCTTAAGATTAAATCTATTTCATAATATTTATATTGGTAGCACTGGTTTAAATAAAGACGTGTACATTAAAGGAGCCGTGAAGAGAAAATACAAATTCGTTTAATTTGAAAGAACTAGGATTCAGTATCTCACTCAGCTCCATTACAGCCACAAAAGATGTTTTTTTAACAAAAAAAAGCAAGGAGTATTTAAAAACTTTCAAATTTTGCGCCACAGTGACGTGTTATGAGCAAGAATGACGTCATACGGGCCAACAATAAAACATAATTTTCATTGCGTTAAGTGCACGTTAGCATTCAAGTGATGCGGTCAAATAGAACTAGAGGCCCCATTACAGACGTCCAGTCATGTGTCGTCGCGACAGGTCAGTTAGGCGGCCGCCAATCGCACAAACAAGGTTCTGTGACGTCATAGAAAAGTTGCGGGAAATTGGCTAGGGGGTCGCGACTGCTTCACACGTTTTCTTTAATATCTCCATTATTTTTTCGAAGATTGCGATGATATTGGTATCATTGTTATCGGGACTAAGCAGTCTTTCTAATAAACCCAACTTGTATTTTGTCTTCACGGCCCCTTTAAAGATCCCACTTATGTATCCTCTCGCCTAGATCACTCCCACAAAGTTCGTGAATACCGATGTCGTATAAATACTTACAAAAACTCTTTCTTCCCGAAAACCACACACGAATGGAACAACCTACCGGAATATATTGCATCCACCCCGCCACCCTCATTTCAAAATGCTCTATCACATTTTTTGTTGAAATGAAAGATGCCAATTTCTGTCTGCATTTCTGTTTGTGTTTTACTTTTCCTTGATTGCCTCGTGTTCGCAAGAATGTGTACGCACTGTATAAGCTGAGCATGCTTACTTGTTTTGTTATCGGTATTCATACCCTTTATCAAATTTCAAGTCTTATGTCTCCTTCCCCCTACTGTAATGCCCAAATTTGGGCGCTGTAGGTACTCGAATAAATAAATAAAGAAATAAAATAAACATGCATGGGAATACGTATGGAGCAATGCCAACACGTTCACAAATTCACAACATGTTGCTTAGGCATTAACACACTTATATATGAAATTGTCGAGAAACAGACAATGACATTCAAACAGTCCTTATTCTTCATCTAATAAATGTTTTTTTCGGGGTTCGAGAAAAATGGGGAGACAGATTGACAAAGTACGGTACATCATTCCATGTCTTAACGCCGCTAAGCTGCAGTAGCCGCTCTCCATACACATTGAAAACTGGCGCAAGGTTCAAGTTCTCCAGCGAGAGACTTCTGGTGTTACGCAACGGGTGATGAAACATAGACGCATCAAAGGGCCGATTGTACGTTAAAACATTGTGCACACAGATAGATATTTACAAACACAACAAGCGGTCGAAAGGCAGAACATTCATTTTTCGGAAGAGTGGTCTGCAGGATTCGTAGTAATCGGAATGGTTTATAATTTTCAACGAACGTTTCTGAAGTTGCCTTATGGGATCCAAATATGTTTTGTACGTTCTCCCCCAAGATTCAATACGATAAGAAATATGGCTCTGAATAAAGGCGAAGTACAACATACGCAGTATATTTTGGTCAAAATAATCTCGAGCCTGTAGCAGGGCGTGGCAACCTGAAGCGAGTTTCTGACAGATGATATGAATGTGGTCCTGCCAGTGTAAACGATTATCAAGAGTAACTCCGAGATATTTAAATGATACAGCTTGTTCTAGCTTTTGGTTATTTATATACAGATTAATACAATTGGCGGCAACAGGTATTTTTCGGGAGTGAAAGGTGATGAACTTGGTTTTCTTGGCATTAATAGTGGACCTATTAGTTATCATCCACTTAAACACTGAGTCCAATTCTTTGTTTGCCATGGTTTCAAGTTCATTAAGGGTGTCGGCAGTAATTATTGTACAGGTGTCGTCGGCATACATCAGTACTTCAGCAGTGACGAAACGCTGACGTGCATCGCTCTGCCCGCGCTGACGGACGTTTCGACATCTGCGAACTGCAAACGCGCTCGCCTGTTTTTTTTTTTCTTTGCGAAGAGCTGTTTTGTGGTACTTCACGCGCGGGTGACGAGTGCCGCAAGTTTAACGCCGAACATTCGGGCAGGAGAGTTGCGTCGGTGCAGCCAAAACTTCGAGCTTGCAGGCGTGTTTCACTTTGCTTGTTTCGACATTTCGGCGACAGTAGACCGGGAACGGGAACTAGCACTTTATTTTCTGTTCTACCGCGACGTTAACGGTGCGTATTATGCAGCTACCGAGCCGTACTCCAACTAAACCAGAAACCTGATTTTCTATGTATGTACGGACATAACGTTTGTTGCACAACGTACGAATTATAGTGCTCATGCGATACAGGTGAAATAAGCATCAAATAGTCATGACAACTGATCACTTGTTTGCATTTTGTTTATCCGATATAGGTGAAAGATGCATCAAATGTTTATGACTTGCATAACTTAATCGCAGGTGTCATATCAGGAGTTTCCCACCGACACACAGATGAAATAAAGGTGGATCGCCGCAATCAAGAGAGATGAAGGACAATATTTTACTGTGTGCAAGGCAACGAAATCTTGCTCGGAACATTTCGTAGATACAAGAGCATTGTCTTTATGTATGCTTTTGTCCTTTCCGTCAATGGTTTAGAAAGTTTGAACAGTGGCAAAGTGAGCGCTCAGCAAAGAACTGGTCTTTTATAGTCCGTTCCAATAGCAGCCAGACGCTGCTGCCACGGGGCAAGGGCGCACTGAAAAAAAAAAATACTACTCGACGACCTATAGCAAGTAGGCAGCAGTAAGGCTATTTGTTGTTAGTAACAAATCCTGCATTCGTTTGCTGCTGTTCGTCATCATAGACGGCGGTATTCCACTCTGAAATTGTTGGATCTCGTAGGGACTGTCCGTAGACGACCTCGTCGAATAAAAGTCCAGAGTACGCTGCTCTTCAAACAAAGAAAGAGCAGCAAGATCATTTTCCCGCCCAGTTATGCGCGGCGGACGGTTTGCTGTTTTCTCGTTTGCTGCCTCGAAGGTTCCTTCACGATGGCGGTACACAGTGCTGCCGGAGTGGCTTACTGGTGCTCCGCTAGTGCTCAAGCCATTTTGCAAAGGGTCTGCACAGCTTCTCTATAAAAAAGTTGGGAAGACATATAGCTGGCTTATGAAGCCACATGATGCCTGTAACGCGTCATGTGGCTTCAAGCAGGCGCCGCGCCTCAAAAAAAAAAAAAAAATTGCGGAGGACGTCTGCGTTGATGCGTAAGCCTGAGTGCACTTCGCTGTTCTTGCGGGGTTCGTTTCAATTTCGACCACAGAAACATCCAGCTCATATTGCCGAGATATGACGAAGTCCCATGTTAGGAACCTTGTTTTTCGAAGTTCCTCGAGAGGTCGCTGCTGGCCTAACGCCAGGCCGGCACAAACCCGCGTCCCTTTCCCTATCACTGCGGTTCGGCTAGGCCCTTAGCAACGATGACGCCATTGCACATAACGCTGGGACCAACGTTAGGCTTAAAGTTGTGCTTTGATGATGAGAGAACCCGTGACCTCAGCGCGCGCCGCGCATAGCTTCGCAGTCCGGCCGCTTGTGCGGCTACCCAGCTCAGCTACGTCTGCAGCTCCTCCGGCACCAACTGTGGCGGCAGCTCCAGCAACCGAATGTGTGCGGTCATATCGCCAACATCGAATAGCGCCTTTGCAGTTTCCCACAATCTTTCCCGGGCGAGAGCGTCGCGTGCACAGGCTCGAAGATAAAAGAAGCTGCAGGGCATCCGCTGTCCTCGGCCCGGGGAGACGCTTGGGCAAGCGGGCTGTTGTCTCCTCGGCTGTCGGCGCCATCGCCGTCGATTGGTGACGAAGGCCGGCCGAATGCATCGAACCTTCTTCGGAGGCCCCGGCCACTTCCTCATTGGCGCCCCGGAGGCGCATCGCTGTGGGCAGCCTGTCCACCAAGACGTGCATAGTAACACTCGCGGTGTCCCTGCAGGGCCGTGCGTGCACGCGGCGCGCTGGAAGCTCCGGGAAGGCGGTAGTGGAATCCAAGAATTTTCCGCTTCTGTGCCGCATTCCGTATTGCTTTTAATGGCCGCGCTGGAAGTAACTACGCGAGCAGGAGAGCGCAATCGGGCCGATGCAAGCACTTTTCTGTTATCGTCAGTGTTTGCTACCATACCCTCGCCGCTTGCCCCGCTTTGAGTGTCGACATCAAAGCAAATGCCTCGCGTTATACGTTAGGAGGCAGGGGGGCGTTGCCTTTCAGGGTGCCTCATGGCCCTTGACACCGGAGGACTACTTGGAACTAAGAGTATTGTGCAAACGCGGAGCACCTAATAAAAATAGGTCTCGTTTAGACATGTACGAAAACGCGTAACGTTTTGTGAAAAAGCGGGAACGCAGGAAATAAAAAGAAAGGCGCGATTGTGTGTACGTGCAAGATTCGGGGCCAAGGAACCGCCGCTCGCTATATCTATTGAAAAAATATATATATCTGCAGAAATTCAGAGAATTGTCTACTGATGCGTAGCATTCTTATGCCGCTTGTCTAAAGTGTGAGTTCTTTACAGCCAAATGTGTCGGTGACTGATGAAAGACGTTGGATTATTTCATTATTTTTAAGTTTTCTTCTGTTTCTTTTCACCAATGATGTAAATACATACGATTATAGCGATGAAGTTCCTTTACTTCGCCAAGTATGTTTCCTTTCCGAAGATGCAAAGCGTATTGTGGAGTTGGCCCATGTACCCTGTTTTTATGCGCGTTCCCAACGTTCTTTTGCGGACCTTTTTTGCTTATTCTTCGGCTTTGGGTGAAGATGTATCAGAAGCATATTTTTGATCTGGTCAGATCATTTTTGTGAAAATTTTATCTTTTCTATTTTTCTTGATTTCTCGTTTTTCAACATTCTGTCCGACCAATTATCTCCATTTACGCTATTACAACGATCATAGGTGTTACTTTTGCCAAATCTGCATTTTTGTGGAAATGCAGGGCGTTACACGGTCCTGGCTGTGGGGGTGCTCGGCTAAGAATGCTCCGCACTAAAAAAATAGTAAGCCTTTGTCGATAACAACATAGTTACGCGAACAGTCCGCTTTGTAGCTGTCATTGCTCAAGTGATTCTGAGCAATCTCGAGCAATCAAAAGCGGAAAATCTCCCGCATCGGGGACGCGTCCAGAGGCTTCAGATCAGTGCAGGACACCGAGAAAAGGAGAAACTGCAGTCTGATGAGGGGAAAGCTGCTGCGAGGCTGACCTGGAATGTTACCGGCCTGTGCGAGAAATGCCCTCTAGCTGGTGCAACCATAAGCCGTGGCAGTCATGAATTAGCGACAAGCAAGCTCCTAAAGTCGGGACAAATACGTTCCTTAACGCGTGCCTCTCGATTGCACCTCAAGTTGTTTCGGGAGGCGGCCGCTAAGTATCCGATATGTTTGGGTGCGATTCAGCTGTTCTAACCACTTGAAAGCTGATGCTTTGCATGGCTCGCTTTTCAATGCCAATTGCGGGTGCCTTCATGGTGGTACACGTATGTGTTCTTTTCGAGAAGTCAGTCAGTTGAACATTTCACTCGGTTCGCGCACGTCCTTTGTCTTCAGTCTCGCTTTTTAACCCTCACTTAAGCGGTACCAACTAGCCCAACAAGGAACTGCACATATAGGCTTCAGCTCCCTCGTGCATTTGTAAACGGCGAACAGCTAGCGAAGGAATCTAGTTTCGGTTTATCGAGCATCTAACCAAGCACTCAAGTGAAGTGAGCGTCTCCATACTCCAGATAGCTCCGACGTTTGCTCTGCACAAACGTTTGCAAGTACTCCGTCAGCCTCGGGTTGCTATCTTTATTTTCTCGGGCCTTGCTCCATGAGAATATACCAACACGGCGATCGCTAGGGGCATTCTGGGAGCGCAATTCCCGAATTGCCCACTTCCGGGAACCCCGGTCGGTGAGCGCGGCAGACGGCCCGACGCATTGCTATCAGCTACTACCTGCCAACTGTCGCCCGAGGACGCAGCTGAGCCACTGGCGACACTGCGAATGCGTTCCTGATAAAGCGGGCAGCGACGGCCCGACAATATCCAGAGCGCAGCGGACTGCCGCCGAGGCTGCGATAAGCAGCGTGCCGTACGAGCGCCCAGCAGTCGTTGCAAACGCCCGGAGGACAGGTGTTTTCCCCGAGATCCGCGCCGCGAGGCGGCAGCTCATTGACCCATCGGAGCTCAACGAGAGTGCGGCCTACGTCGATATATAATCGGGTGCTTGACACACCGAAGCTGCACCTGGGATATGAGGCGCGCCGTAGCGGAAAGCTACGGATTAATTCTTACCATTGATTGATTGATTGATTGATTGATTGATTGATTGATTGATTGTAGGGTTTAACGCGCCGACGAAACGCAGGCGATGAGGCGCGCCCACGGAGTAAGAAGGGCGCGCCGCATTGGAGGGCTCCGGATTAAATTCGACCACCTGGGGCTCTTTAACGTGCGCCGATTCCGAAACCTCGTACACACGGGCGTTTTTCCTTTTCGCCTCCATAAGAAAAGCGGCCGCCGCGGGCGGGAACCGAACCCGCGACCTCGTGCTCAGCAGCGCAACGCCTTAGCCACTGAGCCACCGAGGCGGGTATTAATACTAACCACCAGGGGATTTTTAACGTGTGTCGTAGCTTGACTAACCTGACTCTTGTGGTCTTTACGATATGCGTAAACTCGTGTCGATTATTTTCTGTAAAACGATAAAGAATACCGTAGTGTTCTCGTGCTGGTCTTGACACGCACGCTCAATAGGACGCAGTCAACAGCCGGCGAAGTAGCACACTGGAAGGAGTTGATAATTACGACTAAGTCGGGAACATGAAATTCTTATTCATGGATGGGAGAACGGGGGAGAGGAAAGGCTGTGCACCGAACTGGTATAAATGCGGAAGGGCAAGGGCACTCCGAATCTGCCACGTTTGGCCTGGAATACCAAGCCATTCTTCATTTTTAAGAAAACGCAATACCACGCTATCTATGCCCGCATTTTTTCTGCAGATTTCGAGGCCATATACAACGCAGCTCCTGAGGCTTTTCTGGCACTCATCTATGAGTCAATCACGCGTGCAGAGCCACGCATCACCGGAAAAGCTATACGCGAGAGCGCACAGTTGACCGCGAACGTCAAGCTTTCCTCCTCCGTGTGCCGGCGTCAGCCTCCCCCGGATGACACGGGTGAAATCGCCCGCGTCGCACCATCACAGACGGCGCGTAGCGTAGTGGAATCGGGGAAATTCCGCACGTACAAGGCATAATAGAGAGTTTTAGCATAGCGGCTCCCGTACGCTACGCAAAGGTTAGCGGGTAGCGGGAGCGGACTGCGCATGCGCGCGCGGGGAGTGCGAGGAGGTTGCCCCTCAGCGGAGGGAAAGAGCGGGCATGGCAAAGGCAGGCCGCGCGGAACTAATCCACCCCACCGTGAAAGAGCAAATTCGTCACGGTGGGGTGGATTAGTTCCGCGCGGCCTGCCTTCGCCATGCCCGCTCTTTCCTTCTGCTGAGGGGCAACCTCCTCGCACTCCCCGCGCGCGCATGCGCAGTCCGGTCCCGCTACCCGCTAACCTTAGCGTAGCGTACGGGAGCCGCTATGCTAAAACTCTCAATTACGACGCAAGTTTCCACTTGCGGCAGAAACCAAGTAGCGGCGCTTCGAAGCGATCTCGTGGTTCAGCTTCACCACAATGCGCTCGGGCGAACTGTGCGTGCTGCTGACGAAACTCCCCATCCCTTCCCAAAGAAGGCCGAGAGAAGGGCGAAAACTAAAACTGCGTCCAGCCTTCGCCGGAAGTGCGTCCAATCGATGGTCAACCCTTCAAAGACCCAAATGTGGCAAACGAAGAACGAACACGACCATTTTTCACGCCCTAAGCAAACGCACCGGCGAACGATCTAAATGTACACCGATACTTGGTTTATGAGACAAAGGTGTACAATTGCACTCCTTCTTCACCATCGATGCGTGTGTGCTGTCTTATCTAGAAGCTTTCCTTTTTCGCGATTTTCCAGTAACCGTTTCGACGCAATAGAAGCCTGGTTTTACGCACGCGCCGCCGCGTGTCACAAGATCTTATCGGAGCTTTTCGGTCGACCTGTGGGGAAATGCACCAGTTTTTCGACAGAACGCCACCGGTCCCACTAAGAAAGCTTTCGCTATAAAAGCAAATTCGGAGAATGCACACCACATGACTCAAAACGTCGTCTGCGCTCAGGCAGTGCGCAGTGCAGGACGTCATGCTTGCATTGCGTCGTGCCACAGCGCAGAAACGAACTTTTGGGTCCTTCTCGACACCGTCACTCGCGGAAATCTCGCTTCTCGCTGCATGGATTGGTCAGTCGAGTGCATTGTGGCGTACATGAATCGCATGATTGTCTGAGAGTGCGGGGCTGCATTAACGCGTCACTTTGAACAGCTGGAGGGTATATTTGTTCCTGTTTACGTTTTAGATGCGAAACATCTCATGCTCGGGGCTCCTCCCTCCCTCGTTGTCGTTGTCCCCCATCCGCGCTGTACTGCGCATGCGCGTGCCTTCAGCCCCGTCAGCGTCTGGGCGGACGTCAGCGCAGTCCACTATAAAAAGAAATAGTTAGGCCGTGCCCAGTTTCGATCCCACGACTCTCTGGCCGCAACGGGAGGTACGTGGCGCTCTTCCCACTGCGCTACAAACCGCGACGGGAGCATGTGCTACGAACGCGCCTTATGTCCTTCACTCATTCAAACTTCGTCAAGAAGCTACTGATACAACGACGGCACGCGAAGCTGAACGTCAACGGAAACGACGAACTGAAAACTAATGGGAACTTCAGTCGACCCCATGGCTGCTTCGCATATTCCCCTACGGGAAGATGGCGAAATTTTTTCTCCCTACATTCGGATCGTTTACGGCGGCGGCCTTCAGCTGTACACGACCCCGTACGACGCCCCTCCTCACGGTGCGTATAAACGTCTCGATGAGATTTACGAACAGGTTTATTGCGTCGTGGTGTATTGCTGGAAATCGGAAGACTTAAAGCTCGAAAACACGTAGGGGAAAACAGAACGTCTAGTTAGTGGTACCGTTAATGAAATGGACAGAAATTGCAAGTTGGAGTCTTATTCTGCTTCTTATTTTGGTATGTCATGAGGAGTACTGAGCTATGTCTTAATACCTGTTATTTACGCGCCATTTTTATTCTGCCAGAATTAGGAAAAGTTTCAAGTCCGGCTGTGCCGTAAAACGTGCCTTCAAAACCGCAGAAAGGTAGCGGAACTTGTCTCTGAAATACACATATGAGCTAACTAAATAGTGCTGGAAAAGCAAAAAATGATTTTTGAAAGCGTTTTTCGGGCTCACTAGAAATGAATTGAACAAAATGAAGCAAAATGAACAGAACCGGAAATGTTATTTGTGCGACGCGCGCTCGGCAGAGACGGAGCGACACGGAGCTTCAGAAGCGAGAACTAACCGTGGCTTATACTGCTCACGACGGAGTGAAAAAAGAAAAAAAGAGGGATGGCAATTATTGCTTATCTTACTGTCAGTTTGCTACAACAAATTACGGAGTCCCTGATCACCAGCCTGCGTTAGTGTAAATGTTGTCTGCCACTAAGTATACGAATTTCATTGCACGGCCTTTGTACATAAAAAAAAAATCTCCCCCTGCGGTTTCAGTCGAATCTTTAGAATTCTAGAGAAGGATATCCACTAAATGCCGCCTTTTTTTTTCTTTTTGAGAGAGAGAGAGGGAGAAATAATCCAGGAACGAACGGTGGCCGAAGTCAAAACAAGGGCAACGGCCATTGCTTTTTTAGCGGGTTCCTTCACTCGACTTCTCTGGTGAAAGCGCTATATTTGGTACAAACTTCGCCCTCGTCTGCTCCGCGTGGTTAGTCACTTTTCCCCGAAGGATAAAACCACAAGTTACGCTTCTCGCCCCTTCTCGCTTCTCGCCACATGGGCGAAAGCCCATGGAAAAAAAAAAAAAAAAAACGAAAAACTTGGTAAGTGAGCGGGAGGAGGGGGCCTTTCGGTGTCGCCTTGCTTCCCACAGCTCGGAAGCGCTTGCGTAGGAACTGTGCCAATGTAAGCGACACCGCTCCACCGGTCCAGATTCTCTGTACCCTTTTAGTTCATCTTTTTTTAATCTTCGGAACAACCTCCACGGGACGTAAAGTCTCCGTTGCCTTTTTTTAGGCTCCATAGAACACTCATTTCTGTCGGCCTCCGCTATATTTTGTTAGGCTCCCTCATCACTCTCAGCGAATCGGCTCGAAGCCAACATGTATGCACGGTATTACTGTGCATATACAGGGTTTCCAAACAATCATGCATCAAGGTTTTTTTAAAAAAGAGCAAAGAAAACTTAATGCATAATGCTTCCGGTGCAGTAGCCACCAGTAAAGCCACCACTATTTTTTCTCGTTAATGAGACCCAGTTATTAGTTATAATTAATTATATAGCTCTAGAAGTGCTCCCCAGCCATTAAATTGTCAATAAAGCACCTGGAGGTACCCACGAGAGGCATCTAACTGCGGTATTTTCAGCGGCGTACTAACTGCGTACTCATTTTCACTGACTGATTAAGAAACCCAGCGAAATGCGGAAAACACTACGTGCCGGCGTACCCATCCGCATCATAAAGCAACGCCGTCAAATAAGCTAATGGAGAGCAGCTGCTCTGCCTGTCACACACCCGAAGAGACAGCGCATCACCTTTATAATGGAATGCATGGAAGGAGGTGCAACCGCAAGTTTCGCAGGGCGCATGTGACAGATAAAGCCCAAACTTGGTCGCGATTTTTCCTTCCTTTCTTTCTTTCTCTCTTTCTTTCTTTCTTTCTTTCTTTCTTTCTTTCTTTCTTTCTTTCTTTCTTTCCATAGATGACGAATAAAGTTTTCTGTCTCTCTCTCCTTTCTTTCTTTCTTTCTTTCTTTCTTTCTTTCTTTCTTTCTTTCTTTCTTTCTTTCCATAGATGACGAATAAAGTTTTCTGTCTCTCTCTCCTTCCTTTCTTTCCTTTATTTTATTCTGTCTAACTCAGGCGAAGCCTGTTCGAGGGAACTGCTAATTATGATGCCGGTGGGAGCGCCGTCACGGGGTATGTTTCACATTCCGTGGAATTTCTACGTCAGTCAAAAGAAATTAGTACGCAATGAGGACGTTGCTGAAAACGCCGCAGTCCTTTGTGGGCACCTCCAAGTGCCTCCTTGAACGTTAACGATTGGAGCAGTAGTTCTAGAGTTGATTTGATAGTAGGGCTTAACGCGCGAACGCAACGCAGGCGATGAGGCGCGCCGCATTGGGGGGCTACGGATTAGTTTTGACCACCTGGGGATCTTTAACGTCCGCCGAAATCTCGTACACACGGGCGTTTTTGCTTTTTGCCTCCATCAGAAAAGCGGCCGCCGCGGCCGGGAATCGAACCCGAGTCCTCGTGCTCGGCAGTACAACGCCTTAGCCACTGAGTCACCGCGGCAGGTTAGTTCTCGAGTTAGATAATTAATTACAATTACCGACTTAAATCCCACTAACGAAAAAATTACTGGCCGCTACCAAACTATACTGGGAACATTATGCCGTAGGTTCTCCTCGAGTAACGCCATTTCTTTTTTTTTAAATATTCTTGCATGATAGTTGGGACGCCTGTACACTGATGAATGTGTACTTTTTCCGTTATGATTCCTGGATGTTCCGTTTTCCTTGATAAAAACTATTGAAGCAGGGTTATCGTAAAAATTGTGTTGGATCTATTTCTTTGGACAATTATTTTTGTAGCAATGTCTTCTTCGTCGAAGATTTCTAGTTTTCTCCTTTTGCGGCGCTGTTATGTTCAATGCGGTGGCAATCACCCGTGTTCGCTCATTCTTCCCCATTTTTGTTTCCAGGTAAAGTGAAAAAATGGCGGTTGATACGAATTCCACCTCTGCCATCTCAGAAAAAGTCATAACGCTTTTTATGAAATTGAAAATTGACAACGTGATCACGCAAAATTTACTCTAAAGAAGTTTGGTCGCAGTGTTTCCCTAGACATGCTCAGGTTTCGCACCATCCGGAATATTAAAACAATTTTGACCCATTTTAATTACCTATTGAAAACTTAGTTTTACGCCACTTGGAAACACATTTTGCCTCGCTAGAGGATCAGTTACGCAGTAATGCTGCCGTTGTATAAGAAAACATGGAATAAAAGTTCACTACATTAAAACACTTCTCAGTTGTTTTTTTCGAAGGAAAGATCTTTTTTTTTATAATATTCTTTGTTTTAGGGGCAGTTTTCTGACGACCGGTGAGGTGAACTAATTGGACATGAGGCATTTGTTGTACAAAACGAGATTGATAAGCGGAGAGCAAGATCTTTCTTTTTGTTCTAATGCTTGTCGGAGTGCACAGTCGCCCAGAGGCCCAAGGAAGAGTAAGTCGAAAGAACTGAAGCGAGAAAACAAGTTCAGAAAAGGGGGCGTGCCTTTCGCAAGGTGCACAACGAAAGTTTCGATTCTGAGGCGGTGGCCTCACATGGGCTGTTATGCGAAAATCCGACGTCGTGCCTACGGGGGGGCAACAGAAATTCTATTGGCTGAGACGTCAACATATGCACCCACCCAGGTGGTTTGGCTGGTGACGATGACAGCTGGGATCAGAAGCCCCCGGCCGATTCGCGATTTCCCATTTCGCTGCCCCGTCATGACTTTCCCTTACCCTCGATTGCCACGTAACCGGCCAGTGACGATGACGCCTGCCCTTAGAAGCTCATCGCTGATTTATTATGATGGGCGCACTCATTGTTTCAAGTAAACACATAAGGCTACCGCCTACGACATACGTAAGGAGCTCCACGTTTCTCTTCGAATATGTTATACAGGAATAAAGCGCGGAAAACCAATTCGTTCGCTGTTCCTAGTCAAAAGAAAAGCTCCAATTTTGGTCATTTAGTTTACATAAATCGCGCGTATAGGTTTCAGCGGATTTGTCAGCAAGAAAAGCGCGGAATTATTGCGAAAATGTGGCAACAGCTCGCACGCCTTGAAAGGTCGTTTCTGTAATTATTATATTTTCATTGTTTTCGCTTCACGTAACAGGTTGTTTATCTCTTTCCGCTCTGCTGCCCCCTCCTTCTATCGGAATCACTCCGTACTCGTGTTTTTGCCTTCCTTCCTTCATTCCTTTCTTTCTCTATCTTCAAATATCTATCTATCTATCTATCTATCTATCTATCTATCTATCTATCTATCTATCTATCTATCTATCTATCTATCTATCTATCTATCTATCTATCTATCTATCTATCTATCTATCTATCTATCTATCTATCTATCTATCTATCTATCTATCTATCTATCTATCTGTCTGTCTGTCTGTCTGTCTATCTATCTATCTATCTATCTATCTATCTATCTATCTATCTGTCTGTCTGTCTGTCTGTCTGTCTGTCTGTCGTCCTCTTCACTACAAAACAAGTTATGCGCCGCTTTGGACGTTTGCGCTTTAAAAATCCGCCATTCAGCATGTCGCACATACGCTGAGTTTTCAGTCACACTTCAAGCACAGTTATCACCCTATGCTTCGTGGCGTCAAGGAGAAGTGGGAACTTTATATTAAATTCATGGTTCCTTAACGATAGACCGGAGGTTTCTTGGAGAACGGCGGAACGAAGCGCTTCACGGCGAGTAAAATTGTCTCGAGGCATCCGAAATAACTTATCGTTTCCAGCCATTTTATGAAATTTTCACTTTACAGAGCGGCTCATTTTATAACATGAAACGCTCGTTACTTGTGGCTGTCAAATCGAGTGAGAAAACATTCGCCCTTCTCTAAAAATCTAACTTTGCTACTGTTTGAACATACCTACATACTGAGTACACAGCGACCTTGCTACAAAATCAAATCTAAACAAAACTTTCGAGGCCCCTCAGATATAAGATAGAGGAAATTTTCCAGTGCCTGTCAGGAAAGGAAACCTTATCCGTAGGTCAACGATGTTTTGGTTGGTGTTTGTTCAACGGGTTCTGCTAAGCGAAGTCATACACGACAGATGGCCGGTGAATGACAGCAGCAGCCCCGTGTGAGAGGTGCAGCATCAACTTTAGAGGGAGGAGTTCCAGTGCGCGTACCCACCTCCGTACCAGAGGAAGAGCACAATCTTGAGCGGCACCAGCTCCGTGTTGGCCTTGCATGCCTCCGCTTCGTCGTCGGAGCCGGCCATGCTGCCACCAGCGGGGCGAGATGGCCACCGGAGTCCGACCGAACACCCACACTTGCCGCCACTCGCGCGCTCAGCCGCTGTCCGTCGTCATATCGCCACCGCGATGCCGCCGCATAGGTGTCCGTTCCGGCTCTTCCGCCGAGGCGCGCTTATTTCCGTCTTTCGCTCAGCAGCGCCGCCGGGACGGCCGCGAAGAAGGGATCACAAGGCGTCGAGCTGCTACTGCGCTGCCAGGTGCGGCGTCGTCCATCGGGGCTCGGGGCCAGGACAGGGGCAACTGGGCAAGAACTCCGCGCGGCCCACGGACTGAGAGGCCGTGGCTTCGGCGAGTGGGGGGGATTCGGCAGCAGGAGTCGAGGGCGCGCGCTGGACTCCACGTGACCGGCCCGTGTCGCGTTTATCTCTCGCTCTTCTGGCAGCAGCGCGACGCGCTGGTGAGCGCGTATTGTCTTCAAGTGGCTTCCCTCGCCGTCGTCATCGATTGTGAGAGTCGCGCGCGCGCCAGCTTGGCGCGAAGGAGTGTGAGAGTACGGCGCAGACCATCCTTCTGTGGCATGAGGATACTGCGGCCTGGAAACAGGGAGGTGCAGTCACTCAGCGCCACGCGCACAGATACAGGCTTCGCTCAATGCGGTACAAATCAGTGTTGTTTCGACCAGGGATTAGGCAATTGTGTTTGTATTTATTTATTTCGATTGCCTATTCTTTACTAGTCGTGTGCACTCATCAGCACGTAATCGACCCACAGCGAATAGCTCTGTATCTCTTTCTGTATTTTCATGTACCATATCGATCACTAAAACTTAATAAATTGAAACTGAATCTGAAACGATGCGTGAATGAACCGTGCTACCGAAATTATATTAGCGCAGTTGCACTCAAATTTCGATCGGTCTATGAGCTACACTATCAAGGCATTGTTAGGTAATTTTTCAGAGAATCCAATTAAATTGATGACACGTTCCTCATAGACATGCTAGCGCGAAGCGTGTGTCTGCCGTATTCAATAAACAATAGCCGGCAGGTTCTGTTGTACATTTGTGGCCAAAAAATCTACAACTCTAATCTTCAGAAATTATACTCCGGATTACTATATTGCTGAAAAAAACTTTTTCCTCGCTTTAGGTCAGTTGAATGGAACGTTGTATTCAGTCATCGACCATCCAACTGCGGAAAATGGTGTAATACACCAGGTACGACTTATCGTGGTTCAGACATTATGGTGATCAAGAGTCAAATGCGGAGCATAGACCTACCCATTACGAAGTAAATATCCAACCAAAATACCTATAACTACCATAAGAAAGCTCGCTGCTAATAATAGAATAGAATGAATTTGAGCCAGGGAGATGGGCAGACAGAAAAAAGGTACGAGTACTCTATATTTACAATGTCATGAACTGCTGCCAGCACGAACGCGTGTCCTGCACTCCCGACAATATACTGCACTAGTAACAACAACAACAAAAAGAGTCTTAATTTGAAAACTAAAAATGAAATAAATGAGCGGCAATTGTACATCCCCCTCAACAACACAGACGATGGCCCTTTTCGGATAAAGCTTTTGGGAATTTCCTAAAAAGGCGCCCAGTTTGTTGCCGAAAAGTTACGGGGGCGCCCGATTCCTTGCCCTTACGATGTGAGCGTGACTGCTGCGTGAGTGAGCGTCACTTCTTGTGGAGCTGTGAAAGCGAATGTGCGGGTCGCTGTGTTGACGTCACTGGCAGTGGCAATCGGTGAATCGGTCATGAGTCCATGCTAGCTAGAGGCAAAGCTGGCCGACCCCGGTGCAGCGACGCAGCTGCTGACGTTCAGGGCAAAAGAAGGAAGCCTTGGCGCCCTCGAAAAAATGAAGTTTGCTTCCTCCCTCCCTTCTGGTGGCGGCTTTCATCGTCGCCGGCTAATCAGACTGAGTAGGCAAGTCGAGCTTGTAGGAGGTGGCGCTTCGGAGAATCCGCGTGGGTGCTCAATTCATATCAAGAGCTGAAAGAGGCCCATGCGACAAATCAGTACACGAGACTCGCACAGACGGCGTCGGCGCGCCACTTGCTCGATCGCCTTCAAATCAAACACGAGTGCACTCCAGAGGAGACATGCAAGCTGCCAGAGCTGCGGCGGCACAGGCTCCGGGTGCATCCACTTCCGCGTAACACGGAAAAGCGCACCCACGAAGGCAGGAGGGAAGCACGCGCTGGAAGCACCCTGGAATGGAAGCACGGAAATGGGCGAGGCGTGTTCTACGTCGATGTGGCAGGACCGTCGCCTCTAGGGTTTTTCACTGCCGCGGTAATTCACAGGAACCAGCAAGTCTATAGATATGGGCTCTCCTATACCGGACTCCTACCTCCACGCAAGCCGAGGCGATAGCCATTGCACTTGCCGCCTCAGACCCGAAATCGAGGACTATAATCACGGACTCTCGACGAGCCTGTGAAAGCTATTTAGCCGGCAAGGTGCCACCGATGGCCTACAGTATTTCAAAACGAGTGATGCGGTTCGTAGACCCCGCACCTAAATAAATTGTGCGGTCTCCGGAGCATCAGGGTCTGAGAGGTAACGAGGCCGCGCACGCGGCTGCCCGAGCGCTTACCCACCGGGCGTCTCACCCATGCTCACCCGGCTCGGAGATTAGCAAACCACTTCTGCGGTTTAGAGAAATCGTAAAACATTACTGCGATAACCGCCGGCTTTACCCAGCCCCTGCAAAGGGTCTGAGCAAGGCCGATGAGCGAATACTGCGGCGCCTGCAGACGAACAGATTTATGTGCCCTGCAGTAGCAACGCATTTCGACCCTAAAACAGATGGGCGGTGTCTGCACTGGGGGGAGGTGTCCGACACCTTCCACATGGTGTGGGCATGCCAGCGCAACCCTGCGTTATCCCCCAACCCTTCCCCTACCAGAGAGGCATGGGAGGCAGCCCTGCTCAGTTGCTCGGGGCTGGAGTCTCAAAGGGCTCTGGCTCAACGCGTGAGAGCGGCGGCCTTGACCAACGGGGCCCCGGAACAGGGACTGCACCTGTGCGGGCGGCCACACGCCCTAACTCCCTTTTATTCTGATCAAAAATAAAGTTTCACTCCTCCTCATCCACCTTTGCAGGAATTGAACCTGCATCCGCCGTGTTATGAATTCTACGTCTATGCGACTGCGCCATTTCCGCTTTCGGGTCGCTGAGCATTTGCCTTGGATTATTTGCGTGGGCTTTGGATTTGGACTTTGGTTGAGTTGAGGTGGACTTTTGCGTTGGACTTCGGAAGTTCGGATTTTGGACGATAACGGAGGTGCGCTCAGCTTACTCACGAGGCATTCGTTTGCTGTCGTCTGAGTTTGGACTTTGACTCGCAGGCATTGCCAACTTTGATCGTAGACGCTTTGACTTTGATTGCAGCGGCTTTGAATTTGGCACACCGTCATTTAATTTTCGCACGCACAAAAAGCGTCGCATCTCAACCATCGTCGTCGCTACTTCTGATTTTTTTCGATGTACTTGCCGCAACACGTCAGCCACCCTTCAACCAATTGGATTAACAATTCTCAATTATCTCAAAATGTTTTACCAAATGTGACGCCGCAGTGCTTATTGTGGTGCCCGAGCGTGAGCGATGTGGCCATCCCTCAAACGCTCTTACCCAAAGTATTTTTTGTTGTCAAGTTGGCAAATAAAAAAGCTACCACCCATTTCCCTCCCCCGCCCGTGGCGTTTCTAGTGAGATTACATTCGCAGACTTGGAAGCCTTGGCTGAAAAAGACAGGTCACCAGCAGAGCATAGCTTCCGCTGTTCCTGTTTAAAAAAAAGCCATCTCGACACTTTTTGTGCGTGTGCGCGTGCGCGTGCCTGAGCGCCAGTTCCTTCGGTGGCTTTATATTCTCCTTGCCAATTTATTACTTGTGCCCAGCCCTATATATGAGAGTTACAAACAGACGTTAAAGACCCCCAGGTAGTCAAAATTAATCCGGAGCCCTCCACTACGGCGCGCCTCGTCGCCTGCGTTGCGTCGGCGCGTTAAACCCTGCAATCAACCGAGAGTTCCAAACAGGCACTGGGAATGAGAAGTAATTGCATTCCCTCCTCCTCCACTTTCGTCCTCATCAGCCTCTCCGGAACCACTTCCTTTTCAACCCTTCGGCAGCTGCCACCCAGTCATGCCTCGGAATGCTGACTTAAAGGAGCCATGAAGAGAAAATACAACTTCGTTTAAGATTCAGTATCTCACTTCGCTCCATTAGAGCCACAAAATATGTTTTTTTTAACGAAAAAAAAGCAAGAGGTATTTAAAAACTTTCAAATTTTGCCCCACAGTGACGTGTTATGAGCAAGAATGACGTCATACGGGCCAACAATAAAACACAATTTTCAGTGCGTTAACTGCACGCTAGCATTCAAGTGATGCGGTCAAATGGAACTAGAGGCCCCATTACAGACGTCCAGTCACGTGTCGTAGTGACAGGTCTCCTAGGCGGCCGCCAATCGCACAAACAAGGTTCCGTGACGTCATAGAAAAGTTGCGAGAAATTGGCTAGGGGGTCGCGACTGCTTCAAACGTTTTCTTTAATATCTCCGTTATTTGTTCGAAGATTGCGATGATATTGGTATCATTGCTATCGGGACTAAGCAGTCTTTCTAATAAAGCCAACTTGTATTTTGTCTTCATGGCTCCTTTAAGGCCCGTTCACAGTTGCGACGAAAGCGAGCGAAAGCAACGGGAATTCTGGGCGCTTTGTATCGCTGCGAAGAAAATTGGTCCCAACCATTCGACAAAAATGACCGTCGCGCGACAAAGCGACGTGATTCCCGTCACTTTCGCTCGCTGTCGTCGCAAGTGTGAACTGGCCTTTATACGTCTGAATACGACGACGGCAGAATATAATTTTGGCCGATTAAGTATTGTTACTATTATGATTAGCACTGCGGCGACGTTTTTAGCACAGATATATAATCACTGTCGCTATACCGTGAAGCTAGAGGTGTAAACTCAACCATGTCCCACCTACTGCAGTTCACATCGAATTGCTGACTAATGGCGATTTCACTGTATTTGGCATAGGATGGAGAGTGTGGAGGAGGGGTGGGGGAGGTGAGGTGGCACTTTTCTCTGCAGTACGAGGGGGATATTAGGGGATATTAATGTGGGGTTGCCAAACAGCGCAGAAACGGTTTTCATTCCATTGAAGTCATCGCATTTTTCATAGTGCTTGCGCGGAAAGGAGCGAGAAAACTCGAGAAGGGGGGCATCCTTCTACCGCCGGAGTGTACAGAGATACGGCCGCCTTATCTGAGCGGCCGCGCCGTATAGTCTTAGCATGGAATGGGAATGTTTTGATGGAGAGCACAGGAAACGCGTGGACTCGACCCAGAACAAAGACAGGTTGGAGACAAGGGACAGCTCTACGAGCAAAGACATGAGGCGATGCGGGATTTCTTTCTTTTTTTATATATATTATCGGTGGAGTACGCTTTCTTTTGCAGGAGCTGCGTTTTGAAATATTGAAAGATAAGAAGACCTTCAAAGTGTATCCTTCATTCCAACCGAATTGCTCTCCACAGCAAAGAACAGTGACAGGTGGCTAAGAAAGGCCAGAAAATAAAGGAACGCAAAAAAAAAAAAAAACTGACAAGCAGGGTTGTTGAGGGCTTGTTTACTGCAAGATATTCGAGTCGTTGACGCCGTCAGTCTGGAACCGATGGCATCTCTGACTGACATTGACTGCCCTGACAAGTCAATGTACTTTGCAGTACGTCTAGTGCATCCACGGATCGCGGCGTGCACTACTGCAAAAAAAGAAAAAAAAGAAAAAGAAAAAAAAACTGGCTACTCCAATCTTAAACACTGATGTGCGTATACGTATCGGAGCAGTGCACATGCCTGCCGTCACAATGTCTAAGAAACCATGAAGTTTAACAGCGCAGGGACGGGACTAAGTGCAGAGACGACAAACACGGGCGCTGACTTACAACTGTTTATTTTTGGAAGAAAAGAACATTTATAAGGGTGTTTGTCGTCTCCGCCCTTAGTCCCATCCCTCGGCTGTTCAACTTTATGTAAAGAACCAACTAGCCCAGTTACAACCCCTCCTACAGTTCCTTTCTCGCACATCGGGCCCTATTCTTTCACCTTTTCTTCAAGACATCAATAAGTGTATAGATCTGCTTGTTTCTTCTACATGCCGAGCGCGGATGTTTAGCTACAGCATCAAGAACCACCTGATTCCTCCAGTGGTAGCGCAACTGATTGGACCTCTGGCGCCGTCGCAAGGACACGGCCCACGCATATGTCGCATTATTCATTCCGAGACCCACCACCAAATAAGGTTCTTCAAGGAGTGCCTGCGGGTGGCATGCTTCCGAGAGGCCCCTGCTGGTGGGGGCCTTCGGAGCTTCTCCCGAGAACTTCGCATTGCATCACAGGCCACCGAGTTCGCTTGGCAAAGGCTGCTGTGCTCTCTCCCAAGAAAGACGCGTCCACCACCCACCACGCACACCCTAGTCGTGCTGGGCAGCGCTGAGGTACCGGATCGTGTAAAAAGTATTCTGCAGCATGGACCGAAGTTCTGCGTTCAGCCTAGGATGGACAAGAACGAACTGTTGTCTCTGGTGAGGAGCACAGCTTCGAGGGCAACTGCACAAGACGTCGACAGGTGCGTTAACGAAGGCGTCGACATCCTCCCTGCAGAGCAACAAAGGTATGCGGACCGATATCGTTGTCAAGTTTCTGCGGCAGGACAACCTCGAACTGCTGCAGTCCGACAAGGAAGGCGGGCTGTGTTGGCCCCGGACATTATTTACTACCAGAAGGCAGAAGCCACAATTCAGAGCAATTTTAAGCTAATCCAAAACGTGAAAGAATCCAAAGTAAAGAAGCAGGCCCTCAAGCTTTGTGAGAATATGGGCCTTGAGAAGTTGGGTGCCTCGGTTAGGAGCAGCAAGGCCTCCAGCCTGAGCATTTTCTTCACTGCCGAGACCCACAAAACAGATTGCCCCTTCAGGGCAATTGTGTCAGAAAGGGGAACATGTATGCGGTGCATAGGCACCTTTCTACAAAAGTCACTCTCCGTACTAGCCATAGAGGATCCCTTCCTCGTGAGACGTCCGCAAGAAGTGTCAGACTTTCTGAGGGTAGAGAGCCCAAGTACACGCCTTCTCTGTCGATGTCCGAGACCTATACTAATCGTTGCCCCACGAAACTACTTTTGAAGCAGTACGAGACGGCATTGATTCGTACTGTGCGACCAAATTCCAGAATGCCTGTGGCGTAAGCATTGGCGGCTTTTTGGAATTGCTCGAGTTCTACCTGCAGTCCACCTTTGTTCGCTTCAGAGATAATCTATTCGTCCAGAAGAAGGGAGTGTGTATTGGCTCGTACCTCGCCACCCTCCTCAGCGACTTGGTGTTGGCACAACTCGACAGGAAGCTGCAGGAGGCACTCAAGGAGTCCGCTTTTCAGAAGGTATTCCGCTTCGTGGACGATTTTATAATCATGTTCCGAGCAGCCATCGGGAGCAGTGCCCAGAAAGTGCGGGAGTTGTACAAGATTTTTTGTGGTGTGCTCGGAGAATTCGACCTGGCCAAAGAGGAACCGACAAATGGTGAGCTTCAATTCCTCGATGTACGGCTGCGCCAAGACCGTCAGCACGTCTGCTGGACGTACGCTCCTCGATCAAAGAAGGCCCTCCTACCGCACTCATCGGCCCACTCCAAGTTGGTGAAGAGAGCGGTAGCCACCTCTGCTCTTAAGAGTTCCCTCTTCAGGTCCTGTGAGCACACAGTTGAAATTAGTTTTCAAACTCAAATCCAGCGTCTCCGCTCCGCCGGGTATCCAGAACAGCTCCTACACAGCGTAGCCAACAGAATTATGGGCGATCTGCGCAACACGGCCACAAAGAAGGTCCCGCAAGACGAGCATAAGAAGAGAGCTGTCATTCCCTACGTGCACGGCGTAAGTCATAACCTGAAGAAGATCGTCGGCCGCTCAGGTGTGGCTCTCCTGTTTTCAGCGCCCAACAAGCTGGGCGGGCTTTGCAAGAGAGTCAACCAGGAGGAAGCCCGCAAGCACTGCACTAGGAGCCACGCCACGTCCTTCGTCCAATGCGAAGAAGGGGTCGTTTACGAAGTACCGTTGTCTTGTAAAAAGTCGTACATCGGCCAGACGGGACGATGCCTCAATGACAGGCTGCGCGAATATGCCAACTCGCTGAAAACCGGGACTGGCAGCATGCATGCTTGTCCAGCATGTGAAAACTTGCAATTCGTGCGTGCCTGATTTTGAAGCCTGCCGTGTCCTGAAAAGGTATAGAGGCCAGCGCACGCGTGAAATATGCGAGGCATTCCTCATTCACAGCAGAGGATCGTCATGCGTGAGCACACCATCGGTGGCTTTGCTGGATAAGGAAATCGCACATCTGGCCGGATAAGAGGAGCTCACGTTTCGCCTATATCTTCGCGCGCATGCTGGATAAGAGCTTCTCTGCCTGTTTGCCATGTCTTCCCGCGTTCTGCAATCCGTTCTCTGATAACCATGCTAGTTTTTGTAGCCTTATAAATGTTCTTTTCTTCCAAAAATAAACAGTTGTTAGTCAGCGCCCGTGTTTGTCGTCTCTGCACTTAGTCCCGTCCCTGCGCTGTTCAACTTCATGCAATGAACCAACTGGCCCAGTTACAAACCCTCCTACAGTTCTAAGGAAGCCATGCAGAAGGTTCTCTAAACTGCGGAAAGTTCTCTGGTGCTACGGCACGGGCTTTTGCTGAGCGCGTTTTGAATCTTTAGGGTGTCCCCTTATAGAAGCACCAATGCAGCTGTGAATGCGTGAAAGTTTCCCTGCTTTTCGGGGCATTCACAATTCAGTTACTGCGCTCAGTCAGCGCGGGGCCGAAAATATGGCGACCTAAACGCTTTACTGCACGAGAGCTGTCTGTGCCAGACCCTTCGGCTCATAATTTCCTGATACTTAGCCATTCAGATTCGACAAACTGATGTGAGAGATATAGGAAGAGAGAAATGCGCGTTTATTCGAATAGAAAGAGTCAGGAAGATTTGCTGTGGTAAGTCTTCTCAGTTAGGAAGCCACGAGTTCGTGCTGACGCTGGAGCCCGGTTCACTAGCGTTTGTTGAATCTTCGGGGCCGGGCTGCTCAGCGCGGATTTATAAAATTAGTTTTGACGAGTTCTGTAAATGTCTTGGAATGATGGGAAAAGAGTTGCGAAAAGTGCAGCGTATACGATGGCTTGGGGACCAGAGTAAATGTATGTCAGGGGATTCGACTACAGCTTGGACCTATTTCTTTAGGGGGCCGATGCAAGGGTTCTTGGTTTTTCTCATGTTTATTAAAAATAGAACTAATACGTTTTCAAAGCATAATTAGAAACTATCAGACTCACTCTTGGATTGAGCCGCTGAGCCCAGAAATTTCAGTTTCGTGATGGATATACCGCGTTAAGAAGAGTCAAATACGAGACGCTTCTCACTCTCGATAGATTGTAGGTTTGAATGCGTCAACGCAACGCAGGCGATGAGGCGCGCCGTAGTGGAGGGCTCCGGATTAAGTTTGACCACCTGGGGATCTTTAACGTGCACCGAAATCTCGAACACATGGGCGTTTTTGCTTTTCGCCTCCGTCAGAAAAGCGGCCGCCGTGGCCGGGAATCGAACCCGCGACCTCGCGTGCTCAGTAGCACAACGCCTTAGCCACTGACCCTCCGCGGCGGGTCGCTTCTCCCTCTCATTGTTGTACAAGTGACCTGCTTACTGTGTCATGCATTTGTATGGAATATCTGTATGCGTGTATGTATGCACTTACCAGGCATATTTGGGTTTAGCTTAAACGGACCCTGCAACACTTCTTGCGACCTATATCCTATAAATACTTTCAGACTGTAGTCAACAGACACATCCAGTACTTAGAATACGGGGTCACCTCAGCCAAAAATTACTGATGTATGCCCATCAGATAACTTGGAAATTTTTTTAAAAGATTTCTCTCTGTTTCAGGTACTGGCGTTCTCGTAGCGCTTGAATTACGTTTCAGTAGCAGCAATAAACGCACTTGTAGCCACTTTAAAGTGACCCAACACTTTTTTCAACTTTTTCAAAATCTTAAATGCTTGCAGAACGTAGTCACCCAGCACACCCAGTACTTAGATTAGGGGGTCGCAAAGTACCTCAGCCAAAAATTACTGCTCCTAGCTCATGAGATAACTTGGGAACTCGCTCAAAAGGTTTTTCCGTGCTCAAATTCCGTCGTTAAGACCATGTAGCGGCTGTTGGCCGGTTTTCCTTCCGTTGCAGCAATGAACGCGTCGAAAAGTAACTTTAAAAATAAAGCCATAAAAACAAAGCAGAAAGGGAAGGTATATCTGCTGCGACGAGAAAATCACGCAGCGCTGCTCCGTGCTGGCGATAACTATAGCTTTCGCAGTGCTTCCAGTCGTGATGGAAGGAGTGAAAGCGTCTATCAAAGGTGTTTCAGGGTCCCTTTAACCAAAATCACCACAAAAGCAAAGCAGATACACAAGGCGCATCTGATGCGAAGAGCAAATCACGCGCAGTGCCGCTTTGAGCTGGCAATAACGATGGCTTCTTTCCCAAGGAAAGCGTGAAAGCGTTTGCGGGAAGGGCTGCAGAGTCCCTTTAAATGTATCACTGCCTGCAGTAAGCACCTCTACAGCTGCGAGAATGAAGTTTGCAATTGCACATTTAGGACGAAACAAGTGATATGCATTGATCTCTTGCAGCCTATATCATGCCAATCTGTATTTGCTGCACAATTCTTGATTTGTTCCTCACACCTTACGACACACTTGTTTTATATTCTTACAAACCTTCCTCATTAATCGTTGCTCACTTAACATACATAATCAAATACAGCCAGCATAACATATCGCGCCCATGTTTATTGTGGGCTCAGAGTGGAAATTTCCTCATAAGTTAACAATTTTTTTTCCTGAACTGCAAATTTTGACGCTGTATTTGAGGCCGCTACGAGTTCGTGGAGGTCCGAGACAATTTCGAGCAGCAAGTCTTTGGCAGGCAGACGGCTTCGAGATCGTGCTGAGAGCGTAGAGTCTTGCTCCTCGAGCCGTCGATGCGTACGAGTTGCTGCGCCGGCTCCTGCAGGAACACACGAGGTCGCGCTAAACACACAAGGTAGTGCAACGTCAGCAAAACACACTGCTGCGCAAGTTGGTGAACACAAGTTCTTAAAGGGTATACGCATAAAGGCAAAATAACTGCTCGGTTCATTAGAAAGACTTCTTTGTATCGCTAACAATGACACCAATTTTATCGCAAACTTGCAACAAATAATGGAGATATTAAAGAAAAAAAACGTGCGAAGACTTCCCCGCCACTTTGCGGCAACTTTTCTGTGGCAGCCGGAAGAGTTTCGTTTGTGCAGCTGGCGGCCGCCGACCTCAAAGATCTCCGAGAGACACGACGGACGATGGGAGTTCTATTTGATCGCATCACCAGGGTGCTGCTAACGCACAACTGACGCACTGATAATTATGTTTTTTTGGGCTGGCCCACAAAACGCCCTCCCCGTAACACGTCACTATAGCGCGAAATTTGGAAGTCTTTGAATACATATCTCGCGGTTTTTTTTAGCTAACAAAATGGCGCCGCCTGCTCTAGAGTGCAAGGCTGGAGAAACAGCGGAGCTGGAGGTCGATCTAGCTTCTTCCGCTTTTGCTAACTTTTGCCGAGGTTTGCCTGGCTTTGCTGAGTTTTGTTAGGCTGTGCGATGTTCTTGCTAGGCCAGGCTAAGTGTTGAGGGGTGAGGCCAAGTTGAGCCGGACTCCACGCTTACAGCAGATCCCCGAGGGGAACGAGCTACGTCGACCCCTTGCACCATTAGAGCAAGCTGTGCCAATTTCTTTTGTCTTTTAGTAGCCCAAGAAAGACTGTAGCATTTAAAACGGTATAGTAAGGGCCGAGCACACATATATGCCCATTGTGCTCACGCTCGAGCAGGAACAAAACACGACTTCACTGTTATAATACCCTATTTACAGGAGGCGCAGCTTTCTTTTTTTTTTTCTGACGCCAGCGGACCACACTCAAGCTTAAACAGCTCCGCTGTGAAAGAAACGTGTTTCGTGGTTGAAATGGATCTCAGCGATGAGCCCAGTTCTTTCGAATTAAACAGAGTGGCATTTTGCCTTCGTGGCCCCTTTAGTGCCCCCCTTGCGAGGCTGCGTTCATGGCGCTCTCATTTTTAGAAGAAGCAGTGCGACACGCTCTGCATGGTTCATGGAATTGGTTTCCGTACTACGCGTTCTCCTGTTAATTTGCTACTTGAACGTCGAGTCATTTCCTTTCGCGCGAAATGCTTTAGAAATCACACACTTCGAGATATGGTTCATGGCCGTATTCACTTACGTACAGAGCATGCCTATGTTACGCCAGGTTCAGACTGCTGTCGCAGCTGTCGTAATATCTTTAAATATTGACGTCAATTGACGTCTCAGGCAACCGAACTGCGTAAAACGCCTTTTTTTTTTGCGTCTATAGCTCACGATATGGCTGTTACATCGGTAGTCTGAACATAGCATTACGCAATCATGATCGGTTTGAAGAGCAGGGATTATTTTAAGTTTTGGCTCTAGGTGAAAGGGGTTACAAAATGAACCCCGTGTTTAGAGGGGCTCAAAAACGTTCATATTGCGCCGTTATCACGCCGAAGCAGCTGGAAAGGAAATATCGCTGTGGTTGTCGACAAGACTGCGCCATCGGTACGGTAGAAGCGCTGTATTTATGTTATAGGCGTAAAGAGTAGTCGCGAAGGCCTCTAGCGTTTCTCATCGTTGTCTTTTCCATTCAATTCCCATCCTCGTGATCACGATAATTCCCGCCTGGATTGCCTTGCACGTCGTAGACCTTTCGGTTTAGCCTCTTTTCCCAACAGTGGTATCAATGTAGAATACCTTGGACCGTGTAGTGCATGTCACTCTGGATAATGTTTCACATCGCTCGCTCTTCCCGAATGGCATTAAAACGGTCCTGGCATACATAACAAAGCGGCCTCGACCCTGCTCCGCGACAAAACAACTTATGTGCTTCGGAATTCTACCGAATTCTTGATGTAAATGCGGCTCTACCGCATCCGTTTCCTGACCGGTAGGGGGCGGAGCATCACGGAGCAAAAAACAGCCAAAGAAGAAGTCGGAGATGATTTATTTTAACAGAAGAGCTATTTAAGATTTTAGTTCCGCCATCGAGCGTTTCCAGAAAAAGATATGCAAAAAAAAAAAATCTGCAGAAATTCAGAGAATTATCCACTGATGCGTAGAATTATTATGCCGCTTGTCTTGAGTGTGAGTTTTTTCCAGTCAAATCTTTTGGTTTTTCTAAATCCTGTCCGACCAATTATCGCCATTTACGCTATTATAACAATTAGAAGTAAAACTTTCACGAAATATGCATTGTTGTGGAAAGCAAGGTGTTACACGGTTCGCCATTTTCCGTAATTTTTTTATATTCTTATTTTTTAGTGTTTCA
This sequence comes from Haemaphysalis longicornis, assembly GCF_048455015.1. Lineage (NCBI taxonomy): Eukaryota > Metazoa > Arthropoda > Arachnida > Ixodida > Ixodidae > Haemaphysalis > Haemaphysalis longicornis. The sequence continues at coordinate 2,685,032 of NW_027526335.1, forward strand.
AATTTTCTTTCTACCAATTATCTCATTTACACTAATATAACGATTATAGGTGGAACTTCCGCAAAATCTGCATTATTGTGGAACTGCCATGCGTTATACATTTTGCCATTTTCCGTAATTTTTTATACTTTTTATTTTTATTAGTCTTTCAGAATTTCGCGCGACCTGTTATCTCCATTTACGCCATTAAAGCGATTACGGGTGCAACTTCCACGATATCTGCATTTATGTGGAAGTGCAGGGCGTTACACGGTCCTGGCTGTGGGGGTGCTCGGCAAAGAATGCTGCGCATTAACACCGCGCCTCGTGAGGAGCGCCCGGCGTCGGCCAGCTGGACCTCGGAGAACGCTCTGCCCAGCGTTCGTGGCGCGATCCCTCGGGTGCTGTTCTGCTCGCCCGCTCCCGTGCGTTCACGCCTGAAGGGGTTAGCACAGACGCCGAGGTCGCGAACCCGGTTGCTGCGGGTTTTAGCGCGTGCTAACCCGGCCCACTTCGGGAGAGGTGTGAAAGGCTACGGGCAAAACGATCCGAACCTGCCAGTCATGGAGAACTCGCAGCGGCAAGTTCAGAAATCCATAATTCACGTAAAGTGCAATAGCCGGGTCTCCGACGAAACGAGAGGGGCCGCCGGCTCTGCGGTTTCTCCAAGCTTGCACCACTAGTGCAAGTTGAGCCCCCCCTTTTTTTTTTGTTACGGGAAATCGCTAAAAACCGCAATAGGGTGGCGAGTTCCGAGTGCATTCGTGGCGCTTCACTGTCACTAGCAAGAAGCATCACAACCCCGACTCTCGAGAAGAGAAGCAACTTTGTTATTTTATATACCCTACAGTCTTCTCTCTAATCCAGACGGGGATTCAATGCCACTATTTTTGTAGCGTGAGCTACACTGGCCGAGGTTGAGCAGCCTCGCGTGTCTCCTGGAGAGTCGTGCTGCGCATGCGCGAGGAGCAGTGACGTCACACGGCGCACAGAACGTTGCTCACTGCCCGGCGTCTCTCACACACCCCACGCGCCCAGCGTCTTCGCCGACCTCTGTTCCGCACGTGGCGGCCCGGTACACTTGATGATCATGCGAGGGGTGGCCGGGTGTGGAACCGATGGCTCGTGCGTCGCAGCAACACCGGCGTGTGCCTGTGGAACCAGCTTAGCGGTGGGGCGATTGGTGACGCTGCGCCTGAGCCGCTTGATAAACATACATTTGTCACACAATGCCTACACCGTGTGTGTGTGTGCCATTGAAGCAGCCGTAAGCACACAACCTGGAAAGCTAAGAATAAGCAGCTGAACCTTAGCCCACGCTAGGTATATCCTGCCATAGCCGAGCTAAGCCACTGCTAATTTGTTTGCGTCTTCCACTTTGCGGAGAAGCACTGTGAGGTTACGCTGCATTCCACTCCTACATTCCACTCCTTTTAGCGAGGACATATGGCTGCGAAGACGATGTATTGTGACATGAATGTATGCACGGGCGAGCGGATAATTTTGTTACATGGAGAAAAGCATACCCTACATCCTACAACAATGAACAGAAATAGTACATTTTACCCCATAGCAGAGCTTGCATCGCGCATATACAAACATGCGAGCTCGCGTGCAGCGGCACTGATCAAATAAGTATAGCGAATATAATGTATTGCCAAACATGATATAACGTTACAGAGCGCGGCGTGCAAAGAAAATCATGCTTCTTTTTACTATAAAATATTATTTACGCCCACTTGATTCAAGACTAAAACATTCCCGCACGGACGTGCGCACGCCGACACGTCATCACCACAGTGAAAAGCCCACATGGTCCTAGAAAGAACCGTTTCCCAGACTGTACACAACGTACGCGATTCCTGAAATTCCCGCAGGGTTGGGGTACGGTGAACATGCCGCATGGACATTCCTACTCAATTGTACGTAAGTGGCAGGAGCGAGCTGGTTAGCGCCGGGAGCGCGGGAGTATTCCCATTACGTGCCATCATATCCTTTAATCACTGAACTAGACCTGCATTTCTTTGACCTGTCTTCGCTGTTATAGGCACGGCCGTCGAATTGCTGCATTTTTGCCTCCTGCACAAAGAAACGCCTGTTGCGAGTCAGCGCTCGTATACCCTCGGCTTCGTATTGGCCTGTTCAGGACACGCTGTTCCACTTCGCTTCCTTCTCATAACATGCACGCACAATATCGATGAGAGAAGGGCGCGACAAGCCCACGCGGTAACAGCAGAGCCGGGCATGGTGCAGAGGAATATCGTCTCGTAGAATCTTCTTCTTTGGTTCTTTTCCCTCATCCCCTCCCCCTCCTACTCACGGCGCTCGCAATGCGAACCCGTCACCTTCACGTTGCTGAAGAAGCGGCGATAGCACTTGCACTCACACACAGGCCAACCCGTCGCGGTTTGAACTCTCTCATTCGAAAACAGCCGCTCTAAATTTTTGCGGAGGCCAGATCTCACATCAGGTCGATTAAATTGTAAGTAAAAAGGCACACACTGAAGCTGGGGATTGGAAAAAGTGAAGTGACACATTCCACAGTCCGACATCTCGTCTCACAGGCCGGTATTGCCTTACACTACTGCCCATGGGCTAGACCAGCCCGTGACAACGTACGCATGCCTCACGGAACATTTCCGCTCCTTCTGCAGCAAATGGGCCCCTTTTACCCTCCGCACACACACGCACCGCCCGCGCATCCGTATACCGGTGGAAGAGGAACACGTTTGGCGCCCACTTACAACTCCATCTTTCCCTTGTACAGCCATTCTATGCCAGCACTACGGGGGACGGGCCACAGCACAACATCATATGTGGGCCTGCACACCGGACCCCTTCCTTTTTATAACCTCCCTTAACCAGTATGAAGCAGGGCTCGGTTCGCCAGATCTGGGTCTCAAGAAAGAGCTTACAGGTCGGACAGCCATAGTCGCCCAAGCACTACAGTGTATGGTCTCAGGTTAACCCATTACAGGAGCGACCTTTGTGTATAAAGGTATCCCTCCAACTTCCGTACCAGGTCGCTGCTGGGGCTGGCGAACAGGTCCATGCGCACGACCCCCTGCGAGCCGGCGCGCTCCAGGTGCGAGCTCCAGGCCATGACGTCCACCTGGGCGTGCTCGGCGAGTGCCGAGCAGCGCGGGCACAGCCTGCACCTCCTGCTCGCCGCGGCGGCCGCGGAGGGCGCGAGGCGGCGCCACAGGGAGCCCAGCGAGGCCAGCAGGCTGCGCAGCGCCAGCCGCACCTTGGACAGCCAGCGGCCCTCCCGCTGCTGCTGCTGCTGCCGCCTCCGCGCCGCGGGCGAGTGCAGGCGGCTGGCCTCGTCGTCCTCGTCTTCGTCGCGGCACGCCTGCAGCTCGATCTCCACGAAGCAGTCCAGGTCGGAGGCATCCTCCAGAATCATGGCTGCCGCCCAGGCCGCCTCCGCCGGTCAGCCCGCCGCGGCCATGGGCTTCTTCCTCTTCCTGTCTCGACATCTCGCCCGTACCCATTGGCTGCTGCCGATGATAAGGATGACGGTGATGGTGCTTACAGGTCTAGCAGAATTACGGAATGTGTACCCGTCGAGTGTGCTGTCAAGGAAACGAGTCATTCTAGGGCAGCCTCGAAAAGGCACGAAAGTTGGAGCTTCTGAAGATTATCCAAAAAGGGCGAAGTAATAAAGATTGTGTGCAATGTTTGTGAAAGGACAGGGAAAGGGCAAAGAGCAAAATCACCGAATGCAATCAGCAAAATGCTACCAACAAAAAACCAGAGAAAAGAGAAACTTGAATGGTTTAAAAATGATAGCTTTAAAGCCCGCAGACGGCCGACATAGGTCGTTCTGACCCTTTCTTGTTCCGTCGTTTCCCGTAAGTTTCTGGCCCCAGAACCGTGGAAGAGCAGTCTGGCCATCTTCCAGCTGAAGACCAGTGGCACCCGATCAATCGCGCCCAAGCAGCGGCGCTGGCCTGCGACCTTCTGGAATGAGGAGACATCGTCGACATTTCATGCTTTTATTTCTTTTTCGGCTCACATAAACGCTTTACCCGCTACCTTCTACTAGACGCAGCGCATACAACATTTGTGGGTCTGTCCCGAGACATGGCGGGGCCCTATAGTGGCAAAGTTCAACAAGCGGACATCGCCAGCGTCAATTACCGAACAGACCACACCGAGTCTGCAGGTGTCGAGCTAGCGTCGAATCTGGGCCTTCTCGGATGCGAAGCCGATGACTTGCCGACTATGCCACGCCGGCAGGTTGTGCACTAAAAGCAAAGCGTTGGACGCGATGTCTGCGCAGTGAGCGTTGCCACAGGCGAAATGCCACGGAGTGAATCGGGGTCATCATCGACAATGCCAAAATAAGGAGGACACCTACGGACGCAGATCTCATCAGGTGTGGTAAATGCGGAAGCATTAGTGTGCTTTTGTCGAAAGTGCCCTTTCATTGCAATCAGCATCATTTTCCCTTTGTGTATTTTCCTTCTTCTCTCCGTTAATAGGGTTCACCCTTGATAAGCTTAAATCTAGGCTTAAAGGGACCCTGCAACACTTTTTTTCAACTTTTGTCAAAATCTTAAATGCTTGCTGAACGTAGTCACCCAACAAATTCAGTGCTTAGCTTAGAGGTCGCAAAGTACCTCAGCCAAAAATTACTGCACATGTCCATCAGATAACTTGAAAACTCGCTCAAAAATTTTTTCTTTCTTTCTCGGTCTTGGCGTTCTTCGGCGGCTTGAATTACGTCATTAATGCCACGTTTCGCCTTTTGGTTGGTTTTCTTTCAGATGCAACAATGAACGCATTCAATAGCAACTTTAAAAATACGCTGTGTCTAAAGGTACGTCGGACGTACCCGCAGCATTTCTTAAAGATACGTCGGACGTACCCGCAGCATTTCTTAAAGATACGTCGGACGTACCCGCAAGATTTCTTAAAGATACGTCGGACGTACCCGCAAGATCTTTTAAAGATACTTCGGACGTATCCGCGAAACTTTTTTAAGTACGTACGTCGGTGTATTCGGTTTCACTCGGCCCAAACATGCAGCGTACGTTCAGCGTTTTCTCGCTTCGACGTCGCGTCGCCAGAAATGCATGGCGACGCGAGCTGAAACTCGAGCGACGCCGATGTCTACGCGCGCAGATATCGGCGTCGACGCAGCGCAAGAGAGCATCGGAAAGCGAGCGGCAGCGTCCCTCTTCGCCTGGTTTGGGGTCGTTCCTTTCAGCAGAAAACAATCAATTTCTTTTTAACTTACGGTAATCGGTTGCCTTGAGACAAATTGCAAGCTATTTCTGCTCGCAAGCGCTCATCCATTTGTGGCTTGTTCAGCTTTCATCGGGGAGATCGGGGATCTGCGATAGCTTTGTGTGAGTTAAATGAGGGAGCTCTGGTTACATCGCATCCATTATTAGAATAATGTGGCTTGTCAGCAAGATCGGTGCATGACGAGCAAGCGTTATCAACGCCAGAATTCCGGCGCATTCCATTCCATTCGTAGCTCCCGTGGCTTGCGCAGGGGAGACCGGGGATGTGCGATAGTTTTTTTTTACTCAAATAAGGGAGCTGTAGTTACATCGCTTGTAGCACTAGCATTATTGTCCTCGGCTCCAAGATCGGTGCGCAAGAAGCAAGCGTTACCACTGCTCAAACCTCTGAAATACGACCAAAAGAACGCACACCCGACCATCGCCTCCTTTAACTGGGCAGACTCAGTTGGTACACCGAATTCTTCAGGCCTCCTCGTCTCCTCGCGTGGTCGAGCGGTTGAGAGCCGGGCTTGTGTTTTGGAAGTCCGTAGTTCGAATTCTAGCAAAAGCGGTTTTTTTTTTCTTTTTTGTTTTTTTTTGTTTTGTGGTGAGGGTTTGATCAGTTTTTTTTTTACAGGGCACAGACAGGGTGCCAGAGTACCCTGCCTTTCAACCTACAAATGACGTTCGACGGTAACCTCCGTACAAGGCAGCGCTGAAATTTGTTTTGCTTACAATTTGAATTCATGAACGTGCAGTCGGTACGCAACATGAAGGTTAAATCAAGTAGCAACTAAAGCAGTTGTGCTAGGTGCGTCTTCGTTTATCATTCGATCTTATTTTGTTCTGATTTGACCGTATGGCTCGAGATACATTTCGCAGCATTTCAATATTTGCCCGCCAACATAGCAATAAATAAAGACGCCAAGTGATTTTTTTTTTTTTTTTTTTGCTAAAGCTAAAGTCTTGATAATTGCAGTTCAAGAAGCGACAATAACTGCTCATAAACGACTTCAACAGGATGGCATACGTGTCCACCAACGCCCGCCGACGCAGCGACTGGCGCGCGACTTCGCCGGTCTCCTGCGGGCCCGCGCGTTGACGCCGAACGACGCCGACGCTCGCGCGACGCGTGATTTCGCGTCCATCTCGTTAGGGCAGCAGAAACATATGAGGGGGGAACACGAGGACACTAGAGAACACGAGAACACGAGGAAAAAAATACATTCTGCGTCAGGTTAGGCATCGTTAGATTCTTGGCTTAGCAAACGCGTGATGGTTTTGCCGTTGCTGGTTCGAGATAACCACGCTAGTTTCGAGCAACGCCGCTTTCGAGCCACTCTGGGCCCTGTACGTCCGACGTATCTTTAAGAAATCTTGCGGGTACGTCCGACGTATCTTTAAGAAATTTTGCGGGTACGTCCGACGTATCTTTAAGAGATATTGCGAGTACGTCCGACGTATCTTTAAGAAATATTGCGGGTACGTCCGACGTATCTTTAAGAAATTTTGCGGGTACGTCCGACGTACCTTTAGACACAGCGTTAAAAATAAAGCTACAAAAACAAAGCAGAAATGGAAGGCGTCTGCTGCGACGAGCCAATCACGCAGTGCCGCTCCGTGTTGGCGATAGCTATAGCTTTCGCAGTGCTTCCAGACACGCAAGAAAGAGTGAAAGCGTTTAGCGAAAGTGTTGCACGGGGGCCTTTAACATTAAAGATATTTGCCGCGCTGAGCCTTATGACATGCCAAGCAACCTTAAATTTCTTGTACATCAAACCGCGAATACCGGTTGAATGCCCGTAGAGCTCAAGGCGCATCGATGGGCCTAGAACCAGGACGGCATAGATCCGTAGAATAGTGCTGGACAATTCTCTATAAGCAGGGATTCACGCTGTTTTGCACGTGTAAAGGATCGGACTATCTGCTATCGACATCGCGCTGGGCCATATCTCCGCTCCACCCTTTCCAGCCAAACATTGATCGTCGCCCTGTCTGACAACTGAACGTTACAGTTGGCACAGCGAAATTGTCTGTCATGTTTTGCAGTGAAGCTGATATGTCTAGTCTAATCCCCCCCACAAGTTCTCGGGACTGTGTGCATCGAAAACTCCGCGTGTGTAACGAAAACTCGGGAACTTGGGCTCAGCGTGTGGAAAAATTCATACAAAATAAAGGCATTGGGGCCTCCATATTTTGATACACGATGTCCTATATTGCCCCCTGAAGAAATATCATCCCAGCATTGCATTTGTGCATACAGGTGAAGCCGCCGTTAATAAAGAGATCAGTGTAAGCGTTGTTTTCGCAAGCTGGCTTTCCCGCGTTGTGTGTTGCGCAGTGAAGCATGACCATCTACGGAGGAAGTGTGGCTGCAGCCCCATTGAATACTCCTCTTCTTTCCCCAGTCGTGCACTGCTCGCCACGCGCCCATCTCCCCCCGTCATTTTTATGCGTGCATTTAGGTGGCGGGGGGTGGCGCGCAGGCAGGCTTCACGCGTTCACCGCTGACACACCCGTTTCTCTGGGGAGAGATTTCAACGCGTTCGTCTCACGGATCTTTCGTGCACTCCTTCCACGGAGCCCAGCTACCCAGCTACGCCGTTCATTTTCGGGGCGAAGCCCCTTAGGGGCCGGGGCTGTTGGCGTCTCCTGTCTCCTGTAATCGTCGTCTCATGTAATCATGGTACTAAAACACCCGGACACTCGTTTACGCCTCGCACTAGAGAGCTTCGTGCTTTAAAGACAAGAGACTTTTACAGCAAAGCTGTACACATCTACCCCCCAACGGTTTCATCTCCGTTGGCAAAAGCGCCAAGGCGCCAAGAATACACTTATACACTGCATGCTTCGCCCCTCCCCACGTTTCACGTTAGTGGAGATGGCCTGGGATTTTTTTTTATCACGGAGGGGAAGGGGACTGATTCTTTTTTGTACATTGCATGCGTCGCTTCTTGGATGATCGTCGGTTGCTCTTGGGGAAACTGTTTAATTTTATAGGGCCGACCATTTGATGCATCTGTAACTCTGTACGAGTCCAATGTATGTAAATTTGTTCATTTTTTCACGCTTACCTTTCCGCGTCAAGCCCCTATAATGTCTACGAATACTATAATTGCTCGGTAATCGGGTCTTTATAGTTGCGTCACGACTTATCTTTCTTTCTCGCTCTTTTCCTTCCTTGTCTATCTGTTCAATTTGATCTATAGCAACTCCAGCTGAAGCGCAGTAGACTGTATAGCCCTTTCTGGGAGAATCAATCAATCAATCAATCAATCAATCAATCAATCAATCAATCAATCAATCAATCAATCAATCAATCAATCAATCAATTAATTAATCATTTATTTGCGTGCCCAGGAACAGCCGGGGGGGCCTTTGTGCTGGCGCACGGAAACAGAAACACACGAAACATAATGTACACATCTCTCAAATACAAAATAAAATCCAAATACAAAAAAAAACGAAAGGATAGCTTATGTTGAAGTTACGGAATGAAAGTCATTTAAGTGCATGAACTCAAGGATAAAAGACAAATGCAGAATAAGAAAAGTTGGCAGTTACGCCAATACAAACTCACAGACATGTTTGCGAAACAGAGTAGGGCAATCATTAAATATATCAAGGTAATCCGAGTACCGATTGTACGTGCATTGCAGTCGGAACACAGGGCACAAGACACGCAGACAATTGGGGTTGCAAAAGGTATCATGTTTCCTGGTCCACTTTTGCGGCACATAAAGACGAACATGTTGTAGCAGCTCACCACAAGACACTATGCCGTGCATAATTTTAAAGAGGAAGAGAATATCAGCCTTGTTCCGCCTGGAAGTTAAGCATGATAGCGTCAATGAAGAGGGCGATCCAGGGTTATAATTACTACTATCGCCAAAGCGATGGTTGAAGATAGATATGAACTTATTTTGGACCCTTTCTACAAGCTTACGGTTTGTTTTGCTCGTGCTGTTCCAGACAACAGATGCATATTCAAGTTGAGGACGACATATAGTTGTGTAGAGCTTGAGAAGAGAAATCGGCTCCTCGAACTCCTTGGACACGCGACAGACAACGCCAAGCGATCGAAGAGCTCTACGAGTAATTACCTGAATATGTGGAGAGAAGCTCAGTTTACTGTCGAAAGTGACGCCTAGGTCATTAACCTCTACCACACGTGGGAGTAATTCACCGTTGATGTTATAGGGAAACAAGATGTTGTCAGTCTTTCTTGTGCATGTCATTACCTTAGTTTTAGATGTATTAATGAGGAGTTTGTCGCATGAGCACCAATGCGAGAAGGACGAGATTGCTCTCTGGAGAGCGGAACAGGTAGCAGAGTTGGAAACAGATTTAAATATTTTTACATCATCGGCATATAAAAGAAAATTACAATCATTAAATATTGTCGCGACATCATTTATAAAGATTGAGAAGAGAAGTGGCCCGAGAACTGAGCCCTGAGGGACACCACTGGTGACCTCATAGGAAAGAGAAGACTGTCCATTTACATGCACGAAACATGACCTATCACATAGATAATTGCATATAAGAGATATCAGGGATGGTTGTATATCAAGCTCAGATAGTTTTTTGGCTAAGAGCTCGTGGCAGACGACATCAAAAGCCTTGCTTAAATCAAAGTAGACTACATCAAGTTGACCTCTCCCTTGCACAGCTTCCGAAGCATGCAGCATGAAGTTGACGAGATTGGTAGTGGTCGATCGGCCCGCGAAAAAACCATGCTGTTCAGGTATTAATGTGGTATTTATACTGAATGTGAGTAGTTTATGCAGTATTGACTCAAACAATTTAGAAGCAGCACATAGAATAGATATCGGTCGGTAGTTCGTGGGGTCCAATTTTGAACCTGTCTTAAATACAGGAACAACCCTTGCATTCTTCCAACGAGCGGGGAACTTGCCAGACTTGAGAGAAGTTTGAAATATACACGTCAATACTGGAACTAGGATATCACCAAACGCTTTCAGTACGGCAGAAGGAATGCCGTCAGGGCCGCATGAAAATGACGATTTCAATTGTTTCAGAGCTTTCAAAACGATACTTTCCGAAACCAACACTTCTGAGTTTTTACAGTAACCTAGAGATTGTGGAGGGGGGCAAGCTGCAATGTTGTTGCCATAAGTGGAACGGAATTGTCGCGCAAAGGCATTGGCAACTCCTCGTTCATCGATGAGGTTAATGTTCCCAGGTGAATTTTTACATGCTTGAGAACGGACGTGGCCCCAGAAAGCTTTTGCATTGCGTGTTGCATCAGCCTCAACCGCGGCAATGTAATTCGACCTATCGCGCCTAACCAGACATTTACAAAGAGATCTGAGTTGACGAAACTCATTCTGCCACCTTTCCTGCCCCGTTTTCTTAGCTTGCTTGTGCGCTCGATTTTTCCTCCCCAAAGCTCATTTAAGTTCAGCAGAAAACCAACGCGCAAAATTGCCTTTCTTTTCAAATTTTCGGGGAACAAAGCTCCACAAGCCATCGTGAACAACTTCAGTAAAAAAATCGGTCTGTTCATCAACGTCGTTGAGGTTAGCTATTGGTGACCAATCAGTGTTACTAAGAAACTGAAATAGACCAATGTAGTCACCACGAGCAAAGTCGTAATTACTGCTTCCTGGTGTGCAAACAGGGGGACTGTAATGAAGGAGAGATACGTTATGCAATGAAATATGTAATGACGGATGAAACTTGTCCGGTTTTACAAGGTTAGTATTACTGCGCGAGACGTCGACAGCTTCCAAGCTAGTCAGACACAAATCTAAGACGTTCCAACATGAATTCCTAATGAGGTTGCACTGCTGCAAGGAAGTAAAGGAAATAAAATCAAATAGAAAGTCACACTTCGGAGATATTGGATGAGACGCCTGACTGACCCGCTGAGTCTCCCAAGAAATCCCCGGTGCGTTAAAGTCCCCAGTGACAAGGAAATGGTGATCACTGTGAGATATTACTGTAGTTTCGATTGTGTTAAGGATATTTCTGAACTCACTGGCATGTGTCTCGGGGGAAATGTAGTATGTACACACTAAGAGCCGTTCACCCCGATCACAAAACACCTCTAACCAAATACACTCACTCTCTAATTTAAGGTCAAGGCGGCGTTTACACTTGATGGAGTCATGTAGGGCAATAAGCACACCACCGCCCCGTTGTTTATCGTGCAACGGGTCACGGTCATGCCGGAAAACTTGGTAATGCGGAGGGAACAAGGTATTGGAACTTATGTCCGGGCACAACCAAGTTTCTGTCAGAATAATTATAGGCCAGCAAGAAGAAACGACACTTGAGAAAAATTCAGCTGACTTTGTGCGAAGTCCACGGACGTTCTGATAAAAGCAATCAAAGCTACTATTACCTGCCATCATCATCAAGTCGTTGCTGCTCTGCATGAATCATTTTTTCATGCAATTCACCACGGAAGGGCTTGAAAAGACAGTGCCGAGGCCACAGCGCAGGGTCTTTGAGCCGCTCAAAACACGCGTCGTCCACAGCGACGTAGAAAGAGGCGTAAGAGTCATGCCTCGTCTTTAAACGTTTGCACACAATCGGGGCGGCCCCCACACCGGACAGGTGCTCGAAAACTTGAGCTGAAGTTGTAGACGGAACCAGTTTTGTTACAAACACAGCTTTTGGGGGCTTGCGACGGCTGACAGCCACAAGACCAGATCCCTCAGATACACCAACAGCCAGGGGACGCGGTACGGAGTTCTTGGGAGTGCGTTGCTGCAGTGGTAGGTGCAGGGGCGGATGGTCCAGGCGATGGGATTTCGAAGAAACCACCTTCGAGCTGGGATCGGCCGAGAGAGGCGATGCGGCAGGCGAAGCGCTCTGCGACAGCGTTTCCGCGGACGACGCGGTTGGAAGCGGCGGGAACTCGGCTAGCCGAGAGGGGGAAGGAGGGTCGCCCCTCAACCGAGTCAAATCTTGAAAGTGAACATTTCGACAGACTTCTGTGCGCAGTGCACGCACCTCCTGCCGCAGGGTCTTCACGACATCGGCGTGAGCTTCAGCCTTTGTCGCGTTGTCCCGGCGCAGCCGCTCATTGTCCTCTCCCAACTTGGCAACCTGATCGGAGAGGAAGGAAATTCCTTCCAGGGCGTCCACGAGAAGGGCGCGCAGGGACAGCAGCTCGGCCGCAAGGTCAACAGGTTGGGTGGCGGGGGCTGTGCGGGGAGGGCTCGACGAAAGGGTCGCTGCCGAAGCAACGCCGCCGTAGTCGTCGTTAGGGCTAGCCAGCACACACGGCGACGAGGCAGACTTGCAGGCATTGCACACAAAACGACGCGCGCCTGACTTAATAGACTGTAGGTCCTCGTCCGGCAACGTTATGCACTTTGCGTGAGCACGCCTGTTGCACTCACCGCAACGAAGAAATTTCTGTTTCCCGTAGAAAACGCACGAGCACAGAACACACGCATCCTTACTGGGCGCCATCTTAATAATAATAATAATAATCAATCAATCAATCAATCAATCAATCAACCTTTATTTTCGGTGCCCAGGAACAACCCTAGGGTCTTGGTACTGGTACACCATACAAAAAAAAACACTACAATTAAGACAAGACAACATACACAAACTATGTATGACATAAACAATAAAGTAAAAATAGTTACAGAAATCTTAGAAAGCAAAAAAGGAAAAAAAAAAGAACAGAAAGTCAAAAAAGAAAAGGCAGGCTTAGTGTTGCAAGCCATGCCACTCGGCCAGCGAAACGTTCAGTAGATGTGAAAAATAGGAACTATACAAGCAAATATTTAATCAAAATGACATAGAGTATACGTATATAGCCAAGGTTTTCTAACAACATATTAGGAAGTTCCAAAAAAAAAAGGGGGGGGGGGAAAGCTTCAGCATTACCAACACTGACACTAAAAACGTACAAATATTCAAGCAACACAAAACAAGAAAAAGTGAAAAGCAAGCAAGAACAGTTTGCACATAATACATAGGGTACATAAATTTGGAATGACATAAAGGACTTAAGCTACAACAGTTTTCAACTCATTAGAGAACAAAGTAAAGGAGCTCTGGAATATATCAAGCCGAACGGAATATTCATTATATGCACATTGTATTCGGCAGATGGACGAGCGTCGGCTATTTAGAGCAACTGGTCTGAAAGCTGGAAATTTTCTGAAAAGTTTACTTGGCAAATTGACATTGATAAGTGTAACCAAATCGTCACACAAAATATTACCATGAAGAAGTTTATAGAGAAAGATAATATCAGCTCGCAATCGTCGACACCGAAGGGAAGGAATGCTTTTCAGAAGAGACATGATGCCGTTTGCGTCGTCTTGCACATGACGGAAGCGGTGCTTAAAGATAGAAAGGAACTTATTTTGAACCCTTTCGATACGGTCACTATTGGACTTGCAAGTTCCATTCCAGACAACAGACCCGTATTCAAGAAGAGGTAAGCAGAGAGCCGAATACAACTTTAAGAAAGGAAGCGGACCTTTAAACTCTCTAGAATACCTGCAAACAGCACCCAGACAACGAAGAGACCGACGGGTAATTTGTGCAATATGGGAAGAGAAAGTCAGAGGCGAATCAAACAGTACTCCCAAGTCCCGAATTTCGGTCACCCTCGGCAGTGTGGTGCCTGCAATTTCATAAGGGTATTGCAGTTGTTGAGTTTTTCTACTATAGGAGACAACTTTAGTTTTTGAAGGGTTCAAAATAAGGTCGTTTTTGGTGCACCAACGATGGAATGACACAATATCAACCTGAAGAGAATTACAGTCCTGAACACTACGCACTTCTCTAAAGATTTTTATATCATCAGCATACAACAAAAAAGAAGAATTTTGAATGGCAGAAGCAACATCGTTAATGAAAATGGAAAAAAGAAGGGGACCCAGAACGGAGCCTTGGGGTACACCACTGGTTGCTTTGTACCTAAATGATGTTTGACCGTTAACACTTACATAGCAATATCGCTCCTTGAGATAACAACGTATAAGACCCACCAAAGAAGCGTGTACATCTAACAGAGTGAGCTTTGCAAGCAATAACGAGTGGTTGACAACATCAAAGGCTTTGCTCATGTCACAGTAGACCACATCCAGTTGGCTTCTACCAACGATTGCTGGGACAGCCTTCTCCATGAAGCATACAAGGTTCGTGGAAGTTGAACGACCACGCATAAATCCATGTTGATTAGGAATGAGGACATGTTTAAATGAGAAAGACAAGACCGTATGAAGAGATAACTCGAAAATTTTAGAGGCAGAACAAAGCAGCGAGACAGGCCTATAGTTTATAGCATCAGTTTTTAGGCCTGACTTGAAAACAGGGAATACGCGAGAGATTTTCCATGAGCGAGGAAACGTTCCAGACCGGAGACAGTTATTAAATATTGAAGTGAACACAGGAACGAATATATTTGCATATGTTTTTAGGATTGCAGCAGGAATACCATCTGGCCCACAAGAAAGCGAGGGCTTGAGCCGCTTGATGCTGGTGCGAATGATGTTCTCGTCCAGTTGTAAACAACCGGAGTTCTCGCCCTGGTGACAAGGGGCGCTGCTGTTGTCACTACCACCGCTAATCCCCAAAAAAGAAGAAAATTGACGAGCAAAGCAGTCGGCCACCTTGACAACCTCATCGCCGTTGGAGTCTAGAAGACGAATAGAATAATAATCATAATAATAATAATCAATCAATCAATCAATCAATGTTTATTATAGTGCCCAGGAACAGCGGAGGCCTTCGTGCTGGAGCACTCAGAGGGGAAAATGCAGCACTGTAGTACATCAACAATTTGCTAATAAACACTCAGTGAGCAAAAAGAAAAAAGAAAAAAAAGAAAGACCTACAAAAAACGGCAAAGAAGATTAGAAATAAAATAGTGCAATCCAACCGACTTTACACAATCAAGTCGTGGTGGCGCACAGAAAAGGTGTAAGACAGCAATGAAATGCATCAACAGCTGGTAAAAGAACAGTGAGTGAGCAAAAAATAAGAAGAAACTACAACTTCACAGAAGAGTAAAAATGCCATAGTGTAATTTTAGGCAACATTACACAATCACTAGAAACTGTAATGTCTGGTCAATTGCAAGAAGACATCTTACAATAAGCGTAACTATACGGAAGGGTGAGTGAAAAGAAGAAAGTTTTTACAAGATTCTGGAAGCGTACATTTTCAGTTTCAAATGGACGCATGAAGTGAATATGGCAACTTTTAATGATAAAAACGGCAGAAAAAGAATAATAATAATAATAATAATAATAATCAATCAATAATCAATAATAATAATAATAATCAATAATCAATAATAATAATAATAATAATAATCAATCAATCAATTTGTTTTCAGTGCCCCGGAACGACGGTGATGTCTTAGTGCTGGTACACTAACAAACATAAAAACAAACAAAATGACATGGTACATACAACACGTATCACTAAAAGAAGCACAAAAAACTATTAATAGAACTACAAAGAACTACACTAATAGAAGCGCAAAGAACGCTAATAACAATGATATCATACTCTATGGATAGAAGAGTTAGCCACAAATAATGTACTGGTTAAGTGAACATACAGCCAATTAGAAGATAGTGAGGTATGGATAAAAGCTATACAAACGAGAAGTAGAATAAAATGCAGTCACGAGCAAACAAAGGAAGGTGGCATAGCAAGATTGTGTGAAAGGAGTAAGGCATATACCGTTAGCTACAAACAGCACTACTCAGCCCTGCACGAAACTGGGCGAGGGAACCATTGAAAACATCCAATTTGTCACCAAGAAAGTTGTACAGGCTTTGCAGTCGGTGGATAGGCGAGTGACGACTACTAGTTGCACCAGTATGGAATGGATAGCGCGATCGCGTGCACTTCTGGGGAATTCGGAGCATAAGCTGGGACAGAAGTTCTGGGCAGGGAATGACTCCGTGTAGTAGCTTGTGCAGAAAAAGAAGATCAGCTCGATCACGCCTAGAACTCAACGGAATAAGCTTAGGAAGCTGATGTTGACTACAGGACAAAACAGAACCGCGTCCTAGCCGGTGTTTATATATTGACAGGAATTTTTTCTGCACTCGTTCAAGATACTGGTGGTTGGACTGGCAGGTTCCATTCCAAACGACAGATGAGTATTCTAATTGGGGGAGGCATACTGATGAGTAAAGCTTTAAAAAGGGAACAGGAGAAGTGAAATCTCTTGTAAACCTGCACACCGCACCCAGAGAGCGGAGGGCCCGCCCGACCACCTGTCGTATATGGGGAGTGAAACTGAGCGAGCTGTCGAACAGCACTCCAAGGTCTCTAACCTCGGAAACTTTTGACAGACGAGCATTATTAAGCGTGTAAGAGAATTGGAAGGGATGTGTTTTCCGGCTGTAGGTGATAACTTTGGTTTTATTAGAGTTAAGAATTAATCCCTGCTCAGCACACCAGAGCGCGAAAGATGAGATGTCATGTTGAAGGGTGAGGCAGTCCTCTGGGCAATTAATTATTTTGTAAACCTTAATATCGTCAGCATACAAAAGAAAAAACGAGCTCTTAATAGAGGTAGATACGTCATTAATGAAGAGAGAGAACAGAAGAGGGCCCAACACGGACCCCTGAGGTACGCCGCTGGTAGGAATGTAGTCGACAGATCTTTGGCCATTTACACTGACATAACAACGTCTGTTAAGAAGATAGCTGCCTAGTAAGGCAACTAGTGGAGCATTGACGCCACAGAGCAACAGTTTTTTGAGCAACAGTGGATGAGTAACAAGATCAAAAGCCTTGCTTAGATCACAGTAGACTGCGTCAATCTGGCCTCGGTCTGTGACTGCTTTGGATGCATGCGTCATAAAGCAGGTGAGGTTAGTTGTCGTTGACCGCCCAGTTATAAAACCATGCTGATCGGGTAACAACGCATTTTTTACGTTGTTAATAATAATCAATCAATCAATCAATCAATGTTTATTAGAGTGCCCAGGAACAGCCGAGGCCTTGGTTCTGGCGCACTGAGGAAGACAAAATGCGGCACTAATATACAGGAGCAACTCACAATATAAACAGTCAACGAGAAGAACGAGCAAAGAAAAAAAAAGAGCAGTAAAATCCTAAGGATAATAAAAAGGTATTCCAGCCACAATTAGAAGATTAAGAAACTCTAATGGTGGATCAATGGCAAAAGTATATGGAACAATGGTCACAACAGTTGGGTGAAGCAAGCAGACATAAAAACATATTCGCAGATATAGGAGAAAACACAAAGCTTCAATTAAACATGAATGTATGAAACAAAATACAGGAACTGATAATAATAATAATAATAATAATAATAATAATGATAATAATAATAATAATAATAATAATAATAATAATAATAATAATAACAATCAATCAATCAATCAATCAATCATGTTTATTTACGTGCCCAGGAACAGCCAGAGGCCTGAGTGCTGGCGCACGGGTAGTTACATAAAAACAAAATACAAGAAACATATAGCAAGAAACAAACAAGCGACAAGACACACACAAATTGAAGTAGTGAAAATGACAGAAATAAAGCACAGGCGGAGCCTGGGTACAGGTAAAAAATAAAAAAAGAAGATGCCTATGTTGCTCTGCCTGTCGTAAAGGCCACACGACAGGCAGAGCAACAAAGTTTGACAGTAATACAACAAAAACAACGGCAAGAGTGTAGAGACAAATGATAAGACGAACAAATGACAGTGAACAGTTTCAAAAATAGGCAACCATCAGTTGGATAGACACAACCGCAGAGAAACCAAATTCCAAAAAAAAAAAAAGAACGACAGACATATCATAGGTGTTTAACATACTGTATTCAACAGCGCTGTACGGTAAATTGTAAAGGATTTCTGAAAGATGTCAAGGCGCTCAAAGAAGCGGTTGTAACAATTCTGTATTCTGCGCACAGGAGAATGATTGGAGTTGCGCGCAGCGGTCAAGAACGGGCGATGCGACCTGGTGGGCCTTTGTGGTACACTAAACTCTAAACAGTTAAGTAGGTCTGCGCAAGAAAGGTCACCATGAACAATTTTGTGAAGAAATGTAAGGTCTGCACGCATACGTCTGCAGTTCAAGGAAGGGATGGAAGGGACTATGGGTAAGTCAAAATCGGGATGAAAACTGTGATTGTGATGACGGTGCTTAAATATGGATAAAAACTTCTTCTGCACACGCTCTATTAATTCACTACTAGATTTGGAGATGCCGTTCCAGGCAACACAAGCATATTCTAACTGAGGGATACATATTCCATTGTATAGCATTAGAAATGGATCTGGAGAAGAGAATTCCTTTGTAATCCGACACACATTTCCAAGACTTCGGAGCGCTCGCCGGGTGATGAGCCTAATATGAGGAGAAAAAGAGAGGGTACTGTCGAAAAGAACCCCGAGGTCCCTAATCTCCTCAACCCTTTGCAAAGGAGCTCCCTCTATACTGTAGGAAAAACAGTAGACGATGGGTTTTCCGGCAGTACGTGATAACTTTTGTTTTACCGGGGTTTAAAATTAGACCGTTTTTGCTGCACCAGACCGATAATTCCGACACATCCCTCTGCAAGGCACAGCAGTCCTAAACACCGCTAATGTGCCTAAATAGTTTGACATCATCAGCATAGAGAAGAAATGAAGAGTTTTTTAACACTGTTGACACCATTGATAAAGATAGAAAACAGTAATGGACCCAGCACGGAACCCTGAGGTACACCACTTGTTGCAGTGTAAACACTAGACTTTTTGTAGTTTACATCGACGTAAAAGGACCGGTCAAAGAGATAGTTGGACAACAAGGCAACAAGGCTTGCGTCTACACCGGACGTAGTAAGCTTGTTGATTAATAACTGATGCTTCACCACATCAAACGCCTTACTGAGGTCAAAATAAATAACGTCCAACTGGCCTTGTTTATTCGTTTATTAACGTGCCCAGGAACAGCACGAGCGCCTTTGTGCTGGCGCACGAAGAAAAAAAAACAGGAAATGTAAGATGCCCACACCTCACAAGTAATGCAATTAAAAGACAGCGTTGTTGACACACACGCACACAAAAATTACACACTGTCGTACACCAGAATATACATGCACCCACGGAAAACACAAACGCACGCATACACACAAAAACAAGTACAGTGCCTTGCAGTAAGGCACGTGACACCGCGCCAGTGGTCGTCATACACAGGTAATTTCAAGAATATACATAAATGTCAACAAAGTTTAGTTGTAAGGAAACGAAGTGAATTAAGATAGCTTATATGTAAGAAAGGGAGCATAGATGAAATATACATGTAGAGAAAACCATACATTGAATAAGGGGAATATATAAACAAAGAAAGAATTGTGTTGTCATCACTTGATGCTCAAGTGAGCACGCGTGAACAGATGATAGAAAAGGTCACTTACATGACAAACTCACAGACATATTTGCGGAACTGTGTTGAGGAATTATTAAATATGTCTAAATATTCGGAGTACTGATTGTACGTACACTGGAGGCGAAACGCGGAGCAAGAGCCACGCAGACAGCTGGGATTAAAAAATGTGTCGCGTCTTCTGGTGGATTTTTGCGGCACATGGAGTGGAGAATGTTGCAGCATTTCACCACAAGACACTGTGCCGAGAATTATTTTGAACAGGAAAAGAAGATCAGCCTTAATACGTATGGAGTTTAAGCACTCTAGCATCGGTGCAGAGAATAACCCAAAATTGCTATGGCTAGCAAAGCGATGATTGAAGATAGGTATAAACTTTTTCTGTACACTTTCAATAAACATACAGAGTGTTTTGCATCATCATCATCACCAGCCTATCTACGACCACTGCAGGGCAAAGTCCTCTCTCATTATTCTCCAATTACCCCGGTCCTGTGCCAACTGCGACCAATTTATCCCCGCAAGCTTCTTGATCTCATCTGCCCATCTAACTTTCTGCCGCGCCTTGCAACGCTTGCCTTCTCTAGGGATCCACTGTTACCCTCAATGACCAACGGTTATCTTACCTTCGCATTACATGCCCTGTCCACGTCCATTTCTTCTTCTTAATTTCTACTAATATGTCCTTAACACGCGTTTGTTCCGTGACCCACTCCGCTCTGTTCTTGTCCTTTAATATTGTCACGAGGAAGTGACGAAGTGACGAAGTTGAGACCAGACGAAGTTGAAGTTGAAGCCAGACGAAGTTGAGACCAGGAAGTGACGAAGTTGAGACCAGACGAGACGAGCCGATGACGCCGTGTCCCCAGCCCTCTCTTCCGATGTGGTTCCGAGTACACACGACGCTTCGTCGCTGCCTTCAGGACATCTCTACAGCTGGGCCAGGCATCATCCATGAAATCACCGTGCAGCGTGGCGACAAGTACCTCAGTGTTCTCTGAATCGCATGGCTTGTCTTCATCGCATTTTTCACGTCACCGCGGCCTCGACCGGGACGGTCGTCCTTGACCGGGAGGAAATGTCACGAGGAAGAGACGAAGTGCACAATTACACATGCCGCCATGTTTGCCCACCTTCGAAGAAGATGAAGCACATCGTGCGACGTAGCCGTGCTCGCGCCAAGATGGCTGACCCCCATTAAATCATCGCTTCATCAATCATGGTTCGCCTCATCGTATTCCGCCACGTAACAATATTACACCTATCATCTTTCGCTGCATTGCCCACTGAGTCGTCCTCAATTTAAGTTGAACCCTCCTAGTGAGCCTCCAAGTTTCTGCCCCGTAGGTGAGTACCGGTAAGATGCAGCTGTCATACACTTTCTTCTTCAGGGACAATGGTAGGCTGCCATTCATCATTATTCAAGGCTGCCATCCATGACAATGCCCTCTCCCCTCACAACGCTGTTTGCGTCTTCTGAATATAAATGAAAGAAGCATCATTAACAAAATTACCGAGCTTGAGAGTATTTTACTAACCCACGACCCCCATGTTACTATCGTAACAGAAACATAGCTTCATAGTGACATTTCCGACGAATATATATTGTGTCGAGTTGCTACAAGGTGTATCGAAGAGACCGACCGTCGCATGGCGGGGGTGTCGCCGTTATTTTAAAGAAGGATATACCGGTTGTAGTACTTGACCAAATTGAAAATCACGAAAGCCTCTATATCCAGATAGATTGTTTTGGTAATAAGCTAATTATTTTCGCTGTGTATCGAGCTCCCTCTTCAAACCCTGATTTCTTCCCTAACCTTTATGATAATGCTATTAAGTTCTCCAAAAATCACTTCCTAATTGCCGGTGATTTTAATTTTTCTAGCATTAATTGGTCAAAATTATCATCCCCCTGTCGTACTGATCATACTGTCTTTGATATGATGCTAGCATGTAATCTCGCCCAAGCAGTCAATTCCCCTACCCGTGAAATTCGAAACACATCCTCCATTTTAGATCGAGGACGGTCTATCAGACCACAAACTTGTGCTTTTTACGCGTCGTCTAAACAGTCAGTGCTCCCCGATTAAAGAAAAAGAAAAATTAGTCAAAGACTTTTCGCGGGCAAACGACGAATCGGTACTCGATTACCTTGATCTGGCTTTTGATGGTTTTTGTGGAAATGACGCCAATTATATGTGGGAGAAGTTTAAGTCCAGTTGCCATTTCTGCCTTGAAAGGTTTGTTCCCAACAAAAAGAAAAAAGTTCAGAAGGCTAATCCTTGGATTACTCGTGATATTATTCATCTGGTACGGAAAATTAAGCGAATAAAAAAACGAGGAACTAATAAAAACCTTCACAACCTAAAGCTCTTGCTATCTCAAAAAATTCGCGCTAGCAAAAAATTTTACTTCTCTAATACTTTTCCCAGTTTTTAAAAACAAATCCATCTAAATTCTGGCGCCACCTCAGCTCTAAAAAACAAAAAACTGTTAACCGCATTAAAATAGGCGAAAGGGTCGTTCGTGACAATCTGGACATCGCAAATGAATTCAATGTATACTTCCATTCTGTTTTTTCAAGGTCCCCTCCTTATGACATATCCAGTTTTAACATGGCAGATATCAGCGCAGAATTTATAACATTTGAAGGCGTTTTTTCGATGCTCCTCAACTTAGATCCAAAATGCTCGTGCGGGCCAGATAACATACCCAATGCTTTTCTGCGCCGCTACGCCGAATCATTAGCTCGCTTTCTGGTTGCCATTTTTCGTTTATCTTTTTCAACTGGCATTGTTCCTTCAGACTGGCGTGTCGCTCGTGTTGTACCGGTGTTCAAAAAAGGGGATAACACATTGCTTCCAAATTACCGGCCCATATCCCTGATAAGCTCTGATTGTAAGCTCATGGAGCACATAATTGCTAACTACATAGTTGGTTTCCTAGATAAGGGCAACATCCTTTCCCCCTTCCAGCACGGGTTCCGGAGGGGCTTGTCCTGCACCACTCAATTAATTTCCACTATTCATTCCTTCTCTTCTGTGATTGATGTATCGGGCCAAATTGACGTAATATTCCTTGACTTAAGTAAAGCTTTCGATAAAATCTCTCACTCTGGACTAATATTTAAACTAAACAAACTCGGTTTTCCTTGCTCACTTGTGAAATGGATCATATCATACCTTGAACTTCGCGAACAATTTGTTGATTGAAATGGCTTTCACTCTGATACCCTCCCCGTTATTTCCGGCGTCCCCCAAGGCAGCGTGCTCGGGCCGCTGCTCTTTCTCATTTATATTAACGATATAACAACTTGTATAAACCAGGATGTGAATATTCGTCTATTTGCAGATAACTGCTTGCTTTTTAAAAACATTAAAAATGTTAACGATCAGGTCTCTCTAAACGAAAGTCTCAATGGCGTGCTCACATGGTAAAACCTGTGGGGCATGACACTAAACCCAGATAAAACAGTGTTCATGCGTATAACCAACAAAAAGAACCCTCTTGAATACCACTATACAATGAATAACACCCCTGTGAGTTTAACAAATAGCTTTAAATACCTCGGTGTAACGATTACTGGAAACCTGTCCTGGTCGGCTCATGTTGACAATATTTGCGCTTCGTCTAGAAGAAAACTGGGACTCTTATAACATAAACTTAAACACTCCCCGCCTAACATTAAATTGTTGGCCTACAATACATTAATCCGATCGCGCCTTGAGTACGCTTCAGTTGTCTGGGACCAGCATACAAAAAAGGTATTGGCGAGCTCGAACAAATTCAACGACAAGCTGTTCGGTTTATTTATAACCGTTATCAAAGACACGATTCCCCTACCACTCTAATGCAGAACAACGGAATTCTAACGCTAGAATCCCGAAGAAGAATCAACCGATTAAAATTCCTTGCCGACATTGGGAACCGCAAATTTCGCATTGACCCATCAATATATCTGACCTGTCTTTCTTCCCGGCCAACCAGGCAATACCACCCCTTTAAATTTACCCCACCTTACCACCCTACAAATTTACCACCCCTTTAAATTTACCCCACAAACAAATTAACAATTAACAAATTAATAAACAAATCGTTTATTAATAAACAAATAATTAATAAACAAAGAAATCTTTTAAATTAACAAACCAAAAAAATGAGAAAATCAAAAAGCCCAGAAAAGCGCCGCGGAAGCACAAATAAAAAATCGCAAAAACACCCTTACTTTGAAAGAAACCGTATTTGGCGGACTAACACCTTTAATCGTTATAATAGCGCAAGTGTACATCAATGTCGAAAAGAAACAGATGAAAACTATAAAAAATAAAAAGATGTATAAAAATAAAGTAACCCTATTTATCTGGATACATATGCCACATCTGGCTATAAAAAATCGCAGTCAAGAGAAGCGGCGAAAATTATAAACTTAGCTTTGCGTTTTATTGATTCTGTTTATTCCCGTCACTCTAGCGTACTCGATTTGCGTAATAGGGCAAACCTTCAGAAACTCAAGCAGCGCAGGGTCGTCTCTAGCCTAAATTTTCTTTACTACAGAAACTTAAAATTGTCGCGGGAATACTACCTCCAAGGGCCTTTCAGACGTTCAGCGAGAAGACATCATAGTAAGACTATTCGGCAGCCAATCAGCTGAATTACTATTCGAAAGTTTTCTTTGTTTCCTCGTGCAATTTCTTACTGGAATAAGTTAACTGAACGAACAGTGAACTCGGTATCGTTAGAAGAACTTTCTCCACGTAATGTAAATATGTGTTCTGGTTGAATCATCGTATTTTAAAATTGGAATACATTACGAATGCATATCCTTGTTCGGACCCCTTTGCGTCTATTACATATTTATGTCTTTTACTTATTTGTGTGGGGCGTTTTTAAACTACGCCAACCAATACTGATGTGTTTTTATGTTCACTCCTGCATGAGCCTGACCAGGTATCGGGCTCATGCAGGAGTAAAATAAATCGGTAAGTATCGGCAAATAAATAAAAATATCTGCCCATTACTCACGTAGGAAAGTCATTAGTAGCCAGTTCTCTGATTTCTGCACATGTTTTTGCCTTTTTTAAAGTCTCTCCTACGGAGATCGTTGATCTATAGATCTCTCGAACCCGAAGACAAAGCTGCGCTCCAAACAATGAGCATAAGAGCGGCTGATATATAAATTTCAGCCGCACTTACGAACACCAACTGCAGAAAAATCCAATGCGTGCATTACTCAAGATATTGGGTATCTGTATAGTACACTTTCGCCGCTACAAATTTTGTGTCAAGAGGGCAGTATCGGCCTAAGGCATTCGGAAACTTTTATCGGCCAGAAATATCGGTCGATTCCGAAAAATTTGGTGCATACAAGTTTTTAGTGCATGACCCATTGCTTCTAAGCACATGTTGGGGAACAGTTTCGAAGACGGTAACGCATATTTTCAGAGATTCAAATGGGTTGCAACAATGCGGGTTCAAATGAGAAGGGCGCTTTGGGAGCGGGTTGTAACGGGAAGGGCGTTTTGGGAACGGGCTGAAACAGGAAGCGCCCAAACGGGAAGGTCGTGTCGGGAACGGGCGCACACGGGACGGGTCAAGCGGGAAGGGCGTTTCGGGAATGGGTTCAAACGGGAAGGGGTCAAACGGGAATGGGTTCTTTCGGGCTACACCCTCCACGCTCTGCTTGCAACGCACGTGGAGTAGGGAAACGCGGTTCTATAAACGTTGAAGTAGGGCGCCTCGATTAACGCGCGTCTTCGCCGTACGGCAGCGTTCGCATCGAGACACCCGGTTTGGAGAAGTGGAACGCGGGAAATTTAAAATGATTTAAGCAAACCTTTGGCGTCTTTACCTTGGGAGTAGCGCGACGCAAGAGGAACAACATGAGAGGTGAGCGGGAAAGCGAAGGGAGGCATTTACTTCGCAAAAGCCGATAAAGACTATCGTCTTTTGACGACATTTGCAACGAAAGTAGCCGATACGCGGCCAATTTTTTATTTATAGATCAGAGGCTGATGAATGGGCCTCGCCCCGTGGAAGGCATCCCTAGTCCTGGATGCCTTGACTTCGACTGGCTGTCCTTGCTCGGGTCTCCAGTTTGAGCTGGGTATCCGGGTCTGGGCTGGACAGGGAAGCCCTCCGCTGCTCGTAGGTGGGGTCGGGAAGTGTGGTCAAGTCCTGAGTACGTTGGCAGCCCCCATACTATATGGCGGAGGGTGCCCGGCTGGGGACAGTGCGCTCAGGGGGAAGTGGTGGGGAAGATGAGGTGGAGGCGGGTGGGATGTTGATAGGTATTCGTCTGGAGCCGCCGCCAAGTCGTAGCTTCCTCTTTGGAGAGGCGCCAGTGTGGTGGTGGGAGGCGAGGGCGAGTTTGCACGTAATGGGCGAGAATCTCCGTGTAGCCACTCAGTGGGTGGGGTTGATCTTGAGCAGGTAAACATTGACCACCGTCGGCAATGGCTCGGTGTATCAGATCGCGAGCCGCGGCGTGAGCCGCTTCATTGCCGGGGATGCCGGTGTGTCCAATAGCCCAGACGATGTGGATGTCAAGGGTCGTTGAGCAGTTTTGAGGATGAGTAGGGCTGATGAAGAAATTCGGCCAATCTGGTAGTTTCGGCAGGCTGTCTGCGAATCAGTGAGGATAGTGACTGGTTTAGGGCGGGAAGTGGTGGCCAGGGCAATGGCTATTTCTTCGGCGACATCGATTTAGCTTGTGGTAGTAGTGGCGGCGATGATAATTAATTGCAGTACGGTGCTACTCTGACAGGATGTAAGCAAAGCGCGCTCATCCCACAACACACGCTTCCGTTACATGGCCATTGTCCTCAGCTGCTTAAAAAGTTTCAACGCCTCGATGATTCTGTCTTCGCCCGACGGAGTGTCGATGCTTCTGGTGTTACCTCCCGGCCTTCGGGCGAAGTGATGGGCGCTCGGCTGGAGCCTGTCCTCTTCGTGAGCGTCTCCATACAGCAGTCGGGACGAGTCTGCAGCCGGCGCTGGGGCGACCGGGGGCTGCACGAGCGGCACGTGTCCAGAAGCTGCAGGAGGAGGCCTGGGAGGTACTCCGCCCAGAGTGTACGGCCCCGGTCTCGGAAAGTAGAAGTAGCCCGGGTCCACGAACGCCGGCTGGATCACCACGCTGGGCCTGCTGCTGGGACACGACGTGTGGCAGTTACACAAGTGATGCAGGCACGGATTTTTTTTAATCTGGCGATTTTCTAGAAATTAAATGGCCGCAACAAGACCCAACTCATGTTTAAATTCTGGTGTATGAAATTTTTTAGCATGAAGTTGAAGAAATAAAACGCATTTGTTAGTGCGGTCACTGACCTACTTTTCGTATTGTTCAAAAATTCGCTTTCGCGTGTGTGCGCCGTGCGTTCCTCCAGATGTCCGTGCTTGTAGACTCAGTCAGCGCAGCGTTTTCAAAGTTAACAAGCATAAACTAGACCACAAGCAAACTCTCGTTAAGCTCTCACAAACGATTGGGAAGTTTTTTCCTGGAACAGTGTGATAATATGACAGTGCATTTAAATTGCCTCCGTCATGTCCGAAAAATCAGACGTCAGCTGTACCAGAGTCCTTGAAGGACTCTGTACTAAAATCGGTTCCGGAACGGCAATCGTAAGTGTTCTGCCACAAGTCCTCGGCTTTTATAGGAACGTAAAGTAGCAGGATTTGACGTGTGACGGAAGAATAATTCGTTTTTTTCTCCGCATTCTTGTATTTGGTACAACTTCATGCTCATCAGCTTTACACGGAATGAACAATAGGAAATCTTCGCCATTTTTCTGTACATTTAGGCGTCAGGCCTTTCGACACATATGCGGTGCTCAGACAAAACAGCACTGGAGCCGCTTGAATTCCGCAAGTGCCGTTGTACCAACCTTTGCTTGATAAACCCTTTTAAGTAATGTCTTTTTTCTGGTCCGCATGTAGATCTGCGCAGGATTATTGACTCCTGTGATGGATGATTGCTGTTACTAAATTACAACACTTGATAAAATGACACCGCACATGGTGACTTCCTCGAATGATTACAACGCAATAAAACATACACTGCGTAAGTCTGTGCGACACACAGTTTGGCATGAACTACTACACTCATTTTTTTGCCGTGAAATCATCCAGTCTAGCAAGAATCGTGTGAGCAGTATACACGAGTACTAACGCTTTTTTTAGATCGACAGTTATTGAGCAAATGAATAACGTGCAGCGCCAAACAACGAAACAGAAATGCTACAATTGGGGGCATTTTATTTGCACTCTGAGTAAGAATAGCGGCGCTTACAAAGCCGCAATCCAATTTTATGAAGCCGCAGAGGAAATTCCCTAAACGCAGGTTTTAAGCCGGTAACCCGCCTTCTCACAAAAGCTGCCGCACAATCTCTACATTTCAGAGACCCACTATGCTCGGGAGCAAGTTAAGACCGGCAATAGCTCACGTATGATATCCATCCGGCTAAGCAACACACCCGGATGTCAACGGGAGCGCGTTTTCAAAGGAGATTGCTATGAATGCGTGATATCGTCTGCCTTTCCTCGCGTAGTTTGTTTGACGTCGCTGCAGTAGTTTATAAGTATACTAAGTAAAGAAAATCATGTAAACGGCTCGTGCCGTGCTCAAAATATTCCCAGTAACGCGCTACCTGCGCCGTGCGGAGTGATGAAGCACAGTGGCAACTTTTAACTTGTATCCGAGTGTAGTCGAGGTGGTCGTGTAATATGCTGGGCAACAATGGCCGAGCTACGGCACCTTCGGTACAGGAGGCCATGTCCGCTGTCGGTCCGGGGAATCATGTCCGGCAGCGGGTCGTCCTTCGGCTCCGTCCTGCCGTCGCTGACGTCGCTGTCCGGATCGCCACCGCGCTGGCCGAACAGGTTCGACAGAGGGTTCCGCAGCCGGAGCCCGTCGAACAGTTGGCCGCAGCACGGGGCGAGCAGGGACACGGCGAAGAGGATGGCCTGTCGAGAGACGAAAGCATATTTCGCCACCAATCTGCGCACGTTGCCGCTTGTTTTGTTCCACAATGGCGAGTTTGCAACTGCAGGTAAATGGGCGCCACAGTTGAGACAAAGCACCAGCCAGCTACATTTACGGGGCACGAGCCGAACATCCAGCACGAGCGTGCTGGCTAGCGTGCTCTGGGCACAAACTCGGAAATCTGTTGCAGTCACTTATTCGCATTCTTCGGCCAAACGAAAAGCTGCAATCTTTAGGCCTTTGAGCGAGCAAAAAGCTCGCACATGTGAGAGAGACTTCGTCGTGCAAGACGGCGCCTTGAACTGCCTAGATGAGCAAGAAAAGTTGACCAAAGTTCACGTGTAAGGTTCTTCTGGAAATGCTTGAATTCATGATATTCATACGCCAGCGCAGTTTCATTTTTGGAACACACTGCTTTTAAGGTTAGAAAACTTTTTTTTGCTTTGTTGTCCTTTATGTTCTTTTTTTGTTTGTCCTATCCCGCTGTGTCTACTTATCCGCATGATGTTTTAAGGCTTTTCGGTAGAAATATTAAAAAACAAATTATTGTAGTAAAGCGTTTTTTTTTTTGTAGTTTCTCATCAAGTTGGGTAGCACTTACCGTGACATTTGAAAGTGAAAATTCTTGCGAATGAAATTTAGAAACCAATTATTAGTTTTTTAAGGGCACAAACCTATGTGATCCGCGGCGATTGGCCGCAGATTGGTTTGTGCAGCTAGGGCCGAGAAACTGCCGGCAAAGCTAGGTACGCCTGTTCACTCACTCACTCACTCACTCACTCACTCACTCACTCACTCACTCACTCACTCACTCACTCACTCACTCACTCACTCACTCACTCACTCACTCACTCACTCACTCACTAGTTCAATACAAAACGTATATACTCCAAAGTGTTCTTTTTTCTTTTAACGCAGTTTTGTATTTAAAATAATTCAACTCATTGAAAGTTGCAGATCCCGTTGGCGTCTTAGTTGAAACCGCAACTCCTCTGCAACGCGGGAATTTACTTACAAGAAATCGTACAAACCGCGGGCTTGTTTACAAAAACTGCGGCGTCCTAATTTGTCCCATTAATATTGCCCGTTTTTTATAGACTTCGTACTCGCAGAACTGACTCGCCCACCAGAGAAACATAAAACAATTCCCCCGCGGAACGCGCTTACCGGGAAGGTGTGCATCGCTTGGCCCTTCGGAGTCTGCTGGTGAGGTTGCCAGTACTGCGTCTCCCTTCTGCGCTGACTTTTAAAGGGACATTTGCGTTCCCCGCTCTTTCAACTCCTCCCTCCAATCGCGGCTGTACGAGGTTAGGAAATCGCCAGACAGCAGCGCGTGCTCCGATTACCGCGTTTTGGCAGTGACCCCGAAAGCAGCGCCTCTGCACGTATCTATCGGTCTGCCGTATATATGCCGGGAAAGGCGGCGGCTGTTTAAAGATATGAGCATAGGCAGTGTTTCTTTTTTGTCCCGGGTCGAAATTATTCCTGTTTCTTTGTTTTTTTTTTTTTTTTTTGAATGTTTTCGGTACACAGAGATAATTTGCTGATCAAGCAAACACAAACAAACAGCCTATTAGTGATTGTGGGGCCGCAAGGAACCATATGAGAGATGGCATTGACCCAGATGATAACTGCAAGCTGCAAGCGACGCTGGGGGTCAAGGCGACGGTACCGGAGCAGCAATTTGTCGAGCGTCAGCGTAAAATCAATCCAGAAATCAAGTTTCAGACATTGAAAATTTGAAGGTTAACCGTGCCGAAGCCACACCTGGGCCATGAGACGCGCGGCAGTCGAGGGCTTCGGGTCAATTTGGACCAGCTGGGTATCTTTAAGGTGCGCCTAAATCTCGATACACGGGTGTTTTCATTTTTCGCCTACACCAGCAAAACGGCAGCCGGGACCTAGCTTGCGCTCACCATTATCATCAGCACAGCGTGTTAAGCCGCGGAGCCACCGCGACGAGTAAGTTTCAAGCTCTGTCTTGACAAGAGCTGAGCCCGAAGATCTCGCAGAAGGCGTGGTATAGAACATGTAAACACAAGTATTTGGTACATAACTAGCACCTTTTCCCGCCTTCGTTCGTGCCGGATCGTGCGTGCAAACTCCGACGCACATATATGGGGGGCTCCTTAGCGGTGTAACATTTGGCACACGTAACCGAACTAAGCGAGACTGTATAGTTTCAAGCCGCAGTTGAAGCCAGTGAGTACATCATAAACGGCCCCGTCCTTGAAGACTCCTTTCTTCAACTGCTTACGTGGTAACTTTTCAATGCCTCAGTCGAACCTGGAACATATACTTTATAATTGTCAATGCTTGAATGTGGGCTAGTAAAAACAGCGCAGATGGAGACAGCGCTAAGGAAGAAGGGCGCCCGACTATATGGCGGTCCTGTATCCAGCGCTAGTCACGTCCTGTGCCTTTCTCCCTTTGCCTCCTGTCCCTAGCTGCGCTGTTTTTATACTTTATATACACCAATCTGCTCGGAACTAAATTACGCGTGCTTTAATGAGATCCAAATCTTACTTGCCTAATCAAGATAATGGAATCGGTACAAAGCCGCTGTGCCCTTTTCCTTTATAAGGACCATTCTCATACATCAAGAGTAACAGATCTTAAACGCACGATAAACCGTAACAGAGTGGATCCCTAGAGAAGGCAAGCGTTGCAGGGGGCGGGAGAAAGTTAGATGGGCAGATGAGATGAAGAAGTTTGCAGGGATAAATTGGTCGCAGTTAGCACAGGACCGGGGTTATTGGAGATTAATGGGAGAGGCCTTTGCCCTGCAGTGGGCGTAGATAGGCTGGTGATGAAACCGTGCTCGCCTTCCTATTCGTAAAAAAATCCCCCCCCCCCCCAAACACACAACCACACTCTGGTGGTGGGTCTTCTATGAGCTACACTAATCCCTTTTTGCCATGTATTCGTGATTCATGATATCACAAGGTGTAAAGTGGAGCGTCGATACCTGCTTTCACACTTTTGGCATTTTCTGTGTTGTGAGTGGTATGTAATCCCTTGTTAATTCGAACTGGGATATCTCTAAATATTGGTTAAGTCGAAACTTTTTTTTTTTCTCGCAGTGCATTTGCCTCCAATAGGCCCTAGGTAATTTACCCCCTTTATCTCAAAACGTTTTTTTTTCGGGGAACCACGGAGATTTCGAAATGTTGGCAGACAGGACACAAGGCGAAGTCCACTACAGGCAGCTCATAAGGTCTCTGTTCGAACAATTAGCTCCCGCTAAGTGCCGAACGCGGTCGTGAACGGCAAATTTGCGCTGAATACGCGCTTACGAGGTCGCGATGTCCACGCTATACCGGAATACTGTCCGACGCCTACACCGTTGAGCAGAGGTCGGCGGACTCACTCATGAGTCCACTCACTCAGACCCATTTGGACTCAAACTCACACGTGAGTTTGAGTTTGAGTGAGCGCGAGGCTAGTGTAGCGTGGTGAGTTTGAGCATGAGTGAGCTTGAGCCCGACTGAGTTTGAGTACGCCTGAGACCGAGTGAGTTCTGAGTCCATTTTGAGTTTTGAGTACATTTTGAGTTTGAGTACATTTTGAGTTTTGAGTACATTTTTAGTTTGAGTACGTTTTGAGTGCCGAGTTCATTTTGAGTGTGAGTACATTTTGAGTTGGAGTACATTTTGAGTTTTGAGTACATTTTGAGTACTGAGTACATTTTGAGTTTGACTACATTTTGAGTTGTTAGTACACTTTTAGTTTGAGTATATTTTGAGTGCTGAGTTCATTTTGAGTTTACAGTACATTTTTAGTTTTGAGTCCATTTTGAGTTTCAGTACATTTTGAGTTGGAGTACATTTTGAGTTTTGAGTGCATTTTGAGTTTGAGTACCTTTCGAGTACTGAGTACATTTTGAGTACTGAGTACTTTTTGAGCTTGAGTACATTTTGAGTTTTGAGTACATTTTGAGTTTGAGGACATTTTGAGTACTGTAAATTTTGAGTTTGAGTACATTTTGAGTTCTGAGAACATTTTGAGTTTGGGTACATTTTGAGTACTGAATACATTTTGAGTTTGAGTACATTTTGAGTTCTGAGTACATATGAGTAGCCTAGGAGGCAGATATGGTTGGCGGTTAGGTTCATGTGCCGCTTTGGGCTCGCAATTCAGGTTAGCTGCGGGTACGGCAGCATTCGCGATGCGCATGATCGGTTGGTGAAGAGGGAGGGGGGGAGGGGGGTGTCTGATTTAGCGGCTGGGCGTGTGAATAATAATCGACTGGTAAGGTGATAAAAAAGGGTTATCGCACCTTTTCCTCTTGATGGATCCTCTAAGAAGGTGGGAGAGGGTGGTGAGAAAGCACACGACGGCGCTTTCTTGCTGGTTGTTCGCCTGGTTCTGTTAACGGTTTGATTTGCTTGGGTCAAAAAGGAAGAGGTGAGCACCGGGTGGAAGGGTCGGCGGCTGTCCCCTCCGCTGTTTCAAATGAGTTGTCAACTAAACTGACTGGGCGAAGCCCTTTTAGATAGAATAATGACCGCATTATGAGATAGATTGCGTAAAAATTCAAACAGGTGTCGCTAAGGCGTGTAAGATATTAAGTTAAAGGTCCCGATTAATGGAATCAGGCGAGGTAAATTTAAAAAAAAATACTTGTGTGTATAGTCATCAGACAGTCATAATAAGTCGTAGATTGGGTTAAAATTCAAAATGATGCCACGAGGGCGTGTGGGGATCATATTCAAGCTCTAGATGAGGGGAATTACATGGGACAAAAATGCGTTATGGTTATATTATAACCTAGTCATGGCTAGTCATAGATTGGGTTAAAATTCAAATTCATAGCTCTAGGGCGTGTGGCGTATGAAGTTAAAGGTCGCAATGAGGGAAATCACGTCGGACAAATTCAGAAATGCTTCTTGATTATTATCATATGACATAGTCATAATAGGTCATAAATTGGGTTAAAATTCAAAATGATGCCACTAGGGTGTGCGGGGCATCAAATTGAAGGTTGCGATGAGGGAAATCACATGCGACGAAAATGCGGTATGGCTATATCATGAGATAGTCATGGTTCGTAACTGTTTGGGTAACATTCAAATTGATGCCACTAGAATGTCTTGGGTATCAAATTAATGGTCTCGATGATGTGAACCACGTAGGACAAATACAAAAATGCTTTTTGTTTATAGTAATGAGACAGTCATGGCGAGTCTTATATTGGGTTAAGATTTGAAGTGATCCTGCTCGGGCGTGTAGGGTATCAAATTTGCGATCTTGATGAGGGGAATCACGTGGGACAAATAAAAAAAGGCTTCGTGGTTCTAATCATGAGATAGTCATGGTGAGTTACAGATTGGGTTAAAACTCAAGATAAGGACGCTAATGCAAATGGGGTATCAAATTCAAGGTTTCAATTAGGGGAATCACGTGGGGCATATATATAATGCGTCCTGCTTACAGTCATGAGGGTCATGGTTGTAGTCAGATTTGATTAAAATTCCAAATGATCCTGCTAGGGCGTGTGGGTTATCAAATTAAATGTCTCATTGAGGGGAATCACGTGGGACAAATATAAAAATGCTTTCTGGTTGTAGGTATGAGATAGCTGTGGTGAGTCATAGATTGAGTGAAAATTTAGAGTGACGCCAATAGGTTGTTGAATAACAAGTTAACGGTCTCGATGAGGGGAATCGCGTGGAATAAATACAGAAATGCGTCCTCCTTATCATCATGATATAGACATGGCTAGTCAATGATTGGGTTAAAATTCAAAGTGATGCCGATAGGGCGTGTACGGTATAAAAATATTGTCTCGGTGAAGGAAGGTGGATCGGATGCAACCATCGGAAATCATGGCACTGAATAAGACTTTTTTGTTTAAATGGTCATTATTTAAAGTCATATTCAGTGCCCGATAGATATAATTGTACTCGTTAATTGTTGGCACGCCATTTTGAAAGCGTGGTTGGTTCGACACATTGCAGCACTCAACATCCGTCAACAAGCCTGCGTTCCCATGAAACAGCTTAGGAACGGCTGATATGCCTCCTACGTATTCGCTAAGAAGTAAGTAAGTTGGCGCAATCAGCGAATGCCTTCGATCATGCGCGCGATAGTGCAAATTTACAAGCATGGCTTGCTGCTGTCGGTGCGCGAACGTGCTAACATTTAATACGCGCTCCCATACTTCCTACTGAGTTGGTTCTTAAACAAGGAAATGAAATACTCCTTTCGTAGACATGCGTGCTCATAAAAGTAAAATATTTGCCGCCTCATAACACTATTTCCTGCTGCCAAACAGGGGCAACTTATTTGATACACCAAGATTTCACGGCTGTTTGCTTGCTTAGAAGAACTTTAGCGTTTCAGTGGCGGGTGGGAACCGCGAACAGCTATTTCTTGACACGACCGGGCGTTCTCCGCCACCGTGACGCTTTTATTTCGCTTTCGGCTCAACTTTTTCGCATACTCGAGCTGCAGCATAGGTGTCCGGATGATTTTTGTCGGCTTCCCGTCGATGAGATGAACAGAACATACCTCCAGAGAAAAGAACGTGCGATAGGGATTGAACATGAGGGTGAAAGAAACAGTGCTTCTGGAAGGAGCGTAGGACCACACGTATTCTGGCAAATTTTCTTGGTTCGAAGTCTTTCCGATACAGCATGGCGACCAATTCGCGGCGGTCCTCAAGGGGCGCAGGAAATTTGTGCAGCGAATAGATTCCGCACAGGCAGACACTTCTTTTGTCGTGGTGCACTTCACACGTTTGTTGCACGAGCCCTTTGCCCTAACGCTGATTGTTGGTGCAGCCAACAATGGCGTAATCACGTCCGGACGAGTAGCTCCTGCACATTGCCAAGTAAAGGCATCACGGCAACCTGCGCCCAATTAAGAAAATAAACATCAATTGGGGATGAAAAGTCGGGTGTCCTGCTTGCACAGTTAAACGTAGCCTCACAGGCATGACAAAGCGCTTCAGGACAAAGCGCTTGTGGGGTGGCCCGCCGCGTTAGCGGGTTGAGGGAAGAATTTATGGGCAAATCTGACAGCTGTGGAACGCTTTGAACGTTCTCTTTAAAGCCCTGTTGAACTTGGCGCTGCTGACGTACCAAATAAATGACACTTAACCGATTTTCGATGCCGCCTGGACGTCTGATATTCACGCGCGGCAAGGAGCAACAGCGTGGGACTGCGACGTTGTCTGCTCGCCCCGATGTCTTGCAAGAAATGCCCGACAGGTGGTGCCTCGATCGTTAGAAAATGGCCGACCCGGTAAAATTCTAGACTATACAAGTTCTAGAAGCGGGGTACAGTGAGCAGGGGTTGGCTGCGCATGTTGGCCCATCCCGACATTAAAAAAAGTTTCCCCGATTTTCATTTCCATTTTGCCCCTGCGGCTGTTCATCAGCGATGTTTTGGTGGCTGCGCGGGCTTTTTTCCAGACATAGCGAGCCGCAGGGTGTCGACCAAGCCACGTTTTAAAGATTGCCTGGTCAAATGCCGCAAGCACGATTGATCCCTCTGAAGCACCAGATGCGGGTTTTTGAATTGCACGGGCACTTGGTAAAGTAGGACGTTTATTCTACAGCACAGCCGTCTCCGAACACCGATCCGGGAGCCAACGATGATGATGGTCAGTCCCGAAGAAGACGAAGTGTTCCTCGAAGTGTTTGTTGATGGGGACAATGGGGAAGTGAAATAAATGAAATTTAGCGCTTCGGTGCTTCGCCCTTATAATATTGCC
Source organism: Haemaphysalis longicornis (assembly GCF_048455015.1). Lineage (NCBI taxonomy): Eukaryota > Metazoa > Arthropoda > Arachnida > Ixodida > Ixodidae > Haemaphysalis > Haemaphysalis longicornis. Next base: position 2,721,312 of record NW_027526335.1, read on the forward strand.
GTCCTACGAAACTGAACCTGCCATTACTAAGTAGCATGTGTTCGCTTTGGCTACACGCGAATCCCGACACGGAAATCAATAATTGTAGAGCGCCGATGAGCTTACGACACAACTCCGAATTTTTACTTATGAAGTGAGTGCACATAATGATGTTAGGATGCGGTCATTGCCCGGTTTAAATTTTCTCCCTCAAACCCTTCCGTTTGACACACAATTCCTTTTGTGCTACCGTTCTAGCATCTGCGATAAATTTTTTTAGCGCCTTTTACGACTTGCATTCATGGCCCCATAATTTATCAATATAGGCCAACTTGCTTTTACGCAGACTGCAGAGGCATTCGCTGCCCAGGGTCCACTTCCAGTCCCATGGTCCTGTAGACGCATCGCGACGTCGCTGGGGCTCTTCGACTGTCTATCTCGGACGCGTATTCCCAAACCATATCCCGTATGGGCCAAGGCCGACCACACCCCCTTCAAACGGCGACGTCATAGCGTGAAGTCACTTTCTCTTCATGCGTGACTTCATGCGACGTGTTTTTTTTTTTTTTTTTCGCTCGTTTTGGGCGGCGGCCGATGGTTTCGCTCCGTGCCTGAGGCTGCGGCTGCGGCGCTAGGGAGCTGACGCACATTTAGTAGAAGTTAAAGGCCCAACCACATGCAGCGTACTTTCGGCGTTTTCTCGCGTGGCGACGCGAGCTGACGCGCGAGCAAACCTAACGTCTACGCTCGCCAGATACCGGCGTCGACGCAGCGCGAGAAAGCAGCGGAAAGCTGGCAGCAGCGGTCGGGTTTCACGTCCTTCTTGTGCTTTGGGTTCATTCCTTTCAGCAGAAGAGAATCAATTTCTTTTTAACTTGCGGTTATCGGCTGCCTTGAGACAAATTTCAAGCTATTTCTGTTCGAAAGCGCTCATTCATTTGTGGCTTGTTTGGTTTTCATCGGGGAGATCGGGTATTTGCGATAGCTTTTTTTGAGTTAAATAAGGGGCCTCTGGCTACGTCGCTTGTAGTATTAGCATGATGGGGCTTGGCTGCAAGATTAGTGCGTGGCGACCAAGCCTTATCAACGCCAGAATGCTATAGCGGCGCATGCCATTCCGTTCGTTGCTACCGTGGCTTGCGTAGGGGAGACCGAGGTTTTGCGATAGCTTTTCTTGACTCAAATAAGGAGGCTGTGGTTGCATCACTTGTAGTAATAGGATAACTGCCCTCGGATCCAAGATGGGTGTGGGAACCTAAGCCCGAGGGACAATGACCTCCATGCAGAGAGGGGCGACCGTGGAGATCGCTAGCTTTAAAGGGACACTGAAGTGATTTGTAAACAATGCGGGATTACGAGCGCAAATTGTAGTCCGGAGTCCCTAGGCCCTGTTTCGACCACTCTGAGCGCGTTTACGCGAATGTATTTAGTAGAAAAATCAATTCGAAAATGCTGTCCTCCTCTCTGCACTCTCACCCATTTTCTTTGGCGTTTTCGTGTGACGTCAGCAGGAGAGGAGCTGGCAATTGGCTGCGCTACTGCACGGCTCGCCGATCTTCCGCGACCGAGTCAGTCGGCCCAACGTTTAGTCCGCCGCCCGCTGACGGGTCATGGCAATACGCTCGATCAGTTGAAACTAAGCCACAACACGTTTGTGAATGGAAGAATGTGCCTTTCTTTACTTCGTTAGTTTGTACTCTGTATCTAGCTCCAAGTCAAGGTCGCTTCACACAAGCGCTGCACAAGCGACGCTTCGCTGACTGGTACGCCAGTAGGAAAATATAAGGCCTCTTGAAGGGGTAGAAGAGTCAGCGAAGTCAATATAGGTACTAAGGAAATAAAATCAACTGATATTTTTACCATACAGCGTAAACTAGGGTGCGGGAAGCACTTTTTTGCGCTGGGCGAACGAGCACAGCGGTCAGCAGCACGACTACGCATCTGCGAACGCTTTTCCGTCTACGAAATGCAATTGCTCGACGTGAACTATTGTGGAAACTCGGGGGACGCTTACTGCACGAGCGCAATACAACAAATAGTCACCTAAGCTGCTTGAAATACTAAAACTAAATGAAAGTGTAAACTGGTTATACATTATATACCTTATATTTCCACCTCCCGCAGCGTTCTCGTCTGTGGCCGTGTGGTTTAGTGCGCTAGGTATATCATCGCAAGTGTTTTGCCCGTCACAAGTTTGAATCCCCGCGGGCACAAGCTTTTTTTTTTTATAAGGTAACTTTTTCGTTTTTCGCTGATGTTTTCTATACTGAGTTCGCCTTTTTTTGGGCCGCAACGTTCACTGCTCCACGAACTAGTCCGCAGAACTCGCGCAGCCTGGCACTGGCACGCTAGCGAGTTCTCGTTGGCATGCTGTTGCCATAAGCACCAACTGCTTGTGGGCAGTGGGCACAGGCCAGAATCAACAGACCCTTGGCCTGGTGCGAACACGCTTTTTACGATACAGGCATGAGTGAGGCAAGCTCCAAATATGGGTGAAAAGCGCATGCATTTGTGCGTCTGCGGGGACGCGGAAGGCGTTTCATGCACGCGTAGGCCTCGGCTAGTGAATGCTACAATTCCAAGCCGTCCTGGGAGGCTTATCTTATGCATTTTACAGCCGACAACATGGCAGAAGCGCGGTACTACGATCACTGGGATATTGAGAATGCCCATCCAACGACGCCATCGGATGTCGAACATGTTGTTTTACAGAACCGAAACCGAAACCGAAACTTGTTTGATTGCTAACCTTCGGCATCGTCCAATCACGGTGCCCCCTCCTCTCAACGTCACAGCTTAGTTCGTGCGGCCGCCGCAAACCGCGCATGGTAGTTTTTCTTCTTTCGCGCTTTGTAAAATAATTACCGATTTGTCAACCGGATAAACGATGAAAAGTGTGCTAATTCGAGCCAGTCTATGCAGTGCAAGCAAAAACGGGAGCTTGACAAATTCACTTCAGTGTCCCTTTAATGGCGATTATGAGAAGGAAGAAGCACCTGGAGCTAGCTGTGGTGTAGTGGCGCCCTCTAGTGGAGCGCCCGCTCACTGTGTGCGCTTGGTTGTATGAATTGTAACTAGATGTCGTTGCTGTGGACGCACGTGACGGGTCACGTGCGTATGCGTCTCGGTGCCGTCTTGTTGAACAATAAACGCTCTCTTTGGGTTCTGGTCTTGGTACAAGCAGGCCGCACTCTTTCTTCTTGGGCTTGTGGGTGGGCCCGGCGGCCGGCCTTCGCTCCCGTCGCTGCCGAGGCCGCTCGCCGTCGCCCACGACACAACATCTTTTTGGCGACGAGGATGGGATGCTTTTCTTCTGCTGCGACGACATCGTCGACGGGTCCGGCAGAATGAAAACGTGAGTGCGTTTGACCTCGCTCGAGTGTGACTGTCCGGCGCGTCTGGCGTCGCGAGGCCTAGCGTTCTTTGTGCTGACGCTTGTCGAACCGTCGTTTAGGCCTCGCCCTACTTCGTTCTTCTGCTTCTGCTCCTGCATCTCTCTCCTTCCTGCTTGGCAGCATGGGCCTCTTCGATAACCTGCCCGTTTTCCTCGAATTGCCGGGGCCGCCTCCGATTCCGTGGCATAACTGGAAAAAATTGTTTCAGGCCCATCTCGAGGCGGCTGGCGGCAGCGACTGGAATGACGGACGACGCGCGTCGGCGCTCGTCAGTGTTTTGGGTAGGGAGGGGCAACGAAGGTATTTTGCTGAGGCGGAGCAGGACGAAGCAAGGAGGGACGCCGCCAGTAACGTGACCGACGCTCATGTAACCAGCCCTATCGTGACCGACTCCGCGACCGACTGTAGTGTGACCGCATCCTCGGCTCCGGCCATTTCGAAATTCGACCAACTTTTGGAGCAGCTGGACCGGCTCTTCGCTGCGTCCACAAATACGCTTGTTGAACGACATGGATACGTAAAAGGGCAGCAGAATCGGACAATTTCCTGCCTCATGTTCGGAATCAGGTCTTCACGAAGCAGCATAAAGCTAAACAGTACTTTGACAGAAGGAAAGGTGCGCAGCCGACCCGCATAAAGGTGGGAGATGTCGTGAAGGTAAAATTCCGTAAGCAAGGATTTCTGAAGTATAGTAAGCCGTTGACAGTGCAAGCTCAGGTTGCACCTTTCACCTTTAAGCTCAGTGATGGAAAGATCTGGAACGCTTCGAAACTCACAGTCGTTCCGAAAGGAATTGAGATTGGCTCGGCACCGTATTCCTTTGAAAATGTTGAACTCTCGTCGAGGCATAAAGAGTTTTTGTACTCTTTGTCTAACTTGGACATTTGTGACAGTCAGTCCCCTAGTCTACAGTTGTCAGAAGGGACAAGCCCCAGGGTTCAGACAGACCCTGATCTGTCGGAGGTTTCTACCAGTGCAAGGTCTGAATCCGTTGTCCCTCGGGAACCATTAGAATGTCAGGAAGAAAATAGTGAACAAATAGATCCAAATAACCATGTAGACAAAACAAGGTAAAATGAGGGGGCGTCTGGATCGTCAAATAATGCAAGTTCAACGTCTACGCGTCCGCGCCGTAAGACTAAGCAGCCGCAGTGGCTTCGCGAATATGTGCGGTAGGGGGTATACGTACGGTTCATGCTTTGCGTCATGTTGGACGTGGCATGTCTGTGTTGAATCGTATATCATCATTGAAAGTGTTTTGGACGGGTTTTTTTTTTTGGGACTTTATAGAACTGTCGTGAGCGAAAATGTTTTTTTGGACGGGTTTTTTTTTTTTTGGGACTTATAGAACTGTCGTGAGCGACTGATAGCCTGTTGTGTGAGTCAAGTGAAAGGAAGATGCAGACATTCTTCAAAGCACGGGAGAATGATGTGGAGTGTGCATTTAAGATGCTGTATGTATTTCGCAGAGTGTGCGAACTTCTTTTGCACGGGGAGATGATGTGGTGTAGTGGCGCCCTCTAGTGGAGCGCCCGCTCACTGTGTGCGCTTGGTTGTATGAATTGTAACTAGATGTCGTTGCTGTGGACGCACGTGACGGGTCACGTGCGTATGCGTCTCGGTGCCGTCTTGTTGAACAATAAACGCTCTCTTTGGGTTCTGGTCTTGGTACGAGCAGTCCGCACTCTTTCTTCTTGGGCTTGTGGGTGGGCCCGGCGGCCGGCCTTCGCTCCCGTCGCTGCCGAGGCCGCTCGCCGTCGCCCACGACACAACACTAGCCACCCGCGTGATCATCGGCACCGATGGTGATGATGTCATCGGTGCAACTGCGATGATGATACGAAAGTTTCTACAATGGGTGCGTAAGAAACAAGCGTTACCAGGGCTGAAATTTCTCAAACACGACCAAAGCAAATCACTCGTCAATATTCGTTGGCAGCCTCTGTTAGGGTACCAAATTCTTGGCACCCGCGTCGCCTCCTGGCGTCGTCGAGTGGTTGCACGCTTGTGTGCTGGCGTTTTGTTTTGAAAGTCAATGGTTCGAATCTTGGCAAAACCTCGTTTTTTTTTTTTTTTTTGAAATGAGGGTTTCACCGGCTTTTCTTTTTTTTTTCAAGGCAAACAAAGGGGGCCAGAGACAAGCATATCGGGCCAGCAGGAGCGGAACCCTGATTGGTCCGTTAAAATGACGTCACACACACACACATTAACCGGGTGTGACGTTAAATTTTTTTTTCTCGCCAGGGCAGTCATTTGGCAGCGTGAGGCGTGAGTTCAGAGGACGGTTCTCTGTTCTGTGGTTCATCCTCTGTGCAACGCCAAGCAGCCAGGTTCGAGTGATGTCATTACGCGGAGTTTTAGTTGGCGACAGCCAACTCAAATTCATGTGCAGGTTGCGGCTGCGCTTGTTGCCGTTTGTGGAGACATGTACATTTAGCTTCCGTGGCCACAACGCACCCCGGCTGTCCGAAGCCGTGTCGCGCTTGCGTTGCCGGCCGGCAGATTTCGCCGTTCTCTATGTTGGGGGGGGGGGGGGGGGGGGCGAACGATCTAGACCGGACCGGCGCAGATCCGCAGCGGATATGTGACAGCATCAAGATGTGTACAGAAGAAACACTCGCACTATTTTGTTTGTGTGTCAAGGCGGGATGGACATCAAATGTCGCCCTATTTGTGTTGCCGGCCCTGGTGACCCAGCTGCAGCGCGAGGTGGCCCCTGCCGTGTACGTCTTCACGGTGTTGCCTCGTTGCTTCCAGTCGGCAAGCGCGAGTTCCACTCGTCGCTTGCTGAACAGGAAGCTAACGGCCACCCTGAAGCGTATGCGGGACGTCTACATACTGAACGCCGAGGTAACAATGGACGAGCTCGTATAGGCCTACGTGTATGGTTTTGTACTCTAGTGGCTACGTATAACTATATTTCTAACGTGGCCTTAAAAATTTATAAATTGTACACAAATTTAGTCAGTTTTGCGTGGAAGTATGTGTATAGAAGGCACCATTCTGTTGTAAAAACATGTTGACCGACCACGTGCTTCGCCTGCGACGTCGCTGTGTTCTCGAAATGCATGTTATCAAACTTGCCGTACCCCCTAGCGTTTGCACTGAAGTACGTTTATAGAGTCGGAAATAGGAGCTAAAAGTCCCACTTTGTATGAAACTTTGGAGAAGTCCACCTTACAAAATTAGTAATGGCAGAGTGCCACTAAATGTTTGCTACATGGTTTAATACCCCGGCTACATTAGGGTCCGAATGTTATTTGAACCAAATGGGGTGCTTCGAATGTCATTCAGCATCCGCCGTGCTACGCTACAATTTCGATGGTATTTGAAAGATTTCCAATTGCTCGCCGTGCTGTAGTGGCACTGTTGTCGCCCCGTTCCGTTTTCGTACAATAATACAACGATCAAATTTAGGAGCAGTCTAAGGCAGTAAAACGATGTAAAATTAGAAGAGGCACCAGTTTTTACTCTAATGTGGCGGCTGCCTTGCGTAGTTTTTTTTAAATGCGAATGCATTTCTTAGTCGAGCCATGTCAGGCGCCGTGCGGCGTCCACGCGCCCGCAGGTGTTATCTCTCCGCTCTCACCCCCTCTCCCATAACAACAGCTGGGAGCGCGCGCGCTCCTCCTCTCCCCTAGCAACCGGAGCAGGTGGTGCGGGCGGATCAGCGGCGAGTGAGTGGAGAGGGGGAGCGCGCTCGGGCGTGTGAGGGCGCTCGCATCGCGGGAGCTCGCCGGAGCTCCCGCGTGTGTGGGAGAGTGTAGGCGAGGGTAGGCGCGGTGCTTCGGTGCTTCTCCTCTCGACGCTCGCCCCACTCTCCCGTTCGCTCGGTCGCAAGTATATATAAACGAAATGTCTGCCGGCAACGGTACCTCGAGCAAGAAGTGTAATACAATCCAGTTCGAGCATTACACCTCTCGCTGGAGGTGACGTCACTGTAGTGGCTTCAACGTCATCTTCAACCGGAGGAGAAGAAGAAGCGGAAGACAAGGCTGCGAAGCGAAGAGCGCGTGATGCCGAACGCAAGCGCTTGAAGCGAGCTGCCGACGCCGAACTCCGTGCTCGGGAAGCCGCTGCGAAACGCCAACGCCGAGCCGAAGACCCCGAAATACGTGTTCGACATGTGCATTCGCATTTCCCCACGATTCCCTTCGGGGAGGTGGGGTGAATTTTTTTTCGTCTGACCCACTGGTTTTGAGAGTATTAAATATGTTCGTTTCATATTTTAAGTAAATCAGCAGTGAACAAAGTTCCACAAGCAAATATTTTGTTTGTTTTACGTACGGAATTATTTTATCTTTTATTTCCGATCGAAGACACTGCGTGCGAGTGCTAGAAATGGCATTTGAAATTTCAAATGTCTCTTTTGGTGCTTATTTGGCTCGAATGTTATTTGAGCCGAATGGCATTTCAAAACCTAGTGTAGCAGGGGCATAAAAAAAACTTATTTATGGCAGAGAGTCGCACTAAATGTTTGCATATATGGTTAAAAAAGAACTTAGTAGTGAGCCGATGCCTTCTTCGCATTTCCATGCGACAACTTTCCAGATAACTAAAACATGTTTATTTGAATTCGTATAAATACAGAGTAGGCCCCATTGCCAAGGTAGTGTGGCAACACTCCTATTAGAGCACATCTCTAGCAATAAGGGAAACACCAACTGCAGCCCAGGCGACACATTTCTCAACATGTCTTCAGCTGCCTCAGTGTTGCATTCACAGCTCAAAATGAAAGTTCTTGGAGCACCAGTGACTTGCCCAGTAACAGGCGCAGCAGGCAATGGGGATGGAGCATCTTCATGACAACAGGAACTTGCTGAATACAGAAAAATGAAACACATACAGCATGAGTGACCATACTGACAGGTAATAAACGAGTTTGTTCTCAGCTCGCAAAAAAGCCTAGCACATGTTTGGGGAGGGGGCGGGGGTAGTGCACATCCAACTGCAGGCAAAAGTGGCGACATTCCAAGGCACTGAAATTTTTTTAGTGCTTGTGAATGTTGTCTACTCCTAGCAAGCGAAAAAAAAAATGTACAGAGGCTGTAAGCGAGCCTTCACATCCGTCAACGGTAGTGAAACCCAAACGTCAAACTGAGCAGGCCACGAGTTCTTTTGTAGCATGCTTTGGCAGCATGACAAGCTAAGGAGGGTTGCAGCATGTAACTGAGGACAGCCAGGCTGTAATTGCGGGGAATAAATAGGCAAAATACGATGGTGCCGTTGTGTCAGGATTACGGTGCACATTAAATAGCCCCAGGTTGTCTAAATTAGTCCGTAGCCCTCCACTATGCTGTGCTTCATGGCCCAGGTGTTGCTTTTTTTTTAAGATTAGACAGCGTAAGCAAAAGCAGGCATTTTCTGTTGTACAGGAGTATCTGTCCCCACAGTTGGCCTCTTCTAGCACTGCTAGTTTAGCCGTGATCAATTGTAGAAGCACCGAATCCCCCCCCCCCCCCGCCTCGGCTATCCAAAAAGAACCCATGGCAGCTTGCTACCGAAGCGTGAGTGGACGGGGCTGCAGCACCGGGTGGGCCATTGTGGGCCGTGGCCCAGGGTGGAAGTCCTCTGGAGCTTAACGGGCTCAGGCAGGGTTGGGTATGCACCATCCCGGGGAAACGGGCACTGGATGAGGGGTGCAAGAAAACATACAGGCAGTCCAGAGCAACATTTTCAGCTCCGAAACAGGCTAAGTTGACGGCATGCGCGCACATAAGCATGATATAGAACACCGATTTCTGTGGCAGAATACAGGGCACTAGCTTTCATTGTCCCGTCACCTGTTGGTCCGCGGGTGCAAGCACCACTCCTACCAAGCAGAGGCATGGGCTTGAGTTGCAACATGCATGCTTGGGCCAACCTAGATGAACCACCCAGTCCAGTTTTCAGTCCAAAGATTACCAGCGCGGGATGACATGCAATTTGAATGCAACTGTAGTGCATACCATAATTACAACAACACATTTATTCCTAATGATACTGCCATCTTTTACCAAACAGGAATGTGCAGGCTGAGTTTTTTAAATGTAGTATGTTGTGCTGATTGAAATCTGCTAATACTAGCCCACCTCCTTGGTAGGAGCCTCCCTATCCGCCACCTGGGAGACGCGCTCTCTGAAGCAGGCAGGCTCTGCTAAGAGAAAAGTGTTCTGGCACACCGCCAGATGCAGCATAACACTGCAGCCCCTCACCCTCCGGATGGGAAGCCGCTCTTTCCAGCTCAGCCTTGGACGACCAGCGCCGACTGATCGACCGGGCAAGACGGATCGCAGCAGCAAATGGGGCCCTGGACTAAGGGCACCACCCTCTGAGAGCTAGATAGCCTGACTTTATAATAAAGTTTTCTACTACTACTACTACTGCAGCCTCACCATGGGAAGACCCGAAGACGTGATAAACACCATCAAGTAAGATTACTTTCATAGGCTGTACCAAGCATAAAGCGCCGAGCGCACTGCATTTGCTGTATTCAATACGCGACGGTACACTTCGTCTGCTCAGGAAGCTCGCTGGCGACGGTAAAGCCTGTGCCGGTAAGTTACCGTTCACGTTAACTCTCGCGCATGCGCAGTCGACTGCCGCAAACACGATAACGCTATGCTAAAACTCTCTATTATGTCGCGTTGCCTTGATACCAAGATTTTTTTTTTAGCGCCGCCAAGACGGCGGACCGAAACACAAAGACACACCGTGCGCTATGCGTCTTCCGTTTCGGTCCGCCGCCTTTGCGGCGCTTTTAAACCCTTGCAGTGATGTACCAACTCGCCAGAACCACGACTCCGCGTCGCAATATTGTTGTAATATGGTGAATGCGCGCAACTGCCACTTGCGAACGTTACAATGCTAATACGTTAGGCCTAGTAATTTGGAACAGTCACGACATGAAGCAAGCGGAGGTTGATTTTACACGGTGACGAATATACGTCGGCTCACATTTACATTTAATTTGATTCAGTTTAGCTAACAGCAGAAAAGATACCGCCCTGCATTAATTGCAACGTCGCTGAGCGTGGACTTGATACTTGATAGGCCTACGTTGAAGCCTAACCAAATTTTGTAACACAGTCGCAAATAAAACAATGAAGTCATCGTTTCTATCTAACACAAATATCCATTCAATTAAATACGAACATCTCTTCCCTCATATTTACAGTTTCTTACTTATAAACGCTGCTCACAGCTATTCAAGGTAATTTAAACCTTGTATGTTTAGTTACAATTGATCATTTCCTTTCCACCTTTTAAAGAGTGTGCAAAGGCCTTAAATCACTGGGCACAATACTAGATGAAGCGGATTAACGCAGGCGAAATAAAAGCAAACTACTCCAAGTTTTCTTATCTTCAGCGCTGCCGAAGACCAGTTGCACAATCTCAGCGTCCAAATCGTGCATCGCTCTATGGTGGACGAGGTTATCAAAAGTTGCAACGCGGTGACCGCACTTGTCACACTTCATGTGACTTTTTGAGCTTGTCCCCTCTTTGTGGTGCACCTTTCTCTCGTGTTTAAGCATGTCTTTTCGGTGCGAAAACACCTTGTCGCAGTCAGAGCAGCGCCGACGATCTTCATCGGTGGGAGCAGCACTCGACGAACCCGCCATGCCGAAGAAAAATAAACATGCCGCAAACGTCGGAGGTCAAAGCAGCGCGTCTTTCTCCCATCAAAAAATGACGTCACATCCGCTTGTAAACCAACCAATCAGCGTGTTTAGAATCGACCAATCAGGGTTCCGCTCCTGCTGGCCCGATATGCTTGTGGCCAGAGTGCCTTGCCGTTTAACCTACAAGTGACGTTCGACGGTACCCTCAGTATCAAGGCAGCCCGGAAATTTGCTTTGCTCCCACTTTGGGTTCATGAAGCTGCAGTCGGTCATAACATCAAGGTTAACATAAAAAAAGGTTATGTTAAAAAAACATAAAAAAACGTTAAAAAGTGGCAAGTAAAGTTGTGTTTAAGTGCGTCTTCGTTCATCATCCTATCTTATTTTGTTCAGATTTGACGGTAGTGACTTGAAATACATTTCGCAGGATGTCAACATTTGCCCGCAAATATTCTTTATAGGGAAGCACTTGATCCTGCTGCGCAATCAATGGGCGGAGCCACGAAGACATGTGACGTCATAAATAAAATAATAAAATCCGCTTTTAATGGGTGGAGCCACAAAAGACCGTGACGTCATAACAAAAATATAAAAAAAAACAGACCGGGCGAACGTCACAAAATTTTGCTTTTTACGAAAAGCAGCGTGAGCCGATGTTGTGGCTGGGAGTTCGTTGGCATGCTCGGCGTTTGTTTTACGAGAAGCGGCGGCGCGGAATCGTGGCGGAATCTCGAGATTGTGGCTCGATGCACTGCAGGCATGGAGGAAAGAAGTTTCCTCCATGACTGCGGGCACCACTAAGTTCCAGAATGTGTTTGTGTGTCCGCCTTGTTTCAGCTGATCAGTTGGCGATTTCCGTCGACGTCAACATACGTGCGTGAAGTGGGTGATGCGCTAGGGCCCGGTGGAACTATAGTACTATAGTTTTGGCGATCAACAAGGACGACCAAATCCAAGTAATAATAACAAAAAACAGGTGACGTCATTTCCGTGGGGCGCTCCAGCCTTCAGCGATCGGGCAAGGCTGGAGCATAGCACCCGGGGGGGAAAGGGTCCCCGGGGCGCAGCAGGCAAAGGGGGCTCACTTTTATGATTTCAGACAGCTCTCAAAGGCCTGTCTAGATGTCTTTGTTTTTTTTTTCGCAAAAAAAAAGTGCAAGCTCAGTTGGGGATCTTGAAAACATTGTTTAGCTTCTCCAGCAATTGTGCGATCCTGGGGTAACCCTGTCTATAGGTGGTCATGTTTGCTAGCTCCCTCAGCAAGCACATGAATGCAGTGACTAAGAAAGATGGTGGCCAAAGGGAGAAGAGAGGGTGGTTCCTGAACAAAAAGCCCTTGATCATCAAAACAGCGGAAAAGAGTGCTGATGACTCAGAGTCCTCGGCTGGGGTGTCAAAATACCTTCTGGCCTAATTGAAGACACTCACTGGCCATACAGTGCATTCACAAACTTTTCTCTAAAAAATCTTGCGATTACACACACTCCCTCCATGGAAGCGGTTTGTTTCCAGCAAGGTGGTTGAGTTGAAATTTGTGATTAGTAACAACATCAACTCGCCATTCGTCCCTTTCATTTAGCATGCGTCCGAGCTTCACTTTAAAAACCCTGCTTTTTCTAATTTACGTATAAATGGATTGATTATGCAATATTCTCTTATTTACCTCTGTTCAAATAAAACTGTGTTATACCTTAATTAAACGCTGCTGTGTCCATGCAGGCGTAACATTCTTCAATGGTGTTGTGTGGGGTACATTCAGCTCGGTATTAATAAACTTAAAACCAGGGCAAGTGAATATAAATTTTTGTAAGCATTCTAACTGTCTACCAATACTTTGGGGGTAACTCAACTAAGCTCGACCTTTTTTCCCATGCCTTTATTATTGTTGTGCTCTACAAACACATTCCCAGCTGGAACATGCCTGCTGAATTTAGGGCCCAAACCATTCTTTTGCTATATCACACGATTGCAGCTGTATGAAACATTGCTTTTGTTTAACTAGGCTCACCTTTTTTTCCCATGCATTTATTATTGTTGCGCTCTACAAACACATTCCCAGCCGAATTTAGGGCCCAAACCATTCTTTTACTATTTCACACAATTGCAGATGTATGAAACATTGCTTTTGTTTAGTTTTAGCCAGCGATTTCCAACAGGCCACTTTACTGTCAAAATCATATTAAAACATTAATTGCTATTTATAACAAACCGTACTCTAACATTTTACATAAAACATTTTGGTGTAACCTCACTTGACGTTTCTGTTACACAGCCAGCCTGGTTCATATTTATCTAGGTATGAAGGACATCTACACAACAAATGCCTTACTGCAATACATTCACATGCCTGTCTTACAGCTAATCAGCAGTGACAGAAGCCACACGTTTTGGCTTTCCAGCAGAGCTTTGGTGTCAACAAAAAAGGAATCTTTCTTGTCTTCTCTGCAATGCTTTGCATTGAAGCAAAAAGATCACTTGGTGGTTTGGCTTTCCTGCAGAACTGCAGTGTAGTGCTAGAAGGCATCACTTGCTTATTTGGCATTTTGTCCGTGTATTGTGCCAAGAAACCCTTCTGTTTTGTTTGGAAAAGGAACTTCGCACCACAGACTGCGCAGAGAAAGTAGAGCTACTCACTGAATTTTTTCACAGCCACGGAAGTTTGGTAGAATCACTTGTCATTGACAAACACCACGTTTGCTTTCTGTCTGAAAGTATGAAGCTGGGAGAGTTGGTTTATATTTTAGGGAAAAATACAGCGACAATAACAGTACTGAAATACAAGGAAAGGTGCTGTGATTAACAGTGTCCATCATCCATGTGTTCACAGCTTTTTTGTCCAGTTTCTTTCCCGTGTTTTTTCATAAAGACTTGCTACAGTGCCTGATCAAGCCTGTTTTTGAGTAACATAAATGTCAACATCGAAGCACTAATCAATGCTCACATGCTGCCCATTGACACCAAAGCAGAAGTACGTTCATTGGAGTCATTTTATTGTTGAAGCCTTCCGATACACACAGCTTTCAGCTGTACTGCAATATTCACAAACACCAACAGAGACATTCACGTCCACATAGGTGTCCTTGGCTCCAGTTCCCGCACAAGGTATTAAAGGGGCACTGACACAAAAATTTTGCATCTTGTTTTTTTTGTTGCGATAAGTAGCTAGTGACCTACTTATAACCTGTAGAAATCTCATTTGCTTCAGCGTGCGACGGTTGTTTAATTAGAGGCATTTTCAATGCGGCCAGTCGCAGTTTCGGTTTCAGCGAGTGCTGCGAAACGATGGATTTTGTGGATTTTGTGTGAACAAAGCTGACCACGTGACCGTCGGAGGGATATCACAGAGCAGAGCCGCCGTAGCACTGTCTAATCCGCATCGACGGCAGTTTCTGCGAATGCCCCCACGAACTGATCTCGTGAGGCGCTTAATTAAAAAGCGACCGTGGATGTGACGCAGGCGCTGCGAGTGCAAATGCTACCGCGGCTAAAGAACGACGCGCGACGCTCGAGACGGTGGGTGGCAAGACGCGCGCTGGGAGCAGCCGGCCGGTCTGGCTACAGGTCCGCCTACAGATGTGTTCGGCTTAGCACTGCGGTGGATATTCGAGTGCCGCTCTCGTAAGCGGTGCAGATGACAATTTTTAATGCAACCAGCCATCGCATCATTAACTCCTTTCTCATGTAAGCCACCATGGTCGGGACCTGGGGACGATTTCGTGCAGCGATAACAAGCTATCACTCGAGCTACCTGCGCCGGCCTGGGCCACTTCGCGGCCGTGGCCGCCGCCTGCACAGCGACCGTGCGGCTAGCTCAGTGGGCTTTTCGTGCCTCCGGCGCGTTTTCGTATTCAATGGTAATAAACAGTAATAGAAACAGAGTGCCTGGAATCGCTGTAGAACTTTGGTCGCGGCCAAGCTGCCCGATGAGCTGACGGAATCACGGCGCCCCCGCCGCCAACGATCGGGTCGTTCGTTCTCGAGAGCAGAAGCTCCGCCCTCCGGCCCTCCGATTGGAGCGGCGAGCCGGGCGAGCCGGCGAAAAACGCCGGGAGTGCGGAAGCGGCAAACACAAACTCGTGACGTGTTTGGATGTTGTTTATTTACACAATATCCTCGGGATGTCGATTGCGCGTGGTCCTCTGCTGGCTGCTCGGTTGCGTTTCGCACACTTTAAAATTGATTTTAAATATGCTCTGGGCTGTATTCACCGCTGATATTTTGTAGATGATGTATATGTGTTCCCACCAATCTATCTCCGAAGTTATCTCGCCTTCAAAATTTTGTGTCAGTGCCCCTTTAAGTACTCTCGGGCACGGAGCAAGAATTCTTCTTTCTCTGTGCTCTCGGGAGAGGGTAATGTCAAGCTGTACAAGAACCATTCCCTCGTATATGTGCTCCATAAACTGTTTTTTAGGCTTGTAAGCTTAAAAAATAGTTTCAGTGCCCCCTTTTTTTTTTCAAGCTAATGACCACCACCCGAGAATGTGCTTTCTAGCAGTTGGGCTCTGCTGGGTCTGCGTCGTGTTGCAAACAAAATATGGGACACTGCATATTTACTTAAGCAATTAGCCGAAACAGTTTTTTACACAGCACAGAGTTCAAAAGCAATAGAACATGAAATATCTCCTTGCGATTAGAAACTTTTACTGTTCACCCCCCTCCCCCAAACACAGAGCAGACAATTACCAGCTGTGAACAAAAGTATTAACGTCGAGTTGAATTCCACAGGGTGCTCCAGATGGGTACATTGATGTCACAGTCAATCAGAATTCGTGAATCCACTGTAAGCATTCGAGAGAAGCTCTCACCATCACTGACCATCCAACTGAGTGGACATGAAAGTATTGTTGTTGGTTATGTTGACTTCCAAGCCAAACACAAGAGTAAACAAAAAACTAGCGTACATAATCGGTACAGATGCAGGATGAAGTTTTGTTGACTAACCGGGTTGAAGAAGGCAGAAGGCAGTGGGGCAAAGGGTATGGAAATAAAATCCAAGCGGTAATTGGGAACAAAGTTATGAGACTCTGCCAGATGATCAGCCGGTGAGGAGGGAGGGCTATCCTATCTATTCCTTGCTACCTCTTTACTATAATTGAGCAGATAACAAGCTTTCATTAAACTTGCTAGCTGGCAGTTCCACGTACCCTATATAGAAAATTCCAAGGTAGAAAAAACGTTGTTTCCTGTGCATTCAATAATGGCTGCCTACAGATTGCTTAGAATTCGCAGCTCATTTGAGGTCTTGCCTATCATGAAAGCAAAATAGTATTATTCGAAGCAACAAATTCGAAAAACATAGATGAACAACACGTGTCAATTGTTTACCTTGAGCACACCAAACTTGAAAGCACTATTTAACACAAGTGTCAAGCTTGGCACAAATGGCGATCTTACCGGCTTGACTTCTCCCGAACTTGCACATTTGGAGTTTGAGCCTCCTTGCACAGGAAGCCAGCCAGTGAGCGGCTGGTTTCAGCGATAGCTTAAGTACCTCATGCTGCCCATGGACGGGCAGCCGCTGGGCTCTCCCATTCACCAGGCCACCAACGAAAGTGGAGGTGCGCTCCCTGCATGCAGCGTGCACGGATCGTTTCCGCGGGGTAGAAAGGTTTCTTGCCCTGCCCCGCGAGAAAAATTGCAGAACAGGCTACATGCGAGGACGGATTGCGTTCGACGGTGCCCTGCGCTACCTGACGATACTTGATTCGTGCACACACTGACGCCGCTGACACTACGTCGCTCGCGTTATCACGTCATCAAAGTCAGCTTAGCCACGGCGCGAAGCGCTGAAAAACTGATCCGCTCGTTTTACGCCAGAATCAAAATACAAGGCTCGGCATGCAAGTAGCGATCGGAACAAGTAGACAACAAATGCAGGAGCATAACTCCGATGGCACGCGAACTGCAAGACAATATGAAGCTAGCAACATATTTAACGGCAACAAAAGGAGCACGGAAAAAAGCGGGGCGAAGCAGCTTGCCAAAATAGGATGCGTTAGGCTTACCAAGACTAGCAGCAGCAAGTTCACAAAAAATACTCAGTAAATAATTGCGAACAGTCCTCCCAACAAGAAAAAATGGGCCCATCTCCCCGCGAGGGGGACTCGAGTAAATGCGTCGCATAGGGGGTGGGTGTATTGCGTTAACGTTTAGTGTTTGGGGGGTTGGTGCTATCACGTGTACACCACGCAGCTATCACGCCGCTAGCACGCCGCTGACGACGTAGTTTGAATGAGTCAAGGATATAAGGCGCGTTCGTAGCCTTTGATTCTGTGTCGGTTTTGTGGCGCAGTGGGAAGAGCATCAAGTACCTCGCGTTCCGCCCACAGGTAGTGAATGCGTTGTATCAGCAGCTTCTTGACGTAGTTTGAATGAGTCAAGGATATAAGGCGCGTTCGTGGCCTTTCATTCTGTGTCGGTTTTGTGGCGCAGTGGGTAGAGCACCATGTACCTTGCGTTCCGCCCGCAGGGTCGTGGGATCGAAACCAGGCGCCGGTAACTGATATTTCTTTTTATAGTGTAGGGGGAGGCTGGCTGCTGCGGACGCCGACGCACGGGTGACATCGTGAGTTATACAAATGCTCTGCATTTAAAAAGCCGCGCGAGGCAGCCGCTGCGCAAGGCGACAAGGACGTAACGTTCCGCAGGCTTGCGGTTGGAGCCACGGCCGGAATCCCACATGGCGCACACACGCCGTCAAACAACGTCCTCAATTGTGCACAAAAAATAGTGACGTCACAGGAAGTCACGTAACTAGTTTAGTTTGACGTCACTTCTGCGGGGCAGGAGGCACCGCGAGGGGGCTAGATCTCGTGCCCCGTGCGGGGCACGAGACTTACGCTAAAATTTTGTGCTAGCCACGGTGACTTTAATATTATTGATTGAAGAATCCCACTAACGTCACTGCGCTTCTTTTTTTTGCGGCGAGAAAACGTCACAAAACGCAATGCCCTCTGTCAACGGCACCGTGGTCAACGCTTAGCTTGTGCACAAGTCACTTGCTGCCAATCTAATCTGACACTAATTTTATGGGGCGCTCTTACCGGCCATCAACAGATCGAGGTCATGACGCCACGGCCAAAAGTCACGTGATAAAGACATTTTCGTCACTTCCTGGGCCGTGGGCCTTTTTTGTTGTTTTTACTTTTATCACGAAGGCACTGCGCATTAACGTTACTGCGCATAGCATCGAGAAGTTATGCACTGCGGTAAGGTGTTTTTTTATCGATATTGCGCAAGTGCGCCCTTCTGCAGCGGTGGGTTCGCTTTGGCGTTTTGTTTGATGCCCGATTTTCTGTCAACGTAGCCGCTGTGGACAGTGCTTACACGATTGTCAAGTGTTGCGTCGAGCTGTTGGTTG
This sequence comes from Haemaphysalis longicornis, assembly GCF_048455015.1. Lineage (NCBI taxonomy): Eukaryota > Metazoa > Arthropoda > Arachnida > Ixodida > Ixodidae > Haemaphysalis > Haemaphysalis longicornis. The sequence goes on from NW_027526335.1 coordinate 2,739,650, forward strand.
ATGAACGCGTCGCGGATCTGCTGTAAGCGTGTTGCTCATGTTGCCTGTTCGGCAGTCACTGACTCCACCATAACTCCGATGTAGTACCAGTACCAGGCCCATAAAAAGTTTGGATGACCGATATCGTACTGCACCAAAACAAAACAAAAACTCCCACCTCCCCTCACGGGAACCGATGTGTAGATGCGACGCATAGGCGGAGCGGCGAAGGGACCGCGTTTTATAGCGCGCATAACGTTGAGGGGGCTGCGTAAGCCGGTCCCAGTCGATGACGACGTTGGCGTACTTGTAAAGCGGCGTGGACTCTAGGTGTTTGAGCCAAGCGTGATGTTGCTTCGCCGGAGAACGGCACACCGGTTTATGCGCAGCGCGCCCGAAGGAGAGGAAACCGCGGAAGAGAGAGTACTGCACATGCGCCGGCCCCAGCGCGTCTTCCGCGGCTATGACGCAACGTGCCGCGGCTATGACGCAACACAATCCAACACAATCCACTTTAATCCAATCCAAGCCAAGCCAAGCCAATGCAATCCAATCCAATGCCCCTCGCGAGAGAGTGTTCGCTATCGGAGAGGAGAGGGGGTGAGCGGCGGAGAGCGCAGCTGGCGCGGCGAGGAGAATGGGGGAGGGGTGGACAACGCCGACGACGACGACAACGACGAAGACGCCGGAGGGACAAGGCGAGTGAATCAGATGCTCTGCATCTAAAAATTACCCCACCTTTCCGCGAGGGGAACCCTGTGGAGATACGACGCATCTTGGGGGTTCACTTGGTGTCTTTTTTTAAATGCAGAGCATTTCAGTAACTCACGATGTCACCCGCGTTGACGTCCGTAGTCGTAGCCTGCATCGCTCCCCGTCGGTCTGTCATTGGATTGGATTCGATTGGATTGGCTTGGATTGGTTTGTATTGGATTAAAGTGGATTGTGTTGGATTGTGTTGCGTCATAGCCGCTCCACGTTGCGTCATAGCCGCGGCAGGGGGTTCACGGCACGTTTCACGTTTCACCATCTTCCTGCCTCTCGCGTGCTGTTTTAAATGCAGAGCATTTCAGTAACTCACGATGTCACCCGCGTTGACGTCCGTAGGCGTCCGTAGTCGTAGTCCGCACCCCTCCCCCTACACTATATAAAAAAATACTATCCGGCGCCTGGTTTCGATCCCTCGACCCTGCGGGCGGAACGCAATGTACATGGTGCTCTACCCACTGCGCCACAAAGCCGACACAGAATGGGAGGCTACGAACGCGCCTTATATCCTTGACTCATTCAAATTACTGCTGACGAGCGCTCTCTCGTCAGCAGTTGCCACAAGTGCAACAACATTAACGTAACGCAAACTACTTAACGTCGTGCGCCCCCGGAAATGCTCTGCATTTGATCGTGCCCCTCGCGAGGGGGATGTTCCAAGCTCTCGCCTGTTCTCTAATATCACCGTTATTTGTACGAACTTTGCGATATAATTTTTTAAATGCCGAGGATTTGTATAACTCACGATGTCACCCGTGCGTCGGCGTCCGCAGCAGCCAGCCTCCCCATACACTATAAAAAGAAATAACAGTTACCGGCGCCTGGTTTCGATCCCACGACCCTGCGGGCGGAACGCAAGGTACATGGTGCTCTACCCACTGCGCCACAAAGCCGACACAGAATGAAAGGCTACGAACATGCCTTATATCCTTGACTAAGTTCAAACTACGTCAAGAAGCTGCTGATACAACGCATTCACTACCTGTGGGCGGAACGCGAGGTACTTGGTGCTCTTCCCACTGCGCCACAAAACCGACACAGAATCAAAGGCTACGAACGCGCCTTATATCCTTGACTCATTCAAACTACGTCGTCAGCGGCGTGCGTTGGCGACTCAGCGGCGTGCTAGCGGCGTGATAGCTGCGTGGTGTACACGTGATAGCACCAACCCCCCAAACAGTAAACGTTAACGCAATACACCCACCCCCTATGCGACGCATTTACTCGAGTCCCCCTCGCGGGGAGATGGGCCCATTTTTTCTTTATTGCGATAGTATGCCCGTTGGCATAAATACTGCGTCACAGGTATAGATTAACCCCCGTTTCGCGACTAAATTCAAGCAGGGAGCGATGATGGGGTCCCCAAATCCACCGATGAAGGTCAGGTGGTCTGCCAGGGTGGAGGCCTGTGCCTCGGAGGTCTTGTTCTCGCCGCTTCCAATGAAGGGCAAGTCCACAGCAAATGTTCAGTGTCCGCCTCTTCAGCAGGAGCCGTGTTGGGTTGATTCTCTCATTGCGTGAAACGTGTGAGGAACGCGTATGATGTACAGTGTAGCCCACTTATAGCGAACCCGGTTTTAACGAAAAAGCGGCTATAACGAACAAATCTTCGTTTCCCGTTACCATTGGTATACATAGATTTTCTGTCCAGATATAGCGAAAAGCGGATATAACGAAGTGATTTCGGTTTCCCGTTGTGTTCGTTATAAGCGGGCTCGCCTGTATTCTTTATTTCTTTGGCCGGTGCTGGAACGACCACGGCTATGACGCAACGTGGTGCGGCTATGACGCAACACAATCCAACACAATCTACTTTAATACAATCCAATTCAATCCAATTTAATCCAATCCAAGCCAAGCCAAGCCAACTCAATCGAATATTCCAATCCAATGCCCCTCGCGAGAGTGTTCGCTCTCGGAGAGGAGAGGGGGTGAGCGGCGGAGAGCGCAGCTCGAGCGGCAAGGAGATTGGGGGAGGGGTGTGGACGGACAACAACAACGCCGTATGGAGGGACAAGTCGAGTGAATGATATGCAGTCGCATCTAAAAAAAGTGTCGCGGCAGGGCGGTGAACTCGAGCATTCGTGTGTGCTAGATTCATCAGACCTTGGGTACAGTCTGCCAGTAACGTTGCGAGAGGGGGGTTGTGGGTTCGAACCTCCTCCGAAAGTTTTCTGGGCAGCGCTTAAAGGAGCCATGAAGAGAAAACACAAGTTTGGTTCATTCAAAAGATTGTCTCGTTAGAATCATACTGACACCACTTTTAACGTAAACTTCGCTCAAATAAGCTACATAATTAGGAAAAACGGGAATGGTCATGCGACCCACCAGCTCATTTCCCGCAACAGAACCTGTGATGTCACATGGGCTAAGCTCTGCGATTGGCGGAGGCTGGCAGAAGCAGACGCAAATTAGGTAGAGCTTACAAACTAGACGAACGAGCGATTTGCGCTTAAATTTAGGGCACATTCTTTACAAAGCAATAGGAATGATGGGACAAACAGTGGAAGTTACGAAAGCACATGTAAACATAGAAGTACTGATGCGTTCTGCTGTTCGTACTGCGCACAGCATGCTTTGGTTTAGCTGCACAGCACTATGGGGCTTGGGGTTGTCTCAGACGACACTGGCCGATTGACGCAAGCAACGGTGTCTTACGTGACCCCATTTGTCGAGCGAGCACTGTTTCAGGGAACGAATATTTTCTCCCAGAACAAAAACAAGCCAGGTTTAAATGCGGGCAAAAACAAACCAAACGCTTGCCACGGTATGGTGGCGCCATCTAGGTTACGGAACGTAAAGAAACGCGGGAACAAACCAACACCGCTACAGGGTGGAGACAACCTTTGAACGGTCCCGTGCCGCCGCAATTGGGCCAACGGGCTCAACGCGTTATTCTTTTCGTTTTCCACGAGACCTAGCAACGCGAAACAGACAATATGATTCAAACTTCTTCAGTAAACCGCGTTGCGGAGATAATTTTAGCGCGGTTTTGACACAATGACTTGCTTCGGCGGCGAGCGAGCAACCGAACATGGCGGCGCCAGCGTTACGTGTCTCTACCCTGTACGGCGGATGCGTGAATGAAGGTACTCTTGGCTGCAGAGCGGTCGGTTCCCGTGATGTCACTTGGGACCACGAAAACGCACGATTGAGCGGGAAAATCAAAATTTTAACCTAAATTGTTTAATTTCTCAGTGAATAAAGCACCGTTTGTATCCGGACAAGCGCTGGGGGCACTATAAAACACGAAATCTTTCGAATAAAACCAACTTGCATTTTCTCTTCATGGCTCCTTTAAGCGAGAATTCGTGTTCCCTTGGGCAAAACTCCTGCCTTCCGATAGCCCATAACCCCTTGCGAAAAAATTTTATGGCTACGGCCCTGGTCTTTGCTGATGCTTGCTTGCAACTGCGTGCTTTAATTTTTATTGGTCTAAACGAACAGGCACGTGCGGAAGCGAGCCAATCTTTGCTTTCCACAGCACGAAGTCATAGCTAGGCTAGGTGCAGTGAGGTGCCAAAGACATTGTGGACACTGCGGACGAACGAAAAAAATGTTTTCAGTACTTGGTTGGGGATTATGAGTGCTTCATTTTAAATCACTCTCTTCCGTGAAGATTGCTGTACTAGCATTCATGCCTAGCACTTGAACTGAATGTCTGCATTGGCGAGAAGGAGAGGGCATGAGCAAGCAAATTACCACACACGCGAGTGCTGGGTGGGTCACGTCTTACATATCTGTCATTGCAGCTACGTAGTTTTTTTCTGTTGTGTCCAACCAATGCACCCAAATAGCCAGTACATGGATTGTGTTTGGCGTCTGCATCTTACAAAACATTTCTCCATTCATGCATCGTATGTCATAAAATTCTTCCGTTAAATACACACTCTATGGTGGTGGAGCTGCCCAAAAGCAGAGCAAACCGTTAGAAAGTTCATGTGGTTGAACGCGAAGCTTTCTCCTGAAGGATTCTGTGGTTGCCGTCTGAGTTTTCCAAACCACTTCGACCATGTTGAAATGGAGAAATCGGATAGACGCCGGCTTCATAACGCGAGTGACTCAGGTGCGATTCCGGCCACGGAAAGGGATTTTTTCTTTCACTTCGGCAAACCGTTAGAAAGTTCATGTGGTGCAGTAAAGATGGTCCTGTAGTTCGTTTCCCCGAAGTCCGGTGTCGATCAGGAACCCAATCGCCCGGGCTCCGGTTGATTTGGCAGGAGGCTGGCAGGGCGATGGTGTTGAAGTCCTTGGAGATGGCGGTCTAATTGACGAACTCGAGGCGTTGGGGTTGATTAAGTGAAATGAAGAGTTTATATACAGCTATTTACAGTAGGAAAACTGGGTACATGAGTAATAAAGGAAAAACTTCGAACTTCAGCTAGACGCTAGCTCCGAGTGCGCACAAATCACTCGAGCTCCTCAACTTCGTCTAACTCTTGTATTCTCGGAGCGTAGACAAACCGCTCGAGAAATGACGGCCGAGACCCTGTCTCGCCGCAGGATCCGTCTAGTTGCCCGGTACGGCGCTGCACCCTAAACTTCCGACGCGATCCTAACCTTTATCCTAGGGGGCTCACAAATCCCAACCTAGCTTCAACGGTCGAGACTCCTTGTCCCGCCGGGAACTGCCCAGCTCGGCGCTGTATGTATTTATTGTTCTTTGGAAAAGGAAGATCCACCAACAGGCGTAAATTGTCTCGCCTAGGGGGCGGACACCGGAACGCCTGCTGGTGTAGGGGGGGGGAGGGGGAGGATAGGGAGAAAAGAATACATAGGAATAGGAGGATAGGGGAGAAGGTTGACATTATACAATGTATGTAACACGCACAAGGGTAAATATAAAACACAAAAGAGAAAAAAAGGAAAAAGGGGAATAAGGGTAAATATAAAACACAAAAGAGAAAAAAAAGGAAAAAAGGGGAATAAGAGAAAAAAAAAAGGAGTTGCACATTGAGAAAATTAACATTACAGATAAACACTACAGATATAGACAACACATGAATCTACAAAGGACAAACCACACATGTAAAAGGGGTCACACACGCACACACACAAGTACAGAAGCTGCTTCAGCAGCAGCACTCCACCACAATTTGGGCAGCTAGGCAGAGTTGTAGTGGAATGCGCTGTGCAGCCCCGAGGCCCGCAGGTATGTACCCAGGGCCTCGAGCACTTTGTCTCGCTCCCTAGCACTGCCCGGGGGCCAAAGCAGATCCTCCAGTGGCCGCGCTCCGTGAAGCACGACCAGCAGCTCTGCCCGCCCTGCCGCAAACTTGGGGCACTCGTATAGTACGTGCGGCAGGGACTGCACGGGCGCTCGGCAGTGGGTGCAGGCGGGGCTGGTCGCCCGCCCCAGACGGTGCTTCCGCTCCGTCGTCCACACGTCCCCCACGCGGAGGCCAGGATGGCCGAGCGCAGTCGTCGAGGCAGGCGTGAGGCCCACACAGGCGGCAGGCCCCCTCCGACACGCAGCCGCGGGTCCGGATGCCTGGTCCGGATGTGTCGCTGGATGAGCAGGCGGGCGTCGTCCGCTGCCGCCTGAGCCACCATGTCCGACGGAGGCAGCGCGTGTGCCAAGGCGGCCAGCTCGTCCGCCCGCTCGTTGCCATCCAGACCAATGTGGGCGGGGACCCACTGCAGGCATAGTTGAGTGCCCCGGTCCGCCAGCTGTGCCGCCTTCTCCCGAATGCCACGCACCAACAGGGAGTGCGAGTCTCCGTCCTGAAGACGCATCAGGGCCACTCGGGAGTCGCACAGCAGGGCGCAGCGCTCGGGCAAGGGCTCCATCTCCAGCAGCAGGTCCAGCCCAGCCAGCTCAGCCGTGGCTGAAGAAGAGGCATAGGACAGCCGCGCCTGTCGGGTGGCCTCTCCCAGCACGGCGGCCGCTGCGGCCGACCCCTGCTGCTGCCGCACCGAGCCACCTGTGTATACTAGGGCGTGGCCGTCTAGGTCGCCCCAGACGACACCCCGGGCCAGCTGCAGTTGCCCGCAGTGGGGCGTCCGCTGCTTGCTGTGCAGCCCCGGAGGTCCAGCCGCACGTCAGCTGCCAGAACAGGAGCGGGGCCACGAGGTGCCGCGTCCACGGGGCCCACCACCTCCTCGTAGAGCATCAGCATGCGCCCCATGCGCGAGTGGTGGTGGCTCTTCAGCCGCCGCAGCAGCGGACCGCCCCCCTCGGCGCGTCTCAGCCGGTCAATCTGGCCAAGTGCCCGCAAGTCAGCTGTCATCTCTAGGGTCCACGCCCCCGCCTCGGCCAGCGTCCTCTCGCACGGCGAGCTCTGGGGCAGGCCGAGGCAAGCGCGGACCCCCTTTCGGTGGTCTCCCTCCAGCTGCCGCCAGGTGGGTCTCCGCAGGGTCACCAGTGGGAGCGCGTACATAAGGAGACCCACCGCCGAGGCACTGTACAGCCGGAGGGCCGTCCGCTGCGAGCAGCCGCTGTCCCGGGCCACCATCTTGTGCACTGCCGTGGTGCCCAGCTGCGCCCTGGCTCGGAGCTCCTTGGCCGCCTGCCGGAAGTTCAGTCGGTGGTCCAGGGTGAGCCCCAGGTACCGCACCCTGGTCCTCCACTGGAGCTCCTCGCCATCGATGGTCAGGCGCCGGGTCCACCCACGGGCGGCGGCGTCCGGATGCACCAGCATGGCGTCGGTCTTTGTCGCCGACAGCTGTAGGCCGACGCCCTCCAGCTTGGCACGGACTGCGTTCATGGCCGCCTGCAATTGCTGCACAATGGCTCGGCCCTGACCCTTGGGCCCCAGCACCCACAGGGCGATGTCGTCGGCGTACACCGAAATGTACACTCGGTGGCCCCCTCCTTCGGCGCTCAGACAAGAACGATTTCCAACGGCCAACGATTTCCAACAACAATTTCCATCGGCGCTCAGACAAAAACGATTTCCAACGGCCAAGTTCGGCCTTATAAAACCTCGAGATCACCCTCTCTCGGGAACGCCCCTGTAGCTTTCGTACACGGGTAAGAGAGTGCCCACATTAACGTAGACAGCTGTCACTCAGCACGCGACGGAATATTCAATGAGGCGCTGCCATCTTTGGGTCAACGGCACGCTCGCAGACGAGCAGGTGCGTGCGACCCCGCGGGGTGATAGTGAAAGACGGCGACAGTGCATGCTGTGCCGGCCGAGGCGCGTTAACAATAGTGTCTTGCGCGGCGCGCGCTTCGACGCCGGTAATCCCACCACCTCCGCACGGTCGTGCAGACGGTTCCCGGAATCCGGCGACGCCGTCTGCTTTCTCAATGGGGGATTATCCCTGTGGTATGCGGTGGGCCAGACAATCCGTCTCCCGTTCGCGCCGTGACGAATTGGCGACGACTGCAGCGTAGAATCTACAGTGCTGGGCCACCAGACAGAATGGCGGGTTCTCACGCGCAGCCCGGGCGCCTGGCCGCTAATCTCATAAGTGGACCTTACAGGTGCCTTGCGAATTTCATCTTATTGATCGATTGTAGGGTTTAACGCGCCGACGCAACGCAGGCGATGAGGCGCGCCATAGTGGGGGGCTCCGAATTGTTTTGACCACCTGGGGATCTCTAACGTGGGCCGAAATCTCGTACCCACGAACGTTTTTGCTTTTCGCCTCCATCAGAAAAGCGGCCGCCGCGTTCGGGAATCGAACCCGCGACCTCGTGCTGAGCAGCGTAACTCCTTAGCCATTGAGCCACTGCGGCGGGTGCGAATTTCATCTACGCCACTTGTGCGCATACTCATTTCTGAAAAGGGGGAATTATATCATAGCCATCAAGTTCTTTCCAAAGAGGATGTAGCTGTGAATTGCACCAGAACTTGTACTTTTCTAGAGCATGGTGTGGCATTGGACGAAGCTTACGCCTGAGGCCGTTCTCACCTTTCGCAAAGATTGAAATTGCTTTACGAATGTTCAAACCTCTTAAGATGAGGTTTGAACAAACAGGAGGAAGGAGCTCAAAAAATATGAGCTCTGCAAGAACAACGGACGAGAAAGGCAAGCAGCTGGTGTATTTGTCGTCCGTTCTTTTCGTGCGCTGTTCTTGTAGCGCTCATATTTTTTTATTTATTTTGTCAATATCGTAGACCAACTCAACCAAAAACGCATTTTGAAGAGAATGGTGCTTTAGGAGAGCACTTTAACTTGAAAATATTTGTTCCTATTAAAAGCTATTCCAATAAAACAGCTTCAAAAGCAGAATTTCATATTCTCGCACCGCTGGTGTGGCTGGTCTCTACAAAAACTCCTATAAGAAATACAACTAGTAGGGTTGCGGGCTTTTAGTTCAGGCATTTTGTTCCTACTCAAGACCGCATTTGTTTAGTGGTAGCAAATATGATTTCATTTCATACCGAGTGCCTATAGCATGGCCGAAAAAAAATTACGCCCATCTACCCGCGAGGGAACCCTGGTGTGATGCGACGCATCGGGGGGTTCAATTGGTGTTTCCGTTGGGTTGATTCTCTAAATCGGGTGAAACGTGTTGTGAACGCGTGTGATGCATTTCCATCACATGCGAGTGTTCTCATACGCGGGAAGATGGGCGAACCGCCGCAGCGCGATACCCGCTTTATATTCACAGCGCTGGAAGGAGAGGAGATAACGGAGGAGAGTCGCGCATGCGCGTACTTGCGCACACCGCGCGTCGCCGCGCGACGGGAGCGGAGCGAAGCGCGCGGCGTTGTTTATGATAATCAGATGGAGTGAGATTGTTGCGCACAACTGTCGGAGAGAAGAACGGAGGAGGGATGCGGACGGACGGCGCGACAACGACGACGCAGGAGGGACATGCCTCAGAGTAAGAGATGCGTCGCATCTAAAAAGGAAGCAGCAGCAGCAACTCGGACAAGCTGTTTTGATATCACAGAAGTGGCAGGCTTCATCCATCTTGCACAAGAACTGAACCGATGGCTGTTTAATAAGTGGATGCCCTCCCCTGGTTTACTTAGCTTCCTTTGCATTCTGGCTGCCTGTTTGTGGAATTTATACATGCGTATTCTAATTCCTGTGTGGTGGTAGTGTTGTTCCTCACACAACAATATTGTAGTAATGATGTGCACTGTCTGACCTTTTGAATAAAGCCAAGGTGTAGGTTGCATACATAGTAGGGCTGGGTTTTGGTTAAAAGTTTTAATCCGAGTAACTGGCTAGCCTTAATCTTAATCAATTAATTGGTAGCATTGGTTTTAAAAGAAGAATGACCAAAAATAATATTTTAATGATATCCATACAATAATAATAATAAAATGCTTCTCCGTCCTATCAGTTTTAATCGCTGTCATCTCTGAACATACTTGCATTGTTTTCTGTTGTAACGTCAGGCGGGTTATTTGAACACAAATATGGTCTTCAACATGCACACAATTTCAATGCGGCACTCCTGTTTCAGTTTGCTCACATGACGTCAACCGATTAAAAAATTAATCTCAACTAAAGCATTAATCGGAAACTTGGTCGATCAATCGCCCACCCCTAATACGTAGTCCATTCAAAAGCACCACATAACATTCAACGAGCCGCAATTTGTGCCTTTCGTAATTTGCACTGGGAACAAAAATTAAGATTTGCCACAATATGCTGCAAACACCTCAAACACACTAATGTAAAAGGGATCGCCAGCACTTTCCTTTCAGTTGGTGTGTTGATAATAGCTGAATTTTTTTTGCACCACCTTCAACAGTTATATGGGGACAGTGCATTCCCATTAGGTGAAGCAAATTAAAAGTCACTGAATGAAGATATTTACTTGCTCTAAGGGCACTGCATGCAGTTTTTGTTTCTCCTTTGCACTTTATTGAGTATAGAAGCCACACCTCTATGCATGATAGTTTTGATATAGATACAGTGCTGTTACCTAACTCTGTGCTTGTGATGTCGGCTCAGAAAAAACTTCACTCAAACAAACATTACAGCCAACGTGTTCCGAGGCCCTGTTGCACCCAACACTGACTCCTTTTTTTTTTCAGGATATTCGATTGCAATAAAAAGTTGCCCCCAACCAGCCTCGTATCTTTTCCAATTTCATTTGTGCATTATACTACTCACTTTTTCTCCATAGATGTTAACTCTGGATGGCTAGTGTTGGTATCACTTGAAGCTTACAGCCTAATTATTAGGTGAAGCCATGCGGACTTTTAGTGGGTGGTGTTCTGGATCTCTCATGTAACTGACCGATGTGAACTTTTGGGCGACTTCACACGTGTAAAGTGCAAAATTTGGATGAGAGTCAAAGAAGGATGACATGAACAAGTGCTATTTCCAACTAGGATTTACTGGTAAGATACATTCGCATATATGCAGGCAAAATTTTGACAGCGACAGAAGAGGATGACAGGAACAAGTGCAACAAAGTATTACTGCTAAAGTAGAATCATGTATATACAAAAACCATGTGCACATCAGTAAAAAAAGCAAATTCCAGCACAGAAAACAGTCATGCACAGGCACATGATAATATTTGTGACACAGCTCATGCCCTGATATACAAAATATAACTAGAGATCAAAACTTTAGGCAAAATGCCCATTTTTTTCCTGGAGTCCCTGTAAAGTTTATTCAACAAATAAGCACAAACTACAGGAATTGAAATTTAATCAACTGTTGATTGTGCCTATAAGGGCTTATTTTTATATTCGTGCCTATATTGGCTTTTTGTTGCCCTAAAAATGCCTTTTTAGGCTTGCCGAGTCCATTTTACGTAACGTGTTGCCCCAAAACATACCACCGGAGTCCACTCTTTAGAACCTATACCTGCCATCAATGTGCAAAGACATTATGAAAATTTATGACTTAGTGACTCATGTATGTGGATTTCAGTGGACAGGGTATTACATGTGTCCAGATTGAAAAAGTGTGAGGGCCACTCCAACTAGACGCCTTTGGAGAGAAATTTCCTCTCGGAAACAGTGCAAAGAAGGGAGCAGATGCATCGGCAACTTTGAGGGCAGAGATTTTTGAGTCTTAAGAAAGCAGAAGGACTTGAAGGCAGTAATTTGGCAAAGAGTCTGGTATGGCGAGGGGAATATGTGGTCGGAAAAGTGGTTAGAAACATTCAGGCTGTGTCTTTGCAATCCCCGGATGGAAATATTGAATAGTGACCATGAATATGCTGGAAGACTCAAAGCATCTTCCTGTCCCAGTGCTTTACTGCGCTGATTGCGCTAGTGTACGTGTGTGTTCCTGCGTTGAGCATTTGCAGTTTTGACAGCACAATGCACAGTTGAGAGTTCAAAGGCAATTGGAGTGACAATAGCATGAGTGCAGGTCTATTGACATCTCGATGGGGAAGGCTCGCATAAATGACTCGTCCTTCTCTCAGTGGAATGGCTGCTTCTATGGGCAACCCAAAGTGGGTCTCAGAAATAGTATTCATGGGTGTAAAACGCCATGGGAAAAGGTGTTTTGGTCAGGGAAGGCTCGCCATAAAAATAAGAGTGCAGCGCTATGACCACTCACAGCTGGATGAACTTCGCTTTGCTCTCATTTATAAAGTTTGCGATAATGCTGAGCTGGGTGTGTTCCTGCACTAAGGAAACAGAGAGACAATAAAATACCACGACACTGCAAATGGCTTATCTGCTAATGTTCTCGTCCTGTACCGTCATTAGGTGCGATTAGGCCAGGTAGGGCAGTTACAGCTGCAGGAGGTGCATATAAGAAAGGCTGATCACTGGCTGCCTGCGAGGTGCAGTTATCAAACTTTACATGCCTTCAGCTTCCCACTGATTTATGATTTAAAGTTCGCTCTTTTCACCAGTTAGGCAATGTAAAATAGTATGTATGTGAGGCACTTGTATTTGGAAGCCCACATCATACAGCTGCCTGCAAAAATTGCTTCCCGTGCAAGCATCACACTCATCCACCAAGAGCGCAGACATCAAGGGCGATAGCCAGCTTGGCAAGCTTGGCTTGGCTAATCTCGCCTTTACCATGAAACAAATTGTCCGTTAGTGGGACTGACCTCTTCAGCTTCAGCTTTCATTAAAGGTTTTCTCTCTCTCTCTCTCTCTCTCTCTCTCTCTGTCTCTCTCTCTCTCTCTCTCTCTCTCTATCTATCTATCTATCTATCTATCTATCTATCTATCTATCTATCTATCTATCTATCTATCTATCTATCTATCTATCTATCTATCTGTCACCGTGGAATTCGTAGATATACCAGAACCACGGTGTAAGAATATTCTTACACCGTGACCAGAACACAGTGAATTCGACCACGTCTCATTTGCGCATTTACCTGTCGCCGAAATAACAAGCCGAATGTGGTACGCCCAGCTTGGCACCCCAATGCACACAATCATTTCCACATCACTGAATTCGCTGCACCACAGCACGGCATATCCTCGCTTGGTGAACTCTTTTGCTGCATGTTGTTGCTGACGGCAACGTGACTGGGGGCGCACAACTAGTGGTGTCACACTTCGTCCTCGATTCTTTAGGAAAAGATCGTTGTCGTCGTGTTGTCGCCGTTTCACCGGCGAGGGCTCAAGGTGACGGCTTCATTCGTGAGCTGGCTCAAAGAGAGAGAGAGAGAAAAAACACTTTATTTGAGCACTAGTTGGGCTAACGACGAGTGGTGACCAGCGCTTGGAGGGTGCCGGTGACCTGAGCTGCTCGTTCAGCAAGTCCTTGCTGGACTTGAGGGTCCGAGCTGCGTAACGCCGCCTCCCAGTGCTCTTCAGAAGAGATGAGAGGGAATGAGTTGTGGGGGCATTGCCAAACGATATGAGAGACTGTTTCGGTGGCTCCACAGTCGGGGCATTGGGGAGAAATATTGAGGGATAAATTGCATGTAGTCTGGCGCGACAAGGGAGGGTATTGGTTTGTATAAGGCGCCAGTATCGTTCCTCTGCGATAGAAAGCGACCAGTGGGGTGGAGGGTAGCGCCGGCGAGAGAGGCGGTAATGGCAGGTAATTTCCTGGAAAGTTAACAGGCTGTCACGGGCTGATTGGGCTCCATGGGAAGGGATGCGACTTGGCCCAGCTCGGACGGTTAGCTCTCGAGCTGCAAGGTTAGCCGCTTCATTACCTTCCAGCCCCGCATGGGCTGGAGTCCAAATCAGCTCCGCGTGGGAGGTGGGAGGATTTTGAAGAAGAATTTTGAGAGCCTGCGGGGAAATGTTACCATGGGCAAAATTTCGAATGGCCGTTTTCGAATCAGAAATAACAATTGTTGGTGTAGGCCGGTGAGTGAGCGCAAGTGCAATGGCCGCCTCTTCCGCAGTGGCAGGGGAGCGCGTTACGATAGTTAGTGATTGGTAAGGGGGTGCTTTAGGGTCGAACAGTGGGGTGACTGCATAAGCATTGTGGTGGCGATAACTAGCGGCGTCCACATATGCGGTGGTCGGGCCCATGGGGTATTTACGGGCGAGCACGCATGCACGATGTTCACGGCGTTTAGCATTGTGCTCCGGGTGCATATTACGGGGAATTGGCCGAACGAGTAGGAGATTGTGTAAGTCAGGAGGAATGCGTACTCTCTCGTCAGTAAAGGTCGGTGCATGAAGCCCGAGCGAATCTAAGATGGATTTGCCTGCAGGGGTGGTAGAAAGGCGAGAAAGTTGAATCACAGAGTGGGCTTCCATGAGCTCTTCAGCTGTGTTATACATGCCTAGGCGTTCCAGTTTGGCAGTAGAAGTGCTTTGAGGGATTAGAAGCGCCATTTTGTAGATTTTTCGTATGAGGCAATTTACTTTATGCAGTTCTGTTTTAGTCGGATTTAGATATGAGAGAGTATGTGATGCGACTTATCACGAAGGCATGAATTAGTCGGAGACGCTCAAATTCGGTCATTCCCTTGTTGCGGGCTGTTATGCGACGGATGAGGCCCACAGTTTGATTGACATGAGAGGTCAGCTGGGAGATGTATCGGGTGTTGGCTCTGTTGCGTTGTATGATCAAGCCCAGCACTTTAAGTATAGAGACACTTGGCACGGAATTATTCTGAATTTTGATCGCTATGTCCGGAGTGTAGCATGACCGGCGGGGAGCAGGGAGGAACAGACAACTCGACGCCGAGGGACACTTCGACGATACACTACAACATATATCACGCGGGTATCATCTACGTTGAAAGAAACCAACTCGGGCGCAGACCAAATTTCCAGGGCAAAATGACGCAATAACAATAAAAAAAAAAAACGGCGAAGCGACCGTAACGCACACACACGATGCCTTTGGCAATCGCTGCCTTTGGCAGTCGTCTCCAACGTTCTAAGTCTAAGAACGTTGGTCGCCTCCACATGCTTTGGCTATGGTGTCTGGCTATGGTTCAGACACCATACTTTGGCTGAAGCCTTGGGTGAAACTAAAGGAAGTGACGGCCCAACGCAGCCCAACGGACTGCGTAGTGCAGCACTGGTGTAGTCTGTGGTGAATAGCTATGAACATTGGGACCCAGGCTGGGCCCGCAGGCCTATTGGTATGGGCTCACTGCCTTCTGCGGCCCTTGCAGGCTTGGGTATTATTATTATTATTATTACGTTGACAGAAACTCGCTCATCAAACTAACGCCAAAGCGAACCCACCGCTGCAGAAGGGCGCACTTGCGCAGTGGTGACAAAAAACACCTTACCGAAGTGCATAGCTTCTTGATAGTGCCTTCGTGAAAAAAGTAAAAACAACAAAAAAAGTCCACGGTCTAGGAAGTGACGAAAATGTCTTTATCACGTGACTTTTGGCTCTGACGTCACGACCTCGATCTGTTGATGGCCGGAGAGAGCGTCCAAATTTTATGGGTTTGTGGCCAACTTTGGAGAAAAACTTGCAAGTGCGATCTGCCAGCAACTCTGGGCCGGCTGTTTGGCACGTCGGCGACGTCGCTTTCCGCAGTCGCATTCGGTACTCGGTCTGTGCTGATTACGTGTATTTTCTGTCCGCAGCAATGAATACAGTTATTTCTAGAGCAAACGCGATATTCGCATTCACATTAAGCGTGCTAACAGCGCTAACATTTTGTTGTTTCTTGTCCACGGCTTTTCATCGATACGAGTCCGAAGTTGAGCTACAAGCCATCAAAGCTGTCGTGTGAGTATCGTCGTGGGGGCGATTACAGATGTTTAACCTTCTCAAAAGCATTGACCTTTACCTGTTATTGTGTTGTGTAGCAAGATTTTTAGTTGTGCTATAAGCGGCCCGGATAGCGGACCGGATAGCAAAGTTAGTTACAGAGCAACTTAATCGACTCTGCGGTTGTTGTTTGCAGCAAGAACGTCCAAGACTTCAGTACAGCAAGAGGAAAGAATGATCTCGGCTTTGTTACGTTCGATCTCAAGGCCAGTATCCTTTGCGAGGTGTTGTCCGAACCCGTAGACAGTGTGTGTGCTTGTGCGGCGCATTGCTTGTGCGCGCATATGTGTGCAGTGTTGCGAGTGGAAACCTTGACTCGAAGCCAGACCTCACGAGCCTGTTCAACTGGAACGTGAAACAACTGTTCCTGTACCTGACGGCAGAATACAAGACGGAAAACAACGTGAGTTACCTGGGGAGGGCAGTTGCGTTTGGAAGGAGCGCATCGAGTTTCACACAGCCAAGGCACATTCCGCTGGGTCCCCGCGATCACGTGCCTCTCCTTGTTAAATCCCATACGGTGCAGAAGAGGCAAATTATTCCGGCAGCGTTAAAATAGCGGGCTATCACATAAAAGAATAAATAGAAGGAACTTGTTTTCATAGCGAACATACGAGGGGGGGGAGGACTCGTTTTTGGTATATCCAGGCACACAGCATCATTTCTGCCGCCTTGTCTCCTGTGAGCAGTAGAACACCTCATCATATGTGCAGGGAGCCATTCTGTGACGTACAGTCATGGACAATTCAAATACGAACCGTGGAGCGCATGGTCGAAGATACCGGCGCTGTCACCTGGCAGGGGGCCTGGAAAACGCACAGACATGCGCAGCTGAGATGTCGGGTGTGAGTCCCTCTGCGATATGTTGCTGTCTGCTCGCTCGCATGCTTGCTTTGTCGCCATGCCGCAATAGCGCTGAAAATGATCCGGCGCGAGATATTCTACGGCCACTGTGTGCTCGGCTCACACGAGCGCCTGCTCCCCGTGTGTGCCGGCGTCACACTGCCGACATAGCCTTGCATGTGGGGTGCAGTAACTTGAGCAAATAACAATGGACACCTGGGTCACTCCCAAACCAAGTTCAGTGCTGCCCGCTCCGCGGGTGCCTGCCAAAAAAAAAAAAAAACGAAAAGGGCAGGTCTTTAAAATTGTTGCGCAAAACGCAACTGGCCTATCGAATGGTTGGACCTGCCTATCTTCCTAATTTTTGTTAATATTAGAATTCTGCCAGTAATTTTCCAAGCCCACAAAATGCTTACAGTTAATCTATAGTGTTATATAGTTTGCTAAAGCACCAAATCCACGAAATGACTCAGCCATGACTCTGTTAAACAAATGCGCATTCTTAGTGGCCAGCTCATTGTTCACTTCCCGAGCCACCGCACCACGAACGCAAAACAATGCAGCGCCATTAGAAGTTAGGTGGCATGCATTTATTTTGGCTCCATTTCTGTGCGATGGTTTTCTTGAAGAAAGCATGATGAGCTCAACAGCATGCCTTACGAGAGCGTGCACGCGTTTCCCACGCAAGCACTGGCCGCAGGTGCAAGCAAATAAGCGCCGCATTGCTCTCAACGCTACCAACACCTTCAGCTGCAGCAGCGCTGGTACTTTCAGTGCTTGCAGCGCTCTTGCGGCATGGCGACAAGGCAAGCATGCGAGCGAGGAGAGGGTGACATATCGCAGTGGGACAACGCACCCGGCATCTCAGCTGCGCATGTCCGTGCGTTTTGCAGGGCTCCTGCCAGGTGACAGCACCGGTATCTTCGACCATGCGCTCCACGGTTTGTATTTGAATTGACATCCATGACTGCACATATGTGGGCCTCATAACGTGTTCTTGCTGCTCACTTTCATTGTGTAGTCACAGGTGGAGAGAGGCATTTAATGCATTGTACTGTAAGAACACAGCGGCCGTGTCAGTGTCTCCATTTACACTGCTAAAAGACTTACTGCTTGTGTGGTTCTCTCGTGTGCCTCCTTTTTGTGGTATAGGTTATGACCCACACTGGCTAAGGCGTTGTGCTGCCGAGTACGAGGTCGTGGGTTCGATTCCCGGCAGTGGCGGCCGTTGTTCTGATGGAGGCGAAAAGCAAAAACACCTGTGTGTACGAGATTGCGGCGCATGTTAAAGATCCCCAGGTGGTCAAAATTAATCTGGAGCCCTCCACCACGGCGCGCCTCATCGCCTGCGTTGCGTTGGCGCATTAAACCCTACAATCAACCAATCAATTATGACCCGCGTTAAATTTAGAGCAGGCAAGCACAGTATCGTGCAGATTAGTCAATTGAAACGCTCAGTTTAATTGCAGATTTTGAGGTCAGTGCGCGACACTTTTAAACTGAGGTGAACGCAAACCTGGAGTCATGTACATGGGTGTTCTAGCATTTAGCCTTGGTAAAAAAACAGATCTGGCCTGCTTTCATACCAGCAAACTGTGGTAAGGGCATAGCTAATTTCGCGCTTACAATAGCTTTTATGTAACAAGGTATGTTGGGTTATCACTGGCATGCATGCGAGACTTCGTTGCCTCGGTAGTACTTTGTCAAATGTGACTTTTTGATCGTATTTTAATATGGAGGCAGGAGAAGCTTTTCACTTTATTTCTATGTCACCCTGAAGTGTTTCACAACCAGGGTGTTGTTCCAGCGTTTGCAAACAAGATACTTTGTATCTCTATTTTTCTTTTGTAGGCCCTGAATCAGGTTGTCTTATGGGACAAGATTATTAGGCGTGGTGACAATGCCATCCTGGACTACGAGAACCTGAACACCAAATACTACTTCTGGGATGACGGCCATGGCCTCAAGTGAGTCTTGCCCGTCTGCCGCGTCATTACCATCAAGTGTCATTCGCTCAACATGATGCCGTTTTCTTGACGCGCTAGTACACGGCCAAAATTAATGTAATTTGCAAATGATGGCAGTTGCAATGGGTAAAAACTTGCGTAGAGAAAATATTTTAGTGAGTGCTTCAATATTTGTGAAAACTTCAAAGCAGCAACTCTGACAAGTGGCACTGGAGCACTTCAGTGGCGCCCACTGCCAGCATGGAGCATATAAAACATGGCCACTGGCGCCCACCACACTGGCTGAGGCTGGCCTGGTAGCGAGACTAGCAGTTTTCTTTTTTACAGCTCTGTTCAGCTTGTCCATATCAATAAATAAAGAACCAAAAAATATATGCATCTAAAAATATTGTCATGGTTATGATGCTTTAGTTCTGGGTGGGCATTCCCACCGAGTCTCTGGTGTCGAGATAACACATTTGCTGGCAGAACGCAGTCAAATGGGTTCTGCAAACTCATTCGGTCCCCGACATCATTTTGAACGAATGGCATTCAATGGGCATGGCATTAAATTTGCCGTGTGGTGGGGGATTACTCCACTATGCAAGGGCACATTCATACGCTTTTTTCATTCACTCACTAGATGCGAATTACCAAAAGTTTGCTGCTTCTTCTTAGTACCTTGTTTGCAAATCCATGAAAAGGAAAAGACTCTTAAGTGCTCTGTTCTGAAGTGATGGATTTGTGGCATGCCCCTATATTTGTTTGGGATCTCCCGAAACGTGCAAGCGCACGTTTCGACAGTATTCATATATCATGCCATGCGGTCGTGATCACGAACGGGAGGCGCTCGCAGCGTACGGCAACAACAGTCCCCACTTGAGATGCGTGTCCCACCGAGGCCACACTGTTCATGGAGTTTTGCCGATTTTCCCTAGACGGGACCTCCGATCTGACTGTCCCGCGTTAAGCAGGCCCACAGACCGGTGCTACCATCCCTTCGGCAACTGCTGAACTAGCGGCGCGTCTGACCGGTTTTCAGCGCATTGCGTCTCTTCCTGAAGTGCGCGCTGACTTGGGGTCCCACTCTGTCAAGGGCGAGGTCAAGTGTTCGTGCCCATTTGGAAAAGAGCATAAGCAAAGCTATGTACAGCCGTCTGTTTAATACATGCCATGCACCATGAGCAAACTCTGTTGCAACAGGGAGGAACTGTATACTGCACAAGCCCAGTTGTAATGGAACGGTCAGAAACAGCATTGCATTCTGGGAGGGTGGGTCCAGCTGGTCAAAATGCGAAGGGGATTGCAGGAGAAGCATCTTTGTTGGGCAGGGCTGGGATGGGGCGAGGTGGCGCTGCGCTGGCAAAAGGTAGCAGCGGCTGCAACTAGGTGTCTCGCGAAGAACCGCCGCCGTCAATGAGACAATGTTTTGATACGCTTGTTGAGGCAGGCCGAGCTGAATGACAAAGGTAAGGGCTCCTGTTGGACTCCCCTTGGCATTGCCATGGCTTTCGAGGATGTCGGTGCCTCGAGGAGCCGTGCACGGTTGGGTGCAACTCGTGCCACTAAAGTGTGCGAGCATGGCAGCCGGTGGGTGGTTGGAGTGGGTGTCACTCAGAGGTGGAGTGTTGAAGGTGCCGGGAAGCTCCGCTGGTAATTTCTCTCTAAAAAAACAGAGCATCCCAAATGCACCCCAGCTTGTGGCTGAAGCGCTCGCACCAGTAGGTCCTGCGGCACCAGTCTGGCCACAACACTGCATGGGTGGTGCCGATGTTTTGCAACTGCCACCCCGCGCCCCCTCAACGTACACGGTGCAAGCACGCAGTTTGGGATGTCAAAGTGGATTGTGCTAAAATCGCCCACCCGCTGCCACTCTTGCCACGAACATTGCTCTCTAGAGCTCTTCTCCCCTGCCAATGCCCTGAAGTGTGTGCACACTCGTCGCAGGGGCAACCAGAACGTGACGCTGACCCTGTCCTGGAACGTGATCCCCAATGCCGGCAGCCTGCCCAACATTCTGGGCACCGGGGTGCACAGCTTCTCGTTCCCCGTGGAGTACACCTCCTCCAGGGTGTGACGGTGGCGGCGCTCCGGGGGAACAATGGCACCCTGGTGGTGGGACTGAGTTATCCGTTCTTTCTACTGCGTTGTACAGATGACATACTGCATTGGGGGAAACGTACATAAATGGTGGGGGCAATAAACCGCTTTTGTACAAACTGCTCTTGGTTCAGTCTCTTTACTTTGTAAGGGTGCTGCTGGTTTTTGCAGAATCGCGTTATTTCTAAATGAGATGTTCCGCGGACTTGTATGCAGCACCATGCTTAACAAGAAAGAAACCATAAACATAAAGGTATGGAACTGAATTTAAAAAGTTGCAGAAAACAATTGCGTCCTTGTCCGTTGTAACACAGTGGTGTAAGCATGAGACTCCGCAAGTCTATTTGCACCAGTATTGTGCCTCCATAACCTAACCCTCCCAATTGGGCATCTGCAAGCTCATATCCAATTTGCTTCTGGAGGTAAATGCCTGATGCACTTGACATGCTTTGTAACATATTGCTGTGTCACTCTCGAGTGAGAATTGGTGTGCAGAAAGGCCAGGTGTGTAGCACTGTGCAATACCACCATCTACGTACATCTGAAACATCATTAAGCTTGCTGCTGTTCCATGGCCACTAGCCCCGATTGAACTGGAAGCCCTGTGACGCTTGGTAGCAACCACCTGCACAGTGGACTGCTTGGCTACGATGCAGGAGTCACAAAATGTCTGATCTTGTTCATTTTAAATGTTTACTATGATAATGCACTTTCATGGCTGGCAAGTTTTATTTCTGTGGTTTGCTCAAGAATGTAATCATTTCACTAGGCATAATGATCCCATTTACACAGTGCACTGCTGTCAAATATCTCCATTTACTTCTGTAAAAGTTACCCCATACAGCAAAAAATGTGCCTTTTAGGGCATTTGTGGCAAAACCGGAAAGGAGTTCTATCATCTGGTAAAAAGTGGTAGCAGAAATTGACGGATCTCATTTCAGAGTTCACAAGATCTGCTTTCAGTAATCCTTTAGGCTGCGTCCTTGTCCACGGCTCAGTTATGGACGCGCACTAAAATGTTGATAGTGCGCCGAAACTGTATGACAATCATGCAGATTGTCGCCTGGGCAGGTGTTCTGACAGTCTTCCGCACGGAACCTCACGGTAGTGCGCCGAAACTGTATGACAATCATGCAGATTGTCGCCTGGGCAGGTGTTCCGACAGTCTTCCGCACGGAGCCTCGCGGTACCGACGGAAGCTTGGTCTCACTGCACCGGCGACCACAGCGCCCAATCGACTTGCCACTACCGCCCATCACTGACAGCCCCCTTCATGACCCCAAACTGCCTCCTGTTCTACCCCGCCTACTGCACTCCCCGAAGTCACGTGGTTCCCACGTCACCGACCCGACACCGGCGCCACACCGCTACCATAAAAGCACCAGCGTCACCCGTGGCCCCTCCAGTGGGCTCGGCAACAGCGTATCGATGGCGAACGCTCACCTGCGACGCCTGTTTTTCATGCAGGTAACGAACCGCTACTCCATATTTGCCAAGCCTACACGGCATTATACGTTGCTAGTGTTGCCGAGCCCACGGTATTGCATTGGTGCCCTTTATCATTACTGCTACTGCTTACTAAACCTGTTGTTGCTCTCCGGAGACATAGAAGAAAACCCAGGCCCTACTACCCGTTCATCCTCCACCCAAACAGCTGGCAACGTACTGTCAGCCCTTGATGAAGTTCGATTATCCCTCCTAAAAGAAATGAAAAGCATTCAAACTACACTGTCCCAGTATGATAAAACTTTTGAGAACATGAACGAAAGGCTTGCTAAAATTGAAGCAGACTGTGCGAACGTAGCCACATTTAAAACACACGTCGACGAAATCCGTTCCATCGCTGTACAAAATTCCGAACAAATCGCTGAACTAGCTTGCAGTATTGACGATTTTAACGATTGAGCCCGACGAAATAACCTTATCTTTTATGGACACAAAGATTCCGGACGCGAAACGTGGGCCCAATCCGAGGCTTTAATCATAGATCACTGCAAGGCTGCCCTCAATCTGACTTAACCCACGCGATATTGAACGCGCACACCGACTGGGAACTTTCCATCCTAGCAAAGATAGGCCCATAATTGTAACGTTCACGCATTTCAAAGATAAAGACCTTATTCTATCGAACGCAAAAAAACTAAAAAATAGTACATACAGCATTTCACAAGATTACTCCCCCAACACCCGTCTGATACACAAACGAATGATCGAATTTGGCAAAGCCCAGTCCCGACCCTATAAGCTCGCATACCGTAAATTAACCATCGATGAGGTGACTTACATTTTTGACCCGACTACACAAACGGTGCTCCCACATGCACCATAGCTACCCACTAAAACCCATGTTCAATCGAAAAACTTTCTTTCAGTTATTTATACTAACATTAGGAGCCTATTGCCTAAACGCGATTCCCTGCACAGTCTCATCCAGGCTACCGAATGTAAATTAGTAGTACCAGAGTCCTTCAATGCTTTTCTGGTCACGAAACTCCGGCCGAAGTTTCATTCAGCGACAAAAGCTGCCGCTAGGATCGCCCCTGTTAACGTGAAGGCTTCACCGGCGGGCGACGACGCTTGCGGGCCGGCTGTTTCTCCGTCGGCACGCGCCTACTTTCATCTGCTCTTCATTTCCACCAGTAAAAATGCGAGCGAAGTTTTTGAGTAAGCTTTTGAGTCAGTCAGTTGTTGTTTTTGAGTCATTTGTTGTCCCATAGCTCAGCTGTGAAACTGAGGCAAGACCACGGGTGTTACTGTGGCGCATATGTTGCAGCACTGCAACGTATGCCGGAATGAACGAACACTTGTTCGTTCATTCCGGCAAGCACTGCTACATTCTCGCTTCGAAAAGGCGGTCATCTGGCGTTTTCAATTTTTGACTAGCCTTTGCAGCCGCCTGCATGATTTGAGTGAACTAGCGCCAGAATTAAATCTGTATTTACCCCTGGGCGCGACATGCTGCGCTGAGCAAATAGGTGTGCAAACATACAGCACGTTGGGTTAGCGCTGTATTTGCGCTATTTTATAGCGCGCTAATAATGTAAAACTATAATCGAGATTCGGAAAGTTAGCGTGGACAGCAGGGAAAAAAACGCTCACGAAATGGAAGCAGAATAATGGGCGTGCGGAGGGGCCAGGGTAGGAGTAAATGCTACAGTTTTGAGCTACTTTCTCGGCTGTTCTCATAGGCATAGGGTGTCAACAGATAAAAACTCACCCGCTCAGTGCCTGTCACACCCCTCCCACCCAAACGGCAAGTTAAAAAACATTGATTGATTGATTATGATGTTTAACGTGCCGACGCTACACAGGCAATGGGGCGCGCGCCGTACTGTAGTGCTCCGGATTAATTTTAACCACTCAGGTATCTTTAACTTGCGCCGAAATCTCGAACACACAAGCGTTTTCTCTTTTCGCCTCCATCAGAAAAGCGGCTGGGAACCCGCGTCCTTGGGCTTATCAATAAGCACAACGCCTTAGCCCCTGGGCAAGCGCGGCGGGCAAGTAAAAAAATATATATATATATATGCAGGCAAAGATAGCCATGCTCCACTTTCCAAATTCAAAATATCTGGTTGGATAACCAAAATCACAGTAGCTGCAGTCCGATCTTTGTGCGGCGACGTAACGCGGCGACGAAACGCGACGACGTTTAGCAGACGGATTTTCTCGTTGTGAGCGCGATCGTGGCTTGGGCTTCGTAAGATACGCCGGCAGGTTTTCAAATATCCGGGGCAACGCGGAGCTTGAGCTTCTCGCTGCAGAAGCACAGGTTGTCCACTTATTTTGAACTCATCGGCTCGAATAATGCCCGTGGGGTCCAAATATTTCCCGAACACACGAACGGCCTTCCACTCGAAGCTGAAAGCGTCCGTCTCCTGTCGTGGAATGGCTCGCTTCCACTGTCGCGTTGTTCGTGGTCGCTTGGGAGGCAGAACAACGAAGCCTTTTCTGTTGTATTCCGATAGCCAGAGCGGCAACCAGGTACACAGCATGTCAGAGGCATGGTAGTTCACATATATTCGCCCATCGTGATGAGTTTAGAAAGCTATATCACACAACAAACACCAGCAAGCTCGCACTCCAACGCACGGCAAATACGGCCGCCGCCTTCACCGGACTCGTAGCGCCACCGCGCGGGCGCGTTGGTCCCCATATGAAGCTCTCCCATAGCGTTACGGAGAAGTTTCGTGACCAGAAAAGCATTGAAGGACTCTGGTAGTACTAACCGAAACATGGCTGAATTCATCTATCTTCGACTCAGAGTCGCTTCCTATGTTTACTGATTTTGATATTTTCCGCTGTGATTGCCAAAACAAACGGGGAGGTGGGGTCTTAATCGCTGCTCACCACAGTTTGCAATGCTGCGCGGTAGACATTCCTTCTTGCCTTGAAATTACCTTCATCCGCTGCAAAGCTGCAGCCCCACCCATTACAATTGGCGTCTGCTACCGCCCCCCTGACTCCGATTCCTCTTTTATTGGCAACTTTTATGATGCTCTCCAACTGGCAACTTCAGATTCGGACGGTTCCCCTCTCCTGCTATTCGGAGACTTCAACTTCCCCTCAATAAATTGGTCCAACTTAGCATTAACAACTTCAAAAAATAATATTCAAAGCGACTTTGCAGATACTTGCCTAACGTTCAATTTATCCCAAGTGATAACATTCCCTACACGAACAACCCCTAATTCAACAAGCTTGCTAGATTTACTCCTAACGTCCGAACCTGATAAAATTTCGTCGGTTTCTAATCTAACCAGCCTAAGCGATCACTCAGTCATTCATGCGAGTTTCCAATACAACTTACCGAACCCGCCCAAAATTAAGAAAAGAATAACCCTATCCGACAAAGCCGATTATGAAAGTATGAATAACGAACTTTCCTCTTTCTGCGATTGGTTTCTTATAGATTTCTGGAAACGGTCTGTTGACGAAAACTGGGAGCTTTTTAAAGTGAAAATGCAGCAATTAATAAACACCTATATTCCTACCATCACCATTACAGAACGTCCTACTTCTCCGTGGTACAACAACGCATTAAAACGCCTTAACAACAAAAAGAAGAGACATTTCCGCTCGGCTAAGGCGTCGAATTCCAAGCAAGCATGGGAAAAATATCGTAATACTGAAAAACTTTACGAATCCATGATTTCAAATGCTAAACGAACGTTCTTCTCGTCTACCCTCCCAGACATGATACGCACTAACCCCAAACAGTTCTGGAAGGCCATTAACCCAACTCATATGAAACCTATCTCGTTATGCGATCCACAAAATGTTACAATACCGGAGCCCTATGTCGCAGAAACACTAAATTCTACATTTTGTTCTCTCTTTACTGATGAACCCGAAGATATACTTCCTTGTGCTTCCACGCATGATTTCCCTGTTATGCCTAACGTCATCTTCGAACCTCACGGTATCATTAAAGTGATCGAGTCATTAAAAGTGACGTCATCAGCTGGTATTGACTGTATAAATTCTAACGTTCTGATAAACACTAAACATTTTTCTGCTGTTATATTGTCTCATATCTTTCAGCAATCACTGTCATCTGGAGTGGTGCCACGAGACTGGAAGGTCGGCGAGATCATTCCAATTCCCAAGAAAGGTCCGTCATCCTCACCCTCCAGCTACCGTCCAATATCACTAATATACATATGCTGTAAACTTATGGAACATATTATCTACTCTCAAACCGTCAAATTTCTTTCATCTGCAAATTTTTTTCGCCCCAGTCAGCACGGTTTTCAGAAAGGCCTCTGATGTGACACCCAACTCGCGCTTTTTATTAACGATATCAGCTCATGTCTTGATCATAATATTCCTGTTGACGCTCTGCTTCTAGATATCGAAAAAGTTTTTGATAAGGGACCCCATAAACGTCTCTTTCTAAAGCTTTCGCGCTTAAACCTTGACCCTGCCATTTTAAACTGGATCCAAAATTTTCTTTCAAATTGTGAACAGTTCGTTTGTGCCAACCAGGCATCATCATCCCGTTGTCAAGTAGTCTCAGGTGTGCCCCAGGGTACGGTCCTCGGTCCCCTCCTGTTCTTAATTTATATAAACGACCTGCCTAATAATATATCGTCAAGTATCCGTTTATTCGCAGATGACTGCGTCATTTATCGCCCTATTAATGACCATAATGACTCCTGCATTCTCCAAAACGATCTATTAACAATTGAAACATGGTGCAGAAATTGGCTAATGACTCTAAACTAGGGGTGTGCGAATATCAATTTTTTAATTTCGAATCGAATTCGAATAATAAAAACAAAGTTCGAATCGAATCGAATATTTTTCGAATATTTTTCGAATACGAATACTTATGGTTATTTGTAAAATTAATGTTTTCACCATCTAGAGACACAAAAACTGCAACTTTATTGCACAACAAATCGCACAAAGTAAAATTAGGAATTACACAATACCATTGCACTCAACAGATTAAGGTCTGCACTCGCTTAAATGTTAACATGGAGAAAGGTTAACTGCTCGACATGTTCGGGGAGCAGTGACAACGTCCTGCTCGTCACCACTTTACCAGATATCGAAAACAGCCGCTCACCTGAGACACTAGTAGCTGGCATGCCCGAGCCCGTGCACATTGCCGCGCGCTGATACAGTAAAATCTTGATTATACTAATCTCGCGGGACTGCGAAAAATATTCGTATCATCCAAAATTCGTATGAACCAACACAGACCAAAAAATTTAGCGCTGAAAGAAGTTTTCGTTTATTTCTTTTCCTACTTTTGCGTGAAGAAATTCGTGATTTTTCTGCTTTTTTTAACCCCCGTGTCGCAAAGCAGTCCTTTCTGGAGCACGTAAAGCTTCGCGCTCGTCTCCTCACTCGGTGTGCCCAAGCTCGCTACACGCCGAAACAGCCAAGCGTGAACCGCATGGTGCGGTTTTGCACGCGATTCGCTCGCCTCGGCTCTGCGAGCGCTGTATTTTCACGCCCACATCGACGATTTCGCGCCCGCAATAGCGCCTACCTCGGTCAGAAAATGACGCAGTACGCGCGCGGCAGAATGGAGGAGCCTGACTACTTGCGATGAGATCGAGACAGCCGGCTTCGCTCCGCCAGAGACGGTTAGGCTTAGCACCCCGGCAAATATTTTATGGGCGCTTTCACTAGCGGCGCGGATGGTGTTTTATAGTACCGTTATCGCATGAATTATCAGCTCCTTTACCGCACAAGCAACTTCGTGTCTCCCTTGAGCCGCATTTGAAAGAGCGGTTAGAAGCGGTCGCTCGAGCGCCCGCGCCACTTCGCGGCTGGAGCCGACGCCATGTTGACGTCGCCGGCCGCGCCGCGCGCAGCGTGGGGGTGGTTTCGCGGCGGTGTCAGCGCGTTGGGCGTGCGCAGAGCGTTTTCGCGAGCAGAAAACAACAGCCCGGCCGTTTCTGCAGAAAGAGTGACAAACAGGGGAGCGAGAGCCGTCACTTGCTCGTTCAGCAGTTGGGTGCCTCGCCGGCTCGTTCGTACCTTCCGCCGGGCCGCGCAGGTCTGTTCGTAACAGCCGAAATTTTTCCCATTGCAAACGATGCAATTTCGCCGGGACTTTTCGGAAATTCGTATCATCCCGAAATTCGCACCCCCAGAATCGTATGAACGAGAGTCCACTGTAAATAAACACCGATACAGACACGATTTGAATTTTTTTTTTTTTTAGTTTTGGGTGGTTCGAATATTTCGAACAATAAAAGTGTGGTTCGAATCGAATCGAATACCAAAAAATTCGAATCGAATATTCGAAGTTTCGAATATTCGCACACCCCTACTCTAAACATTAACAAAACTTCTGTTGTTTCTTTTCATCGTAGGAAACATTACCCGGCTCCAACGTACTTTATTTTCGGCTCTAAGTTATCCCCCGTGGACTCCTATAGGTATTTAGGTATAAACATAACTCCCGATCTTAATTGGACACCCCACATAATAAATATCTGTAACGAAGCAAATAAAGTTCTTGGCTACCTCAGACGAAACCTACGCCTTGCCCCTCCTCCTGTAAAACGTTTAGCCTACCTAACATTAGTACGCCCGAAACTCACTGCAAAGCTGGCTTTTCCACACGCCACCGAAGCCATGCAAAAGACCAAATGCATTAAGGACATGAAAAAAGTTAGAATTACTTTGACAGCGTCACCTTGCCCGTCTTCCACTTCCCCTGCACGGTCCAGTAAGCCCAAGCTTATTCACGATTACTGACCACTGATTTATAACAAACACCGGCATGAGATGTGTTTGAGACAATTGGGAAAAGAGCAGCAAGCCTGTAGACGTAGTTTTGCACTTCTCTCGGACAAACAGCCGCATTTCTTACTACACAGATGAATGCAACCCCTCTCGCCATGACACTGGCCAAGTGGACAACTTTACTGGCGATATTGTGCATCCTTGACCTCACCAGAGTCAGCAAGTTCACTGGTGTTTGTAGCAGCTTGTTTTATGCTATAATAATGGTGCTTAGGATAAGAAAGTGCTGTAGTGGGGGCATTTCATATAAGATTGCCGCCTATACAGAATGAGGCCTGTTTTCCTATGTCTTTCATGCAACCTAGTTAATAACTGCAAACCACTAGCTGTGAGTATTTTGACCAAATTAAGCTCTACGATAAACCATGCCTACACCTACTGTAGAGTTAGTTTTCAAGCGTCATTGACTGTACCGACCAGAATAAAAAGGAATAATAAAAAAACTGCGCATAGAATTTGCATCATCAGACAAGATAGTAACACTGAAAACACTCCACGATAGTGACAAGACTTTTGCAATATGCCAAGTACACAGAAATCCGGCTTCAACAGCAGGCTTTCAATGCAGTAGAACAAGCAAATATTTATTAGCCAATTCAGTAGCATCAGGGCAGAATTGAAATTGTGCAAATTAGGTTCTTTGGGCATAACACGGCAACAAATGATTATATGTGAAGTTGCGAGAAACTGTAGATCGGAATACAGAAGAACTGTACTAAATGATAAAGTGAAGTGATAGTTTTACAGGATGCTTTTGAAGGAAGTTTAAATGTGGAGTGCTTGAAGGAGCTTGAACAGTCAGTGCAACTATACTGCACAGTAATTTGAACACAGGCACACATTGCCTTATCATGCTACAAGAACTGTAGCATGTGTTGAAGGTACAAGAAAAGGGGGATACAAAAAAAGTTATTGATCTCACCAACAGCCCTATTGATAAGGATTACTTTTGAGACCTTCATGATCTACTTAATCAGCAAAAGGCTCAATTAACCAACCTTGACAAAACTCTGAAACAACGAAGATCATCACAGGAGTACAATATCTTAAAAAGCACGAGTGCTAAGAAGCAAAAAAAAAGAAGAGGGGGGGGTGCAAACTGAGCACTTGAAGGAGAGCTGTTAAGTTGGGCCTCTTTCTTTAGGGGCTGTAGTTTATTTGCCTTCAGCACACAGCAGAAAACTTGGGTGCAATTTTAAGACATGCAATGTAACACTGCCAAATGTAGCTAAATCTGACAGAGCTTTTCCCACGCTAACAGGCTCTGTGTGATTACCAGTTATCAGTTTCAGGCAAGATTTAGCCTTTGTGAACAAGGAACCACTGACAGCTGTATATAACTGCACGTTACTACTTTTTTAAAGTAATTAGTGTGCTTAAACTACGCAGCTGTTGTGCAAAAATCTTGAAAGCAGTACTGGATGCTTTTTTTTTTTTTAATCCAATATAGAGTTCAGAAGCGGTGCATCCATATTCACCAGCAAAAAGAAACAATCACCCCTTTGTAGGCCATGTGGAGCAAGGACCTGCTTCACACTTGTATGGAGAAAGACCCATTGTTAATAGTTAATGCAGTTTATTTGTGGATAAAAAGCCATCGAAAAAAAAAAGTAACAAAAGTTTTTGAGTTAGACAGTTTCACATAGAGTCAGCATTCATTCCCAGTTCAAGCATAACGCAGCGTGTACAAAGCTTGCACCACAAACAAGGGCACATTTTGACGTCTACAGAGCATACAACTTCTGTCTAGGGCAACTGGTGGCATGCCTTCAGAAGTGCACCATCATGAAAGATTAATTCTTTGAGCACAGAAGACGATTTCCAGAAGTCCAGCACTTTTGCCTACACTGCTGCGACTTAAAAAAAGAAAGGAACTCCAAAGACACCTAACAACTTGTTATTTGTGAATGAAAAAATGTGAATGTCCTATTGAACACCAAACAGCATTCCACACTGGTGACTGATGTGCCACTGGGCGACAGGAGCGGTGCTTGTTAGAGTATCAAACAGCTGCCTTTCATGCAGTCCTCCAGATGTCCAGGCATTGCTTAGCAGTGCGCAATTTCTCTGTGCGCACACAGCATGGAACATGTCACGGCCAATGGGAATTCAGGAACTGAACTTTGGTGCCATGTGGCCGGCACAGCATCTTTCTTGCACAACGAGCTGCTCGATGCCCTCGTAATAACATTCCACAGTACCTCAACTGATTTTTACAATGCTTTAAACGGACACTGAAAAAGTGCTACGAACAATGCCTGATGACTTCATCAGGACTGCACTTAATGTGTAGCTCAAGTTCAGAGTTTTCCTGATGGAGGCGAAAAGCAAAAACGCCCGCGTGTACGAGATTTCGGCGCATGTCAAAGATCCCCAGGTGGTCACTGCCAGTCAGAGGAGCAGACCGTAACAAATTGTGGGTACATGCAGGTCCCATAAACTCTGTGAACAGACATATTAACCACTAAATGGTGGACAAGCAGAAGGGGCACCAAGCCACGGGGCCAGCCGGCGTAGCACCTTTTGTCCCACTTCTTGAGGCAGCTGTGAAAGGCAGCTGGCACTTCCTCGGGCCACTTACGACTTCTGCAGCAGAGCTCACTTTTGTCAACTATATTTTTGCAATTATTATAAATATTCATACATGACATGCAATTAGCAAAAATTTTGCTCACAGCTGGGTTACAAACCTGCGCGATTAAATAAACTTGGCATTTCCAGCAAGCATTGCCAGAAGCCTTTTCCGTGCCCAAAGGGTTACCTGCACTGTGAATGCCAGCCAAAAGCAGACTCGAGGCTAGGTAACAGCAGCCTAGCTGAGGACGCTCACATTAGGAGTCTTAATCCTGCGCTTGAGGTGGGCTCTGAGAATGCGCGCGAATGCTTCCCGGCCGAGAAGATCGTAAGCAATGCCCGCCACCATGTCGATGGTCGGGTGCAAGCTGGGGTGGCCTGCACAGAAGAGGTCAATGGCAAACTCGAGGCCCATGCCATAGTCGCACTCATCGTTGGCAATGTTGATCCACGTGGTCAGCTGCAGAAGCCTGTCCACATGGCTCCCCGTGCTGGCTTCATCTCCAGAAAACTTATCCAGCAACTTCCGCAGATCAGCTGAAAAAGGTGCATAATAAAAAGGCTCAGTTGGATGCGAAAAATGTGCAAACCGAGCTTGAAACTGGAGCCCTGTCTACTATTGTACGGCGAAACGCACTATTCTAAAGTTTGGCCGAATACGTTCTTCGTAGAAACTGCAGCCAGTTGCAGCAGGCAGGGAGGCACTTACACTGTGAGATGGGCATCTCGCGGTACCCAACTTCAGTCTTCTTGTCAACAGGAACCACCAGACCAGCTCCATGGAAAG
Organism: Haemaphysalis longicornis; assembly: GCF_048455015.1. Lineage (NCBI taxonomy): Eukaryota > Metazoa > Arthropoda > Arachnida > Ixodida > Ixodidae > Haemaphysalis > Haemaphysalis longicornis. Next base: position 2,771,969 of record NW_027526335.1, read on the forward strand.
TGGCGGACTGCGGCTGGGGCCGCTTCTTGGACGTCTCCTGCAGCTGGTAACCCTTGTCCTCGGCAAACTCCACCAGGGCTCCATTGAGCTTGCGCAGCTTGGCCTTCGCCTGGGCGTCGTCCGTCCCTTTCAGGGCCTTCGAAATCTCCTTGCTGGAAGGCAAGTGGAGACGAGACTTGGCATCGCAAGAAACAAGCACGGCAACTACCACCACAGACTTGAGAAATCTCAAAAAACACTGCAAGCAGGAGTGCCCACAGACGTAGAGGGAGAGGTAATATGGCCAATAAAAGGGGGTGGCGCTTCTAGTTCCGTTCTCCCCACCTCAGATCGCATGATGGATAGATGGATAGATTGTAGGGTCTAACGTGCCGACGCAACGCAGGCGATGAGGCGCGCCGTAGTGGAGGGCTCCGGATTAATTTTGACCACCTGAGGATCTTTAAACGTGCGCCGAAATCTCGTACACACGGGCGTTTTTGCTTTTCACCTCCATCAGAAAAGCGACCGCCACGGCCGGGAATCAAAACCGCGACCTGGTGCTCAGCAGCACAACGCCTTGGCCACTGCGCCACAGCCGCGGGTAGATCGCATGATGGGTCGTTGAAGAACAGGAGTGAGTGTGAAGAAAGGTAGTGAACAATTTGTGCGCCTGCTTGACACCTTTATTCAACAGTCATCATACGACTCTTGCTTAGCACCGTTTTGACACAAGCGTACAAGTGAAAAGCACAAGATAATGTTGCAACTGCTCGCAGATTTCATAAGAGATACCATCAACAGCTGACAATAGTTAAAAAAAATCAAAGCTTGGAAAAAATTATGCTTTGAAGTCATCATCATCATCACCAGCCTATCTACGCCCACTGTACGGCAAAGGCCTCTTCCATTAATATGCAGTTATTCCGGTCCAGTGCTAACTGCGCCCAATTTATCCCCGCAAACTTTTTGATCTCATCTGCCCATCTAACCTTCTGCCGCCCCCCCCCCCCCCTTCCCCCCCCCGCAACGATTGCCTTCTCTAGGGATCCGCTCTGTTACCCTTAATGACCAACGGTTATCTTGCCTTCACATTACATACCCTGCCCACGTCCATTTCTTCTTAATTTCTACTAATATGGCCTTAACACGCGTTTGTTCCCTGACCCACTCCGCTCTCTTCTCCTCCCTTAATGTTACACCTATCATCTTCCGTTCCATCGCTCTCCGGGTCGTCCTCAATTTAAGTCGAACCCTTTTAGTGAGCCCCCAAGTTTCTGCCCCGTAGGTGAGTACCGGTAAGATGCAGCTGTCATACACTTTCTTCTTCAGGGGCAATGTTAGGGGGCCATTCATTATCTGAGAATGCCTGCCGAATGCACTCCACCCCATTCTGATCCTTCTGATTATCTCTGCCTCATGGTTGGGGTCTGGGGTCACAACTTGGCCTAAGTAGATATATTCGCTTACCACTTCCACTGCCTCGCCACCTATCTCAAACTGCTGTGCTCTACCGAGGTTATTGATCATTACTTTAGTTTTCTGCATATTAATTTTCAGGCCCATGGTTCTACTCTGTTCGTCCAATGCGGAAAGCATGCTTTGCAATTCGTCCCCCGAGTTACTTAGCAAGGCAACGTCATCAGCAAATCTGAGGTTACTGAGGTATTCTCCATTAACCCTTACTCCCACCTGTTCCCAATCGAATGTTCTGAATACTTGTTGTAAACATGCTGTGAATAACATGGGAGAGATTGTGTCTCCTTGCCTGTCGCCCTTCCTTATAGGTATGTTACTGCTCTCCTTATGGAGGATGATGGTAGTTATAGACCCATTTTAAATATCCTCTAGTATTTTTACATAATGCTTGTCTACACCCTGGTTCCATAGTGCCTGAATGACTGCTGAGGTTTCGACCGAGTCAAATGCTTTCTCATAATCTATGAAGGCTATATATAGGGGTTCAGTATTGGGACCGGGCGGCCGTTGTATGGCACCACCATCGCTTCAGCGAACAGCGCCGCCCGTGGCGAAGCGCTCGTCAGTGGAATGCCGGTGGCGGTCAGCGCAGCGTAACTGTGCATGGCTTTCTGTCGTTTTTATGCGGTGCGGCTTGCAAAGCGTACGTAACCCCACGTGCATTTTTCAGATCGGTAAATCTTGAGCGTGGATGCGACGTTTACGAGGCATGCCATGTGTGTGATTTACGCCCATACTCAGTATTTACAAATAAATAACAGACGACGCTCAATGCGCCAAGCTGGAAGTCAAGCTGGAAGTGAAAGGTCATTGCTTCATGCAATTTTTTTACGCCTGCATGCAGTTTCGCGTATCGAGGAGTATACTGCAGCTAAATGCTCCCACAAAGCCAGTGTGCAACCGATCCACGAATGCTGCGGCGCTGGCCTTGGGCAGTGGATGACGAAACGGCGTCGACGTCGTGCACAAGTGAAAGACAAAGTTGCGGGGTGTCTTCTAAGATTTACCTCAAAACAGAAATTGTGATGGACGACGCTTCCGTAACTTCATTACCTATGGCTGAAACGTGTTTAATTTCACAGAAATGCTCTTACTACAGTCATCAGGAATCGTTGATAGAATAAACACCGCATGATAGTAGAACGTTATTGCTTGTCGTGGAGAAGCATTGCTTTACAAGAATTGCAATGGTTGGTGGATAGTTGGTAAATGGTTTTTCAAAAACCAATTCCTGCGTGGCTGAAGGACGCAAGACAGGAGGGTGCCCGAAACCTGTACTCAGCTTCACAACTGAATGCTGTGGTCGGTTTACAAGCTGCCACCTATGCTTGCAAAATCACGCACACCTTCGTCTAATGACGATGAGGGTTTATCGCAAAGCTCTATCGTATGGGTTTCCCTGGTTGCCTTCTGGATTTAAGCTTTGACTAGTTGAGCGTCGAATTTGACTAGCACGCAGTTTGGTCTTTTGATCGCAGCGTTTTTGAATTTGACCATTTCCCATTCGATTTCGCAGGAAGAAAGCTTTGCGTTCAACCATCATAATCATTAGACGGAGGGCTAGATGATTTTGCTGTTTAATTTTGAACTTCCATGCCCCCCTCTCCAAATCTAAACTTTGTCCAGCGTGTCGGAAATGTGTCTGTGCTGTAGGACTCGGGCTGATGCACCCATATTTGAGGCAACTAATCGCGCGTTTTTGGTGTCTTAACCGGGCATTACACGATTGTTTTAGGTACTCTGTAAAGAATACTTAAGCATTAAAAAACACCGGCTGACGTTAACACTGCCACATTTTTTAACTATCGGTGCCAGCCTTTATTCTACGCAGGTGGTAAAACGGGAAGGGGAGGAGGGATGGTGGATGGTTTGTAGCTTGGGCTGTTAAGTTGGTGAATAACTTTGGCCCTTGATAAAATGACCACCACAAATGTGGGATTTCCACTTCGGCTTTCAGGCTCCCATGCTGTCAGCGTGTTGCTCACCAAAACCGAAGGCACAAAGCTCACGGTTACAGGAAGTGTAAACTACAGCAACATTTCTACGGCTACAGGGTAATCCATCTTGTATGCAGGTGCCTTTCTATTAAAAGCACACATATCGAGGTATCCCAGCGCTAAGGCTGGCGTGGAAACCGTAGTCATTGCAACCAGTGAAGATAATTTAAAGTGGTAGAAATGAATAATAATATTGCTAATAGTTTTATTCCTACTCAGATCGCGCAGAGCCAGGCGCAGAGCGCTCCAAAAAGCGCTCTTGTCAATATAGCCCATTCCCAACCTTACAAGAATCCAATAAGTTTGCGTAGCCGTTAGTTGCGTAGCCGTTAGTGCATTTTAAGAAGAAAATAATACTACTAATAGTAGTTTTATTCGTACTCAGAACGGGTGTAGCCAAGCGCAGATCGCTGCAAAAAGCGCTCATGCCATTGCAGCTGATACCCAACTTTAGAAGCGTCCGACAAGTTTACGTAGTTATTACTGCATCTAAGAACGAACACATCTGCAAACCTGCCAGGTTTGCCGGGATGGCATTAGGGAGATCTGACCGGAGGGGGTGGGGTGGGAGGGGGGGGTAAATTTTACACACATTTTTTTCATTTACTTACAACATAGCAGGAAATGAACTGTTTCTTCGTCCAAACTACCAACAAGCTACACCACTTAACTGTTCGACGTGGCTGACGCCGCCCTTTACAGAGAGTCCTGGAAATAGTACTGCCAAGCGCAATACAAAAAATTCCCCGCATTTCCCCGAGGGGAAGAATGTGAAAGTGTGAATGCACGAGTTGAATTTGCGCGGTTCGGTAATGTTCGCGAAAGAGAGATCACACACACACACACAACTACAAAGAAAGAAAGATTCATTTATTCACAGACACCTATTTGTGTTGTCGTTGTACTTGATTGCTAGAGCGGATCTCAGCTTTGAAATTTCGTGTCAGTACTCCTTTAAGCAGGTGCATTAGCCCTTATCACGCCCGATTCTTGGCCAATCCCCCACGTGGGTATGTGCCACGTCAGCGGCCAGGCAGCGCGCGCCCATCTCCCCCCGTTGCCAAGGAAGACGAGGAGATTCCTGGCCAATCCCCCACATGGGTATGTGCTATGTCAGCGGCCAGGCTGCGCGCGCCCATCTCCACGTGCGCGGACATCGCCGGTGGACGCAGGTTCAGGGTCGCTTAAGAAGTGCATTGCACTTAAAACAGCAGGAACTGAACTGTTTTGTTGTTTCGTCTAAACTAACAAGCTACACTTGCTAAATCTTCAGAATGGCCATGCTCGTGTGTAAATGAAAGCGGCGGCGGTGCTGCGTTTCTATAAACAGTACGTAAACTAACAATGGGAAGAACAGGTTCACCGTCTGCGCATGGCCAACTACGCTTTTTAAGCACTTCACTGATAACAATGCCAATTGGTGTCGGGTTGGATTGTCAGGTATACCTCCGGTGCATTGTGGCCAGACTGGGAATAAGATTTGGCCAAAGACGGGTGCGTTTTCGGGAGATTTTCGTTTCAGTCGTACAATCGTACAAAACCATGAAAATTAGGGAGTCTCCCGGAAAATTCGGGAAACCTGGCAGGTATGCATCTGTCTAGACTTTGTTTCACCGCACATATACGCTCACAACACCACCAAAACATTCAAAGCACCGAAGCAAACACGACAAAAACAACAGGAGGCTGTGTAGTCCAATGCACCGGCTCATTCCAGTGACGAGGGGAGCGCCGAGTGGTGGCGCCACCCGTCCAGCTGCCCGGTCCCTATACTCAGCGCACTACCCTATCACCTGATTGATCATGTCAATATGATCCATTGTTGAATAGCCTTTACAGAACAGTGCTTGTTCTTTAGGTTGACTGAAATCTGAGGTGGCAAAAATTCTGTTAGCGATTACCTTGGTAAGTACCTTGTAGACGACTGACAGCAAGCTGATCGGCCTGTAATTTTCCAAGTCCTTCATGTCACCTTTCTTATGGATTAGGATGATGTCTGCGTTCTTCTAAGATTTCGGTACATTCGCGGTCATTAGGCATTACGTGTACAGGATTGCCAGTTTTTCAAGTGCAATTTCCCCGCCATCCTTCAAAATGTCTGCTGTTATCTGATCCTCACCAGGTATTTTGCCCCCTTTCATTTCTTTCAAAGCCTTCCTTACTTCTCATGTCGTTACTGGTGCGGTGTCTATAACCTCTGAACTACTTTCTCATTCGGCATTATCCTGAATGTCCCGGCTACTGTACAGATCCCCATAGAACTCCTCAGCTACTATGGCTATTTGTGATGACATTGCCTTGCTTATCTTTAAGTGCATTCATCTGATTTTTTCCCTATGTCTAGACGCCCCTTCACTGCTTTCGGCTGCCTCTGTTCTTTACAGCATATTCGATCCTCTCCATATTATACTTCCGTATGTCAGCTGTCTTACGCTTATTGATTAACTTCGAAAGCTCCGCTAGTTCTATTCTCTCAGCTGGGGTGGAGATTGTCATGGTTTGCCGTTTCCTAATTAGATCTTTCGTCTCCTGGGAAAGTTTACCAGTATCCTGTCTAGACTTCTACTGTGCACTCTGTGATAATGCGTGTAAGATTGTCGCTGGCTTCCTGCGTTGTAAACTCTGCTTCCTCGGTAAGAGCTAAATATCGGTTCTGCAGTGCGTTCCCGAATTCTTCTACTTTACGTCTTACTGTTAGCTCATTAATCGGTTTCTTTCATACCAGCTTGTTACGGTCCCTCCTCAAATCTAGCCTAATTCGAGATGCTACCATACGGTAAGATACGGCTCTGAAGTACCCGCTGCAAAATGTTTTCCTTACCCAAGTAAAGCAAACAAGTTCCCGGCAACCTTGGTGATCTTGCAGCCCTTCGAAGCAACGTTGGAAGCCAAGAAGACAGGCATTTCTTCGGGGTCATCCCTGGAACACAACAAATGGATCACCTCTCGGCGGCCACGTACCATGCCCTAAAGCAATGTCCTGCATGTAGGTGAAATGCTGTCAGGCCCTTGACCTCGCAGCATTTCACCCACATCAGAGGTGCAGTTGCAGTTGCTGGGGATCAAACCGACTGTGCAGCAAAACAGTTCAGCCACATTCACCCCAGCGGGAATAAAATAGAAATCTCATGATCAGCAGCAGCCTATTCGTGTTCACTGCAGGACGAAGGCCTCTCCCATACACTTCTAACTGCATGTACGCTGCACTGTCCAAGTCCACTCTTTGCAGCCAAATTTGCTTGCTCATTCTTCAATCAGGTTATTGATCTTCTACCTCTAGGCCTGTCTCTGCATAGCTATTCAGTTAGAGTGACAGTGGTCACCTCTCTGCATTCCATGCCCAGCCAAACTCCACTTCTCTTTTTTCCCTCCTAATTTGAGCCAAAATACAAACGTAATTTACTGTGTTTTAAGACTTTCATGACCACACCTATACCCATCGATAGTATGTTATCGAGGAATACAAATTCGAACTTTGGCGCTCTTCGAGCGCTTCTGGACAGCTGACGCGATCCAAAGGAAGTAGAAGAGGAAGTATTTCATCAGTTTCACTTTTGAGGTTCTTTTCTCCACCGTGGCGGGGGATTTTTGAAGGTCCTTTGCAGTCGGGCGCATGTCGTTTCGGTTGCAGCATCGATGCCACTGGCCAATGTTCCACGGGAACGGCAAATATTGACAGATTCCGATGAATCAGAGCTGTAATCTCTGGATGACGGTAGCAGCACAAACACGTCAGACGACTTCGATCCGTCAGACTTCAGTACGGGTGGCGAAAGTGCGTCAAACCGCCTTGGAACGTCAGTAGGTATCCACCAGCAAGTTTCGCTTTCTCCTCGGGTCGTTCTATCGCTGCCACGCGCTGATGTAAGCATACCTGGCCTGTTCTAGAACTCACAGCTCTAATCTGCAGGGTGTCAACTTCATTTGGCCGGGACAATTGGGCGCCGGCTGCACAGTGAAGCCAACCTTTGTTTCACCGTGTCGACAAACTGCTTCACACGGTGGCATGATAGTCACTAGTGCTTATATTTTTTATGCATGTAAATAACTGTTACTTGCACAGCTCATATGTGCAGCATTATTCTATAAGGGCCTTGTATTCAAAGTGTATATTTCAATTTTTTTTGCATTGATGTTTTCATCATTTTTTTTTCTATTCATTACTTTTTGTTTTGATATTTTTTTTTTATAATATTCGTAATAAATCTGTCTGAAATTAACACTGTTGGAAAGCCCTACCTTCCTCTATCATCTCATACCTTACACTCTAGCATCAGTCATTTTCTGAAGCAGAAAAAAATATATCTTGGACTACCCGAAACAACCAATTTTTCCACGGTCACGAAAGTGTTCAAGCAGCTTTTGGCTTAGCCTGTTATGAGGTACTACCACAAAACTGTAAGTTGTGGTCAATAGTAAAAGCAACCAAAAAAATAAATCACTAGGTTTTACTTTATTGGAGTTACCACACAATAGATAGGTGAAAATTGCATTTTAAAGGTGTTCAAGTTTATTATATAGTAAAACCTCTTTACAATAATGTTGCAGGGAAAGCAGACATTGCTTTGTTTCAACCCCTGCATTGTTTACATGCACTACCATTGATAAAACAGAAATTGCGATTACTTTGCCTCATCTATCCCTTCAATACGGCACATTTCACTATAGTGAGGTTTTACTGCGGCCAAACATTTCTACACCTGCAGCAAATAATTTAACAGCAGCCAGTAGTTAATTTCGCAATAGTAACAAAATTCAAGGTGAACTGATACAATAGGTTAACTTTGTGTTACACATAGGTGTAAGCATGCACGTCCATACTTGGGGACCTTACCTGAAATATCCAATGTGGTACATTGTTTCGTCATCATCACTTAGGACGGTTTGCATTTCCGGTGGGTCGTAATAATAGCGCCAGTGACAAAGGAAGTCATCTGATGTCTTGACACTCTTGTTCGTCAGTTTCCCAGCCAACACATCAAACGGGCCAACCAGTTTCAAACCAAGGAGCTCATAAAGAGCGTCTGGGAAAAAAAAGAGAGAAAGCCAGCCTCAAATCCCCCCTCACAACACATCACATCGTCTTCTCTTGCCGCCCACATAGCCTCAACGAGCCCCGGAAACCCATTCGTACCTGCTCTGCATTTGACCCCGGAGCTTCAACAAGCCTTGGTGCAGCAAGCTCTGAATTCGGTGATGGCTTGCAGCCTCCTAGGAGGCAGACCACATCACTGTCTTTACACCCTTTTGCTCGAATAGACGTTTATCCCCACATTCTTCTTCACAAAGTAACAATTAGCAAACCTAGCATGAAAGTCAAGCCCAAACAATGTACGATGTACCAAAAGAGATGAGTAGCATATGGGTTGCACTCACTAGCGTGGCATGCATGCCAGCAACGGGCACACGTGGGTTCGGGTATGGCGGTGCACGCAAGAGGCTGTCCCAGAGAGCCCAAAAGCATCACCTCGACGCTAACTACTGTTTTGCGTAGCACCCTATACAGCCTACCTGCCACAAGAGACGAGTGAAGTGATTGCCAGATGCCAGCAGCCGATTCTAGCTGCCGTGTTTTGGTATCGGCCACAGATTTCATTTCATTTCATTTTATTACCTTACAGGTCCCCGGGGGGACATTACATAAGGGGTGGGGTTACAAAAAAAACTACAAAAAAGCCATGAATTAGTTTGAAAAATGGCTTGTGACGCTATGCATAAGTGTTGATGGACAGGTGATTGCTGCAATATGGTGGGGGAGGTCATTCCAGTCTTTTGCTGCACGAAGAAAAAATGAGGCAGCAAAAGTAACGGTGCGGGAACATTGACGGGTAACTTGAAAGATATGGCCAATGCGATGTGATCTGCGAAATGGGGGGGGAGATGTAAGGTTCGATTGCAAGTGGACTGTGAAAAAGTTTATGAAACAAGCAAAGGGTAGCAATGCGGCGGCGGGAAGACAGAGGGGACAGGCCAATTTCTACTTTTAAAGATGACACGCTAATGCGATAGGCATATGAGGAATGAATGAATCTAGTAGCCCGGTTTTGAAGTGATTCGAGTGCAGTAATGAGATACGCGTGTTGTGGGCTGCAAATTGACGACGCATATTCGAGCTTGCTTCTTACGAGGGATTGATAAGCTAGTAATTTTACATGGCGAGGTGCGTTGCGCAGATGACATTTTAGGAAGCCGAAAGTACGATTAGCAGCTGCAATGATAGTCCGGATATGCTCAGTCCAAGTTAGGTCACTGCACAAAGTTGGGCCAAGGTATTTGTATGATTGCACAAGTTGAACATTAGTGTTAGAAATTATGCAGGAAGTGGTCAGCGGGTTATGGCGACACTGAAACGACATAAGTTTACATTTGTTAAGATTAAGTTCCATTTGCCAGTGTTCACACCAATGCTGTACATGGTTAAGGTCACATTGGAGGCTAATTTGATCGCATACATTAGTTACTGTGCGGTACAAAACACAGTCATCAGCAAACATGCGTATGTTACAAGTTAAGTTCATTGGGAGGTCGTTAATATATATTAGAAATAACAAGGGGCCAAGGATGGAACCCTGAGGGACACCTGATGTAACTGGAATAAAATTGGAGAGCTGATTATTTACAAGGACAGATTGGGAACGGTTATTTAAAAATTCTTGGATCCAGATTAAGACTGCGGGGTGTAAGTTTAACTCTTTCGTTACCACGCCTAATCAAAATCTTTCCATTTGAACGATACTTTGGGAGTGCCTTTTCTTAGTGTTCCAGGCGTTGCTCGAACGAGTAAAGCTGTTTTGAGTTACATCAGAAAATGGCCTTTCAAAATCAGTTTTGTTTTCATTTTTCAAACAAAAATGTGATTTTTGTCACGTTTTTGAATCACCTGGGTGTGAAAAAGGGGCGTGGTCATCACTCGTCACTGCTACCAACGAAGAATGTGTGCCACTCGTAATTATTCTGCATCAGCGTTTGTTTTTTGTTATCAGGGCATGAATGATGTACCAGGAAACGATTTTCAATTGCCAGGTTTGCACTCTGACAGTAATAATCCCAGAAATCGGCTAAAAATGTCAAGCAGTGCCTGTTTCCAAAGCTACTTTATGAATTTAGGCAGTTTTATTGCCTTTGCGCACATTGTTCTAAGTTGTGTGGTAGTTCTACTTACGCCAGGACCGTTCGCAAAGTTTACAACAGTTTCGGTTTCGTTTCTGCATCACGAAATTCATATTTAGCGCTACTACGCAGTTACCCAACTTCAAGGCTACCTGCCATGGCGCCTTGAGCATCCGTGACTGATCCTGGAACAAAGCATGCTGCTCCTGATTTCACTGAACCCTAACCCGATTTCCGCGATAAGAACTTCCGATGCAACTCAAAAGATCACACCCAGTCGCCAGATATCTGTTCCGACGAGGACAGCGCTTCAAACCGGCCTTACACACTGCCAGCTGTTCACCTTCCAGTATCGTTTCCATACGAGGGTATCTCCGGGGGTGTAGTGTTGCTCCGTAGTTGAACTGTCTATTCGGACGTGGTCTCCGACAAGTTTTTGTACTGTTTCATTTCAGAAGTGTTAGGCGGCACTGCAATAGAGGAGGCTCGTCGTGCGGAGCTACTTAGTCAAAGTTTGTAGGGCACGATTATAGCGCATCGCACCTCATTCCTGCAAGCAAGGCTACAATTGCGAGTCAGAAGATGATAATAAAGCTCAACTTTATGTTTTGAGAGATAACTGACCGTGAACATCAACAAGCATCAACCACGGAGTTCCGTTTTCAACTTCATGCATGTTTTTCCACATCGCGTGCTTGTCCCAAATATTGTGCTGGCTGTAAATGCAAAGTCAGTCATTGGCATGATGTTTTTACGTTATGTGGGGGCAAACTGGTGCCTCGGATAATGTGAAACCACCACATTTCTTTTATGGAACCACCCGAAATTGCACATTTTGAATTGAAGGTTGGGCTTCACCGCACGACACGAGCACCAGCGTGCTAACAATTTTTTTGTATCTAAAAAACTGCTCCGCGCAGGTCGACATTTTTTCTAGGGCGTGTTTTTAAAATGTTTCCCTACAAAATGTATATTCTAATATTTTTCTACTACCATTGGTTTGTTATACACAACTCCTTTTTTATCATTTTTTTCTTCTACATTCTGACAAAACTTATGATTTTGGTATTTTTTTCGCAACTATGATATATGAAAGTAATTAAAAATTGGTGTTATAGAAAGGCCATTAAATAATCCGCTTTTTTTGTTCCTGTAATTAGTGCCTGACCAGTTTTTTCTGGCAGAAAAAAAATGTTTTCTTGGACCTTTAAAAATCGGTCAATTTTTCCGTGGTAACGAAAGAGTTAAGTGGGAAAGTTTCAGTAACAGGCGTTTATGGGGTACCTTTTCGAATGCTTTGGTGAAATCTAGAAATATGGCGTCGGTTTGAAGGTTGTTATCGAGATTGGAATGAAGGTCATGGACAAAAAGTGCTAGTTGAGTTTCGCATGAAAACCCTTTTCGGAAGCCATGTTGTGCAGGATGAAAAAAATTAACCTTGTCAAGGAAACTGATAATGTCAAGGCACTGAAGTTAAGGAGATGGGACGATAATTTAGAGGCGAGCTTTTGTTACCGGTTTTGAAGACTGGAATGACCTTCCCTTTTTTCCAATCGTCGGGCAGTTGGCCTGTTGCGAGTGACTGCGAAAACAATAAACATAAGTATTCGGCACAGACATCTACAGTGTTTTTAAGGAGCTTGGAGTTAATATTGCCTACACCAGCGGAGGACGACAGGTTTAGGTTGTTTATTGTAGATATTATACCGGACACGGAAAATGTGATGGATGGCATGAAGAGTTCGATAGTGGAAGTCGGCATGAATAATGGAAGGTCTGTTTCTTTTGTGAACACTGATCCAAATGCGTTATTAAAGATGTTTGCACAATCAACGTCACTCACTGGTCTGCCAGCATCATCGGTGAAGTTAGTCAATTGAGTTGGGTGAGGGTTGATTATTTCAAAAAAATTGCGTGGGTCATTTTCTAGAAGGTTCGGCAAGTTATAGTTATAGAAAGAGTGCTTTGCTTCGCATATCTTTCCTAGGTAGTCATGTTCAGCTACATAGTATTTTTCCCATGCGCATTGGCTTCCCTTCTGTTCGGCTGAATGAAAGAGGCGTTTCTTTTTGTTTTCTAGGCATTTTAACGTTTTGGTGAACCACGGCTTTTGAGTGTCGGCCTGGAAATTAAATGTGGGTATATATTTGCTCACAAGATAATCCACTTTGTCCGCAAATAATTTCTAATTATCTTGCACTGATCTATTTTGGAATAATGATTCGAATGATGGAAAGAAAGAGCGGAGTTCATCAATGATAACTGTGTAATTTCTTTTGTCATAAAGACGTATAGTTTTTTTTACTTTTTTGACGAGACACCGGTTTGAACATAAACTCAGCATGAATTACCTTGTGATCGCTAATTTCTGGAAGATATGAAATGGACGAAAGGCTCTCAGGGTGATCCATTAGTATTAAATCAAGGGTATTGGCGCACGTATGAGTTACGCGAGTTGGTTCTGTTACAAGTTGGGTTAAACTAAAGTTAAGGCACACATCAAGAAAGTCGTGCGCTTCGGGTTCTCCTGACGTCAAAGTATGTAATTTGGTTTACCCTGTCAATGAGAGGATCGCTCAGCTATCGGCGAACGCTTCCACTTGGGCTATTCGCGGTACTGATTCCTTTTGACTCAAGGCAGGCACTTCAAGCGCCACAGGGAGTTGGAACACACGTTTGCACATATGGAGAAATTGCACTCCATAAAAGAACAATTGTTGCCACCCGTGGTGTGGTGTCTGGGATAGAGTTAATTGCACCAGCACTACCAGAACTTTTCCTGGCACAGTAGTTTTCTTGTACCACCTTAAGGAGGCACCACAGGTGTTAAAGGGTACACAGGTACTTTGCGCGCTCACACGCACGCGGGGAAGGCCAGTCCCTCCGTGCCCGGTCCAGTTACACCAGAAGAGCACGGCTGTCGGCTGGTCTGGCGGCTCGGTCCACTTAGCTCCCCACTTGCTCATCTATGCAAGAAATGTGCCAAGTGGAGACCTTTCCGAGGCTCCAGCAGCATTGCTTCCAACGACCGCTTGGTGTGCGAGGCTTGCTGCTCTTTTGCCCGTGAATGCCAGCGTGTCGGCTAATGTAGTCGCTTCTTGATGTTTGCCGTTTAGCTTTAGACATTCGTGGAGTGTATGCTCTATCGTCTTGTTCTGTGCTCCCGTGGTCCGCGCCGAATAACTCACGTCGCCTTTGCTGCGTGAGCAGGGATCCCGTGCATGCCTGGAACAGTAGGGCGTTGTCTCTGTCACAACGGTAGGATGGCATCGGCGCTGGCTCTTCCCTATGTTTGCAGTACTCGGCAAGGCTTTGCTTTTTGCCAGGTTAATTTGTTCGCACTTACTAATCATCTGTTGCCACTGCTGTTCTGATTTAGCTTCATGTTTTGTTTTGTCGAATTTCGGTTGACCTTCATTTCGAGGCTGGCGAGTCTTTTTATACAGTCGGTTTTCAAATTTCTGTACCGTACATGCATGCATGTGCGTTTCAGAAATTTGTGGTTAGCATGAATCTGATCCTACTGGTGTAGCGTAGCTTTGCCCTCGCTTCTCTGACTTGGTGGGGGATCAGCCCATTTCGCCTGTGATGGCAGAGCTTGGAGAGCAGTTGCCTCAAGTAGCCAACGGCTCAGCTCGTTTTGGTGTTGCTCCATGCATTTCACCGCTGGTCTGGCGTAGGCCAGCACATCATCTGTGTATGTTATGGATGGTACTCTGTCTTCCACACTGTAGGGGTTATATGAATGTCCTGCGAGATGCTACGTTACCCCTTTCAACTTGTTGGATTTCTTCAGTGTCCTTCTCGTTCGAGGTAGTTCGTCTGGTGGCCGATGGGGATGCCCAGGTACTTATATGAATTTGTCCGGTGTAGCTTTCCAGTTTGGAGTGTGAATGGGTCTTTGATCTCCTTGTCGTTTACATCTATGCCCATCCAATGTGTTTTCGCTGGGTTAAATTTCAAATGGTCTTTTTTTTTTTTGCTATATGAGCAGATGTCGAACAGGTCTGTTGCGGATTCTGCTGGAACAATGTCATTGCCAAAGGCGAGGCATGCTATTCTCGTGTATTTTTCTCCGTCTTTCGTGATGGAAGACAAGCGTAGACCTGCTCCCTCCTTGTCAAGGACATATAAAAGTTAATTGATGTAGATGTTGAAAAGCATTAGAGATAATGGGCAGCCTTGCTTTAATCCAATGTTGATATTGACTTCCTTTACACTTGTATTTGCCCAGTTTGTATATGGCAGCGCAGTCTCTGTACATCTCCCTCATTAGTTCAATTAGCCCATCTTCTCTTTCAAGCATCGTAAGCCTTTTTTCCATACCAATCACGACATCGACCGCAACCTTTGCGGCCATGGGGCTGCACAACTCGGTTGACGAATTGATAGAAGCGCAACGCATAGCGCACGCCGAGACACTCTCGAGGAGCCGGATGGGCAGACACATTTTAGCTTCTCTCGGTATCCGCTACGAGTCGCAGTTTGGAGAGAAGCACCCTCTCCCGATTGCTACGAGATTGCTACGGGTGCTGAAGATTCCCCTTCACTCGGAAAACATGCACCCGCAGAGGGTCGTGGCGAGAAGAACGGCCAGAGCGGCAGCTCTTAGGAGGCAGCTCGAGCCCAAAGCGGGCACGACAAATGTAAACAGAATTTACTACGTGGACGCTGCGGGCTATCAAATCATGCGAAGATCGCAGAGCAGATACGGCGCAATGGCTGCTGCGGTGGGGGATCATGAGGGGAACCTGGTCGCTTCCAGCTCGGTCTGGACAACGAGCCCCGAGGCAGGCGAGGAGGTGGCAGTCGCCCTGGCAATCAGAGCTGCAGTCGCCGACGGGCATCTCGAGGATGACACACCGCTGCCACTCACCCTCGAAACGGCCACCACCGGTGCTCCAGCATGGTCAATAGGGGAGAAGGATGTCACAGCTCGCATCGACAGGGTCGTGATTGTAAGTGATTCGAAAGCGGCGATTAGGAACTTCGCCCAAGGCCGCGTGTTGCTTGAGGCTACAAAGGTACTCGTCTCTCTATCGGAGAGCGCAATCAGTAGAATGAACAAGAACCCCATTACTTTGCTATGGGCGCCGGCACACTCGGGCCTCCCGGGCAACGAACGCGCTCACGAAGCAGCTCGAGCATTAACCATCCGAGCTCGCGTCTGTGAGTCCGTGTGTATCGGTGCACACGGAGACGGCAGAACAGAGGCGCCTTCGTCACCGACTGGGTCGGAGGGAACCGGACAGGGTGACGGCGGAGTCAATCTGCCCTCAAACCCCTGGCCTTCCGCGAGCGGTCGATTGGTAACGCATAGGGAAATATTGGGCCATTACAGAAGCTCTCGGCTCAAATACCCGCCGGCAGACAAAATACTAGAAAGGGGGCAGGCGGTGGCATGGCGACTCCTTCAGGCGAACAGGTATCCAAATCCCGTGTTATACAACCAGTGCTGCCCCAGAAAGTACGATGCACATTGTAAATGGTGTAAAGAAGCCAAGGCAGATCTCGCACATACGCTCTGGGCCTGCTCGGGCCCAACCGACAATAACAGGCTGTCAAATGACCTAGCATCCCCCACACTCGGGGGAAGACGACGCGAATATAATGGCAGAGGGGACCGCTGAGTTGGGAGACCGCGCTGCTCAGTACGGACCCCCGGATCCAGAAGAAAATGATCCAGCTGGCCGAGGGTGCCGCTGGGGCCCACGGGCTCCTGGCCGCCACCTGAGGAAGGGGAGAAGTTGTGCATCCTCCTTTCGAAGTGGATTCGAAAAGTTATTCTCTCTCTCCATGTCAAGGAATGCCAGGAATAGTTGTGATTTGTCTTTATGTTTCATTTCCATGGCTTGGGTTGATGTGAAGAGTGCTCACCTGTTCTTTGGTTAAGGCAAAAACCATTATGGGAATCTGCTAATTTCTTGTTTTCCACACAATATTTTCGGATTCTGCGATTTATAATTGTGCAGAAGAGCTTTAGCAGTGTGCTGAAAACAGCTATTGGTCGGTACTACCCGAGTTAATCGATGGGTTTGCCTTTACAACTGCATAGGAGTTTAATCCGTGCTTTCTTCCATTTTTGTGGCACCTGCAGGGTTTCCAGTTTTGTTTAGGTAGTGGAAGAGCACTTCACATGATTTTGACTGCAATGTTTTAATGAACTCGTTGAGAATTTTGTCCAGGCCAGCCACTTTCTGATATTGTAGGTATCTGATATGGCGCTTCAGCTCTGCAGGTGAAATTTCTTGGAGCAGAGACTCTTCTGGTCTGTTCTGCATTGCTTGGGGCCTATCTGCTTCTGGACGCTCCTCTGTCTGCACCTGTGTTTGTAGGTTGTTGAAGTACTCTGTCAAATATGCTTCTATTTTGTCGTCGTGTTGCAGAACGGTACCGGTTGCCGTTTTTAGGCTTGTCACTTTCTGTGTTGTTTCTTGGGGGCCTAATGAACAGATGTACAACTAGAATCTTTCGCTGAGGTGTTCGCGCTCTTGTGTGATGTAGATCGCTTGTTTTCTGTGGGTTTTGTCTATTTTTCTACAAGCAATCTTTTTACTTTTTCTTTTAGGGGCGAAGCTCCTAAAGCCATGGGTCTGTCCATCCCTTGTGTCTCGTGGTACGTGACCGCCGCATGCTTTCGGAGATGTCGCAAAGTGGGCCGCGTTGCACGCGCAAGAACCGGCTGCAACCGGCAGCGCAAACTCGGCACCAGGAGCGCGAGCTTGTCTGCGTTCCCCAACGGAGGCGCGAGCGCACGTGCACTGCGAGGGGGAGATCACGCAAGAGATCACGCCACGAATGCAGGCAGTCGTTCTCGGAGATCGAACGAGACGCAAGGACCTTTGCTCGTTTCCTCTCGTCTTGTTCGGGCACAAGTTCGCCCTAAATAAAAGTTCTTTCTTCAAATACGCACTCAGATGTATCCATATGAACCCTACCACGATCCGAGGAACGTGTATAGACTTAGTGTTTGCAAACTTCCCATTGCAGCCAGTACAAGAACCTCTCTCGCTTCATTTCACAGATCATAAAGCCGTCGTAATGAAGGGACCTCGCAATCCAGTCATGACAACGATGAAATGAAAAGAACAAACGAAGAAACGAAACAACAAACGAACAAGAACAAAATAAAAGAACAAAATAAAAGTTGATTTGTACAATGTACGCACACAGTCTTACGTCTTTCTTAATGATGTAATGGGCGAACTTTCACGGGAGAGTTACGGTTACCGATGATCTCCCCCTCTCGAGCTTCGCCCCACTTATCATCATTCATTCTGTGGATATGGCGTGAATTTTTTTTGTTCTATGTTGTCCTTCCAGGCTGCTGCATCATTTTGTGGTATATGATGGTGCTTTTTGGACAGTCTTTTTCTTTCTGCTATTTGCTTTTCGACCTCAGTATTGAACCAGGGAGTGGCTCTGTGGAACGAGAGCTTCTTCTTTCTCCCAATGGTTTCCTCTGCAGCCTGGACGCATTTTTCAATAAACTCTTCACATGTGCGATATTTGTCCAATTCTGTTACTAGTTGAGATGCAAAGGTTATCAAAGCCTCCGTATCTTGCGCTTTCCAGTGCGTGGTTGTCGCCCCTGTGCAGTTGCATTTCTTCTGCATTTGTTGAGGTCGATTCGCTTGCAGGCACATCTTTATCCGGTTGTGGTCACTACTGCAGCTGTCTAGCTTCTCCAAACTGGTCCTTGCTAAACACAATGAGAAAGCAGGTCTTTCCACAAGCTCATCTCCAACTACCACAAGCTTTTTCCAGATAGCAGCCATGTTCCAAGGCGGCTCCCTCGGACGGTGCTCGCTGTGGAAGCTGTGCTGACACCTGGTTCAGATGCGGTCACGGCCGACACAAACTGTGAGAGCACACGCAGCTCAGGCCATGCGGCTATGTGTAGTGACGGAGCATTTATATTGTGTTGGACTGCGAGGTTGTTGAAGAGGGCATAGTCAATGGCTGTTTTGGGGGTATTTCTGGACCACGTGTACATTCCTTGGCTTGTTCCATAAAAATTGGCAAGATGCAGCATTCAATTAATTTACGAAAGCCCGAGGCATTCTTGTCTTTGCTTTCTAGTTCTGCTATACGGCAGCTAAAATCTCCGAGCAGGAGCACTGGCTGGCTGTGGTATTCATCTTCGATGTCCCTCACGATACATTCATGGATGCCACTGTTCCACTTCGGCCACTCGCCGACAGCTGTTGCTAGTTCCCCAGCTAACAATGCACTCACCGCTGCACAACCGCCGTATATCTACCAGCGTGCACTTGAGCATTCACCATTTTTCCAGAAGCTTATTTGGCTTTTGTACTGAACGGCTCTGCCACGGGCAACATGCGGGTGCACCCTTGTCTGTATCTGCACCCACAGGCAACTGCGTTTCATGCGTCGTGCCGCTTTTCACAACCGCGGCTCTATTCTCCAATGGGGATGCGGAGCTCTCTAGGGCAAGTACAGCATCAGCATGAACTGCCACTGCTATTATTCGTGTCTGCTGACGCCCCGGCCGAGAAATGCGTGCTAATGGTGCAGACGAAGGGGCCCGTATTTTTTTTTTTTTTTTTTTCAGTGTTGCCACGAGAAGAAATCGGCCACTAAACTTTTATGTGAATACCACCTATACCAACCGCCACGTTATCAACACAGTCACTACTACTAAAGGCCTCTAAAAATGCCCTAAAAATGAGTTATCTTGTACCAGTAAATTACAGTGAGAACATAGAATACATACTACTCTCAGCAGTTGTTAAATAATGCCAAAACTGATGAACACCATAAAAAAAAGTGAAGGAAGCTCACCCTAACACATAGGACTTGAAGGTAGCGAAGCTGCACGCAACCTGCACGACCATCACGACAGTTTAAGTCCACGGTTCTCCACCGCCGCAACGACCTTTACTCCCGATTTGTTGCTATAAATGTGAGCTTCCTCCTCTTTTTTGGAAGTGATAATCAGTGGACATCACCTTGGAGGGGAGTATGCTTTGAAATGTCTTTCTCGTTCCGAGCAAGTGCACGATTATGGCGAACAATGAAGGTTTTTTGGGGGGGGAGGGTGCAATCTCCCCAAGTGGGTATGCTTGGCTTAGCAAACGTGCACAGGGGACGCTGGGCAGTCCATGTGAGGCAGGCACACATGAGCGCCTGGCATTTTCTCCGTTTTGTTAATTGCCGGGTGGCCGCCGTGAGGCCCGCACTCATGCGCTCGGCAATTTCTTGGTATTTTTAATGCGGACACGAAAAATTATAATTTGCTAAACAGCTCTGCTGTTAAAAGAACAGGCATCTCTGCTACATGCATTATTGGTGCACTACGGGTTGCGAGGTCACAAACTGTGAAAGAGGATTGGTGGAGCTTGTATACACATTGTTACGATGTACAATAACAGCCTGCAAATGTAAAATAAACGTACCACAGAAACTTAACCGAACAGGTTTCCCAAAATCCACACAAAGAGGCTGCCTCACCTGATTACCACAGACACTCATCAATGCTTCCAGTTTGATCTTTTCTGCATGGTGTAAAAATGCGGTACAACAGGTCTATGAGGGTGAGTTTATGAACCACCGCTGATCCTTGCTGCTTGCGTAACCGATTATCACGGCCAGGGGCAAGAGTGCAAGGCCACTACCGCTGGTGACTAGGTTACCACAAACCAGCTGTTAGCATCGCCCTTGATCAAGCTTTAAAATTGCTCCGTGACAACTTAAGAACGGCACCGGAAGTTGCCGCTGAGCCTTATCACCGTAGCCGGATGTTTCTCTGCGCAGCGCAAGTAGGGCATTACTGGGAATATTTTAAACATGGCATGAGCCATTCTCGTGACTTTTTGGACTTAATATGCTTATAAACGACTCCAGTGACGACAAACAAACTGCGTGAGACAAGGCAGACGATATCCCGCATTCATAGCAAACCCCTTTCAAAACGCGCGCGCACTGACGTCACGGGTCCGGCGCTTTGGCGGAGTGATACACTACATGAGGTGGTGCCGTTCTTGAGTTGTAACCGAGTATAGCCAATTAGATGGTAACTGCCATGCTTCTGTGACGTGGCTCCATTTTGCAGCGGTCATTTCATACTGCAGCATCGTTCGTATTTGAATACAAGAACACTGAAAGGCCCCGTCTCTCAGTACAGGCGAAACATTATTCCACATTAGCATCCAGCAGTACCACTCGGGGTTGTTTTCTTTTCCCCACGTGCAGGTGAGAAGGCAGCGGTTTCAAAAGTACTCAGGAGGCAGTCGAGTCCAGAGCGAGAGAGAACAGATGGGAGGGTAAAGCGGGCAGAAGGCAACCCCATGGAATTGATGATTGCCAAATGAAATGCCTCCAAGAGTGAAGATTTACCCACCTACCCTGCATATATGCGTACACAGGTGCCTTTGAATTTTGCTTAAAAGACTGCTTCTTCCTGGCCTGCGCGATGGTAATATTGTGCACGTACGTCAGCCGCCAATGGCCTAATTATTTCGAAGCATACAATTGCGTCATTGCCTTTGTTGCTTGTTGCAATAGGGCGCGGCAACTGAGAAAGTACATCAGTACCTGAGGGCGATTTTTTGTTCAGCGAGCTGCAGAAGTCCCAGAAGTCATAAAAGTCTTCAGGCATCTCCACTAAAAACTTCTGCTTAATCGATGCCCGGACGTCACTGGGAGAGGCGGGAAGCTCACTCGAAACGTCTGTTCGCCCGTTCGACGTTTCCCTTGATGACGAGTGGCCCTCACTCGCGGCCTTTGGAGATGTTGATGCTGTGACCCGTTCTTTTGGTACAACTTTCGCTGCGTTGACAAAGACAAAGGTACTTAGCATCAAAAACACACGAAACTTATTTCAATAAAGCAATAAATTTCGGCTTGCTTTTTACTCACGTGAATCGACGGATTCTTCCGCATCGTCGCCGCGTAATTGCTGAAAACAAAAAAAAAAGTAGACTCAAAACAGAAAACAAGGTCGGTTAGCTTGCAGGGCGTATAGAACACATAGTGCTAATTGAAGCGTCATTGTACGACAAAAGGAAAGTTCGGCGGCGCAAACGCTAGCCAGTACGTACCTTTGAATCAGGGTGTTTAAATCTCTTCAAATGGTCTGCGCTCTTACGGTAACACTTGGAGCCGTATTTACACTCCACTCGCTTGTCATCCGCCGCAGGTCGCTTTCTTTCCGGGGGCATTGTGTCAACAATTGCAAACGTCTTACTGGATGGTGTGGTTATTTGGCAAAGAATTTGGAACGTAACACAAAGAATAGACAGGATTTTTAACAGCCTTTTGCAGAAGCGCAAAAACGCGCGCAAAATGACGCAGACGATACGACCTGGTTTGGCTTGTGCCTGCTCCTATTATGGATTACTACGACTAGCGATAAGACAAAGCTCTTTGACACGTTAAAGACGCAAATATTTAATTTTGTACAGCATTGAAAGAATGCAACATATTTTTAGAAAGTAAATTGTTTATTATATCTTGATTTATTTTTTTATTGACAAAAAGATGTATTGAGCTGCAAATTGTTGCCGCCAGGCGCGGTTGCAGCAGTTGCAGCGCTAGCCGCAAACATGGTGAATATTTTCTAGTAAGGAGCGTTGGGAGCGTCGCCTCATAGCGCTGGGCTTGCTGCCGCCCTCAGCTAGCTCTTATCTGTGTTTTATGAAAGTATTGTTGGTGCAACACCGAGCGATCGCCGCATGCTCTAAGCTGCGTGCGCTTTTACAGTTTGTGTCGGCCTTGACCGCATCTTAACCCGGCGTCAGCACGGCTTCAACAGCGAACCCCGTCCAAGGGAGCCGCGCCGGAACATGGCTGCTATCCGGAAAAAGCTTGTGATAGTTGGAGATGGAGCTTGCGGGAAGACCTGCCTTCTCATCGTGTTTAGCAAGGACCAGTTTCCCGAGGTTTATGTCCCCACTGTGTTTGAAAACTACGTGGCCGACATCGAAGTCGACGGCAAGCAGGTGCGTATACGGCGGACTGATCGAGCGTTCTGTACCCGTTTGCTCAGCACTTTTAAGCCTAATGAGGCTGCGCGTGCCCTTACCAGTAAGCGAAAATCATTCTCAGAAGTTCTGAAATGAGGTTTTCGATTTTATTAGCTGCATTATAGTTTTTAACTGCGGGCTTTCCGCCCGTATTTGCCTTTTATCAAGCGTGTCAGTTGACGGCGTTTCCACGCCTGGCAAATAGTTCGGTGACAAGCGATCGGAAAGCATCTCGGCCCAACCCGGCGCTTGGCTGTTGCAGAAAACCGCATTGGCAGTTATCCATCCGCTGACTTTCCGAGGCATAGTTGTTGTTGAATACTATCTCGAAGCACTTCGCTACTCTCGTGCGCAGTTGTTTTCGTGGATATTTGCGACTGCGGGAGCTCCGCATGCTGTGTCTGCCGAGGAGCGACGGTTGACGAAGGGGGCGGGGGATCGTTCGCAGCCTCGCCGTTTTGTCCGGAATTCTGATTGAATCAATTGCGAGCAATCATTTCGAAATAGCTTGAAACGCAAGTCCGTGCTTTGGTGAACCTGTTCGGTGCGTTCTTTTGACATTTCGCCGGTGGCTGTGACAGCGGTTATCAAGCGCGCTGCGCCGAGGGCGTGAGTTCAGGATGCGGAGTGCATGACTAATCCCACGAGCGGCTCGGGTAAGAGAGCATCACGCCGCTTTTTGTCGCAACACGTTTTGTTTCTCGCGGCCTCGCCGGCGGAACACCAGTCGTTCCTCTGCAGTCACGTAGTGCGGAAATCGAGAGCGCGAAATCTCGTCTTTGCCGCTCCGTTTCTTGCAGTCCGTTTGTGTTTTTCCCCGTGGTCGCATTTGCCGTTTTTCCGCCGCACTAACCCCGCGGTGACCTCATGCCGGTTACGCGGCTTCTTGCGGCGCGCGCCTGTTCCGCCCGTAAACGACATAACGATGTTTTTTTTTTTTTTTTTTTTTTTTTTCGGATCTGAACTCTGGGAGCAGTTGCCGATCGATAAGGCGTGCGCTGTTTAACATTACTGGCGGTCTTTTCTTCTCCTTGCGTCTTGCAATGTGCATGCCGTTAAACTAGTTGCGCGGATTGCATTATCGACGAAATTATCGCCTTGTGAGGTGTTATTTTGATACTTCGATGGTGCGAAGAGGCCGTCGGTTCTGGAGATGTTACATTTACGAAGTATTTTATCTGGTGCGTTTCTTGCCCTTCAACTCGGCGGCATCAGCGCGTATAAAACGCAGTGGGCGTAGCCGTAAGTTGTCGTAACTCGACTTTTTTTTAGTACGTTACTGGTGACCCCCATAACTGCAATTACACCGCGGACGTTTGATAAAAGTTCCAGTTCCATGAAAGAGCCCCCTCTCTCGATTCAGTTTTTCTTGTTGTGGATGCGGTGTGCGGGCACCGGCCTTTTCGTGATGGCGGATCTGACCCGTCTGCTGCAATCTTGAACTGACATTCGCAGTATCTCCCTGGAGCGCAGACTGTCGTAAGGAGGCCGCGCGCGATAAAAAAGTACTCGGTCGCCAAGCGCCTCAGGCAGAACTGACTGACTGAAGCAGACGCCCCTGCTCAAAGCTGCTTGCTTTGAGTAGTAAAGTCTTCTGTATGGAGGCACTGCGTGGAAAATAAAATTAATGACGACCCAAAACAAATTTTTTCTTATTGTTGTGTACACGAAGGAGACAGGAAGACTGTGTGGAATGGAATGGTGCCCAAAAAGCTGTCGTTCCGATTGGACATCCCAGTTCACATGCTAATTCCCCCTCGCTACATCGAAATGATACATAAATAAATGACTTGACACTTAACACACAATTCGATAACTAACGTGGGACATTGTGCCGTTTACAAATTGTGTCTAAAAGCTGTTGTGGTTGTAAAGGCATTTTTTGACAGTTTAGGGTACTATTTTTCCACCATTGGAATTTGAACTGACCTCCTTTGTTCCAAGTGCCGTTTCATTGGCTCTGAGTTGCAGAAGTGTTATGTAACTCGATGACAACAACCCAAGGCAATGAAATCCTATATATGTATATTAACTCATAGGATGAAAGTTCAGACCTCTGAAAAGCTCCTTGGTCTTTTATTTGATGGCAACAACACCCTGTTTGCTTTGAAATAATTATAGCTGGCATTACTCTTCCTCACTTGTTTGCATTTTCTGCAGTGCAAAGGGCACGCCATACATTGCACAAGTAGCCCGTAGAAAGAGGACGAGGCTGCTGCCTAGGGCTGGGAGCACGGAATGTCTGCACGATGCCCCAGCAAGGCGGGTCAGGGTTTGGCTGGTTTTGTAGGGGATTGTGTCAGTAATATTGGATGTTTGCCACTGGCTGCGCTGATAGCAAGAAGGGACGGCAGCCCTCGCTAGAGATATGATGAAAATCAAAACTGGAACAAATTTTGCCACCCCTTGTAGTTTGGGAACGTGTTTAATAAGGTTCGGAAGCATAAGTTGGTATGGGCTGAGAAAACGTACCTTTGTACGTTTACATGTCGCTACTTTACACCTTGTTTAAAAGAGACTTTTAGGCAAGTTCCGCTAATCCTGTTTCATGGTTCATGATTTGCGACGTCTGGTCGTGATACGAGGAAGGTTCTGGAGTGGTGAAACCGAATTTCATGTATTTTATATTTTCTACGTGAATAAGTAACTGCTGCTGCTACTCGTGGCATATTTTTATTCACTATATTGAAATCTACCAATCAAAACTGGTGTCCATTTAAAGGAGCCATGAAGACAAAGTACAAGTTTGTTTATTCGAAAGATTTTGTGTTTTGTATTGCCTCCAGCGCTTGTCCGGCAGAAAACGATGCCTAATTTACTAAGAAATTAATCAATTTATGTTAAAATTTTGATTCTCCCACCAAATCCTGTTTTTCGTGAGGTCGTCTGCGATGACGTCAGAAAAGCAGGCCTCGAAGAGAGCGCGGACGCGGCACTAGGCATCCAGCGAACTACATAGCCTTGTTTACCACCAGTCCTCCCAGATGGCGCTACCACATTGTGGCTGACATTTGCCCGCCTTTGCTTTGTTTTTGACCGTGTTTGCACCTGGCCTGTTTTTATTGCGGTAGAAAGTGCTCGTGTTGTGAAATGTGGGGTACACTCGGCAGGCAGGGTCACGTAACAGAATGTCGCTCACGCCAGTCGGCCTGTGTCGTGTGAGACAACCCGACAGCGCCATACTGCTCTGCAGCTATGACAAGCCAGCACCAACAACAGCACGCTCTTCTACTTCAATGTTTGCATGTACTTTCGTACTTCCGTGCTTCCCCCACCATTCTTACTTCTATAAAATGAATATATGCATTACATGTAAGCGAAAATATCTCATGCAAGAAGATTATAAGCCCTGCATAACTTGCATTTGCTCTTGCCGGCCTCCACCAATCGCAAAGCTGGCTGGTATCTGTTGCGGGAAATGAGCGAGTGAGTCGCATGGCCATTGCCGTTTTTCCTAATTACGAAGCTTATTTGAGCGAAGCTCACGTTAAAAGTGGAGCCAGTGTGATTCTGATGAGGCAGTCTTTCGAATTTTGTCTTCATGGCTCCTTTAAAGAGGCCGTAAATTGTGCCAACAAGTTGGCCTTCGATAAATGTTTGCTTTGGTGTGCAAAATCAGTGGGAAGGTTTATGTGCATGAATGAGAGAGCTAGCGTACCTTCTTGGTGCCGTTCTGTGTGTGTGTGTACACATTCTGTTCCGAGGTCAATAAAAGAATTTGGTGTGGGACCAAGAGCTTGCTTGGCTGGTCACCACACCGGCCAATCGCATGGTATTTTCTACTTAGTCGCCTGACATCACCTTCTGGTTTTAGGTCAGTGGGGTTTGGGACGTGCTCATCTATGTCCTGTAAAAAATTTATAAAATAAGTGAGAATTGCCAGTTTTTAGTGTTTTGCCTATCTTTAAACTAAAGCCAAAGCAGATGTAAAAGGTGGGATCGCTAAGTTCGAGCAAGTTGCTCCAGCCTGCAGGCCCCCTTTATTCCTGTAAAAGACAGCATTCCCATTTCCAAGGTGCATTTTTGTTTGATTTAGATGGGCGTGGCAGGAAAGGGGGTGAATAATGTGTTCCTTTTCAATTGTGATGTACACACTAAGCTCTCAGTTCTTTTTGCTGTTATAGCAGAGTCACTGCAAAACAGGGCCTCCCTGCTTGAAATGCCAATTTGGCACGTATTCAGCAGCAGTTATACGCGTCTCCTGTAGCCGACAGTGAGCGACAGCGCGGCTACTTGTGGTGAGCTGGGTGTGTTATGTTGCCAATAAAAGAAACTTTGCAGACTGGCCTTTAGGCGCACCACTATCTGCAGTCAATTTTACACCTGTCTGATCAACAGCAAGGTTTATTTGCTGCCAAGAGAAGTGTACTACGATCTGTAGCTGACTAGGATCGACGTAAAAAAGTGGCAGCACCCCTATTATTTAGCACTGTTGATCACCAGTGCTTGGAAGCAGCAAGGGAAAAAATACTGAATGAAAATTGAGTGTAGATACATTTGGGGGGGGGGGGGGGGGGGGGGGGGGGGGGGTTAGCTTTGTACAGAGTAGATGAGTGGTTTCCTCCTGGGCGCTGCCATGAAATGGTACGGAAACAGGTCAGGGAAATCCTAGAAGCAGCGTTGATTTTCTACTGTATTTTTTTGGCCACACAGGTGCTACCAGGTGTATGAGAAATAGCTTCCTGAAAGCAGAGACTAATTTCTGGGCTTCTGATGCCTCTACTCATTTCCGTGTGGCATGTTCGCATTAACTGGTGAGTAACTAAGTGCTGCGTACATCCTGGACGGTGTAAATGACTTGTGTGAGTGTGCCACCATTCATTCTGGCTTTTGTCCTTTGTTGTTTTGTATAGAAGAAAGAAAAAGGGCAGGTGCTTTGCGGAAGCAAAAATTCTTGCCCTACACGAGACAGCAAGGCAAGAGTCGAGTACAAAAAGTACATGGCGGCATGCATTAGTGTCAAGTGGATGCACTGTCAACTAGAGGCATGAACCAATTGGCTAAGTTTAGTGTAACCTTCCGCTGATGCTCATTTCTAAGAGTTGGGAGGTTTGCATTTTTGGCACAGGAACAAGTTTGGGAACGCAGCCCATGAATTTGTTACTTTGATGTTGCGCCTTCCAGCAATGCTTGAGCCTCAGCGCCTGTCGCAGAGGTGCACCGTTTGTGGGGAGCACTGTGGGAGCGTGTTTGGGGTGGCCCCGTCCAGGTGGAGCTGGCACTGTGGGATACAGCGGGCCAGGAGGACTACGACCGACTGCGGCCGCTGTCTTACCCTGACACGGACGTGATCCTCATGTGCTTCAGCATCGACTCCCCCGACTCCCTGGAGAACATTCTGGAGAAGTGGCACCCGGAGGTGAAGCACTTCTGCCCAAGCGTCCCGATAGTCCTGGTTGCCAACAAGAAGGACCTGCGCTCGGACCCGGCCACCGTCAAGGTGAGGAGGATGTGGGAGAGGGAGAGGGAGGGATCACCCAACCGCTCCTTTCGCGCGCTGCAGGAGCTGGCCAAGATGAAGCAGGAGCCCGTGAAGAGCGACGAGGGCCGTGCCATGGCGGACCGCATCAGCGCCTTTGGCTACCTCGAGTGCTCGGCCAAGACTAAGGAGGGCGTGCGGGAGGTGTTTGAGATGGCCACCAGGGCGGCGCTGCAGGTCAAGAAGAAGAGGAAGAAGAGGTGCTGCCTGATGTAGATTCGAGCCGCCCGCTTTTCTTCCCGTTCTCTGTTCAGCCCCCCCGGCACAGGCTTCTCCTCTCTCCCTCTCCTCCTCCCTTGTTCCCGCTTGCTCGAGGCTCTCTGCGCTGTTACGCACAGGCCACCGAAACCGTTCCTTTGCACTATCTGGCTCTGGGGGTGCCGCCGTAGCTGCGCTTGTTCTCATTTTTCACTCTAGGGTCTCGGATATGCTCTACTTTGTGTTCTCCAATACTACTCTCTGGTGTTTACAACGGCTGCTGCAGGGCTTGCCCCACCCCGTGAGGCAGGTTGGGGGCACGCTAGCTGCTCTCTCTCTCTATCTGGTGAACCTGGTTAAGTACTCGCACTGTTAGTCCAGGCAGAGGCCGCTTGCTTGGATGTGCCTCCCTCGGGGCGGCAGAGGGGAGGCAGTGTCACGAGACAGCAGTCACACGTTTTCTATCATGACTCGTGCCTTCTTGCTACGGTTAGTCTCCTCTGCTGTGTGCTGTTGATCGCTCAAAGTGCAGCATGCCCTGTGGCCAAACTGACTAGCATGTCTGTGGGACTCGTGAGAGCTGCTTTGTTTTCTCCCTCGTATAAAAATCGCGGTTTTGCGCGCTTTCTTTGTGTAGTTGCCCAAATGTTTCCTTTCTCCCCCTCCCCCTTTTTTTGACATGCAATGTCACTTACGATAGTTGCCCAAATTTTCCCTTTGTCCCCCCTGCCCCCCCCCCCCCCCCCCCCCCCCCCCTTTTTTTTTGACATGCAATGTCACTTAAGATAGCAGTGTGGTTTGCAGCATTTCCTTCGATCATGCTATGGGCAAACCCATGACACTACTGTCTGTGAAGAACTGAAATGCTGTGAATACATTGCCCCCACCCACACTTTTTTTTTAGTAACCTTTGTCAAATATTCTTTCTGCAGAGGTGTTTTTTTTTTTTTTTTTTTTTTTTTTAGTGTTATGTATGATCTCTTTGGTTGATAAATAAATGTTGTCTCCAAACTGTGGAGCACTCTTCTTTTTCCCATGCTGTGCAAGAAGAATCGGGCATTGCTGCAGAGGTGGTGAGCTGCTGCTAGTTCGTTTTGATAACTTTCGTTGTTACAGTCTTTAATGACCCGCCGCAGTGGCTGAGTGGCTAAGGCGTTGCGCTGCTGAGCACGAGGTCGCGGGTTCGATTCCCGGCCGCGGCGGCCGCTTTTCTGATGGAGGCGAAAAGCAAAAACGCCCGTGTGTACGAGATTTCGGCGCACGATAAAGATCCCCAGGTGGTCAAAATTAATCCGGAGCCCTCCACTACGGCGCGCCTCATCGCCTGCGTTGCGTCGGCGCGTTAAACCCCACAATCAATTACAGTCTTTAATGAAGTGGAGTTCTGCTTTGAGGTATTGGAATACCATCTTGTGCCATGTGTGGGTGCATTGTTTTCACTGCACAGTTTCCCAGGTGGGCGTATTTACTGCAGATGTTTCCCTAGATTCATGTAACATTTGTGGTGCACCCAAATCGAGTTGTGCGGTTGTGAAACATGCTAAGCGATTTTTTTAGTTACTGTAGATGCTGAATATTCCATCTTTGAATATTACCCACCTTCAGGGCGGGAGCAGCAAATCTCACTCGTGAAGCTGCTTTTGGCTTGCAAACTGTCCACTAATTTGAAGTCTCTGAGCATGTAGATGATTGCTAGGTAATGACCATAGCCAGTTGCAAACATTTTTTGCCAATGTCAAATTCCCCTTGCCCGATTGTTCTCGATGTCGACAACGGCTCGCCTGGCCTACACAAGTAGTTTGTAATTGTAAGTTCGCAGCTCCAGTGATTTTCTGGTCAGGTTAAGCCAATAAATATGAATTTAAGCGTAGCTATAAGCAACTTCCCCTCTGCTGCAAACTTGCGTTAATAGCCAAGCGCAAAGTAGAACACAGTTTGACCACATCTTCTGCAACAGCAGGTCTGTGGCCTGTACGCTTAGCAGGCTGGTGGGGCTCATTTCCCAGGGGTGGAAAAATCAAGATTTGAAACAACTCGGTTGACATCGCGCTTGGGCTTTGTTGCCTTGGTGGCTGTGCACATCTCGTTTGCCTGGCAGCACCTTTCGCCAGAGCAAAAAGTGCGTGTGGGTCTTCTAGTGCGAGGGCAATGTAGCACGCATGGTGCTTGGCGTGAACAGCCTCGCATTTCATGCCTGCATAGCAAAGCTCTCGTAAATCAGGAAGTGTTGCAACAAAAGCGATACGCAATGAATCCATGTGTACGGCATCCATCTTCATTGCGCTGCTTTGCATGTTGAAGCATCCACAGGTTCTCTTAGCAACAGTCTTTGCACTCCAATATTCATGCAAAAAAGCCTTTTGAGCCCAGAAGTGTGGCATCTGTTGCTCTGAAATGGCTCAAAGTGGGCAACAATGCAACGAGAATTGGACTGAGTTGGAAAGAAAATTTGGGACGGGGTGGGAGTGGAACCCAGAGTGTGTGGAATGTGAGTCATGTGCACATCCGTCAGACCCCTCGGATGTCTTGGCTCTGACTGACTGAAGGTGGGCCTGGTGAATGTGTTGTGGCCTTCGAGTGGGAAAAAATTCACAACTGGTGCACGCAGCTCACTGCACAGTGGCAGCGACGTTTCGTGGCACATGGTGGGGCTCAACATGGCCGGGTACAAGAAGCGTGACAGCATAGCAACTCTGGTGGATCGATTAGTGACCGTGACAGCTGCTCATGGCTGCCGATATTCCGCTCCAAGATACTAGGTACTAGCCTCGCACTTCTGGTGGATGCAAAACGGTAAGCGTAATGGGCCGCACTCCGCCTCTAAACCATCCCAAAAGATGCCAAACCACTTTTATTTATGAAAAGAATGCACAGAATTGAACTAAAAGAACATTTTACAACAAAGAAAAAATGCAGTGCTGGTGCACGGACCCGTGGCATTTGTTCGAAAACCCACGCGGCTGCTGCAGCAGAACAGCGGAGCTCTTTGTGCAGCGGCATCAACGAATGGAGGGAGTGCTCCAGGCGAAGCAGTAGAGTGCACACAGGAGGTGCCTGGCTTGTGCCCACAGCGGAACGGAATCTTGGTAGATGGCCCCACGTGGCCACTCGAGGGATTGGCCAATTTATCCATTCCCGTTTGGCTGCAATGTCGGCATGACCTCTGACATACTCGCCAGTAGTGAGAGGTGGCTCCATATCGTGCTAGAATAAATGTGTCGAGTGCATTCAGCTAGAACACACATTTACAGATGGATCATCATCTCGTGTGGAACGTACGTGTCACTTGCGGGTGAAATGTTTTCATTTTGTCTGAAGCAACCAATGTTGTCTGCAGCGGCTGAGCTCTATGCCCTTGAAGAAGCAATTGTTTACGTCGTACGCCACAACCCGCATCAGTGGAGCATCTTTGCAGACTCCAAGGCAGCTCTGCAAGTTTTGTCACGGAGGAGCCGGCCTCCCCCCACCGTAGCTCAGCCTCCAATGTCTCCTACCTTCACCACCTCGCTTGCATTGCCGGACACAGTATAAAATGGCAATAGATACCTGGCCGCTGTGGTACTGGAAATCAAAAGGCCGATGCCACAGGAAACGCCCGAAAGTGTTCTTTACAAAAACGGAGGCTTCTACCATGGCGCATCGCTTTGCAGCAACTGAAAGAAACTGGCTGTGGTGCAACGAACCGAATAACCAAGTCTTTTTGCATGCAATTGACCCTGAATTGAAATCAAGACTTCCAAGACAGCTCCCTCATAGGCTAGAGACGTATCGCCTACGACAACTCAGCTTACACCAACAGTTGCCTTGTTCGCCTCGGACTGACAACCAACTTGTACTGTGATAACTGTTCTTCT
Organism: Haemaphysalis longicornis; assembly: GCF_048455015.1. Lineage (NCBI taxonomy): Eukaryota > Metazoa > Arthropoda > Arachnida > Ixodida > Ixodidae > Haemaphysalis > Haemaphysalis longicornis. Next base: position 2,804,052 of record NW_027526335.1, read on the forward strand.
GTAGAAACCATTGAACATATTTTATTAGAATGTGTGGCCCACTTGGCACCAAGATCCCATTCTTTTTTTTTAAGATATTGAACACCAGATAAAGGGTCAGTAACTGTGAAGACTTTCCTAGGACCATGGCTTTGCCCCGCAAAGAAGCGTCAGGCTCTAAAAGTTATTTATTATTTATTTATTTATTTAGGAATACTGCAGGCCAATTCTTTGGCCCTGGCAGGAGGGGCATTACATAAACAATGACAAACAGTAATAATTCAAAAGGTATCACAGTGGACTACGCTAGTACAATGGGCAGACATAATGCCAAAACAAAAACAGGTAACAGAATTATCGCCAACACTGAGAGCATAAGAGCGTAAACTTGATAAAATGCAGAACACAAAACGCACAAACCATAACATAATAAACCAAGATGAAAAAAGAAAACAGCATAAAATGTAATAGCACCTTAATAACCACAAAATAGCATGCACCGCCAGAACTACGGTTTCTACAGATCACTAAAGAAGCGTTCCAACTCTTGTAAAAAATTGTTGGAATTGACAACATTTGGTGGCAAGTCATTCCATTCACTCACCGTTCTGGGAAAGAAACTATACTTATATGAATTAGTCTTCGCAAAAATAGGGGTTAGGGCATGTTTAGCAGTGTGCCTTGTTTTTCGTGTCAGAGCAGGTTGGATAAGATTCGTCTCGTTTAGAGCAATTTTTCCTGAAAGAAACTTGTTAAGTAAAAGCAGCCGGCTTATTTTCCTGCGTGTTTCCAATGTAGCAATGTTATTATCTTTCATAATCGATGACGGCGAATCTGTCCTTTTGTGTTTGCCAAAAATAAATCTAACGGCCTTCCTCTGTACGCGTTCAAGTTTTAATATATCCTTCTTAACATGTGGGTCCCATAGTGCCGACGCGTATTCTAACTTGGACCTCACACACGCATTGTACGCTAAAAGCCGAACACTTGAAGTGGCATTTTTAAGTTTCCTCTTAAGAAAACAATTTTTGAAAAGCTGACACGCAGATTTCAGAAATGTGCATCCCCCACGATAGATTACTGGTTAGTGTTACCCCTAGGTATTTATATTTATCAACCTCTTTAATAGTGCTGCTGTTAAGCTGGTAACTGCAAACACTCGGGATTTTTTTTCTTGTTACACGCAGAAGGACAGTTTTTTCACCATTCAGGGCCATGCCCCACCTGACACACCAGTCCTGAATTGCCACAACAGTTGCCTGTAGAGACGCATGGTCGCTTTCGGTCTCGATTGTTTTAAAAACAACACAGTCATCGGCAAATAATCTTATTGAAACATCATGTGGAATCACTTCTGCTAAATCATTGATATAAATTAAAAACAATAAAGGTCCTAATACACTGCCCTGTGGGACCCCGGAGGTGACAGTAAGCATACTAGAAGAAACATTTTGCACTTGTACGAATTGTTTTCTGTTTTTAAGGTATGCGGAAATCCACCTAATAATACAGGGAGGAAGACCAATGCTCTCCAACTTGTATAACAATTTGCCATGCGGTACCTTGTCGAAGGCCTTACAAAAATCCATAAACAAAACATCAACTTGGCCAGCCTTGTCAAGAACACTGAACAAATCATGTAACGTTGATATGAGCTGGGTAATAGTGGACATACCTTGCCTAAACCCGTGTTGGTAAACTGACAACACCTTATGTTCAACAAGAAATTCTCGTATGTATTTAGCAATCACATGCTCTAACATTTTGCAGCATTGGCTGGTCATGGAAACCGGGCGGTAGTTATCAGGCAGAAGCCGGCTGCCCTTCTTATGTATAGGAACTACACGTGCGTTACGCCAGTCATCTGGAATCTCACCCGTTGCCAGTGACAAATTAAATAATTCCGTTAAAAACCAAGACAGTTGTTCAGCATATCGCCTCAAAAACTGGTTTGGGAGGCCGTCCGGACCCGCGGCTTTCCGTATATCAATGCTTAAAATCATCGCCAAAACACCTTCTCGCGTTACCGTAATGACCTGTGGCATGTCCGATGCGCTGGTTCCGAAAAAACACTGTGAAAGTAACGATTAAAGCTTTCCGCTATGCTAAAAGCATCAGTCGAAGCAACTCCCTCAACATTCAATTTGGACACTTCAGTTTTACTGTTGCCTAAGTAGCGCCAGAATTTTGATGGATCGTTTTTTATAAACTCTGCTAGAGTGTTGTTAAAAAATGTATTTCTTGCTTCTCTAACCTTCGTTAACAAAGCGCCCTTAAGGATATACTGAACTGCTCCGATTCTGTTTTACGTTTTTTCCTCAACCGCTTGATTTTGCGTTTAGTTTGGATTATTTCTCTGGTAATCCACGGGTTTTGATGACGCTGGCGGAACGTTTTTGTTGGCACAAAGTTTTCGATGCAATACTGAACAACATTATAAAAAAGCTGCCATCCTGTCGCAACATTACTGATAGGCCCGCAAAGGTTAGCATCCAGGTAGTCTATTATTGCAACATCATCTGCTCGGACGAAGTCCTTGACAGTTTTCATTACAGAAGTATTTTTCCTTTCAACAGTACTGTTGTTCCATGAGTAAAAAATTAACTTGTGATCTGAAATACCATTTTCAACTGACAGAGTTCCACTCCCAAAAAATTCACTGAGAAACAAAAGATCTAGAACCGAATTTTCTCTTGTGTTTGCCGTCACTACTTGTTCTAGGTTAAGCGAAAGCATAATGTCCAATATAGTGTCTCCGTGGGTCGAACAGCCATAGCTAAGCCTCTGCCAATCAATAAAAGGCAAATTAAAATCACCGGTTATTATTACATTCTTTTCTTGAAATTTTAGTGCGTGATCGTACAATTGGTTCAGGTACGAGGAATCGGACTCCGGAGGGCGATAAACAGCGCCTAGAACGAACGTAATGCCAAAAAGCGCAACTCTCAAGAACAAGCTTTCATGGTTATCAATTTGGTCAAGAACTTGTACGTCAACACCTTTTCGTGCCACTACAGCTACGCCACCGCCACGGGAGCCTCTATCTCGTCTGTGCAACTGATATTCCGGCGACACAACTTCATCATCCCGAATAAACTCGTTTAGCCAAGTTTCTGTGATGACGCAAACATGCGGGTCATAGAGCAGCAACAAATCTTCAAGTTTATCTAACTTATTTACAATACTCCGGGAATTGAAAGAAAGCAAGCGAAGCTGGCAAGGCTGTAGTCGCTAGCTAGGAACAGCCGTTGGCACCTTGTGGCTTACACGGTTTGATTTTGGCTCTGCTTTGCGTGTGCGCGAGACATCATCCCACGTGTAAGCAGTGTCACCAATCCAGAGCCTATTGTTTACCAATGACACTTTCATTCCAGCGTCCTTATCTGCCTTGGCGCTGTCTCAGAGTAGTTTGCGCTTTCTGAGAGTGTCTGCGCAGTAGTCATTTTGAATAGATATTGGTGTTCCTTTTAGCTTTTTAACGTTGCTCCAAATAGCTTGCTTTTCCCTGTAATCTTGAAAATAAAGAATAACTGGGCGATTTTGCTTCGGCCTACCAAGCCTGTGAATTCGAGCGACCGATAAGCAAGTGACTCCCAGTTTATCCTGAAACAGCTCTTTAATAACTGTGGTTCGCAGTGCTTCTTCCGATTCTTCAGCTATGTCAGGAACACCGAATACAATCAAATTTGAACGACGGCTTCGGTCCTCTAAATCTACCAGTCTTCCCTGCTGTAAGTGAAGTTCCCTTTCAAATTCTGTTAACCCACGACTTTCGTTCAGGGTCGCCTTGTCTTTTAATTCCTTTACCTCCTCTTCTAGTTTTGTCACTCGAGCACCAAAACTATACATCAATTTTTCAGTAGTCTCCAGGCGGTTTTTTAAGTAAGAAATGTCAGTTTTAATTGACTGCTGGCCTTCCAACAGCTGTTCTAACATCTCCTCTACCGTGGGTCCAGGATTTTCCTCGACATCACCACAAACCAACAATTTGCAAACACAAAAACAGTCATACGCAATACGGACGCACGTGTGTGGGCACGGCACGACAACAAGAAATCTATCATCACTTCGCAAGGAACTGTAACTGACCTGTAAGGCGACAACAAAACGCATGATGAGTGACCTGCGCCCAGCGCTTTCGCCGTGCCCACTGAGGTTCAAACGGAGTGGTGCAGTCTAGTCTAGGAGAGCTTGCTGATGACGTCACAAAGCCGCGTACTGACGTTAGGGGCGGCACATCCTCGATGATCTGGCGGTAACTTGATGCTTGATTTCCACTGCGCAGCCCGTCGAAGGGTTTAGCTGCGCACACGGGTATCGGCGATGCGGACGCAGACAGCAGTACGGCCTGTAAGGCGACAACAAAACGCATGATGAGTGACCTGCGCCCAGCGCTTTCGCCGTGTTTTCTTATATAGAGGACATTGGTCACATTTCAAAATTGTGAATTCTGTGACGCAATTCTCAAAATAGTCAAGCGCACGTCGAGCCACGCCAGTGTTTTTTCTTTTTTTTCTTTCTGCCCACCTCTTTCTAGAGCCTGTTTTCCCTAGATCCCCTACCCCTAGCAGAGAAGCATGTAGGCGATTGCAAATGCCGGCAAAACTCTCTGCTTTTTCAATAAAGAGCCTTCTCTCTCTCAAAGGCCTTCTTATAGCACAAGGTGTTTGACGCCACGAGTTTAAACTTGGCAGTAGCAAGAGAGGGAGAGAGAGAACTTTATTTATTTTCTATTGTCACGATGGCAGGGGTAGCATCTGTCAGCCGCCTCCGTCCAGGCAGCTGCTGGTAGCACTTGGGATGAAGGTCACCAGGCTCTGTTGATCTTGGTGATTGCAGGTGGTAGCCAGCCACTCCGTAGTGTGAGGTGTTTGTGCATTCCCACAGGATATGTTCTTGGTTAAGTATTGGTATGGTGTTGCAGTGGCTGCACAAGGGGGGAGGAGGGGGCAGGTGCCTTAGGCGGTGTAACCATGCCAGTGTTTGTAGTGTGTTTGTTCTTCTCTGTCCAACAAAGGATGGGGGGTGGATACTCCATCAAGGTACTCTCTAAATTTGATATTACGTGGGGGTGAGATTTCAGGGTACATGCATGGTCAGCAGGAGCCTGGATGAGTGCTTCACGGGCGAGTTGATTGGCTCGGTCGTTCCGTGCTAATCCTGTGTGTCCAGGTACCCAGTGAATTTGGGCCTGTCCTTTTACTGTGGCTAAAAGTCGCAGTGCAGCTGGGAAGGTGATTCCGCTTGCAAGCAGGTGACGCCTTCTTGGAGTCCGTGTAGATATTAGTAAGTGTGGTGGGGGCATTTCAGCTTCTTCTGGAGTGGTACAGCTCATGGGTATGGAGCATTCGTCCTCTTTGTGGTTCGTATACGCTATTGCACACATAGGTCCTTTCTTGGCTGCATCCGTGAATGTGTGTTTTTGGTGGGGATCTCTCATAACTGTGAATAGAATTCCGCTCTTTTTTGTCTTCGAGATGGCTTCGTTTCTTTGTCCATGTGTCGTGGGATGGGCGCCAGCTGTATGTGCTGGAGGATGTCTTGCTTGATGGGGGTTATAATGACCTGGATGGGGCTTGGTTAGTATCCGAGTTCTGTGAGTGTAGCTGTTTAGCCGTACTAGTTGGTTGTGACGGTGCGTGGTTGTGGTTCCTTCGGTGGAATGGAGAGTCCCTGTGTTGAGAAACTTCATTGTACTAGCACTGAGGGGGGTTCCTAGGGCAAGTTTTGTTGCTTTTCTGATTAGTGTGCCCAGCCGCTTTTCTGGTGTTTTGGTGAGGTTTATGTAGGGGGCCTGATATCTGATGCGTGTGGTAATGAGGGCGCCCCTGCTTCCTTGATCCCTTTATTTCTGTTTGACACTCCTCTTGTTTCTCATCATGTGTAAGGTCTGCTCACACTGCTGTATGATTTTACTCACAGCTCTGTGTCCTCTGCCCAGAATTTTAATGGAGGGCTTGGGGTATTTGTCGTGGTTTTCATGGCTTAGGTGTATGGTGGGGGGCTTCATGGGGGATTGTGCACTACTAAGAGTTCTGATTTTTCTGCGGAGAATTCTAACCCCATGTTGTGGGCTGCATTCAGTGTCAATTGCAGGGTGTCTTGGATGTGACCTGAACTTCCCTTTTTATGTCTGGCATCTGTGGACCTTCTGTGGACATCTGTGGACTCTGTGGACCTTCAGCATGGCAAGATTAAGTAGTGTTGGTGAAAGTGCTGGGTATGGAGGAGAGAACCCAAGAGAAAATATTCTCCTGGTTTCTGCTGGTCCCCGTTGAGGTGGTTTATGGCTTATGGCTAGTATTCTGCTCCCGCACGAGACGCTCGTCTGCGCAACGCTGGCGAAAACGTGAGGGGGGCGGCGCGTGATGATAGTGTGCGTTCCCTGCCTGAGACGCGGGTCGGTGTCCCTTCCTGAGACGCACTTCGCGCCGCCAACGCAGAGGCTCATCATCGCTGCCGTCTGAGAACCCACGAGTGAGTGCTACAGCGCACTGCTGCTGTGCCCAAATATCCCATCAGGGAGTATCGTAATCGCGAGCCAGTTTTTTTTTTTTTTCTATTACAGGTAGTTGCTGACCTAGGCAATATTCCCGTCTCTGCTTTTCGTCCACCAGCATTCTAATCTAATTCTTTTCGTCGCCTCAACAGCCTTGAAGTTAACCCCCTCTGTGCTGCCCTTCAATCCTAGGGCTTCTGAAAGCCTAATATTTCCCTGTCAAATACATTGTTAAATACACTCGCATTCCAACACTATGTGCCGCATGGTTTATGTTTCTTTCCCGCAGAGCACGCATATACACCATCAGTTTGTGAATAGGCATGCCCACAAAGCTCTCAGTTCTCAAGCAACCTGCTCTAGCCTCAAATGTATTTTTTGTGCTAAAGCCACTGCGGCGCAAAGGTCGTGCCGGGCGCCTCGCGCCAGGGCAAAGAGTCCGTTACTGCGAGTGTTCTGGTAAATAAAAACAGGTGAAAAAAAACTAGCAGAACTAATGCTCTTGCGAAAGTAAATTTTCAAGTCAAACTCGGTGCGATAAGCCGCGATGTTTTTTCGCGGTGAGCGCAGTCTCCTTTCAAAGCACTAAAGCGGCCATAGAGGTACTATACTGACTGATAGTGATAATATGGTGATAGTGTGCTGATAATACACTGATCTCCACCAGAGTTGCTGGATGGCGCTTCGAGCTCTCCGGCGCACGGCCGCCGGAAGTTCGAGCGCTCGTCCCGGAAGTCGGGCCGTTCCAGCATAGCGCATGCTACGCATGGGCTGGTTTCGCACGCATTCCGCCAAAAATGCCTGCTTGTTGCGCCGTCAACTGCACAAGCAGACCAGAGAAGTCGTCTGGGAAGACGTTCTACTTGGAAGTATTACAATATTCTGAAAGACGTGCGTGATACGCAGCGAAACACAAATGTCATATCAGTGTCGTTTTAAAGCTGGGGCTCTTGTTACGCAGATTCCCTCGCTCTAAGCCGGATTTATACCGGCGTTGAGTGGCAAACTTATACCTATAGTTACACGGCGAAAGTAACCGCAGTTAAGTTTAACCGTGGTTACTAAACTTTAACCGCGGTTATCGCAAACGGCGGTTTTGGATGTTGCACGCGAAATTGCAAGTTTGGTAACCGCAGTCACTTGATTATGAGCGCACAAAAAATAAATTACCACACTTTTAACTTCACGATAAAAAAAAGAGAAGCAGTGTAGACAAAAAAAAATATCGTTAAAGCGTTCGCTTCTGACACAAACGCAACACACTCGTGCGCGGCGAGAAGAGGGGCTTCCCCAACAGCTCGCAGCCGGCTTGGTTTGCTTAGGTCTGTTCGGTGTTGGGAACTTTCATCTTAGCATCGCAGTAGATATTTGACCACCGCTGTCTCTACAACCCCAAGCAGCATTGGCCGATAGCCAATCATTGGACGCCCCTTGGCTTCCCTTTGGCTTCCGATAGCTTGGCCAGACGCTGGCCTGTACACAAAAGCCATTCGTGGACAACGAGCGCTATACGACCGGCCTTGAGGACACGCATTGGCCGGTGCGCAAAAAATCACACTGGACAGCCGATAGCTTGGCCAGACGCCGGCCTGTACGCAAAAGCCATTCGTGGACAACGAGCGCTATACGACCGGCCTTGAGGACACGCATTGGCCGGTGCGCAAAAAATCACACTGGACAGCGCGCTCATTCAGACGTAATTTTTGATCATAAAATTTTATGAAGAGTAGTAGCCTATATGTGACGCAGGTATTTATGAGTGCCTTTACGCACGTCTTGGCATTTTCTTGTTAGTTGAATGACCACTCAAGTTCACTTAAAATATTACTGAAGTTTGCGTGTTTTTGAATTTGTTTTCACGCGCAGCGCACAACAAAAAAAGTAGTTCCAAATCATTTTCACGCGTGTGTCAAGTAGCACATTTAAATAAAAAGTATTGGCAGGTGTAAATGCCGACAGCCTTGCCTGTTGTTGCATATTGTTGCATGAAGTCTCACTGTAGAGCACTGGTGTGCGTTATTTTGCGTCTATACATGCGCACCCGACGCGCAAGCAGCACCACTCGATGGCAGCACTGCGGTCGTTGCCCGCGGCGGCAGGCCAAAACGCAGCAAAAAGTAGTTACCTAAAGAGCCACAGCACCGTGCCACGTGCCACGAAACAAAGCGTACTTAAACTAAAGTGCAGCTTATTCAAAACAGCGTGAGAGAGAGTGTTAAACGTTCAGTAGGAATTGGTCATTTGTGTGTCCTAACGCAACGGTGAACGTCGAACTACTTCAGCGTTGTGCCTTTGCGCGTTCTTTGAACCCGCGGCGGGTCAGGTGGACGGGCGCGTTGCACCGACGGCTCCGTCTCTTTTGTGGCATTGAAACTGCGGTAGTACTCCTGTACGTGTCTGTGAGGTGCGTTTTGGTGTCGGTGGCTGTGTGGAGTATACCTGACTGGTGTAATAACATCGTTTGCCTGCTACGGCCGCAGCTGAAAACGTAAGTCGCCATTTCATTTTTTCGCGGTGCGGGAGTGCTCGCGCTCGTTCCCGCCAAAACTTCAGCTGTCGTTTATAACTGGCGCTCGCGAGTGCTGCTTAGTGTTGTTGGTTCTTGCAAAGAAAAAAGTGGTCACATACATGTGCTTCCAATTGTGTGACGCCAGTTCTAGCTATCCTTTTTCCGGCTTTGTGTTTTCCGAACAAGCAGCCGTACTCCCACTGCAGGTTCACGACGTTCAGCATGCGTTGAAGCAAGACTCGTGTGCAGTATAAGAGTTGCGGATGTATTAAGCTGGCTTAATTAAACTCTACCTATTAATGAAGCTTTCGTTTCATTATTTTCTTGAGCAACGTAAAGGTATTGTCGAGCGACAAAGTGGCTTCTCCGTCGCTCCGTCGGTTCCGTTCGCGTCTTGCGCGTCTGACGGGGCAGAAGTGAGCGAAGGCACAACAAAATTTCACGGAACCGCTGGCGTGTTGCTTTGTCTATTGTACTTTTTATATTACCTTGCGCGACTGCAATACGAGTGAAGCCCATTTTCGGTGAAATTCCGGACTGTTTTCTCAAGAACGAGCCAAGTAACTGCTACCGTAAAACGCAGTATTGAAAAATGAATAGTGCAGTACGTTTTATGTTTCATAGCGAGTGTTAACAAGCTAGAACTTTAGGCTGAATATTTTCACACGGACATGTGGTAAGGCTTGTATAGGTGCTGTATTTAGTAAGCAGCGTGAATTTAACATTATAGTGAACTATTTTTTTTTTTTTACTTATTACAGGCGCTACGACGCACAGGTGTTTCCCGTGGACAAGTGGCGGGTGCAGCAGTGACAAGCTTTCCAAGCTGGGCTATTCTACAATAGTGCTGTTCAACAACATATTGTGATCTTGGCACGTCGGCGAATTACCGGGAATGAGGGTGCTGTTTTCATTTACCTGAATGGTTCTGTTTTGTAGGCATCTCAAGCAGTTAAACTAATGATAATTGGTTCGCGCTTCATGAGCAGCGCTTTTTAAATTTTTTTCTCGACTGTTGTGTTTGTGTTTGCTTTCATGTTTGTGTTCGTATTCTTGCCACTGTTAAGCCAGGTTTCTCGTATATTTGATGTGCATAATAAAAAAGCTACACAGAGAGACCCGGTGTGTTGCTCAATTGTTTTTGGCAAGTCACTTATCTATAATTGCTTCGAAAAGTTAAGGCAGTTTGCTTATTGTGCCTCGCGGTCCCATTTCTGTTTATACATGCCATTGTACAGGAAATTATTTAACCAGTGCGCATTAAATAAATAATGCGCACTCGTTTAATAATTTCCTGTATACTGGCATGTATAAAGCAGAAATCGTGCCGCGAGGCAACTCATAAAATAAGCATTGGTCATAAGGACTGGCCACAAAGCCAAAAATGTGCATGAAAATAGCGTGGGGTCCACCCATTGGCATTATAATGGCAAGATACTTTGCCAAGCGTTGTCCAATATTGGCCTTCCAGGGCTTGGCCAATTGTTGGCTTGTCACCTTTCCCAAACACCAGCCAATATTGGCGGCCGAGGTATTGCCAAGCTTGGACACATTGGCCACTGATGAATTGCCATGCTTGGGCTTGGCAATTTCTGCTGCTTGGGACTGCGAATTACGATCCATAGCACAATTTTTCACCGCACTAACATCCATTTTCTCGAATGCGGAAGGTCTTTTCCGCGATCAGATTGATTTCGAAGAGCAGCGATGCGATAACCGCAAGCAGTGCCGTGCGGGCAGGCGCGCCGGCGTGTTTACAGGCACGGCCGACGCGCGCGCCGATCGTTTCCGTGTGCTGAAAACGCTTCAAAATTGCCTGATACATCCATTTTTGGCGGACGACGCGCAGAATTTACAAATTTAGCACGGCGTTTGTCGTAGTTGATCGGGCGGATCGGGAAACGAGCCGCTGCTGACGGACGCAGTCGCGCTGATTGCGAGAGCGATGCAAAGAACGTAAGCGCGTCTTGGGGACAGCTTTGGGCGCCCGCTATTTGAGAACCTTTGTCTCTTCCGAACGCCAGGTGATTTTTTTTTTTCGCCTCCGCTGATGCGCCGCCACTTGCGTCCGAACTGAATTGTGCGATTTTGAGCACTGCGGCTGCAGAAAGTGCGGTTAGCGTGACCGAACTGAGGTGCAAAGCTCAGTTTGCGCTAACCATGGTTGGCGACGTAACCGCAGTTTCCTCTGTCCTGTAACGCAGCAAACTGCGGTTTTGTCTAACCGGGGTTTGCTTAACCGTGGTTAACTGTGCCCGTGTAACTAGCTCTCCATCCCCAGGCAGCAGCGCTCTGCAATGACCACTTTACTGACAACTGTTTTGACAGAACGGGCGCACGAACTCGGCTACAGCCTGTCGCCGTGCCCACGTTGTTTTCTTTCTAGCATAAATCCCTAGCATAAATTTCTAGCATAATCCCGTTAGAGCTGCGTCGTCTCTCAAACCAAGACCCAAGTGACATTTTCGTACTCCTTTGCAATTAAATTCTGCTTCATATTAGCGTCGCATATTTCGGTATAGCATATGTTGCGATCTGAACGCAATGTGTATAGCCAAAATGCAATAGAGTGAGAACAAAATGCCAGAATCCGCCAATGGGGACGCTTATCAGCGGTTGAAAAGCATAGCAGACGCCCGACTTCCGGGACGAGCCGTTGAACTTCCGGTGGCCGTGCGCGCGCCCGGCCGCGACAGCGGCGAAGCGCCATCCAGCAACTAAGTGGAGATCAGTGTGATAATATACTGATAATATACTAATATACTGAAAGCGGATGTCTGCTGGACGCGTTTCGTTAGACATGACAGTGCCTCTAGGAGGGCCGGACATGATCAAGAGGAAATTTAAAAGACTGCGTAGCTGGGACACGGACGAAATGAAGACTGGACACACACGGCCGGGTGCCGACTTCGTTTTGTCCGTGTTGGTTGGTTGGTTGCCTCAGATTATGGCACGTATACCCACGCGCGCGGCCAAGAAGCTTTGTACCTAATCAGGATGTGACCTCTATTATTTTAGATCCCAAAATTTAGAAAAGGAAATACAGAACAGAAATTTTTAATGTGTATAATATGAAGGTACGTAGAGTCAGGAAGAAAAATGAAATAGATGTGAACGTAGGGATGGGCGAATATTCGGTATTGTCGAATATTCGATCGAATAGCTCTCTATTCGTTATTCGCTTCGATCCGAATGCAGGTATTCGATATTTTCGAATTATTCGATGCCCCCGAATAGGCAGCTAAAAGCCAAGCTTTTCGGCCAAGCTTTCCGAGAGTTACCCCAGGCTTGGCTCAAGACCCACCGACGCGGACATTTCTATTATCAGTGCCGGCACTGCCGAGTTGCTGCCTTGCCTAGAGGTTCGACGAAGCTCTCGGCCGCCAGCACACTTTAGGTTAAAAAAAAAAAAAAGGCGGCACTGAAACGACACCGCTCCGAACATAGCGGCACCAAGCCAGCAGACTTGTACAGGCCGCCATTTTGAATAGGCATGCCGCCATTTTGAATAGGCTCGCACAGTGCGGCAGTTTTGTTTATTGTTCAAACGCAAACGCAATACAGGAGGAGGTCCCGAAGTTCCAAAGAACTGTCCGGGGGACCTCCCATGAAAAGAAAAAGATATCAAACATTGCTACATTGAAAGCAGCGACAATTATACATTGCTGAATAAAGTAACCTGATTAGTAGGAAAAAACACTTCATAGACAAATTAGTTTGGATATTGTACAAGAATAATATATGTCATGAAGTTTTGAACAATACAGTCATCAACACGCCGCACTAAGCGAGCCTATTCAAAATGGCGGCCAGCCACTTGCGCTTTGCTTGGCTACGGCCGAGGATACTAGTGGCTACAATACTTCTTTTTTTAACGGAGCTTCTATAAATAGGCGGCGCTTAAACTTGTGAATGAGCAGCCGGCGGAAACTGCTGCACCTAGAGCATGTGGTGCAACAGGCATTTCTTCATGAAAACTTGTGAATACAGCAAAGGAAAGCTGTGTGTAAGATTTTGCAATAAATGTTCAACTGGTAATAGTTTTACACAATGCTGTGCCTACGTGAGTTTTAATTATTAGAAAAAATTGTGCACATTAGTCAGGTCACAAGTTGCTCATTTGTCTTTGTGATTTGCAATGTGCACTATTCGAACTATTCGATTCGAAATTATTCGACCAAATCACTATTCGCTTCGAATTCGCTTCGAACCTCAAAATCTATATTCGCCCATCCCTATGTGAACGCTTAGCTCGCTAGCAGGAAAACCGGCGTGTCGCCGCGACATAGCTAGGAGTGTAGGGCGGACACAACATCCCTGTGGCAGACTCCAAGGGCGGAAGCGCCTAGTGACAAAACTTCGGAAGTAGTAGGAGGCGCCTAAAGGTTGACTCCAGATGCGTTCGTCGCATCGGGGAGAAGCTGCGGCAATTAAACCGGAAATGTTCTATATTTTCCAGCTCGTCACAGAAAGGGCAATGCGGGGATGGGACCAGACCAGATTTATAAAGATAAAAATTTAATGGGGGAATTTTGCACCGAGGTTCAGTGATTGCTACCTCGCATAGCCTTGATTCACAAAACATCGGCTTCCATGCATGACGAATGTGGCTATAATCTCTAGAAGAGAGAAGGGCGTCTTGCCGATAAGTCTAGTAGTTGTAAACGTCTAAATCTCGCCCCCAATAGAAAGCTATCATTTGGACATTCGCGACCACAGGGCCACCAAGAGACATGCTGGCTAATTGATCAGCCACTTCATTGTACGAGATTCCTGCATGTCCTGGAACCCACACTAATCTAGCCTCAGAAAGCTGATGAGGAACAAATTACCGGAATGTGCGGATAACTGAAGAATCTTTTTCGGACGTTAATGCGGAACACACAGAGAGGGAGTCAGAAAGAATAACAACATGCGAAAATCTATGCTGAAGTTTTTGAAGAGCCAAAATCATTGCCAATAATTTCGCCTAGAAAATAGGTGTGTAATTAGGTAGCCTAATTGAAAAGGACCAGTCGAGGGCCTGGGAGAATATCCCGAATCCAGCCTTCTCATCACTTTGCGAGGCATCGATGACAATGTGGGAATGAAGGGTTGACAGATGATCCTCCACCAATCCATTGAGGATTCGGGCCGGCAACATCTTTGCATTCGGGGGGAAGATATTATTAGGAGGGGGGAGCCGAAAAAGGTCTGCGTGAAGTGGCTGAAGCCATGACTGAACTAGATCCATCTGGGGGCTCTGGAACCGCGGCCAATGAATGCCTTGGCAGCCTTGAAAAAGATCAGGCCTCAGACGAAAAATGAACTGCGTGTCTTGCAGTGGCGAGTCAAACAATTTGATAAAGGTCAATAATTGAAACCTAGACTTCAGTGGAGGAAATCGTGCCTAAAGGTGTAAAATAGGGTTAGCGACATATTTTGGTAATCCCAAGCATAGTCGCAAGGCCATTCTTTCAACGATAAATAGTGGATGTAATTTGTACGCCGCACAACCAGAAAATAGCTAGGACGCAGCCAAACTCTAATACCGGGCGAACGTAACTCCGATATGGCTCTATACGCAACCCGAATTTGTGGTGAGATAGCCCAGCCTGCGGAGCACGTATACAGCTCTTTCTCCTTTAGCAGCAACATGTTTAATATGAGGACGCCATGTAAGCTTGTCATCATAGATTATACCAAGATATTTAATTTATGTAACTTCGGGGATGGATTGCTGTCGGTACAATGGGCATAATGATATGGGGATGGTAACCGATTATCTAGGGAGACCAGATAGCTTTGTGCGTTGACACAAGTCATGAATGTCCCTGCCCGATGAGTAAAAAGCAATATCATCGGCATGTTATACCCTCCATAGTCGGAATTGGTTTGAGAAGAATATTAAAAAGAACTGACCCCTGAGGAACACCACGAAACTGCTGATATTGCGAAGATGATATGCCATCTTTCGAACAGAAGAATGTCCTTCCAGTTAAAAACGCACCAATCTAGGACTGAATGTACAGTGGAATTTCGCTACTCTCTATATATAACATTAGGGTATTATATACGCTGTCACAGGCAGAGTAACAAGTGCGCATACGCGTGTTTTAGGCTTCGGGCTAGTTTGACGCGGCTCTCAATGCCCACATGAGCCTTCCAAATAGAATTTCCGGGTCTAAAGTCAATTTGGGTGGGGCTTAACATCCTATTGCTTTCGATAAACCGCATAAGGCGACCATGCAGTATCCTCTCGACGAGCTTTACCAATATAGTTATAAGGAAATCGGCCCGATGTTATATGGGACGTAACCTAAACATCGTTTATTAGCAATGGCATTATCTTAGATAGTTTCCATTCGGGAGGTATCCAGCTATTTTTCAGCGACGTGTTTACTACGTTAAGTAAATCTTTAGGGGTTTCCTAAAATAAAAACTTAACATTGGCACAGTAATGCCATCTGGCCCCGGAGCTGCCACAGACAGCTGCGAAATAACTTTAGCCAATTCCGACATGCATTGTCACTGGGTCGAAACCAACATTAGAAATTTGACTGATAAAAAGGGGCGGAAAAAACAGAAGAAAACCGGGATTTAAGTTCTTGCACAATTTGTTCGGGAGCTTCAATAGACTCGACTGAACCACTGAATTTTCATTGTAGCGCTCTTGTAGCCCCGTTCTCGAGCGAAGAAACTGGTAATCGCCTATTCTTTTGCTTTGAGAGAGCGACAAACTTCTGGTCGTTATGGACCTCTTTCGCTTTAGACACTGTCCGTTTGAATATGGCGGCCGCAAATTTGTAATTGGTCCAATTAGACGGGCATTGGTTTCTAAGAAGTACCTTCATTCCAAGCCGCCTGCCTTTGATTATACGCCAGAGCGCCATCTTCATTTCACCACGGGCTATTGCCATCTTTTTGGGAAGAGATAATGAATTGAGAAGACTTAACAGCATCCGAAACGATGGATGTAACTTGAACTGCCCTGCGTTCCTCGTTTCCGGGTGGAAGTGATTGAAGTGCTACCTTTACTTTGTTTTGCATACGGTGCAAATTGGTATGCCGAATCATACGAGCACGTGGGGACCTAGAAGGGCACACTATCTCGAAATCACTAGGAACGTGGTCACTGCTTGTAGCGTGATCCAAAGTAGACCACGAAGAGATATTGCCGAAGTTTGAAAAAGTCAGGTCTAAGAATGAAGTAGTCTTCCAGCGAAAAAATGTTGGTGAACCAGAGTTATAACAATGCATATTGTTATCATTCATCCAACCACTTAGCCGCCTACCACATGAATCTGTGCGGAGCCCCCAGGACGCATGGTGTGAATTAAAATCACCGCAAATAATAACACGCTTCTCACACGATGACAAAACACCATCAAGAGGCGAGGCGGAAATGACGCCTTCCGGAAAATAGGAGTTAACCAGAGAAAATGCAAACGAGCCAGGCAAGCTAAATGTAACTGCTAGAATTTCACAAACCACAGACATGGATTCAAATGACTTATGGGCTTTATGTCAAAATTGCGATGATACTAGAATTAACAATCCACCTCCTCTGGTTAGTCTATCTAAGCGGAATATTCGATAATTCTGGAAATAAAATGGCCGACGCGGAGTCAGCCAAGTTTCCTGCAGTACAATGTCTGGTTGTTCTTTAGAGACTATGAAGTCAAGGTATGTGAGAGCTGACATGACACAGCGGCAATTCCTTGTAGTACCCGAAGCGACATTACGATGAATTGATGGCTGCCACCGCAGCTTCCAAGATGTCGTTTGTTTTGGGAACGCCTCGACCTTTCTTTGCTTTTTGTTTTGGAGAGGATTCCAGTGAACCCGCAGTCGGAGATCCAGTTCTTTTAAACGGAACTGTTTGGTACTCCATGTCCACCGGAGAGTTCACAGAAGTGGCACTAGGTTTGTTAGCAGGATTGAAGCAAAGTGGGCTGTCGAAAAACGATTTTGGAGGAAGATGGATGCCGTCCTGAGCAGGACTGAGGCGAAGGGTGCACACTATAGGGGTAGAGGATGGTGAGTGCTGGCTGTGTTCTGGAAGTTCAGGTTTCAGCTGCTCTTTCGTTTGGTCGTTTTCCACTCCTTCAAAGGACGCGCGTCCGACGTCACGAATTCGTCGCTTCGGCGGAGTGATACACTACACTCGATTCTTGTTTGTTTTGCAGAAAAGTCCCACTCCCGGGAAAGAGCGCGCACACCACGGAGAAAAGAAAAGTTTGCACACACTCAAAATGACCCGGTGTCTTGTTTAGAAACGATTAACGTTGACCAACCCCGCCCGGAGCGGCTAGAAGGAGAAAAGAAATCCTTGGGTCACGTGATCAAAACGTGACGTCACTGGACTTGTTTTGAGCACGACCAGCCGGTCGTGGTTTTGAGCGCCTAGCCTAGCATGGGCGCCTAGGGCAGGGACAACTAGCTTATTTAGTGGCTCTAGGGACAACGCCGAAGCTGGCCGAAGTAGGCGCAGCTGGTTTCCCTGGGTCCACCCCAGTGAACGATTTGCGCTGTCAGTACTCAGCGTGTCAGTTTGTGTTGATCGCTACCAAATGAAGCTGCAAATGCGTGAATATACCGTGAATGGTAGTATTGGTGCGATCTCCCTATCCGATTAAAACATTTCAAGAGAGACTTGCAGCCTGAGCTCAGCGTAGATCAGCCCTTGCCGTCTCCGGCGTTTGCTGTCACAGACACGGAATTAAGAGCGGAAAAGAGGGCACCCATGCGATCATTTTCCCAGCGAGGTCAGTAACATCGTTATTTTATGTTTGTTGTAGTTTTTGTGTTTATTTCACTGTACTGTGTGCCTATAAGCTGCGTGAATCCTTGTTTGCGTGGCCGCCTCGGCCGCCTAGCTGTCATTCTCGATCCCGATAGTATTGTGACGTTAACAATTGTTGTATAATCTTGAATCAAATTTAGCGTGCGCTGCATACTTGGACGAGGAACAGAAACAGTGGAAAAAGACAAACCAGACGTTGGCGCGCAAACGTCTAGCCAACGTGCCTGTGGTTTATCTTTTCCCAGTCCCTGTTTCTCGTTCAAGTATGCTGCACACGCTAAATTCAAATTACGATGCTATGTCCCCACACACTCCGGCCGCAGTTTCAAGCGTTTCGTTGTTGTTCCTTTTGTGTAGGAGCCCATAACATTGCTCAAGTTTGATCGAACCGGTGGCGTGTACTCCCCGAAGTTTTAGTTTTGGACGATGCTATTGGCGGTGAGCGCGAACACAGGCGGCGCTGCGAAGCGCGCCTCCGTGACGTCAGCTTAGGGATTCTCGCATTTGTCGTCTGCTTCACTCAGGATCGCTCTCCCTGCTGTTTCTTTGCGCTCTGTCAACGACTGATGCTTGTCCGCACCAGAATTGGCATGTGGGTAACTTTTTATCATAATAATAGGCTTAAAATCGCATAAACTAGCTCATGGTGTCAATTAAAGTATAGTTTTGGATACCGCTACGGGTGAAACATTGCCGGCGCCACCCCATTCCTTGCGAAGCCGGTCCTGTGCGGAGCGCGAAGAGTCGGAGCTAGGCGTCAGCTTCTCATGTAAGCATTCGAACAAAAGGAACAGTCAGCTGCTAATAACCGACAACAGCGAAAATGGAAGACCAAAACAAATTCTAGGCCTTCAGGGCTGTCGGCTTTGGCAGAAGGTATCACGATTCCCGGTAATCATATGTAAGGTAAAACAGTTTTTGCAACCTTGCCGAACGCTCGAACGCGTTTTGTCACATCACTTTACGTTGTCAAGGCATGAAAGTTTGCCGACATGCACTATAGACTGCAAAAACTGTAGGTTGAGTTCCAAATAACCTATAGTGTGTACATACGCGCGTGCTGATTCTATACCAGGCATCTAACCAGTATGGAGGTTTATTGAGCAAAACGAGTCACGTCTTCGTTAAATTTATAGTAACACATATATGTTTGTTAAGACCTGGAGGGATATTTCGGAACATTTTGCACAGCCATATCTTCCCGATATTCGGATATGCGTTATAGAAAAATTGCACTCAAGAGGAGGAGGAGGAATAAGGAGAGGAGGGGAAAACTTTGTTTAACAATTAAATCGATCTGGTTACTGGGCCGGGTCCTCAGTCCAGGACAAGAGAGTAAAATTAATTTTCTTCAAATCATAGAACGCCATCCC
Organism: Haemaphysalis longicornis; assembly: GCF_048455015.1. NCBI lineage: Eukaryota > Metazoa > Arthropoda > Arachnida > Ixodida > Ixodidae > Haemaphysalis > Haemaphysalis longicornis. The sequence continues at coordinate 2,823,197 of NW_027526335.1, forward strand.
GAGTAGAATAGGATTTGTTCTTCGCGCCTGGAAGGGTTGAAAAGCAATAAAGAGCTACTTGGAATTCTTCTTCGGTTTCGAGACTTGTAATATATGCAGGTATACTATTTATTACGTTAGTTAGTGAGTATATCATGCCTTCAACACCGTAATCATGTCATCATTGTTCGAGTTGAGAGTCAGTTCGTTATGATAACGATATAATTACAATAGAAATTCGGAGCACAAAAGCCGCCTTCGAGTACTGTGGACCACGTTGTTTAGGGCGCGATCGCGGTGGCGTAGCACAAACCTTCTCATTGTATTTGCATGTGAATAAACAAAGCACGCTGTGGATATGCACCTTCTTGCACGCATACGCGTAATGAAAGCCAATTTGTGAAGAAGGATTCGTATGCCATACAAAATTAAGGAAATATCCACACGACCTTTGTGAGGCTCCCAAACATCCCGAAACCTCCTAATAAGAAGTTTGTGACGGCGCAGAAAAATTAATGCGTTGGGCAGAAAAAAAAAAGCAAGAAACATTAATCCGATACAAGACAACTACGAAAGAAACAAAAGAAAGCCGCTTTATTTCCTGCTGTGCGATGAGCGTGTAGAGGCCGCTGCTTGGTACGTAGTATTAGACTGTTGAGTCTTCATAGGAGCATCTAAAAAATAGTGCAGGGAAGCCTACGCATTTTGAATACTTATCGAGAAGCTCTGATCGCTGATCCTCGCTAATAAGCAAGAATTCTGCCCGATACTCTGAAGAAAGTTGTTCTCTATCTCTTCGTGTGTTGCAAACTTGTGGGGGATACAGCTTCAAATTATTCAGATGCGTCAGAAGCTGGCAAAATAACTGAGTCGCTAGAAATACGCTTTTTAACGCACTACAGCAACGAAGCGGGCGATTTCTAGCCCAGGCACTGTTGCCCCTCACAAGCGGAGTGTAGCAGACGACAGCGGCGCGAATCCCTAAGCTGACGTCAGAGCCAGGGGCGCCACTCAAATCATAGAGATAATATATGACTCAAAGATCTCACCGCCAATACGCCTCGAGCTTTGCGATCGCTGCGCCGCCTGCCGCCGCTTCTCCGCGGAGTTGACGCGTGATTAGCGCTGCGCGGCCCATAGGGGCTCATGCAGTGTTTTGATTCTCTGTCGCTTTTTTTTTTTTGCCTTTCCAAGCGCTAAAAAAACTTGTTATGGTGACGTCTGTAAGTAAACAGTACGTTTAGGTCACTTCAAAAGCCGCTGCGTCTTGGTAGGGTGCTCAAACACCAACAATAGCTATCCGGGAAAGCGGCTCAGCGTCCTTCTCGGCCGCTGTTACGGGCGTCGGCGAATTGCAGCAGCATACCACCACTGTCACCTCCGAATACGTCCGACACAAGTGAATTTTATTGTCGCCTCGTTTATACCTGATACTGGCACAGTGAGATGTGTGTTTTGTTTTGTAGCGCGGACAACGAATGCGGCCTCATTACGGATATATGCGTCGTAGAAAAATACATTTCGGGGATGCGATTACCCAATACCTGATAACAACTTGTGCCGTTTATAAGAATATAAGCCACGTACGCGAAAATGTTAAGTATATTCCAAGGCTCTGCGTCGTGTGCACCAGTGATTTCCCTACACCGCCCCCTAGGGACCCCCCCTAGTTTTTCTGGACACCCCCCCTTGAATCCCCAAATTTCACTCTTGTCAGTCGTTGTATGGACCTTTTTCAGTATCGATCGTCATATGACTATGCTTCGAAGAAACGTTTAGTCGCGAACGGGCATTACTGTAGAAGCCCTTCTCCGGCCTGCTCGCGGAGGATATATGTAACATATATGATTGTTTGCGGGCGCTCAGCTCACGACAAGACGCCCCAGCATTTTTTTTTGTCGTGCGCTGATCCCGGGTATAATTTTGGATTATCCATCGGACCATGCATCGCACTTATTTCATAGAATGTTCGTAAAATTTATCTCCAGGGTAGTGATCAATATTTGAGGTATGATATTGGCAAGCATAACTGGCGTGCTGTCAGGTATGAGCGCTCCACTAGGTTATATAAGCGCACAAAACTGATTTACATCGTAGTGTATATAGCCATGGCATGACATCTGGGGATATTATGCATATGCTTACGGAGACACTGTTAGCAAATTTCAGGGCAGTGGAATCACAATCATCTCCATATGCATATCCCGGTTTCGCGACGCCGACCTGTGACGCACACTTGGCGCTTGTACAGACCGAATGTACCAGACTAAGATCGCGTCACACACATTTACACTCTCGCAAACACACCACATTTGCGAACAGAGTGACTGCTCCACATAAATATGTATTTCCAATGCCTACAAACGGTAAATCTCAGTCGTGAACGGGCCCCAGAAGCAACGGTGGCAGTAGGGAGCGGGCCGGCGTCTCCCGCGGCTGCTTTCGATACGAGCCGCTAGGCGGATTTCAGTGGCGCCCCTACTAGAGTTCCTGTATATAGCTCCCGCACATGGCTCCCGCAGGGAGCTATATACAGGAACTCTAGCCCCTACAGGCCGCGCTCGAGGCGTATATGTACTATGATGATGATGATATTTTGGCTGTACCCTTTGAATCGGGTGGGTGTGTCGCGCACACGCTAGCCAGGACGAACAGAAAGAGAAATGCATGACAAACATAACGACAATAACGCGGCCCGAACGAGACCCAAACATATGGCACACCAAAAGGAAACACTTGACAACACTCAGCCACACACGAGAAATCAAGAAAAAAAAAAAAAGCATAACATAACGAAGAATCTGAGAATTTGTACAATTAACGGCCCTGGGCTGCCTTCGCACACCAGCGTTCCAGGCGCCGCTTTGTACGCGCAACAGCGCGCACGACCACCACACCATCGGCGTCCCCGAAGCCGAGAGCTTCTTGCAGGGTCGGAGGCGGACCACTTTCGCGGATACTGTCACAGACTCAGTGTCCGAGACCTAGCTGCACAGCTTAAGATCAAGTGTTCAACGGACTCGTCACCACACTGGACACTTTTTTATTTGTGAAACAATAACTTTATTTACACATGAATATACACGTTATGCCGAGTGTTACACATGGTTCAGGAGCAGCTCTGACAGCGGATGTGTCCGTTACATGTTTGAGTGGTAAGATGACAACAAACGTAAATCCAGGAGAAGAAAAAAAGACACAAAGGCAAAGAGAAACCAAACAAAAAAGGACAATGAGAACAGTAACACAGACTATACAAAAACAAGGGCGGAAGGAATTGAGTGTCCTATTAGCTGGCGCTAATCTCTCTTGTACCTCAAAAGAGGGGCTGGTCAACGTAGATGCGCTGGCTCGTTAAACGGTCCAGTCACATTTTTTTATTTTATTAATGGCTTAGACGTGTCCCTGCCTGCGTCTTTCCTCATTTGTTTTGTAGCGCTTCAGCGCATGGCTGCCTCGGGCGAGCTTCCTTCGCAGTTCCAGGTCGCAGTCAGATGTGCCCAATGCACTAACCGTCCAGAAAAAGTTAGGAGACGGCGCTACCGGTATAGTGCCTGGAAAGCCAGTATATTCTAGGCACTATACTACCGGAGAAACTTTAAGCATATACATAAAAAGTAAAATCGAGGTCGGCCCAGGCGTCACTGCACCATGTGACCCCATCGCGCCGCCGCCGCGAGCTCTTCAATTTCGTCTGCTCGAAACTACTCTGCTGCCCGTTGTCGCGAAGCCTGATATATGTTGGTTTTTTTTCCACGGCTTTTGTCTCTCACACATACGCGGCACTCCTGCCCGCACGCGGGCATGAGATCACCGAGCAGACAAATGCAGGGAGGACGGGGAAAAGCTACCGCCAACCAAACACGAGAGAAGCGCCGGAGTCAGAGACCGCCGCCGCCGCGCCGGCCCACCCGACCATGGAGGTCACGTGCTGGGCCGACTTCGGCGGCTTGAGAAAGAGAAACGGCCATGGAGGAAGAAAAAGTTAGGAGACGGCGCCACCGGAGAAACGTGAAGCCTATACATAAAAAGTAAAATCTAAGTCAGCCCAGACGTCACTGCCCCACGTGACCCCACCGCGCCGCCGCTGTATGGGCCAACACGCACTCTTCGATTTCGTCTGCTCGAAACTGCTCTGCGGCCCGTTGTCGCGAAGCCTGCTATATGTTGTTTTTTTCTCACGGCTTTTGTCTTTCGCACGTACGCGGCACTCCTGCCCGCACGCGGGCATGAGATCGCCGAGCAGACAAATGTAGGAAGGACGGGGAAAAGCTACCGCCAACCAAACACGAGAGATGCGCCGGAGTCGGAGACCGCCGCCGCCGCCGGCCCAGCCGACCATGGAGGTCATGGGCTAGGCCGACTCCGGCGGCTGAGAAAGGGAAACGACGGAGGGAGCGGCTTCAGAGAAGCTGGTCTTGCGAAGGCTAGCTGCGTGACGTCATGCCGTCTCCTAACTTTTTCTTCCTCCATGGAAACGGCGGAGGGAGCGGCTTCAACGGAGCTGGGCTTGCGAAGGCTAGCTGCGTGACGTCATGCCGTCTCCTAACTTTTCCTTCCTCCATGATTGGGCCTCCCGCAGAAAGTGTCGCCATGCGGGTTGTGGGTGGAGGGCGCACTCCACTGCATCTACCCTCGCTTTCCAGAGGGAGTGGTGTCCAATGGCTAGGACACAATCACGGAAAGCGGGGTTCTCTGTGTCCACGCACAGGAACTTGAGGCCCGTCCAAGTGACGTTCCACGATGTTCTGAAGCACGATTGTATTTCGTGCCAGAAATACATCGCTGTGTTGCAGTCAAGGAATGCGTATTCTGCGGTTTCAGGTTTGCCACACGGGAGGCATCCGGCGACCCAGGGAAGGAAGAAGCCCCGCTCCTGCTGACGCGCCATGACTGGCAACACTGCCGCGTGGAAACGGAAAAAAAAATCTTTTGTGCCGACTGGGATGGGCGATTGCCTGACTCGCTTGAGCACATCGCCTCCACCCTGAGGGACCGGAGGCTGACGGTACAGAGGTGGTGGCAATGTCTGCGCTACTAAGTCCCAGTATAACTTTCTTGGGTCCACAGTGAGCAGGTATTCCCAAGAAAAATACGTCTGCAGTGATGCCACCGCGTTCGCTATCTCCCCGTAGAACCCGGTGATGCGAGAGCCGTGATCGACAGACGCTGATGTGGCAAGCCACGGCCGCAAGTGAAAGAAGCCTAGGCATTGGATGGCCGCTTGAAGGAACGGGTCAACCTGGTCGCGGAAGAAAATGAAGCGCTGGACGACGAGCTTGAGTTCCGCGTTTATCAGTCCAATGCCTCCCCCCTCCACGCTCCAGAAGAGATTCGTTCGGCGCATGGGCTCGTATTGTGACCGCCAAACAAACACCGCCCACGACCGGTGTAGCCTCTGTATCGAGCCGGCATCGATGGTGGTGATGCGCGCTGCGTACAGAATCGCGGGGTATGCTACCATGTTGCACAAGAGGGACCTTGCTTGAATGGATATGTTACGGTTCCTCCAGGGGTGAAGCTTCCATTCGGCCGCGTCAACTTTTGCTTTCCACCGAGGCGCCACCACCTGGCCCACTCCGATCTTTACCCCCAGATATGTCTCAACGCGGTCCGACCACCGCATGTTGAAGCACTTGCGCGGCTTTCTTTCCCAGCACCCCAACCAGGCTCCCTCGGATTTTTCAAGGTTCAGCTCAGCACCGGAGAAACCGCAGAATTGATGTGCCAGTCGGAGTACTTCTCCGGCTTGGGCAGCTGTTGTGCAGATAAGGGCAACGTCGTCGGCATATGCCAACACTCGGAGTTCCCGTCCGCCCATAACGAGTCCTTCGATTTTGGTGGACGCAGCAACCATGCGACACAGCGGCTCCAGGTAAAGAGCAAAAAGTAGTGAAGACATTGGACAGCCTTGGCGGACAGAGTTTTTTACCATGATGGGGGTTCCTACTTGCCCATTAACGACTATGCCCGTCGTGATTTGGGTGTAGCATATCTGGATCCACTCCATCATGGCGTCTCCAACTCCGCAGTGACTGAGGAGTGTGAACAGGAAAGGCCGTTGTACCCTGTCGAATGCCTTCCTGAGGTCGAGCTGTAGCACAGCCAGTGGTGCCAACCCTAGCTCTCCCGCCTCACAAGCGGTCCTCATCCAGTGAAGGTTGGAATTTATTGTTCGCCCTTTAAAACCGCAAGTCTGGTGTGGGCCCACCACCGTACTAAGGGCCGTTTCGAGTCGATGAGCCAGTATCCGAGCCAGGATTTTGTAGTCCGACGACAAAAGGGAAATCGGGCGGAAATCGGATGTGCTTGGAATTGGATCGGATTGTGGTGTTTTCGGCAGGAGGACCAGGTGGCTATTTCGCATGGAAGGAGGAAGTAGCTTTTTGTGCATTGTGTCCTCGAAAACTGAAGCGAGTACCGGACTTAAAATTTTGTGAAAAGCCTGATAAAATTCTGAGACAATCCCGCCTGGACCTGGGGACTTGTTTTTGGGTAGCTGTTTAATTACGGATTCTACCTCCGCGGCAGTTATTGGAGAATTAATTAATTCTCTCAAATAATCCGATACCTTTGGGAGCTCGCTAAGAACGTCCTCGGGGACGGGGTCCAATCCGATCTGCAAATTAAACAGGCTGGAATAAAAGTCCTCAAAGGCGCTTGCCACTTCACGCGATCCCCGTGCGAGCTGCCCTTGGTGTTGAACCTCGGTGATGTTTTTCCGGGTAGCGTTCTCTCTCTCGAGCGTGCGGAAGATTTTCGAGGGCTGTGCCTCCTGCTCAACTCTCTGCTCCCTGCTGCGGACCAAGGCACCCCAGTAGCGATGTTCCAGTTCATTGAAAAGCTCTTTTTTAGTTACGCGGATGTCCTCGCGAAATTCCCCAGGCCTCTCTTCATCCGCCTCGATGAGGTCTCGGAGCGTTGACATGAGGCGGTTTTGGGTAGCTCTACCACGCGCGGCCTCTCGCCTGCCTATGGTGGTTGCAACTTCTTTGATTTTAGTTTTGAAAGATTCCCACTCGCTAGACCCTATCGTGCGGGTTCCCAAGCATTTTATTTCTTCCCGCACGCGTTCTACGAATTCTGGGTTTTGCATGATCGATGCGTTCATTATCCATCGGGGATTTAGTTTGCCATGCTTTTGGTTTACATCGTACCTAATTTCACATGTCACTAAGCCGTGGTCAGACAGTGGGACGGGTGTCACAGCGTAGTCTTGTATTCGTGAGAGTAAGTCTCCTGAGACATAAAACCGGTCCAGCCGGGCCTGAGAGGCACCACTCCATCTGGTGTATCGTGGGGTGGCCCACTTCCGTCCCGAGGCCGCGTCGGTCAGGTCACAGTCGCGAACTACTGACTTTAAAATTTGCGACGAGGCATCGGTGCTGCTGCACCCACCCGCTCTGTCACTTTTTTCCGTCACACAATTAAAGTCACCGCCGAATATTACGGTGCATGGGACATTCAAAAGAGGGCGGGTGGCGGTGAAGAGCTCACTTCGTAATGGTGGGTCATTGGGAGCGTACATGCACAGGAAACGGGTGAGTTCCCTTCCCACAAATGCGTCCACTAGGCTGAATCGGCCATCTTTGCCCAATTCGCAGTCGACGATTTTGACCGAATCATTTTTCCTAACGAGAATGGCTGCGCCGCCTGCTCGGGTCTCGGTCAGGGTGTGAAAGCACCAGAACTGATTGCCGAACAGGTGTGCAAAATTTTTGGCATCGTCTGGGTTTCCGATTTTTGTTTCCTGAAGAAAGGCTACATCAATTTTTTCCTGATTCAGAAGTTCTAATAGCCAAAGTCTCCGTTTTGCGGAGACAAGGCTGCCTACGTTAAGAGTGGCTAGTTTTAAAAAGGTTTGGGGCAGGCTCATTGTGGGAAAGGCGCTCACCTTGACTGCTTTTATCTCGGTTCCTCGGGGCTCCTTGACCCGCTTTCTTCCTGGCCGGGGTTGTTTCCAGCCCTGACGCGAGCCTTTCGGCGCGTCACAATTGTGCTTTCTTTCAGATTCTTTGGTCGTCGAACGTTTTCTGGCGCACAAGAGTACGGAGGGCTCCCGCACGAGCCTCGAAGAGCAGCGCGCTCCCCAAGCTGTTGTCGTACAGCTGGCAGCCACCGATCGAGGTCTTGTGCTGCGCGTAAACCGCCAGGTAGGCTTTTCCCGCACAGCACGCTGCCACATCGCCCCCTCTTCCTCACGCACTCGACGGCGCGTGTCACGTGTCCAGGCTGCGGCAGTGTCCGCAGAAACAGGCTCGCGGAAGAAGCCGTACTTCTTCTCCAAGAAGTACACACGGCGCGCCCAATTTGTGCGGATGCAAGTCGCCGCGAGATATTCGAACACGCGTCGCGCCCAGCGCTCCCGATGCATGAACTGGAGGCGACCGCGGTACGACAGCTTACTAGCCGCCTCACGTGCTTCAAAGGACGACCAGCCGAGGTCTCCCTGTACCGCTTCATTGGCCACATACCGATGACATCCTACAGCGGTGCGTCCCACTGCGCGCTGCTGTCTCTCGAGCCATTGCCGAGTGGACGTTGAGAGGCACACCACAGCGTTCGCGAACGTGAGAGCCGGCACATGCACCAACTTCCACAGGTCACGCACCATCAGGAAACGGTTGCAGCCCCACAAGCTTCAGCGGCGAAGAATGCACTGGCCACGAACGGCAGACTGGCGCACCTTTGTCTCGTGGTGTGAAGAAGCACCGGCAGAAAGCACTCCGCCCAGGTACTTATAAGACGAACACATGCTGATTTCTTCCCCGCCGAGGGTAACTACTGCGTCTCCGCTGGTTCACGCGAAGTAAGAACCGCAGACTTCTTGGCGCTGAACCGGAGTCCAAGCTGTGTTACCTCAGCGAAGCAGATGTCCAGCAGGGTCAGCAATTCCTGCGAGCACTCCGCCATAAGTACCAGATCATCGGCAAATGCAAGTATTGCTCGTCCGCCCCAGTGGTGCTGTACCTGAGCCGAAAACCGAGACCGCATTGGAGCAGTTTCCGCTTAATACTTGTGGCATACAAGATATACAGAAGCGGAGAGAGCGGACACCCTTGACGGAGGCCCATAGTTACAGGGATTTAATCTGACTGAGTCTGACCAATGTGCGCTCTGATGGTGTTGCCCTCGTAAACTCGTTGGACCGTCGGCAGCAGCGTTTCCGGAAGCCCGAGACCACTGAGTTTCTGGAAAAGGGGGGGGGGGGGGGGCATGGGGGACAGTGTCGTACGCCTTTTCCACGTCCAAAAAGCAGCACATTAAAGAGCGCTGCTCCCTGATCGCTATTTCGGCACACTGTGTTAGTATGAACAGGTTATCGTCTAGACGATGGCCTGGACGAAACCCGTTCTGATGTTCGGTCAGGAGGCGTTTGGACTCGGCCCACCCGCTCGGCCAATCCTTGAGGGCGCCCATGAAGATGCGGTACATGGCGCTGGTAACTGTGAGGGGTCGACAGTCTTCCAGGATATCGGCTTGACCACCTTGCTTGGGTATAAGCGTCAGCCGACCGTGATGCCACTCTTCAGGAATGGGTTCACCCTCCAGAATGCCGGTAAACAGCACCGCCAGCTGTTCCCGTGTCGCTGGCCCGAACGGCACTTCAAGAGTCGCGCTGGTAAGCCGCTACGTAGCCCCATGCATGAGGCTCTGTCAGAAACACTCCCGAGCTTGCTTGGCGGCCTGACGCGACCTTCGTACGAACGGCAAAGTACCTGGTTTCGGTCACAGCAAAGTTTGCGCTGTAGTCATGGGCGTGAAATAGGTTATGGCTGCACACAGGGCCGTTTACGACAAGTTTGAGCATTTAATCGAGGCAGGAACAGAAATTACGCGGGCAGCCGGTGCATAACATACGGTGTTGGTCAACATATCGTATGTTGTGTCGGGCCGCCCGCGTCATTTTTTTTTATTTTACTGTTGAGTTTTGTGTAATCAAGTATGTATCTATAGTAGCCTCAAGCTGTCCATTCCTGGGTATCGCCAACTCTCTAAATAATATCCCACGGCGGCTTTATTCGCCTTAATAAGATTTCTCAGGCGCCAGATTGCTCAGATCTAGCATGGTCTCTCATGGCTGCAGGAGGTACAATGTCTCGGGTTCGATTCCCGGCAGCCAAGGCTGCGTTGAATTTACGATGAAGACGAAAAATTACTGTGCGTACCAGATGTTTCGATCAACACTAAAGATCCTTGAGTGAGATGTCTAATACGCTGCCCCGTGTAGCGCGATGTGGTTTCGGCGGCGCACAAATTTAGCACCGGTTTTAATTGACTACGCAGCAGTTAACTAAAGCATGTTCTACAGGAACTCTTGAGCACAAACGGGGGAACGTGCACCTGTGCTTTTAGCTCGTATGTGTTCGTACACCTTGCCTCCAGCTGTTAAAGTTGGCTTTTCCGCATGGCTGTCAAGCTGTGCAAGAAAGTCACCGGGGCTAAACGTGATGGTAAGAAACGCTTCTGATGTAAATCAGCTAATTCATAGTGTTTACGAAACTCTTAAGGCACATTCTTTTGCGGTGTGGCCTTTAAACTTTTCACATCCCTCCTCTCACTCAGCCTTATTTTAGCAAATAAAGGCGCTTTCAACATGCAGACACAGGAAAATGAAACCGGAAGATGTATAGAACTTTTATCCTGCATTCTTTCACGTGCATAATGTCACATGCTAGCAGTGCCGTTTGTCCAACACGGTTTACGTTGTGCATTGAAGCAGTTTCTTACCAAGCTCCAAAGACTCGCCTAGGCAATTTGACATCACGAATGGTAAAAAAAAAAAAAAATATCTGTAAATTATGTGGAAGCAATGCCCATCTCTTCATTATTGACATTTTCTAGTTTATCAGAGATGCTGCAGCCAAGCATTATGTTATTTATAAACTATAAAATACAGAAAGAGGCCATTTCTAAGCAGAAGGAAATATATATTGATTAGCATCTGCATTGTTTGAATTGTATACGTTTTCCAACTGGCAGGGCAACTGCTATTATTTCTATGCCACACAAGATGCCCATGATTTTGCTCAAGTATGTGGACTCTTAGGTGGTTACATGCTGATCAAAGAATTCTGTGCTATCTTCATTCATACCCTGCCACTAGTCTGTGCCCATGGTGAGCATTCAGGGTGCACGTGTGACGCTTAGCATGATAAACGTCAGGCGACGTCAGCTCAGTTGTACTGAGAAGATGTCTACTCCAGAATGCTTAAATAACTGAATCAGTGATGAAAAACAGTCAGCTCAAAACAACCTGAAAGAAAAGAAGCACCACCTACCCTAAAAGAAAAAGAAGACAAGAAGAAACGGGTTAACTATTTTAAATTGTTTTCAGGTTATCCAAAAATAAGTCTGCATGCAAAAGGTCCAAGAAAGGCTGTTGTTTCTTACACTTACAAGAAGACATCAACACTGCTATTGTATTACAATATGAAGGGAATTTTTATTCTGCAGCTTCAATTGAAGTTGTCTTCTGGGTGACCTGTAAAACCAAAGGTGCAATACAATTAGCAATACGACTATGTTGCTTGTATAAACGATAGAAAAAAAGCACAAAAATAAACATGGCAAAACCCAGGACCTTTGTTGTGTTTTTTTTTATTTTGTGTTATTTTTTTCCTACTGGCACAATTTCAATTCTTGAAACCAACTTTCGTGAAAAAGCTATTGAGCACGATTTTCCATACCAACTATTATTACATTAAATGGCTGCACAATACTTTTTGCCTGAATGTAAATGCGGCTAAGAAATTTATTATTATTTTGAAGCAGCCAGTTTTTATGGCCAGTCACAGAAAATGGGAGCAGACATTGGTGCAGGGCTGCATGCGACCACTCCGTGTGAAGTGGTGTGCAATTTTTTTGCAAATCATCTGTTAGCCCGAAAGGAACCACACCTCATGCAGAAGCTGTCGTAGTTTCTGTTATAAATTGACGTGAACCTTTTTCCTCCTCACTTAGAACTGATCTCCTTTTTTTGCTGTTTGGTCCTGTTTACAGTAAGAACTACATTTTTTTTAGGAAAAAGGAAGTGCCACCCAAATAAAACCAGTACTTCTAAGTCAAAAGAGCAATGCACAAGATTAGAATCATACTACACAATGGGAACATATACATGTTGCCCCCCCCAAGCTACCCCAGCACTTGCACCCTCCCCAATGCCGTCTCCCTATTTTTTCCCGAAACAATGGATTTGCCCCCCTCAAGATAAAATCCTGCAGACGCCCATGCTTATACATGAGGAACCAGTGAAGTGTGCAGCTGGTCGAATTGGTTCTCAATGCATAAATACAAGACTGCTTCAAAGAGAAACAAGGCAGGGGTGCCTTCCTGGTCTGTTCCACAACTTTCACTACAACCTGGAACGATGTTTTGGCCCTGAGAAAGATTCAGTACACTATACGGCACTAGCAAGCGGATACAAGCATCATCACTGACTCCCCCCCCCCCATTTCCTATCATTACTAATAGCTTCACACTTGTTGATTATAAAAAGTGTTTGTCCTTATGCGTTATTGCACTTGTATCAATGTATGAAACGACGTTTAACAAGGTGCGGGGAAACGCGCTGAAGGCATCCAATAGGCGTTCGCACCGTTCAGTTGCTCGGGCCGGCTGAAGGAACCACGCGACATGCATGCATGCTCGCGGATCGGCTGGAAAGGCTGGTGACGGAAATATAAGCTCGGCGGTCGGCGCGGGTCTCCCACTCATCATCAGTAAAGCAAGCGTTACGGGACAAACCAACGAGGCCAGAAATACCTACCTTCAGATTGGGCAAGCCGTCTTCGAACCACTGCGGCGTGTTGACGGCGCGATCGGGAAGTTGCCACGCCAGCTTGACGGCCCTGGCGCGAATCGTGTGCATCAGCCCGGCCCACGCACGGCCTCCGCGATCGGCTGCCGGCGGCGAGCAACGGCGCGCCGCCGGAAGCCGATCGCGGAGGCCGTGGCCCACGATTCAAGACTTGCGCTTTATTACCCTTATTTGTCGCAACGAGATTGGAGGGATCGATCCATCTATGGATCGGTCAAAAGCGACGAAAAGCAGCCATGTCGATCGGCCGAACGCTTGAGACCACGTAAAAACATTAAAAAAAAGTGCTTCTGACAGCGTCCATAGATGGCGCTATATCGGTAGTGCTCGCAACAGTCGTAGCTGCAATGACTACGCACTGATATCGTCCTCACTGGCAGCACACATCAGACAGGTCCACATCGACGAAGGCGGCCTCTTCAGCCTGGGGAGTGACCACAATCGCATCAAGCTGTCACTCTCATCGCCCCACCAAAAACATGTGCGACAGCCTCGAAAACCTGCAAAGCGCTATCTGCCGGCACCTGCATACAAAACAGTTGCCAGCGAATTCGAGTGCAGCCCCATCCACGCAAGGAAGGCAACGTACTCGGAGTTTGTCGATGAGCTCAAGAGAATCATGCGCAAGCACGAGGTTCGCACAGGCTCTCGTGGAGGCCCTCAGCGAAAGCGGTGGTGGGACAGGGAAATCAAAGAGGCCCTTGAAAAGCGGCGTGCGGCGAACCGGGCACACAGGCATGCAGTGAAAACTCTCACAGCCAGTGAATGCCTCCTAGCCTGGGAAGAGTATCTGCGCTGCAAACGAGCAGTGCAACAGCTGGTCCAATGCAAAATCGCAGAAAACGACCAAAGGCAACTGGAGGAGATCACTGCAGCAGGCCGCAGCAGCACCCGGAAGCTTTGGACCTATGTTTCCTCACTCGACCGCAAATCGCCACTGCCAAAGCTCCGAGATGAAATGACGGGTGACACAGTGCTTGATATACGTCGGCACCTCCAATCGCATCTTGAGAGAATCTTTGACCGTACACCCAACCAAGGTGACGTCCAGCACAAAGCCAGCCCGGTAGGAGAGCCGCCAAGTGAACAGGACTCGTACATGGCTGACTGCCAATGGGAAGTGACACCGCTGGCTCTCAAACGTGCTCTTGCTCGCATTGGGGCTCACACGGCAAGCGGACTCGATGGCATCCCTGCGGAACTGGTCAAGTGTCTGGGGGAAGTGGCGCAAGCACACCTTGCAGCAATCCTCACCGGCATAATCCACGGCGACCCCATCCCAGAGGCATGGCTACTGGGAAAAGTGTCATTAATACCAAAGAAAGGCGGTGACAGCAGCCTACTCAGGGATCACAGGCCACTCACAGTCACCAGCGTACTGTATAGGCTTTTTGCCCAAGTGCTTAAGGCCTGGATGAGCGCGTGGGCGGAACAAAGTGGTCACCTGATGGAGCTGCAAAATGGATTTAGACGGGGTCGTCGGGTGGAGGACAACCTGTTTGTACTCTCCCAGTGCATAGAAATTGCACGGAAAGAATCCCGCGGCCTGGTGACATGCTTTCTCGACGTCACTAAGGCATATGACAATGTCCCACACGGCCGTATGCTGCAGCACATGAGCGACCTGGCTATGCCATCGAAATGGATTGACCTTCTGCGGCGCTTATACACCAGCAACAAGGCAGTGGCATGCTTCGGAGAGGTCCACACGGAGCCAGTGGCAATACACCGGGGACTGAAGCAGGGGTGCCCGCTCTCCCCGCTGCTATACATGCTGTATGTATAGCGGGGCTAGAGAAAGCCCTTATTGCGTCGGGACTTGGTTTCACGCTGCCCTATTCTGAAGATGGACTCCCGCAAATGTGGACACTACCGGGGCTGGTCTTCGCCGATGACCTTGTCCTGCTCGCTGGAAGTGTGGCTGAGCTACAGGGACTTGTCACCGCCTCGGCTGAGCATCTGTCAACACTGGGACTGGCCTTCAACACGTGCAAGTCAGCGGTCCTGTGCTTCTCCGACCCAGAGGACAAAGCTCGCATTGTGCTGCTGCCTGGCGGTGAAGAAGTTCCACCGATGTACAGCTATTGTTACCTTGGCATCACTTTCAACACCACTGGCGACAAGTATGCTACACACGAGGCTTTACTGAAAGAAAGGTCGAGACGCGCCAGCTGTATCCTGCGCAGACGGTGCTTATGGGGGTGCAACCGATACCTGTTGGTCCGTGACCTGTGGAAGTCGGTGCACGTCCCATGTCTCACCTTTGCGAACGCTGTGGTGTGTGTGTCGGCGCCAACACGGGGGTGGCTCGAGCGTGGTCAGCGAGAGGTGGGCCGCCTTGCCTTGGGCTGCCATGGCCGAGTGGCTGTGGAGGCCATACAGGGTGACTTGGGATGGTCAACATTTGAGGCTCGCCAGTGGCGGTCCCAAGGGGGGGGGGGTGAAGGGGGCGGTCGCCCCCCCCAAAGAGGTCCTCAGTTTTTTATTTTTAGTTTTTTTAAGCATTCCACTTGCGCGAAGTTAAATCCCAGCGGGTTGCACCGCATACGCGCACACGCCTCCATGGTCATCACCACTTCAGCAGTATTGGCGCAAGGAGGGAGCGTGTCTTTATTCGCCCCCCCCCCCCAAGAAAAAAAAATCGCCCCCCCCCCAAAACCAATCTCTGGGACCGCTACTGAGGCTCGCGAGGCCACCAGCAAAATTGCATTCGAAGAGCGACTCCGAGTCATGAACGACGAACGCTGGGCGCGGCGACTTTCCCGCTACATGGCATTCAAGGGTGTTCGCACACAGTGGTGCAACCGCCTCTACCACCTCCGTCGAAAATTCGGCTTCACTACAAGCCCGATCGAGGTGGGCCCGCCGCACAAGATCACGGAGAAGGTGCGCTCCAGGGTGAAAGAAGAGGAACGCGCTCACTGGCAGACCGCAATGCACCAAAAGTCTACCCTGGAACTGTACCGCAACCACAGGCAAGATATAGGCCGGATGCGTGTCTACGACAACAGCAGCGGCAGCACACTCCTCTTCGAGGCCCGTGCGGGGGCACTGCGCACGCTGCTGTACTGCCGGCACTACGACAGCACACCAGAGGTTCAAGCAGCAAAGTGCAGGGCATGCAGCGACCACGAGGAAAGCATGGAGCACCTGGTGCTGCACTGCCACAAGCTGCGCCCACCCGCCAGAGTCAACGCCACTATACAACAGGCGCTAGGGTTCGAGGATGGCGTCGACAATGCCATGGACGTACACACGACGAAAGAGCGACTGCAACTCTGGCAGCGATCGGTTCGGCTGGGTGCGGCTGTGGTGACGGTGCAGTGAACGCACGAGTGAACTGCAGTGAATGGTGACAGTGCAGTGGACGTACATACGCATGCAGTGTACCATATGCACAAGACTGCAGGAAAACTGCTACCTTTAGTTTTCTCGCTGGTGGGGACGGTGCAATGACTTTAGGCATTCAGCCGGTTTTTTTTATATGTATTTTGTTAACTTTTTCACCTGGCTTGGACATTTCGGTGTCTGCCCGATACAAAGGGTTTCTGGCCACAACGATCATCATCATCTGGCCACAACGCACTGGTCTGATGCTCCCCAAGCAGTGACCAGAGGCTGTGTCGCTGATGACACGGGGGCCCAGAAGACAGGAGAAGGGGCGGAGGTCTTGCTGCCGCCCGCGGTTTCCTTGCCGCCAGGTTCTGAATAGACCACAGTCCAGCCAGCAGTGGTAGAAGCTGCAGCACAGGCCAGAAACCTGCAGCTGGACGGAGGCAGGCAGAACAAAGATGGAAAACCCCATGTCAACACGGTTGAGCATAGAGGGGTGCAGGATACCAACCGTGAAGAGGCTGCACGGGAAGTTCTCATTGTGGGGGACACAAATGCCTCTCGAATCACTCGCGCTCTACAGCGCCAGCTGGGAGGAAGCGGTAAGCGGAGTGTCCACTGGTGCCGTGTCCGTCGGGCCCTGGCGGAGGACATCAAGGCATTTTGCAGCCGACCCCAGGAAGACCCCGGCAAGAAATTGCAGTTTGTGATTTTGCACACGGGGCTTACGGATGTGCTGGAGGGCGCACAGCTGGAGGCTGTAGTAGAGGCCATTAGGGAAACTCTGGTGCCGCACACATCGCGCCTCGCAATCTGCTCTGTGCTGGAGATCTCAACACGGGGAAGGGAAATGCAGAAGCAAACCGTGCTGCTGAACTCTCTTCTCAGGAAACTGTGCGACTCCCTCAAAGTGACATTTCTGGACCGGTCGGCCTGCACCCAGGGGGAAGGCCGAATAGCTCGGGATGGTATTCACTTCCTTGCCGAGACTGCTCGCACAGTGTCAGGCTTGGTGGACCAGGTTGTGAGCCCTTTTTTAGGGGTACCGAAGCCAACAACCAGAGGCAAGGACTGGGGGAAAAAGTCACCCGCACGGCACAGGACATCGCCACGAATCTTCTGGCGGTCCCAGAGGGATTTTCCCATGGAGGGTGCAATGGTACATGGAGTGGCAGCAGGCACCAGAAGGCCAAACGTGCCCGTAAGAAGCGAGGAGCAGTTCAGCACTGTGGAGTTAAAGGAAAGACAACAAGCGACAGGTGCTGGAGCCCACAGCATCCCAGGGCACCAGCAACAGGGAGCACTGACATGTCCACAGATGGCAATCTGGAACAGGAAGCCTCATCCCCCGGCACCGGTAATACTGGCCCCGGGCCAACACCCATCGGAACCACCCTTTCCGGCTGGGGTACCACCGATGGCAATTCACCCACCACCCTTTGCCCAGGGGGTCCACCCACTGCAGCAGATGCCTGTGGACCTGCGCATCTTCCACATGGTGGGAGATTTCGTCCGGCAGCATCTCAGTCGAGAACGGAGTCAGCGGGCATAGGGGTAGGCCGGTCCCACAGCTAGCGCCGGGCGCAGGAAGAGGTCAAGGTGGGATTCATCAACCTCAACGGTGGTCTCCGCGAGCTCAAATGGACCGAGTTGTATCGGACACTGCAGGAAGACCCTGTTTGCGGTGGCTGAGACGCACCTTCGCCTGCTGGAGGAGCCACCTGCCCACTCCGACTGGTTATGGGCAGGCCGCAACCGAGACAGGCAAAGTGCGCAAGGGTGGAGGAGTGTGTGGAGGCGGAACCTGCAGTGGCAACACCAAGATGGGGAGTGCAGTGACCATCTGTGGGTGTGTGGTGATCTGATGGGCAGACCAGTGGCAGTATGTGTGGTGTACCTGGCGGTGAACAATAAGTACAGGGAAGAGAATGTGCAGCTACTGGACTGTGTTCGTAAGTACGCACGCCAGTGGGTAACCCACAGGGAACTGATCATCCTGGGCGACTTCAATGGGCACCTGAGTGAGTTGGATGGCCACACTGCAGACTTCAATGGTAGGCTGGTGCTGCGGTTGGCTGAGGACCTGCAGCTAAGGATTCTGAACCTCGACCAGCGGTGTGTGGGCCAGTTCACGTGGTGTGCTCGGGGAAGCGCCACCACCATAGACTATGCGCTAATCTCCCGGGCATTGGAAAAAAGGCCGACTTACCACCACTGGCTCTCAGACAGTTTTCTATGCAATTACTGTACGAACAACACAATGACCGGAAGCACGTATACACAGACGGTTCTGTGACGTCCTCGAGCTCGGCAGGTGCGGTGGTTATACCATCAGAATCAACCAAGATTCGATTCCGTGTCGCCCATGTGACGAGCTCGACGGCTACTGAACTTACAGCCATCCGTGAAGCTGTTCAATACATCATGGAAGCTTCTCCCCAAAAATGGTCCATTTTTACTGACTCCAAAGGCGCCCTGCAAAGCTTCCGAGCAGCCCTGCGCTATGGTCCTTTGCACCAACTAGTGACGGAAATTCGGGAATTATTTCACCAGGCTGTCATAAAGGGCCATAATATTGTATTTCAGTGGCTGCCAAGTCACTGTGGAATTACCGGCAACGTCTCGGCTGATGCAGCTGCCCGGACAGGCCATGACAGTGAAAGGACCATCTTGCTTCCGCTTGCAAGGACTGATGCCGCTAGGCTGCTTCGTCAGTTCGCGCGGAGGACCTCCATTACTCAATGGAATACACCGGACTTTGTGCACCCGCGCCTCCACAACCAGGACCCTCTACTCCAGCGTCGTCTTCCGTGTGGGCTGACTCGATCACAGTCTACTTTACTTTGTAGGCTGTGGTTGGGAGTGGCCTTCACGAAAGCCTACTCCTTCCTCATCGGGATGGCCAGTAGTGCCCACTGCGACGCCTGCGAGGTTGAAGAGACAATCGACCATGTGCTTTGTTGTTGCCCCGAGTATTCATCGGAAAGACGTGTTTTGGCAGCCGAGCTCAGAAGATTGGACAATCAACAGTTCAAGCTAGAGACTATTCTAGGACAAAGACCCCTACAATCGACTTCGCAGAAGGCAACAAAAGCCCTTCTGCGTTTTATGAAGGACACAGGTTTAGCTGAGAGACTCTAGCGCCCACGAAGGGACTAAAGTGTGTGTGCGACCCCGCTCCTATCCCCCTTTTTCGCCTGCCATCTCTTTTATCCCCTGAACACCCCTTCCACAGTGCCGAGTAGCAATCCGGGCTCTAAGCCTGGATAACCTCTCGGCCTTTCCTTTCGCTTTTCTCCTCCTCCTCCTCCCATGGTCTTGCCGATGCCTGTAGGTCGTGCACGGTGGATGAGGAGGGTCTGCGGAGTGTGGGGAGTGACAACAACCGTCTGTGCCTGCAGTTTGGGACGCAGGGTTTAAAAGGAAGTCGCAGCGGAAAAGGGCCACCGGCAAGTACCTGCCTAGCAGTGCAGTTGGGAAGGTCTGCGAGGACTTCGAGGTTAGCCCAAGTAGGCACGCCGCGGCATCGTATGAGGACTTCATAAGAGCTCTACGGGAGGCCACTGAGCGTCACAAAGTGCAGGATAGGCGGTCGTACGAGGCCAGGAAGAATGCCTGGTGGGATGAGGAGGTCGAAATAGTGTGGAAAGAGCGCCGCAGGGCAAACCGTGAGCACAGGCGGGCACTCAAGACAGGGACTGCCGAGGTGATCTCACTTCGCTGGGCTCAGTACATTGAGCTGAAGCACAAGGTGCAGACACTGTCCAGGCTAAGTTGGCCGAACACAACATGCGCCTTTTTGAGTCCCTGCACTGGGATGGCAAGTCCACGGCTCAGAGGTTCTGGCGATATGTCTCATCACTGGATCGGCCAGCACCCCCTCTGGGCCAGCTCATGGATGCGATCTCTGGACACCCTGTCTTGGACCTACAGGCGCACCTCACCCACCACTTTACACAGGTGTTCGGGGACCCGAGTCCCCCTGCAGACCTTTGTGGTGAGCAGGAAGAGGACATTTTCCCTTCCACGACCCCTGCCAAGGATGGGGAGGATAGCCAACGGTATGCGTCCTCGAGGCTGGGAGTGGACCGAGCTTTAGCACGCTTGAGGGCCTGCACAGCCATGGGCCTAGACAGTCTGTCAGCCCGGCTGCTAAAGAATCTCGGGCCCGGTGCAAGAGAACAGTTGGCAGACCTGTGCACAGACATCATAGAGGGAGCTCCAATCCCAGAGGACTGGCGATTGGGCAGGATCACCCTCGTCCCGAAACAGGGTGGTAACATTGCACACCTGGGCGACCACCGGCCACTCACCGTCACCAGTGTGGTGTACCGCCTGTTCGCGAGCATCCGGACCGAGGCACACAACCTTTTAACAGAGCTGCAGAACGGGTTTCGTCGGGGTCGCAGACTGGACGACAACTTGTTTGTGCTTACTCAGTGTACAGAGATAGCCAGGAAGGAAGGACGCCCCCTGTTGTGTTGCTTCTTGGACGTAGAGAAAGCATATGACTCTGTACCCCATGCCCTTCTCTTCAAGCGTCTGGCACGAATGGGTATCCCTGGGGCCCTACTGGACACCATACGACGTCTGTACGAGGGAAATTCGGTGGTGGTGAAGTTTGGTGGTGTGCAGTCTGCACAAATCTAAGTGGCCAAGGGACTCCGGCAGGGGTGTCCACTTTCACCACTACTGTACATACTGTATGCAGCAGACATTGAGCGGGAGCTGCTAAAATCAGGCCTCAGACCAGGGGCATAAATGACAGCTGCAGACTTCCGGGTCTTGCCTTCGCCGATGACTTGGTCGTTAAGCTCATCAGAGCTCCAAGTGCTGCTGAACATATGCCATGCCGAGGTCACGAAGCTGGGCCTACGGTTCAACACCAAGAAGACGGTAGTTGTTTGCCTTGCGGGTGGGAAAAAACACAGACAGTACGCTCTCACTGGCCGGAGAACTCCTCACCACTAGAGCATCATACAAGTACCTGGGTGTGTGGCTGGGGATGGACGAGAACCTGTTCAGTGAGCAGGAGGAGAAGCTCCGGCAATCCGCACTGCGAGCTCAGGGGATCTTCGGACGCCGGGTGCTGTGGGGCTGCAACCGCTTCACTATGGTACGCGAGTTGTGGAAGCTCGTCCATGTACCAGCCCTGACGTTTGCCAACGCCGTGATCTGCCTGTCATCGGAGACTAGGGAATGGCTTGAGCGACGTCAGCGCGAGGTGGGTCGCACTGCAGTCGGCTGTCATGGCACCGTAGCCAACGAAGCTGTGCAGGGCGATGTGGGGTGGTCCTCGTTTGAAGCGAGGGAAGCTTCCAGCAAGCTTGTCTTTAACGGCCGCCTGCTGTTTATGAACCATGAATGCTGGGCGCGCCGTGTCTTCGAGTACCTGGCGGCGACGTGCCTGCGCACCAGGTGGACGCGTCGAATGTACAGGCTGGAGCAAAAGTATGGCCTCTCCCGAAAGCCTGTGGAGGCGAAGTCGGCAGAGAGTGTGTGAGGCGGAAGAGGGGGAGTGGCGCCGTGGTTGCTCCGAAAAATCTTCCTTGGCCCTCTACAGAGCCCACAAGCGCGCGATCAGCTCGGTCCGGCTGTATGACAACAGCCTCGGCAGCACGCTCCTTTTTGAGGCTCGGGCGGGGGCACTTCGTACGTGAGTGTGGCAGAAGAGGCTGGACGATTCGGTGGAGGATGTGCTGTGTCGTGCGTGTGTGCATGAGGAGGAAACGGTGGAACATGTGGTCTTCCAGTGTGATCGGCTTGGACCGGACTGCAAGGGCGTGGGGAGTGACGGCAACACTCCTCTGCATGTTGTTCTCGGGACCGGTTCGAGGAGGGTGGCTCAGTGGACATGCGAGCTGCATGTGGCGCGGACAAAGTGCCGCCTTGAAATGTGGAAGAGGGCGACCCTTGGCAAACAGTAGTATGGGTCGTGGTGTGGCGTAGGACTAGGACGGTGGGTTCGGGTTCGGGCCACTGGGCCTTCACGGGTCCTGAGCTCTTGTACATAGAGTGCGTGCGTAGTGTTTAACTTTTTTCTTTTCCTTTTCTTTTCTTTTTTTAATGGTTAAGGTAGAGATCTCTCACACGCCCGCTGTAAAGGGTATAACCGCGAGATCATCATCATCATCATCGTTGTATAGCAATTTCCGGTGAGACTTCACTACGTAGTACATTTAACATCGTCCTTTAGTTTTAGTTCTAGCTCTTCGGGCAGTTAAGTTGCGTTGCGGGAGATGAATGGGAAACGTCGCTTCTGTACAGAGAACGTAAGGATATCGAGGTCAAAGGAAAAAAAAAGCGTGAAACCGTGAGCCAAAAAAAAAAAACGGAAGAGGGAGAGAGAAAGGATAGACCAAATGACGGCGGCTGAATCAGATCGTCCGAGGGGCTGTGACGTACGGTAACGCGGCATTTTGGGCCCTTTATGAGGAGGCACCAGGAGCAGCTGTCAGTACAGTGTACATTGAAGGTGAATGGAAGAAGCTGCGTATGGGACAAATATTATGTGGCAGGGCATAAAGCCACTGAAAATTTTAAAGCGCACAAATAACACGTACAGGCAGGAGGGACACATTACAGTCTCGTCAAACAAAGGGTGACACCCACACTTTTTATAATGCGCAGTAAGATTTGCGCCCATTGAATTCGTTATTGTAAACAAATGCTCTCAGAGATGGACGCTTAGACAGTGTCCTGTCTGGCCCACATACATGGACTTACATGACAATGGAATTCTGTAAACCATGCCAATCGTACAACGAACTAAAGGCTGCGGATGGTTAACACTGCACTCGTTCCTCCCTTTCCTTGGATGATCCTTGTTATTAACAATGTGGCAGAGATTGCCCACTTTTGCTTTTGCAGAAAACAACACACAGGACAACGCGCTGTGTGTTCTTTTTCTTGTCGTGGGTTGTCCTGTGTGGTCTTATTCCACGTCGCCATCTTTTACGCATTTTGTTTTTCAAAGATGTACCCAACTTTCAGTTGTGCTGACACAGCATTTAATCCTGTTCCTGTAGCATATCTGCATAGGAAAGCTTCCAGTGGAAAAAAGTGCTGGACCTGGCCCCTATGATGTTGGTGCTGGGCCTGGAGGGCAAGCCTTGGTCTACATCCTTTTTGGGTACCCATGGAAAGCAGGTGAATGCCTCCAGAAGTCGGTTGTTTTGTGGTACACTCGAAATTAGCAGCAGACAGACTGCGTCTGCTCGTAGACCACCCTGGTAGTATGACAACCAAATATGTAGCTGTGTCCTAGTTACTGACGGGAAGACTTAACAAAAAATCAACTGCCCATTTGTTGAAACGACAAAAACGGGGGATGTGAAGCTTTCCAAAACCAAGTCCAACACCAAATTAACCAGTTCAGTACTGAACACCTGTTTCTTGTCGGGACGGTCTGCTGCACTGCAGTTGTGCTCTCTAGAGCTTTACTGATGCAGGCAATCCATGACCTTCCGTAGTGTACAACCATTGTCGTTAGATGGAGGTGTACATTTTCTGTGTAATTTTCCATGCACTTCCATGCAAATCCAGATTGCTTCGACTGTGCTGGAATGGCGCAATGGGATAGATGTCAGCTTCATAGCATGAGGGACCCAGGTTCAGTTCAGATCATGGGAAGCGTTTTAATGTTTTTTCACTTCACCCATGATCGTCATCATCGGAAAAAGTTGGCTTTCCTGCAGCGCATTTTGGGTGGACTACAGATACATCAGGGAGAGGCTGGAAGCTTCACTTTAGTAAATGAAACTGTGCCAAGTACAGTATGTGCGTGAAGCTTAAGCATTGTACATGAGCCAAGCCAGGGAGGAGTGATTATAGGTTAAATCCTTGTAAAGAAAGATCACAAAAAGTTCAATGTGAATCACCGAGCTTGCAAACTTGTCAAATCTAAACTTGACAAGTCAAATCTAAACTTGACAAATCTAAACTTGACACGTACTTTATTGTACCAGTCTTTCATGCTCAGCTGAGGAATGGTAGACAGATGGGGGAAACAACTAGCAGAAAGGGCCATTAGCATGCAGTTCATGTGTCTATGTAAATATTTTAAAAAGTACTGGTACGAAATTTTCGTGTTACATTTTTCCCATTGCTATGGCTGCCTACCAGCCCAGGAGTCATAGAATGGAACATTCGATGGTCGACTGCAGGGTAAATGAATAATTATTTTGAGCCTTGTTTATTCGTGTCAGTTTCGGCTTCGACAAAACGAACACCAAGGCGGCCGCCATGAGAGAATGGTGCAGTTGATGTCACTGTTTTCGTTGCATCATGGTCAGACTGGACACGCGTGCTAATGGGGGCGAACACAGCCAGGCTGGCCGTAGTTGCACGCGCCTGGGCCACTCGATATCAGTCCCAAAACTGTGACATAATACACAAGGCAGTGCAGCGTGCGCCATCAGCAGCCGGTGTGTTGGTCGAGTCACTGGAGCCCTGATGTTGGCAGTTCAGGGCGAACTGCATGGCGAGTCAGCCCATGCGTCTTGCTTATGCCATTTTCAAGAGGGTATTTATTCTGAGCTTTCTGATGCATGCAAAGATTACAATTGATTTAAAATATGTTAACCGGTTGCTATTAAAAATCTTCAAATACAAAGGAAACTTTTTGCATAGTTATCTCAGCTGTAATATTTCGCCTCAGTACTCCTTTAAGTAGAGCCTAATCATGTTTTGAATGTTTAATAGTGGTGCTACTCCTTAAGGTATTTTGTAGTTGTTTTAAGCTGATGTTTTGAGTTTGGAGTTAAGAGAGGCCATAACATTCTGGCCGCCCACAATTCTGGCCATCAGTATTTCTAAGTCGTTCTTCAAAATGTTTTTGCTCTGCACTTCTCTGAAATGTTTAGGACACCTAACTGAACTTAGCCGTCATTAAGGCATTGTCGTGCAAAGGTTCAGCAATTTCTACCCTTCCACTCACCTGGCAGAGGATCATCCTTACATCAGAAAGGGTTTTGTTTTGCTGAGTCTTTGCCACTTAGGACCACCATAGAACTTGCTGCCCACAGAGGAGTGCTCTCCAGCCGAATCAGCCTTAGGTATCACAGGAGTGAGAGTAAGAAGTTTAAAACTCTTAGAAAAAAGCACATACAATAGCTATCTTTTTTGGAACGGGTTAGCATGTCGACCAACCTCATGGCGACAGCAGGGTGTGACTTGTTTGTAGAGGGGCAAAATCAGAAAAATAGAGACGAGCAAGTAGGTCATCGTTGACGACAGCTTCTGCGACACCTAAGTTAAGCTGCCTGCAATCAGTAGGTCCCAAGGGAAGGGAGGGAAAGCGGGAGCTTTCCCTCCCTTCCCCTTTTTCTTTCCCTCCCTTCCCTTCCCCCCCCTTTTTTTTTTACTTTTCAGTGACAGCGAGGTCTCAACGAGCACATGGATGCGCCTACAACGTTTGGTCTGGGCACTTCTGGTACCTGTCGTCTTCTATGACTGTGAAGCTGGGAATAAATAAAACTAAAAACTGTCTCCTTCCTGTGGTATATTCCTTTTACATGTGCAGGAACGTGGAAATAATGTGGAGGACAATACATGAGCACTTGCACGTCATCGTCCCCTGGTCTCTTATCTGGTATTGATGCTGCAGTTTAAACAACGAACTTCCTGGTAGCCAATTTAACACAACCATTTCAAGTTGTACCTCTCAAGCTGAAAAGTTATAATTCATTTGTCCGAGGAACATTTTAAAGGTCTTCACAAGAGCACATGATTAAAGATTGAGATGGTATACTTACAACAGCATGTTCTAAAAATTTTGCATATTTTAATACTGTCCTTCACATCTGCTCTTGAAGCCTGTAAATTGGAAGCAATCTAATGCTTAATCTGCATCGGTTACTACGAAGGGCTAGTGTCATAGCAATCAAGCATCTTGCAGTAACACAAATTTGTTTAGACTGCCACTAAATAAGCTACGCTACCATCTATCGCCAATAAATGGGCATTTTGGAACTGACTTGAAGGGGTAATATCTCATCCTACGTGTTTTTTGTTGTTGTTGTTGTTGCTGTTGGTGGCACACTGCACAAGTACAAGTGCTATTGCGATTACCGTTCTCCCCGGCCGGTACACGCGCGCGCTTCTCGGAAATCTCGCAGCTCTGCATGGAATTTTTCTGTGATTTTCTCATCGTTCTTGGAAGAAGCAAGAAACTTAAACGCAGAGGTAATTCAGTGTCGGAGAAATAATGAAGACGTCCTTCCAGTCTGATGATTAATTGGTTGGTGCGGCACAGCAGTAATATTAGGGCCACACAGAGGAGAAAGAAATGTTGAAATTTTTTAAAAATAAACGAAGCAGCGCAAGACCAACCCGGGGCGATACCATGGACACGGTCAGGCAGGCACGCTCCGCATTCATAAAAAAAAATATCATCAAGATAGACACCCGTCAAAACTGAAAGGAAGCGTCAGTTCCAGCCGTTTGCGTCGTCTGCTGCTAGACGACGGCACTCAGCTTTTTACAGGGAATTCCCTAGAAGGCGACGCGCGATGTCCCCAACTGACAGCACTGAGAGTGTTTTCAGGCTTTCAGGGATCCAATCAAAACGTGTAATATTTCCCTCCTGATGATGATGATGATGATTAAAGGCCTCCTTTTTGAATCGGGGTGACGGTGTGCGCCATCTAGCCTATCTTAGTAGTTTGAATTTAAATTTAGTCCCTCAACTCGGATTTCTTTTTAATTCTGCCCTGCCGCTACCCCTGGCTGGGATGTTATTTTATCGAATTCCCTGCTTTTTTTCCACCAATACTCTAGCAATACCTACTGCTGACCAGTTAATGCTTCCGTCAATTGCGAAGCCCAGTGCCTCAGGAAGTAGGACTTTCCCCCAATTCTATCCGGCTGAATCTTTTGGCATCCTATTACTATGTGGTCGATTGTTTCTTTATCCCTGCCACATACAACACATGTCTCATCCTGGGACGAATATTTGCTCATGTAGGTTCGAGTTCTCAAGCAGCCAGCCCGCGCCTCAAAGAGCAACGCACTACCTTTATTGTTGTCATAAAAGTTCTCTTTCCGGATCTCTTTTTTGCTTGCTTTGTAGATTCCCAGCTATATTCCATCCTCTCTTTCCACATGAGCGTCTCTGCTTCCTTCACTTGCTTTTTAACTGCCCCCTCTTGTTTATTTTTTAGCCGCATGCAACGCCGCCTGCGGGATCATAGAGGAAGAAAAATGTGCGGATCATGTGCGGGATGAACGAAATTTGCGCAGCTCGAGCTATGGCTTGGCTCGAGGCTGTTCCGTCATGGGCGTGAGATGTACGCCAGTAGCGTATAAGGGGAGGAACGGCTGGAAACGCTGATTGGTTAACAGAAATCAACGCTCAAGAAGGCGATCCGTCTCCCTAGGCGACCCAGGGTGCCTAGGGAACCAAAAAAGGTCCCCAGAAAGGTCCCTGGCCGTACGGCGGCGCCACCGCGCTGCGGCCGCGGCCGACCGGCCGAGCCTGCCGCTGCCGGTTCATTCATTCGGCTCCTGTGCTTGCGGCGGGCGGTTGCACGACGTGCTGCTCGCCGGTGCCCACTGTTTTGGCGCGAAAATTGCTTTGTCATCGCCCGTCGGAACGAAATCGTGGTTCTGCAGGAAACGCACAACAATCTCAAGGTAAGCAGTACATATTCCCGGCAAAAGAGTTTTGCCCCCTTTCTTTTTTTTTTTCCCAGCTGCAGCAGGTGCACGACGTGCTGCTCGCCAGTGCCCCTTTTTTGGCGCGAAAGCCCATCGGAACGAAATTATGGTTCTGCCGGAAACGCAACAATCTCCAGGTAAGCAGTACATATTCCCGTCGAAAGGGTTTTGCTTTCATGTGTTTTGCCTTTTTTTTTTTCAGCTGCAGCAAAACGTGCCACCCCATGGCACGCCGTGATGGTTTTCGCGCGCTGAGCCTGAGCCGCAAGGACGGAGGTAAAGTAAAGCCTGCGCAGCAGATCTGCTAAAAAATGGACGTTGCGCGTGAAGCTGGTGGCCGTTATCTTTTGTTCTTTTCAAGGTGCAGCACGTGGCCTTCCATCGGCGGCCGCAGGGGACCGCAAGAATCTAAAAACCAAGTACGGAGCTAAAGTAAAGCCTGCGTAGCAACGATCTGCTTAAAAATGGACGTTGTGCGTGGACCTGGTGGCGGTGACCTTTTGTTCTTTTCCAGGTGTAGCACGTGGCGTTCCATCGGCGGCCTCAGGGGACCGCAAAAATCTAAAAACCAAGGTAAGGCACGCTATGCTGCTGCAAACTGACCATGGCATTGTGAACGAAGTTTTTTTTTTTTTTTTTTTTTTTTTGCGTGGAGCTGGTGGCGGTGATAATTCTTCTTTTCAAGGTATAGCACGTGGCGTTCCCTGAGCAGCCCCAGCAAAAGACCGCAAAAATCCGAAAACCAAGTTAAGCCACACAGCAGCCCGCGCTGCTGGAAACTCTCCTGTGTGTACACAATATTGTTTTTGTTTTATTGCTTTCCTTACCTTTCAAGGTGCCACCTGGAGTACGGCTATCACCCCAGCAACTGGTATTACGCGCAACAAAATTCTGGAAAGCAGGCTGAAAACTGGCGATTTAGGCAAAGTGGCACTTTTGTTTGCTGTGACCGCAGAAAATTCTGCCGTGTCGTCGTCCAGCGTGGCAAAATTTGGACCTGAAGAAAATCTCCAACAATTTCAAGCTAGGTAGCAGGCAGCTAAAAGCCGGTGATTTACGTTAAGTGGCACCTCCTTTTGACGCGTTCACAGAACAAAAATCTGCTTTGTTTTTGTCCGTCGAGTAAAAATAATTGCGTATCACGAGAATTAGCATAATAAGAGTCGGAATGAATTTTTTTGTTTGCTTGTTTGGTGTACTTGAGAACAATAAATCTGTCAAGTGCTTATCTGTGGTCTTTCCTTCGTGGTATGATGAGCCCCACTGGGCGTTTATATGTTCCACATATAATTATGACCGTCAAAAGAGGCAGTTCACTCCCGCAAGAACTTATGAGCTGCTGCAATGCTTTTTTTTTGCCTAATTTAATCTTATCAACAAACGAGCTATTGCGCTTCCGTTTCTACCCCATGGCCCCCGGCCAGCTCTATATGGGATAAACATGTCAAGGAAAAATAATAGCAGCTGCACTTAATTCTGGCACAGAAGGATGGCGGCAGGCATGCTGTTATCGTGTGAACTTCATATGCAGAGCTATCAAATGAAACCAGATGCCCCACTGCAATAATGCAATCACTTGTTGGTGACTTGCAACTTCACCTAGTCTCTGTGGTGTCCTGAACAGAGCACAAAAACGTAGCTGGCAAGCCCCCCCCCCCCCCCCCCCCCCCCCCCTTTCATTTAAATTCTTTTCTTGTTTAATAAGAGGTTTTCATTGAACATGTCGAACCTAAAACATCATCTTGGTGCACAACCTAGCGGTACTTCAGTCGCAACATGTACCTGATCGTGCAAAGCGCATGCCACACAAGCTCATAGCATGTGGTTGTTGCATTGACGACTTAAACACAAATCTTTGGAGTTAATTTTGCCATCTGTGATGAATGCAGAATTGGCAATGTTTCATAGCACTGTTTGACATAGAATTTGCAAGCTTCGTGTTATAACAAGTCTTTTTGGGAAGCTTGCCATTAAATGACCTGCCATCAGATACAAAGATTCATGACTGAGTATGCTAATAACTGCAGAGGAGCATTTCTAGCCAAAATGCTTGCATCTGCCCGATAACCTCACACCTCTTTTTTGTTGTCATTAGTTTTTAACACTGAGTAGTAGACACCCTCCTTCATGTGTTGTGTTTTTATTCCTGCAGGCACATTGCCAGGCACTGTGCCCCAACAAGGGCGGATTAATGTTATCTTGCACATTCTGAAAAGGCCAACCTGGCACATTTACTGGCTCCACTGTCCAAATGCGATAAGAAGTGAACGCTAAGCATCAATAGAAATTTACCCGCCGCAGTGGCTCAGCGGCTAAGGCGTTGCGCAGCTGAGCACGAGGTCATGGGTTTGATTCCCGGCCGCCGCCGCCGCTTTTCTGATGGAGGCAAACAGCAAAAATGCCCGTGTGCACGAGATTTCGGCACACTTTCAAAATTCCCAGGTGGTCAAAATTATTCCGGAGCCCTTCACTACGGCATGCCTCATCGCCTGTGTTGCGTCGGCGCATTAAACCCTTCAATCAATCAAATCATGGAAATTTTTTGCGGTATCACAAATCGGCTTTCTTGAACATTCACGGTTGAGCACTGCCTGCTGTTGGATGGTACTTTTAACAAAGATAATGTTGATGCATACTGAAACACAATGCTCCAGTTCTGCTGTAATTATTGAACAAGTAAAAGGAGTTTTGGGTGATACAGAACGCCCAGGCTGACATATCTTGTCACTGACAGTACAGTAGGCTCTTACTAACTTGGAAGTCACTTAATTGGAAGTAATGTGCTGGTTCCGGCAATTTTACATGCAATTCAAAGGAAGAAATTGCTTGATAATTTGAAGCTAGAACCCATTATATTAGTTGATTGGAAGTTATATTGAATGGAAACATCAAGGTGACTGTCATTTCTCGATAAAAAACCATTTTTAAGTGTCGAAACAGCGCCCTAATTGTTCTCTACTGATGTCGGTACCATCACAACTAAGGTAGTGCACTGTTGATAAAGCAGCAGGCTAGTTCAGACTCGCGCCAATGTTCACATCTCTTGTGAGGCCCTCAACCTTCTTTGTTTCTCACAGCACTGTGTGAGCAGTTAGGTGAACATTTGAGGCTTTGATTTTAGCGATAAGTCTGCACTATCACGACAACCCATGACATATAAGCTCGACTTCACAACAAAAGTTAAGATTCTGAACGAAATGAAAAAGAGAACGAGTTGCGGACTAATGACAATGCTGTTCAGGTGCATTTTGTTCAATTGAATTGTGGTCCCTGTGGACTTCGTATTATTGGGAGTCAACTGTGCCTTCAAGCGTGAAAGCAGTACTGAAGCTGGATGTTTGCTTCTAGGTGTGCTCAGACAATAAAACATACAACATATGCGTTGTAAAACACCTATATATGCTCTTTGACTAGAGCTTCTTGAGTTCAATTATCAAATCAAAACTTTATTTTATAGGAGTGAAAGTGAGGGAACAGGAATTACGAGAAGGCACATTGGCTTCTAATTTTTGTTCATGTCACAAGTATGTGATGCTTTCTTCCTCAAGTTATTGAATGCATTTTATGTGCATTTCTTTTCTTTCTGAATCTTGAACTGTGAGGAGACTTTGTCCATGACTGCTGTCTACGAGAAGGGTCACGCACCCCTTAAGCCATCAATGAATGGCTTTCTTGCTTGGCTCCCTTTCACCGTATAGGGATGAACAAGTACAGAAGTGAAAGGAAATCCAGTTTTGGCCACGTAGACAGGAATCTTCCCATCTGTTTTTCACATCCTT
Organism: Haemaphysalis longicornis; assembly: GCF_048455015.1. Taxonomy (NCBI): domain Eukaryota; kingdom Metazoa; phylum Arthropoda; class Arachnida; order Ixodida; family Ixodidae; genus Haemaphysalis; species Haemaphysalis longicornis. The sequence continues at coordinate 2,854,766 of NW_027526335.1, forward strand.
TCAAGTCAATACAGCTGATTCTGGAACTTCCCCCGTGGAATCGTTTGCCGGTTAAAAAAACAACGCCTTCTCACACAGCTATCGACAGCTGAAACAGTCGAAGAGGCTGAAATGCCTAGTCTCAATGCAGCATGCACAACTTTAGGCTGTTTTTTTCTTTTCTCTTGTGATGCTGAAGCATTTCTGGGTATCGTACTTATCAAAAGGTTAAATTTATGCCTCTGCATCCGCATGTATCTCTTGGTACCAAATCAGAAGGGGGATCATCCCATTCTTTACATGAGTATTGCACTCCACACCGAATGATTTCTGTGCCTCATAAGAGAAGGGTCATGATCTCTCTGCTCATTCTGTTCTTCACACTACCGATGAGCAATATCAAGAGAATTCCACTCTTCACATAAGTGAGGAACAAGACGAAGCACCATTGTCTACCACAAAAAGCAAGATCCTGCTCCTCAATTCCTTCCTTGATCATACTAGCAAGGAGTTGGGTAAAATGCAAAGCCCATCATGAGGAGCAGTTCAACTCTTCAATGGTCAGCCTCGAATAACAAACACAAGGCAAGGAAATGAAGGGATGATATGCACCATGCAACACCGTGCACGGCTCTGTTTTTTCTCCTTTTGTCTGAGTCTTCAGGCTGACTGTCGTAGAATTCAACATGTAACAACTGGCTCAGATTCTTCCTATTTGATGCCGAGAAGGGAATCCCACTCATCACACGATAAATCATTGTTAAACACCACTGTTCACCAAATGAGAGTAGCATCATGATCCTGCTCTTCAATTATGATCCCCAAGTTAATGAGTAGTAGTATACCTCAGACCAACTAAGATGTTTCTTAACTTCCTGCCTTTTTTTATCCTTTGTATATTACAATTTCTTGTCTTTACTACCTAGTTCATCAAACAATTGTTATGGCCCAAGACATGGTCCTTCACAAGTGGTTGCAGCTGTGGAACCGCATCATTGATCACAATAAAAAAAAACTCTTTGACGAAAGTGGAGCAAGTTGTGTGTGCAAATGCTGTTTAATTGCCTATTGTGTAAGTGCTGCAACGGTGCCTTCTGTTTGAACTCAAACTGGCTGGAACGTAATATCAGTGTTTGGAATTACTTCTAATGAATACGGGAAATAAAAAATGTAAATATGCTAACAATGCTGGTAAAAAAGTTAGGCTGCTTTGTCTGAGAATGACAATTCCTAAAGCTAATATTTGTAAAATTAAGGGGCCAGGTGTTATCCCCCAGCAAAATCTATCTGCTGGGACCATTTAAAACAAAACTACTTCCAATTTGGACCCACGTCGTTCAGATGCTTGTTTGACCTGGTGCCTGGACTCTCAGACGGAGCCATTTTAGATGAAAGGAGAGCCGGTGACTCCTAAATAGTTTGGACATCGAATGAACCGAGAACAGGGACAGTTGGTAGCATACAACAACCACCGCTCCCACCGATTTCCAGAAAGTCGGCTTCGCTTCGTGCACGAATGCATCGATCGGAAGCTATCGCTCGCTCATCGCTCGCGACGCTTATAATGTATTAATAATGACACTGTAACTCGCCAACCTAGCCTCCCCCCGTCCTCCCTCGTCTTAGCGGTGTGCAATGCAAGCTTTTTACAAATTCAAAAAGCGTCTGGACAGGATGATCGAGTTTGCTTTGTTCAGTTTAAACTTCCTGGACTCATTTTGAAGCTGATGACCTTCATTGGTCGCCGTGCATCGTAATTTCGAGAGGTATAAACAGTGTACAGAATACTGCCTTCACTCCTAGCTATTAGGTGAAGAAATAAACTATCGCCTCTGGTACTGGGGGCGCTGAGTAAACACACGTGTTTTAAGCCTAACGCAAAAAAATGAATAACAACATTTCCGTTTCTGCATACATCCCACCCCAAAGGAGCGTCAAGCGTGCTCTGCACATCGCTTTCCAAGTTTTGAGGTTCCTATAAGCTGACACGACACTTTTCATCAGCATTTCCGACTTTTCGTTGACAAGCACGGAGCGCGCACGTGTTTGCTTTGTATTTTATTCGATTGCCTCAGCAAAATAAGCCCCAGTTCTGCATAATTCTTCTATTTTTGGGGCGAAAGATGAGCCGTACTACCGACCGCTATTAAAACGTGATAAAAGGGCCAGATGGCAAAACATCAGCATTTCAAAACATACCTCAGTTACCAACGTACATGCATGGTTGCGTATATATTCCTTAAAATCATGATACGAGAGTTCGTCCCATGATGCACATCGTGGGGCTCAAGTGCACCAAATACAATTGCAGCAAAAAGAAAGCTCCAAAATCTTCTACTCAGATAAAAATAAAGTGTAAATGCTAAACGGTAAGAGCTAGCTTAGCTCTTGCATAGCCTGCATAGCTTGCATAGCCTGCATTCGGCGTTATGTTTGAACATGAGTGGATTAATTAGGAAGTTTCAACCTAAAAAGTGTGCTATATATGCTTCTCGCTAGCTTTTTTATAAGCTAATTCAGTTTAAGGCACAATCTGTGTGCTTTGTGGATGTGTAATTGATTGTTACCTCATCCTGTTTATCCCACTGATGTCAGCAAAATGCGATTCTCTATACATACGAAAAACTATGCAAACAATTTATAGCAAGGAGGACTATATTATAATCCTTGTAAGATAAGTTTGATTAAAAGCACCACGATTCAATTTGGTAATTTACAGACAAGGGCAGCTATGTGCAAATGCTGCTGCTCTATGGAGGGAACCACCTGGGTCTCTCACCACAGCAAATCGATCACTGTCACCTATGGATGTGAGTAAAAAAAGTGTGGAGGGGGGAGGCAAACTGAGAGGCACCAAACCCCCTGTGTTACCAAAAATAAGACATGTAATAACATAAATTGCTTCCCTCTTCACAGGGAACTGATACAGGTGCTCTGTGCCACGAAAGCTACCAGATTACATTTAAACAATGCTACAGTTATTGCAATATTTTGCTTTTATTTAGAGGTTTACTTATTTAGACACCATTTATTTGAGGTACGTAATACATGAATAGATGTTCACGTATGATGACATGCACTATCAGGTAACGCGTATGAAAATGTGACCGCAGTCTTGGGATCAAACTAAGGGAGTTTTATGCGATGAAGCCAGGTACAGGCTACGAGGCATGCCACAGTAAAGTGCTAGAGATATCGCAGTATTGGATGACAACTGTACTGTTGACCATGATGCATTATGCTTTTGCTGAAATAGGTTTGCACTTTTTTGCAGAGTTACTTTCAGTTTCTTTCAGTTAGTCCATTAACTGATCAATCAACCGAACATAAACTCAGGGGTTTACTGCCTTGAACATATAAGTAAACTGTAGAGTTGATTTTAAGTGAGTTACTTTAACTGAGTTAGAATTGATTTTAAGTGTGTTCAGTGCACTACGTTCCTTTTGCACAGATGTAAAATATACATTGAGATTATGACCTATGAAGCCAGTCATGGTGAATGTGCTATGAAACTGCAGTCATAAAATATGCCTTATATTTTATTTGCATACAGTTCCCAGTACGGCTACTCACAGCATCTGTACATATTCTGAGTACGCATTTGCTTGATATAGAAGGCATAATTTATAATTTGCCTTGTAAAGTCCCAAAGAAAATGGTACGCTGCAGAGTTTCCTTTAAAAATTCTTACAATCTCTTAGGATGGCCATAACCACCATCATGGGGGTATTCTCAATGACAGTAAGACGTTTCTGCAGGGAAGTGTTATTTCTGAAGAATGCAGCAGCATAGCGAAACTAGGAAAACACTAGTGCGACTTTAGACGATACGAAGGATGGCCATAACCACCATCATGGGGGTATTCTCAATGACAGTAAGACGTTTCTGCAGGGAAGTGTTATTTCTGAAGAATGCAGCAGCATAGCGAAACTAGGAAAACACTAGTGCGACTTTAGACGATACGAAGCTCATAATATTTGTGCAAGTTTCCTTGAAAGATGGCCCTCAGTCAGCAGTGATGAGCTTCCAATTTTTCTCGACAACCTAAACTCTTCTGTGACGCTGCAGTAAAACTATAATTGTGTGACAATTCAGCTTCCACTCATCAGGATATTTCAGACTAAAGCCCCTACTTTGAAGTGAAGCAAATTGCACTTTTCTTCTGGTCAGGCATGAAGAGAACAGTATATATACTCACTCATTTCATATGCAAGTATGAACTGCACTGATCTTCCATTGTGTGCAAAAATGTGATTGCCGTCTTCGGATAAAAAAGCCAAGGTAGTTTTACACGCTGAAACTAGAAATGGCTACAGGGAATGCCATAGTGGATGCTGGGAAATTGTACTCTTCGATGAACTCTACTTCTGACCATGTGTTGACGATCTTTCCTAAAATAGGTTCGTATTTTTGCTGCCGAGGTTACTTTCACTTAATCCATTTGTCAATAATGCTATTCAGTGTTCAAAAGCAAAAAAATCTGTTTGAAGTTTCGCATTTGTGGCACACCATTCTTCAGTTGGATACGTCCAAGGACACCGCAGGTTTTTTGCTAACCAATCAGTTGGTTTGTATTTTTTTTTACACTCAGGCCAACAGAAAATTGTAAATTGAATAAAAGAATCCTATTGGTTCCCAGGACTTCGCTTAAACACATGTATCACCAGCCATTTATAGCATGGTGCAAACTGAAATGATTAACAGAAGTCAGCACGTTTAGAAGTGGTAGTGCACTGAAAATTGCACTTGATGGGAACGGGATGCGTCTTTTAGTCACAGTCATTTTCAGTGTAGTTTCTTTTTTGCTTGCATGCATGGCTACATATTCAGTGGTTGCAGGTTTGCATGAAAAGTAAACAGACACAGCTGTCAAAAGATGTGGACACACTTTACTATTGAGGTACACTTTATTATTGAGGGTACACGGGTATTGGGTTCAGACCTTGAAATTTATTTATACTCTAACAAAGAATAACTTTAGGCAGTGCCATCCTCTTGCAGTCTTGCAGGCAATAGTTCATTGTACCCTTGTTTGCACAACGCCAGCAATCGCAGCATAGGCGTCTCTGCACTCTTTCCCGTCATGCTGCAAACCTGTAATGTTGAAAGGAAACAAAATACAGGGTACCCACAAGTGTTCTGTAATGACAAGCTTATCATTCATTGACAAGGAAACAGCATGGGTTGCTAAGGCATTTTGCTACAAAAGGCACTGAAACAGGGCAGGTTTCATGCAGTACTATTGTGGACCCATAGAGCACCTTCTGTAAGAAGAGCAAAATAGTCGTGTATACGATGCACACCAACGGTGGGACCCATTTGTGTACTTCTTTCCAGACGTGCCAGGCAGACAGGCCGAGAGATAATCGAAGCGTGCAACATTTGAAAACTGGGAGGCGATTGTGTTACATCGCCAGTACTTTGTGACAGAGTTCGCCTTCTTAACCAGTACACGCCGCCAAACAGAAGTGCGGCATTGAACTTGATGTTCCTCCTTTATGAAACTCTGTTATCAGCTCGGCAGTGGTCCATAGCTGAAGGATCATGTGTGTCAAGTAAAAGGCTCTACCAGTGTTTGTCATGTGAGGGGGCGGGGGGAGAAGGGCAAGGAAGTACGTTCGAGTGGAATGTGTTCCATCTCTTTTCTTCTGTTGATGCCAAGGTTTATGTTTAGTGCACATTCCACAAAAAACTAGTTGTGAATCATCACTCGACTTGTCTGCTTCGTTCGTCCCAGTCTTTTTCGTGCTGTTGTTAAGATGACACATACCAACTCGCCCAGCTCACCCCTCTGGATATGTTACGGTTGGCTATGCTACAGCTAGTAAAATATGAGCAACCACACGTAAAGCCATACGATAAAAAAGCTTTCAAGGTGGGATTTACTGCAATAACTTCTTGTGCAAGAAGTTACTCCGGTAAGCACTCAGAATGATAAAAACCAACTTGATGTGGATAAGCAGAGTCCAATCGTAGTGCTGTTGCAAGGGCAAAAGTTTTTGGCAGCATGCACACGAAATGGAGTACATGTACATCTCAGAGCAGCTCACAAGCTTCCGGCAGCACCAGGCTGCAATGAACTCCATTGCCAACGTAGTGACAGAGCTAGAGCACACCCAGACTACCAGGCAGGTGGCAGCCCTCGTGCTACTTGATGCAGTGCCGTAGCCAGAGGGGAGGGGGGGCTGACCGGGCTTCAGGCCCCCCCCCTCCCGAAATTTTTCCGGCCATCGCCATGCTGCCTGTATGCCTGGTACGTCGCCTGTGAACAAAGCGGCATATTTTTGAAAGTGCCACTAATGGCACTTTCCACGAAATGCTATGAAAATGCCACGAAAGTGCATGTCAACCCTTCGCATGGAAGGGAGCCGAGTCCGGCCGTGACAAAACGAAGCGCCTGAGGGGTGCGAACCGCTGAGGGATGATTTTGGAGGGGTGCAGCCCCAAAAGCGACGGTGCCTTCGTGTAAGCTCAGCGCATGGGACGCCAAAGGCATGCGTTGTATCCCTTTGTGCGAGACATGCGGCAAGACCGAGAATAATTGGCTGGCTGAGTTGTTCTCAGCAGAGGAGATTGACTCGTCCGGGGAAGCATGGAGTGGTCTGCACCACAGTCCGCACTAACTCGCGGCGGAAAAAAAGAGGGACCGCCGGCCATTGATGGTTGAAGACTGGTACAATGCAGGCCCGAACGGGAACAGACGATCTTTGTATGTTAAGCAGAACAATGTGCAAGCGGCAGTGGCTGATCACGGCCGCTCCCTCTCCTGGAAAGGGGGAGATCAAGTGGCCATGGGCACACATTCAAGACTCGTGCAAGGTAACTGAAGAATGCGATGGGCTACGTAATGGGTGAAACGTGCAGTTTCACCCATTTCACCAGCTGAATGAATGCCGTGTGCGGGCAGAGGGCCTTTGCGATTGAGACACACCGCAAGGTACGCCCCTCTTCCTCGCGTCAGCCCTTCATTCTTCCTTTTTCACGTTTCTGTCGAGGCCCGGAGGGTTTTGTTGGAGTGGGCTCAGATTGCGCGCACTGAGTGTTGTCCTCTTCCGACGGCGATGTTGCGACAGTCAATTTCACCCCCGCGATTAGGCAGATTTGTTCGGCGGTATTCTCCCCTAACCTAGGAAACTGCAAAACAGCGGGTCGACAAAAAGGGCGTGCTGCGGCTCCCCGAGCCAGTTCCAGACTTTATCCTAAATGTGAAGGCACGACGGCCACCAGCCCTGCCACAGGCAGACGGCGTCGCGACAGTAACAACGATCAGATGGCCATATTCGGCTGCCCAGAGCAGTGTATATTCAGGGGCCGGAGTCACAACGGCGATATCGAATAGTAAGTCATTTTCTTCCAGTCACTAATCCTTACATGATCACTGATGTCTTTTGATGATGGAGGTTGCATTGAAAGTTAAGTTGTGCGGTGCAGATCAATTATGCATTCTTTGATATTTAAATATTCACTTCGTAATATTTACACGATGCCACAGTACCTTGTGTCTCCGAGCTAAAAAATGTCTATCTTGTTTTATTCCGAATGCAGTATTTGCGTTTGAATTGGTAATTGAATGCACCCACGGAGGAGCGGATAGGTGACTTTTAATGAGGGAAAATGTAAATTCAACTCCTGTAAAGGCCCAAATATTTTATTATGCACGAAGTTGGAGAGGATTACTCAGAGTGTATCGGGACAGCGTAGCATCAGTACATGAAGAATGAAATATATATTTGTTCTGGCTGCAATCCAGTGCTACACCCAATTTTAAAACCATAGGTGTGCGCAGCCCAAGTGAAGGACTTTCGTACTGGTGGCAAAGAAGAGCTCTAGAGAGAGAGAGAAACAACTTTCGCTGAGCCCATTTCAGGTGACGCTCGCAGGCGTCAGACGGGGTGGAACCCTATTCACGAGTCCCATATGAGTCCAATAGCTCCTGGCCCCTGGACGCGAGCTCTTGCTGCGTCGCAGGTCGGGGCTGGACATCAAGATCTCCCATCGCTGGGTAGAGGGGGTGCCTTTCTGGTAGAATTTTCCTTTAATGCTTCCTGGCCTTCTTTGAAGTTCTGTGGGCGCAGGACTATCGTTCTTTCAAGGCTCAATCGGTCGTGCATGACAACAGAATTTCCTAATTAAATAAACGGCCACATACAACAGGCCCTCTCAAGAGCACCAGCACACCTCCGCCAGCCTCCTCCCCTCACCCCCCCCTCGACGCGCGCACACACACACACACACACACACACATACGGGTGCGCGCCAATGTGATTCTTCCCGGATCCACAACTGATACATTCTAAAATGTTGCATGAAGCACATTTTGAGCAATCGTCAGCATTTCTTAAGTAACCGAAATAACCAAGGAATTATCACGGTAAACAACTTTGCAATTTTTAGCCAATCTATTCTGTCGTAGCCTGAAACCATGCTTTAGTTTGAACATCACGGTCGCTGTCAACCAAGGAAATAGTTTAACTGCGTCATTACTGTCCGCTTCATGCTAAAGCATGGTAGGCTTTGGTCTTTCTGTATGCGGGGCCATGCCAATACGCATGTTTTCTTGGTGCACTCCGGGAAACAAATCTATCCTGTTGTAGCCTGAAACCATGCTTTAGTTTGAACATCACGGTCGCTGTCAACCAAGGAAATAGTTTAACTGCATCATTACTGTCCGCTTCATGCTAAAGCATGGTAGTCTTTGGTCTTTCTGTATGCGGGGCCATGCCAATACGCATGTTTTCTTGGTGCACTCCGGGAAACAAATCTATCCTGTTGTAGCCTGAAACCATGCTTTAGTTTGAACATAATGGTCGCTGTCAACCAAGGAAATAGTTTAACTGCGTCATTACTGTCCGCTTCATGCTAAAGCATGGTAGTCTTTGGTCTTTCTGTATGCGGGGCCATGCCAATACGCATGTTTTCTTGGTGCACTCCGGGAAACAAAATGCTGACTTGTTTCGGGCATCGCACCATGCCCGAAGGTCATGCTGGCTCTGCACAGCTGCCCAATCCTCCGTTTTCTGGTGGACAAAGAAGATTTCAAACATAATTTCCATTTCCCGCGTCTGCAACGAAAACTACAAAACTTCTGTGCGCCCTATACATTCCAGAACCACCCATGCTCATGAACTGCAAATACTTTTTTTATCGTTTAGCTTTAAAACCGGCAGTGTGTACTCGGCCGAAAAATGGCAGCGCACGCGTCAGCTAAAAAAGTATGTCCTTTCATTAAAGTTTGAAACCAAAATGGTAGGACCGCATTATAACTCTTTCATCAGATCTCACGACAAAATTCAAAACGTAGCAATATTTTGCTCAGCTTGCACAGAACATGCCTGCCCGCAAAAGTATGGTCAGACATCGCCGTATTTGCGTTATTTTTTCTTGCTAAATATAAAGTTCGATACAGCATTGAATGGCGAACTTTGCAGTGACTTGCTCTACCTCATCTGGGAGTGGTAACTAAAGGGGGTGGCTGCTCCAGAAAAGGTATAGCTTGATAGTACACGCCTTCAGGCAGATTATAGGGCATTTATGTAAGAAGCATTGAAAACGTGACCGCTAGGAATGCAACTACTTGAGAACACCAAGCTCATTACAGCAGACTCTAATTTGGGTTGTGCAGAAATGTCAACCAGATTCATTATGTTACAAAAGCACAAGCTTCTCCGCCCCGATGAGACTCAAAACAGAAGCGCAAATTTAAACTGGCATGACTTAACAAATGCCGATGGCTGAATTATTCCGCTTTGCGTGTGGACTAATATTGCCAGGTTCATGTAATTTTCGCCCTTAACAGCGCTGTTCTTGCGCGTGATAAGATCAAATGATAAGATCAATGAAGGCCCCTCAAAAATCACGCAATCATGTTCCTTGGCGATGACTTAGGTCGTTGGGCACCAATCATCCAACAAGATCCTGTGCTGTCATAGTGAAATCGCCGCCGGAAAGTGGGCGGGGATTCGCCATTGCTTCAAATGTTTAATTTAATATACCCTATCGATAATTCCTTCGAAGTTTGCTGTAAGACTGATATCATTGTTATCGAGACAAGGCAGTCTTTTTAATGAACCAAACATGTATTTTATCTTCATAGCCTTTAACCCTTTGAGGGTTTTTGCCGTACGTGTACTGCGGTGGTTTTCCGTCCCGCAAGGTCTTTGCCGTACGGGTACGATTTCGAGCATCCGTTTGAAATTTCACGCCATATTAACGATGCATGCTCCCTGGGAGGTGCTGCCACCTCCTGGGACTTACAAGAAGTGTTTGAAATTTGATTGTGCTACCTTCTTGCGGTGAAAAACAGAACTCTCTGGCTTCAGCGCGTTACGGCGTCTGTACGTGTTAACGCGTTTCGTGGTTTCAGTTTCGCCACGTGATCGCATCGGAGGCGCGCGAAACTTGATCGACGCTCGCTATCAGGGGCGGCGGAAGTTGATTTCGATCTATATTGGCGCTGCTTTTATCTTGTTTATTACCCACGCTCTCTAGGTATTCTTGCCCTCCTTGCTTGGAACTGAAGTAACCTAATTGGAGACTCCATTGTGGGGGCGGCGGAAGTTGATTTCTATCTATATTGGCGCTGCTATTAGCTTGTTTATCACCGGCTTTTTCTCGCTCTCCTCGGTTACTGGGTTGCCTTCGAGTTCTTCAGATGCACGGCAAAGCAGCGATATGGCCCAACGAACTGCCCGCTCTGATGACACCGACCGCGATGACTCTTCTGACTCTGAGTTTACTCCTTTCACCGAATCTGAATCGGAAGACAGCCTTTTTTCGGAAGAAGACAGCTCATTTTCGGACATGCGCTGTATGTGTGCAGACTTCGATAAGGCACTGTGCATAGACCCGTGTTTCAAGGAATACCACACTCTGAAATACTATTGAACATTTTTCAGTTCTAAGTGATGCTGACCCCAAAATACTGTTCCTGATAATTTTTTACCATTTAATCATGACTTTAGACATTTTGTACATTCCAAATCCGCAATAAACTAATTTGACCACCAGGGAAGGTTCTTTTTAAAAAAATTCGACCCTCAAAGGGTTAAGGGCGCTTGCAAACTTCCGCGCTTTTTTTTTTCTATCAGGGGGGGGGGGGGGAAATAAAGGGTGCCTTCAACAACCTCCAGCACCCTGTCATCTCCCTGGCCATAAAGGAGGCCGGCATTGCGGACAAGCTGCGGGGCTCCGTCGAGGCGTTCGTGACGGGCCTCATGGCACAAAGGCAGGTAGGCAACGCCCTGTCGGTGCCTCAACCAGTGGATGTGGGCACCCTGTAGGGCACAGTCGTCAGCCCCTTACTCTTCAACATGGTCACAGTGGCACTATCAGACGGCCTGCACAGTAGAAGGGCGCACAGGGTGTACCTGTCTGTGTACGCCGCGGCCGCAGCCCTGTAGGCACTAGGCCCCATGGCGGGCTGCCGAGGCGTCGTTCTGCAGCTGCAGGCACCCCCGGATGCAGTGCGGGCCAAGCTCGCCAATGTCAGCCTGCAGCTGTCGGGCACCGAGACGGAGGCGATGCTTGTTCACTGGGACACCCAGGCCTGCTGCAGGATCACATGCCTGCAAATCGACAGCGAGCAGCTCGGGTGGAAGACCAGGGTGCGCTACCTGGTGCTCATGCTGGACCACCGAGATGGCTTCTGCCAGGCTGCCAAGCAGCTCCGTGCCAGGACCGGATGGCCACCTCGGCTGTGAGTAAGGTGGCCGCCCAAGACTGTGGCTGCTCCCAACAGACAGCCTTTGGCTGTAGGGCTGCTGATGTGTGCGCTGCCGCTGGTCACCTTGCCGAAACCAAATTGGTGGCAGTTGGAGGGTGACTGCCGCAAAGGCGCCCGTGCCTGCTTTGGAGCTCACAGTGCCACAAGACGCTGGCCAAGGCGGGGGTGTGGACAATCGGGATGGCGGTAGAGCAGCAGGCCCTGGGCCACATCGACTGGCTGCAGCGCGCCAAAGGGGGAGGCCTCCTCTGCAGTAGCTGCGCATCCACCTGCACTCGTTCAGTGCTCCACCACACCACCTCAATTAAGGACTGATGCCGCAACCAACGTGCTCCATCGCAAGGAATGAAGGAAACTGGCCACGAGGTACTTTCCATTGGTTGCCACATTTGATGAGCTCATGGCAAAAATGTCTGCATACCGCGCTGCAAACCACGTGCAGCTTTGGAAGAGAGACACTAGAACTATCACAGGAGTGAAAAAGCGTGATGTAAAGATTGATAGCAAGATGCCCAAGACCCTGAAGTATTACCAGATACGTTAGTGCTGCATCCATGGGGGCATGAAGTTCGTGAGCAGCAATAATGGTGGCGTGCACATAAATTATTGCAAGTCCCTCCTTGAAAACGTTTTTGTTACATTTACCAGCAGTTGCTCATTTCTTGCTAACCATAACATAGCTAATCTCCAGGCTCAAGCCTTACTAGTTTCACTATGCACTTTGTTGTTCGGCTTGCCTGAGAGAGAGAGATCAAACTTTATTTAAAGCGGCCCATGTCCGGGCTGCCTGAGCACATTATCACAAAATGCGATGTATGCCTGGCTCCATTGAAACATATAGTTTTATCGCTTGTGCATAAAGCAGCGCAGATCTATCTGTCTTGCTGGTGGAAAAAACATCTCTGTAGACAGCAAACGGGAGCCGACTGAAATTTTAAAAAGGAATTTTCACGGATGCCGGAAGAGTGGGTTCAAAAGAAATTTACTGGCAGGTTGTCATGCGGACCCCAGTCGGCTAACGAGAAACAACTGCCGCGAAAAATTTATACAAGGGATTATCACGGATGCAATGAGAATTGCCGCAGCCATATCAGATTTTGTGCTATGCCAGGTAATTAGGCAAGGCTTGCGAGTTGCTCTTGCCTTATTTTGTAGGAGCCTCGCACTTACCACCTGGCGGATGTACTGTCAGGCAGGCTCTGTGAGTAAAACAACAACAAAAAACATTCCGGCGAAGCCACAAGTAATCGTCTACTGCAACAGGGTTTTCCGAAGGCGCACAAAAATAGAAGCGTGTCATACATTCGCTGTAAGCCCCCGCCGATTAGGTTCAGCTTTTGGATACAGCTTATTTTATTAGGCATCAAACACAGAGTATTTCATGGGAAATACCGGACAATTGTATGACCTACATATGTTTCTTTCCAGTCGCAAGTGGTTCACACTTGCGACTGGAGCGGTAGAAGCGACGAGATTTCTGCCGCTTTCCTTGTTCGTTTGGTCTCGACCAATTTTTTTCGCCGCGGACAGCAATCGCGTCGCTTCTATCGCTCCAGTCGCAAGTGCGAACGGGCCTTCACACTTGCGCTGCGTAGCCACACCACATCGCAATCTAAACCCATTTTTCGTGATTCACGCCGCCGTTAAAGCATGCACTGCCCATGTCAACACAACATTTCAATCTGCTATCAGGAATTTCACGATAGGCAAGCGCTTAAACTTATTATTTGTGGAATGTTGGAAGCGGTCTCGAAATGTTATTAGAAAGTACGCCTTGCTGCTAAGGTTGAGGCTCTGAACAGGGTGGACAAAGGGGGTGATCGTCATTTCCACAGGGACGGTCGTCATTTCAGTGCACAGGCGCAACAATACCTGCACACGCCACGCAGGAAAAATATGGAATACAATGCGATCGCTCCACGAACAAATCTGTCGTCAAAACTTGTTTTATCTCCCTTTTTTTTCCCCTGAACACACTGAGTTCATGGAATGACGCACGTGGAGCGTGCACCTTCTGCAAAAGAAAAACAACCGGACCCAAAAGTTCACGTAAAAGGAATGTTTAAAGTAAACAAGAAGGTCAAAATAAAAATAACCGAGCACTAATAACAGAGCACATGGATGCCTCACCTTTTTTACTGCGGGCAGTGGCATCTACAGTGTGCTGAAACTCAACACACCACACCATGATCAATAACCAGATTCTTCTTGCGTGAAAGCGACGATTGCATCGGTCGAATTTTAAGGTATATGCATGTCTTTAACACATTTTCCCTTCAGTAGCTAACTTCTGCAATCTCAACACAAAGAAGCCCGCTTGAAAAGCAAGAGCTTTCCGCCATTTTGGCCAAGCGCGGGGACTAGGCAGACTAGGGAGGCATTCTAGCGCTTTACCAAAGACTAGGGAAAAATTTCTGGGGAGAAACAACAACTAAACAAATAAATCTAGCGCCAAAAAAATAATGACGTCATGCATATTTTAATGACGTCACACACATTGACCAATCAGCGTTTCCAGCCATTTCTCCCCCTATACGGATGTCGTACGCCGCGTTTGAGGTCTGAGTGACAATGGAGTGACAGCGCCGAAGCGGCCGAAGGACACCTGCGAACACTCGCTTTTTTGTTGTTGTTATTGTTGTTGTTCTTAATCTCCGTTTTAGCCCGCAGCGAATACTCTGTTGAATCAGAAGGTGTTTGCTGTGTGGCGTGGCATCTCGCACCGAGAGAAGCATCTAAACCTCGCCAACTGTCGACGTGCAGACGATCTGACCGCCCAGCAGTAGTTTCATGTGGCATCCATAGGACCCGCGCCGGTATAAGCCACTGCCTCCGCGAGAAACACTGGTATGAAGCACATCAAACGGTTCTTATTCTCTACCCCAAACTCTGACAAGCCAATGGAATCCTTTGAGCCTTTTCCTTTGACAAGCCTTCCGGACCCGTTGATTGAACATGTGTTGCTGTTCGTGGGTCAGGAGGACCTGATAAACAACTGTCGCAAGACCTGCAGGCTTTTTCGTTCCATAGTGGACAGGAACGCCTTTTGGAAGAGTAAGTGCCTGCGAGAGAACAAAGTCATCCCGACGTTCCGACCGTCGGAACTGCCGCCGCGGTACTACCAGCGTATTTACATCGGGAACCCGTACGGCAGGAACTTGCTCCGTAACGTGCACGGAGACTCCCCCAAGAGTGAGTGACTTTGCGAGTCTGTCTGTTCTCATGTCCAACTGCCTTCGGGGTGGTCGACGAGTGCCGGAAATGATTCTTAGCCGCTTTGTCCTTTAACAAGATAGCGAATTCGGGCGTCTCTGGGCACCGCAGTTCACATCCCCATTCTTTGAGCACTGATACCGAATTCCTTGGTAGGGCATCGATCAGTGTGCCGCATAACTGAGCACAGTAGGCACGAAGAAGAATCCCTTTGTGATCACAATTTACTTGCTAGTATGATGTCAGTTTCCTGATTTTTTTTTTTTTCCGGTTTTCACGTTCAAGTTGCTATATCGCGCACAAATTGGCCGAAACTGCTCCAAATCTGCTTCACCGTAGTAGCTCTTGCGTCGCTCTTTTTTTTGTTTTGCTCGTACAGTAATCTTTAGGGCAGAATCAGTAAGCATCTCAGGTGCAAACGTTGACTCCATTTCTTTCACATTCTTTTAGGCCCTTTTCACCGCTGGCAGATATTAGAGAACGGCGGCGACGGATGGAAGCGCGAGGAAGCACCGAATGGTGCTGACCCTCTGCCTCTAGGTAAGTGGTGTGCATTCATTTGACCGCCTTAAGATTGCACAGTGCTCTAGGCGTCAAAACGGGGAAGGAAAAAGATCGTTGTGAGGGACAGGTGTCTGAGGTTTAGCTTAACGTATTGCAAAAGGTTGTGCTAGAGGGATTTGTCAGCACATTGTAAATCGAAGAAAAACAGCAATGAAGACGGTAAAAAGCTAGGGAAAGGTGCGAGTTTTGTTTCCATTTCTTTGTCCCGTCTTCAGCGCTGTTTTTCGTTGAGTTATAAAAATGGCAGAGAGGAAATATTTTTTCTCCTAACTCCATCGTGTAGGCTGCGGGCCACCATAAGTAGCTCGCTGTACAATGTTTATTGCAAAAAGGGCCGTTGCGAGAAACACCTTTTCCATGGGTTGGTGCAATCAGTGGTATTAATGGGCATCACTTCATTAGATGCACTGGCGAAAATTTGCCAAAAATATTGGCTGTTAGAGAATACAGCACAGCAAATTTTTCAGTATCTACCAGTGGATACCAAAAACTGCCAATTGATTTCGGCTTTTACTCCACGACCGTCGTGTTCCTGTCCATAATGCAGTCATAATCCATGTCGTAAGGCCAACATGTGTACGGACCGGGTGTTTTCTGCTTCTTATGCTTTATGGTGGCTAACGGGGGCAGTGGATCACAAAAAAAAGAAAAAATGCAGGCCACTTTGCAAATGCAAATTGGAATGCTGGGTAATCATGCACATATGTGCAGTTAGGAAAATGGTAGCTTAAAACACTAGTAAATCATTTCTTTGTGACATTTAAGAAGACAATTTTATTATTACCTGTTGGTTGCTGCCCCGTGTGACTGCTGGTGAGCAATTTCTTCCACCAAAAAACACTTGTAACACATTTGCTGTACGATGCCAAACTTCAAATTTTCCAATGGCAATGATGCCAATAAGGCACCCCTAAAATTTTGTAGTACCAAAAGGTCTAATATGTAATTAGACGCACGTACACTCGCACCTGGATATTCTCACATGCAGCCTAAGGAAACCTCTGTTTAACTCTTTCGTTGCCGTGGGAAACGGGCGGCTTTTCGTAGGTTTTAGTGCTTTTTGTTACGAGTAATATAATGGTTGTGGTGTTATGATATATATCAATAGAAAGATAAGTAAGGTTACTTTTGAAATGGGTTTGCTTTAGAAAGTGAAATCAGAATGTAATATGGGGAAAAAAATCTTAAAAGACAACACTTATGGGAAACTTCATAGAACATTTGTAATGGTGTGCTCACTACATAAACGAAATAAAAAGGGAGAGTAATCTGAAACAAAAATTGTGTGCGTAGCAGTCGTGTGCATTACAGGAAAGTTTTAATGTCCTGGTGCGTACACCTTTTTCTTTCCTGCCCAGTAGAAACTGCTGTGTTCGACCAGGTGGCACAGGTGATGATGGTCCGGGCTGGTTCTACGCGTTTTCATCGTCCCAACTAAAATCTGGTGATCCGCGATCATCTTCAGAGTCGCCGCTGCTAGAAACAGACAGAATTGCCAGAAAGGCTTTGTATGTGCGAGCGTCCCTCAACCAGATCATCTGCCAGTTAAAACCTGGATGCAACAAACCTCTATGTAACGAATTCCTGGATTTAACGAAGTTTTTCAATTCCTCATCGCCACCCTCATTGAAGCCCATCTGTTTGCCACCTGTATGTAAGGAAACATTGTGGCGGGTAATCTTGATGCAACAAAGCCGGCAAGCTGTTCATTCTTTTGCTTAGAAATCGGCTGGAGCAATGAGGGAATTTAGTGAACACTGACCCTACTGTAACGAAAACGTCTGGAGTTGCCTGAAAACCAGTTTCGTCATGATGGTGACGACGAACGAAGCAGCTGCTGCCCGCCTGTGGCTAGCATAGCGTCCACGTGTGGTTTTGCTTGTGTAACATGACACCGCACTAGGTAGCAAGAGTAACTGCACTTCACATTTGTTTCTGCCCGCACGGCAAACTGCTGTGCGTGTCCGTGCGTTAGTGCAGCTTGGGCTTGAGTTGTGAAGGGCCGGGCCGTCTTGCATGCGTGCAGTCGCGCGTCTCCGCTGCTACAACCTTGACACGTCGGGGATGAGTTCTGCTGCACGAAAATGAAGAGCTGTGTCTTTCCAAGGCCAGCGCCGTCTCTGCTGGTGAGAGACGAGTGGCGCCACCTTGTACCGTATCCCGGCTGCACCCTCTCAGCAATTTTGAGTGTGGTAAAGTGTGTCAAGTTCGCAAAAAGGCACCCCTTCGGTGTACCTCTGGTTATTGAAGCTCGTTCAGGTGCTGAAAAGAGTCAAGAGGCACAAGTGATTCTTAAGTTACATTTGCTAATACGGGGGTAAGTGACCCCCCTGCCTTAACGTCGTGCAGGTTTACTTGCACTGCACAAAGAGTGTTGCTGGGTCCCTTTAAAGGAGCCATGAAGAGAAAACACAAGTTTGGTTCATTCAAAAGATTGTCTCGTTAGAATCAGACTGACACCACTTTTAACGTAAACTTCGCTCAAATAAGCTACATAATTAGGAAAAACGGGAATGGTCATGCGACCCACCAGCTCATTTCCCGCAACAGAACCTATGCTGTCACATGAGCTTAGCTCTGCGATTGGCGGAGGCTGGCAGAAGCAGACGCAAATTAGGTAGAGCTTACAAACTAGACAAACGAGCGATTTGCGCTTAAATTTAGGGCACATTCTTTACAAAGCAATAAGAATGATGGGACAAACAGTGGAAGTTACGAAAGCACATGTAAACATAGAAGTACTGATGCGTTCTGCTGTTCAAACTGCGCACAGCATGCTTGGTTTCGCTGCACAGCACTACGGGGCTTGGGGTTGTCTCAGACGACACTGGCCGATTGACGCAAGCAACGGTGTCTTACGTGACCCCATTTGTCGAGCGAGCACTGTTTCAGGGAACGAATATTTTCTCCCAGAACAAAAACAAGCCAGGTTTAAATGCGGGCAAAAACAAACCAAACGCTTGCCACGGTATGGTGGCGCCATCTAGGTGACGGAACGTAAAGAAACGCGGGAACAAACCAACACCGCTGTACAGGGTGGAGACAACCTTTGAACGGTCCCGTGCCGCCGCAATTGGGCCAACGGGCTCAACGCGTTATTCTTTTCGCTTCCCACGAGACCTAGCAACGCGAAACAGACAATATGATTCAAACTTCTTCAGTAAACCGCGTTGCGGCGTAATTTTAGCGCGGTTTTGACACAATGACTTGCTTCGGCGGCGAGCGAGCAACCGAAAATGGCGGCGCCAGCGTATACGTGTCTCTACCCTGTACGGCGGATGCGTGAATGAAGGTACTGTAGGCTGCAGAGCAGTCGGTTCCTGTGATGTCATTTGGGACCACGAAAACGCACGATTGAGCGGGAAAATCAAAATTTTAACCAAAATTGTTTAATTTCTCAGTGAATAAAGCACCGTTTGTATCCGGACAAGCGCTGGGGGCACTATAAAACACGAAATCTTTCGAATAAAACCAACTTGCATTTTCTCTTCACGGCTCCTTTAAGAGTGGTGTCAGTATGATTCTAACGAGGCAATCTTTGGAATGAACCAAGCTTGTGTTTTGTCCGCATGGGCCCTTTAAAGAGGTGTGCTACGTAGGAGCTTCTAGCTGGTCAAACTCGGGAGTATTCTGTCCCCCTCCTCTCAGTGAACGACACCCATTAGTCGGGGACAAAAATTGCGAGCGCGTGCACGGCAAAAATGCAAACCAAAATTAAAAATGTGTACATTTCTAAAGGGCTGAAGGAGGCGGGATTAGCCTTTAATTTAGCTGGAGGGGAAAGCAGGGTTCTGAAAGGTTGCCTTGGATTCTTTTAAAGCCGATTTTGACGCTTTGGATGCTAAATAGTCCTTGAGCCTGCGCACCTTCTGTATAGGCTTTCAGTGGCTGAAACCGAAATTGATGCTTTGAGATGGCACTGTCAGTCCAAATGGAAAACACGTTGGGTACTCGCATTTCTTGCGTACAGGCACATCCGTCCAAAAAGCACAGTTTTGCTGCCACAACTCTTCACCCTTTCTGGCCCGTTGTCGGGCCCTGCCTGAAAGCACAACACGGCTGTAGTGGTCCATTGTCTAGTTCCGCGCGACTTGGGTGTTCAATGTCAAAGTTCACGGTTTTTCTCGTTGCGATGCGCTCACATTCTTTGTATACATGATGCACCATCTCTTGAGGGATGAGTGAAGTTTACATATTTTTGCACAAGGGTGCAGCAGCGCAATGTTCATCACGGGCCTTCTGGATCCCCGAGCATTTTCACGTGTGCGCTGTACGCTGAGAAGCAGGGCCGCTTTCTCATCGCGTGCGTGTTATGGTGGTGCACTTAGCGAAGGCGATGCTGACTTCAGTGAGGTAGAAAATTACGTGCATCTGTCAGGTGTGCGGTTTGTAGCGATAGCAAAACAAAAAGGAGGAAGGTGGGAAACTGTCTTTCTGCAAAACCTGAGCTGCAACCAGAAGAATGCTTCGAGCAGTTTCACACGCTGCCCAAATGTCCGTGAAAGAGTTGCAAGCACAAGGCAAGAGCAAAAATAAATACCCTTTGAGTTTTTCTTGGACATTTTGTGTTTTTCTTCGGGGCGCCAGAAATTGGCAAAGTAGTTTCGGACCGAGACGGCCGGAAACTGGGTAAAAGCTTTAGATGGGAAAGGGTTAAGCCCTTTAGCAAGGAGGGCCTCTCTATCATGCTTGCCCAGTTTTCATGGCGGTTATGGGGCAGTACACTGTATTTGCCGACTCCACAGAGCAAAGCCAGTTTACGCTATTCCTGAGAGCCTTTCACCGCTGCCCCCCATGGAGATGTTATGGCAAGAACTTCACCAACGCACGGGCCCGTGTTCTGTTCTCCTCCGCAGACAACCAGGGCTGCTTTGCCACTTCGTACGGGGCCTGCTCCAAGCAGCAGGTCATCAGTCTTGTCAGTGAAGGCATTCCCCCTGAAGTGCTGGACAATGTCAGGCCTGACATTGAAGTGTCAGAGTGGTAAGTTACTTTTTCTTTTCTCTTTTAACGAATTGTGCTTGTTTCCTGTTTATGTGACACCTAACCTGTGTTGAGTGGGCCTACAACTAGGAGCTTAGGGTTGTCTGGTTGGTTTATTGAAGAGGACGAACCTCTGGTTTGTTCTTGTATCCCTCTTCTCTGACCTCGTCTGTCTTGTGATGAGATGTTGTGTTGAGGCAGCACAAACAGGAATAAGTGTTAACAAGCCACCATATGCGGGGCTTCATGAAGTGCGCCAAGACTGCATCTTAGCAAGCTACGTAAAGTTGTTGACTAACACAAAACAAATTTAGTATTTTGTGTTGATGACCATACACCAGGCTTTTTGTCCAAGGAACATTTAAAAAATGTAGAACAAAACAGCGATGTCGTATTGAATTTGAACAAAAATTTCTGGTTACAATGTTGATACTCTGAAGACGGCTGGCTACTTATATAAGCTGTGGCTATATAAACTGCCTATGTAAACTGGTGATATAGACTGTGTACCTGTAGAATCTGTCTACAAATAGCTACAAGAGAGCGACAGCAGCTTGGAAGTGGGAGACTAGATACGACTCGCACCATTCCGCACCCAATCGAACTCGGCCTCTTGGCTGCTGGTCAGGCAATGCACCAGTCAGGCTGCCTCTTCTGAAGGAGGCGGCACATAGCCGTGGAGGGAGTTCTTGCCAAAGGCTGACTAGCAGTCATTGCAAGCGTTCTGTGTTCCGTCCGGATGGTCTAGTGTGGTGTTCGATGCAGTAACTGACTGGGCAGCGTGACGGGCAGTCGGCATCTCCACGCACTCTGCCAGGCAACCAAATATTCGCATTCTTGGACGAGTTATGCCCAGCGACCAAGTTGGCCTGTAGGGTGGGTCTTCAAAGGAGGGAAACCAGCAGTAGTGCACGATGGGCAGTTGAAAGAGAGTAGGAGGTTGCTTTCAGAATTGACAGTATTTTCTTTTATCACATGTATGGCGCATGAAAGCTTCTCGTAACATTATTGCACAATTTCGTGACTTTAGCTGTACTTGTGCAACACTTAGAGTGTGTCAGTGATGCACGTTTAATGGTTTGGCTTACCCTGGCCCAGCTGTGTCCCTGCCCGACAAGGTTGTTTGGGGTTAAATTTCGCGGTTTTTTTCACTGCGACGCGCGTGCATTCTTTGTAAACATGATGCGCCATCTCTTGAGGGATAAGGGAACTTTGTAGAAGTTTACTTTTTTTTGCACTAGGGTGCAGCACCATGTTCAGCACGAGCCTTCCAAAAGCGTTTTCAGTTGTGCGCTGAGAAGCGTTTCCGCTTTTTCTCTGTGCACATTTCGCACTGGTGCATTTGACATTAGTGATGATGATAGAAGCGAGTGCCCAAATATCTTGAAAGGAGTTGCGTGCAGAATGCAAGAGAAGAAATAAATACCCCCTGAGTTTTTCTTGCACAGTTTGTGTTTCTCTTGCGGCACGGGAAACTGGCGAAATATTTTTGGATCAGGGCAGCTGGAAAGTGGTTAAAAGTTTCGGTCCGCTAAGGGTAATCGGTATGCATTCTTGGGAAGCAGCCCTTTCCGTCCCCAAGAAAATGAAATTGGGAGGACGGGAGGGCTGGCTTCACGTGGCGACGGGAGGACATGCTAGCTGTGTGCGCACCCGTGATCCTCCGTTGCTGCCCGCACAATTGTCCCCTGTGATCTGTCCCAGGCATGCGGCCCGATTTGACTGTGGCTGCACGTACCAGCTCACCGTATCGCTGCTGAACGAGAAGAGGAAAGCCGTGCAGCAGTTTGCCACTGGCGAAATTGTGACTGAACAGTGGGTGGGCCGCCAGTGGAGCCAGGCAAGTGTCTGCATCGGCGTCTCTCGGGCACTGTCTGTGCAGCAGGGCCTGCAGGGAATCTGATTGGGCAAAGGTTACGTTTCGGGTGACCTCATTGTGCTCCGCTTCGACTAAATCCCAATGCGAACCGGTTCGCAAGCTGGTTCAGTGAGCTAATTACTATTAGCAAAGTGTAAAAAAGATTTTCTGATTTAAAGTGATCATAAAAACTAAATGGAATTCTGGTGCATTCAAAATGCGGCTTTTCCCCAATAAAAGTTGTGCAATTTTAAAGGCAGTGCAATTCTAACAATGACAGTAAGTAATAAGGAAAACGGATGAAGTAGTGACGATTTACCAGCTACTGTCCCGCCCAGCTTTTGTGTCGTCAGAGGGAATACTTAAATAAACCAGCAAGCATCATGACTGTCCTTGAGATATACCACCCTCAGTGTTCAACCCCTAGATTTAGGCCAGCGTAGCGGCAAGTCGCCTCCGCACATTAAATGCCACCGGTGTACTTTTCTTCGTCAGTTGTAGCTCCTGCAGCAGCTACGCAAGTGCTGTCCATGAAGTGGATTAGTGTGTGATAAAGGCAGCTGGGTAACCAAGCACGTTTGTCGGCTTGAATGAATACTTTGTGATGAGAAATGAAAGCATTTGGGGCAATGGAAGGCTGCCTATTGTGAGCTCCAGTTATTATCATCTGCACCACGTGGCTAACAGGATTGTTGTGAGTAGCTTCGACTGTGCTGGCTGGCATTGTGGGGCTCCCTTGGTTCGGGTTTGCTTATCGAGCATTTTGCCCCGCCAGGGTTGTCAAAGCCGCATTTTAGGCAGTTGGAATAACATAACGGCACGTAAAAGTTCGCCCTGTAATCCGGGAGGGACTCCTTTTCAGAAAAACAAAATGGCTTCAGGTGTAATGTTTTTTATTATTATTACTGTTAATACTATTATTTTTCAATGCAAGTCACAGTGTACAACTAAGAAATTTGGGAGAAGTGTTGGCATCAGGGGGCAGCTAGCTGGATGCTGATATATCACTCGTGAAGGGGAAGAGAAAGTGGTGTGTCATAACGGACAATCAGTAGTATGTGAAATGTAGAAACAATTGAGGGGTGCAGAAAAACTTGTCAGATATAAAAAAATGTGGTTGATCCTCCTTTCATAGGAATCGGCAAAACACAAAAGTGAAAGGGGCCTTCACAGGAGCACTTGAATGTTAAAGTAATGTCCTTCTTGTGCGAAGGGTTCGCGAGCCTGACCCCGCCAGACGAAGTGACACCGACACGCAATAAACTAAAAACAGGGGAGGGTGCCTCAATTCACGCACGTCCCCCGCACACGAAGGCGCCGGCATCGAGGCGCCAACTGTCGGCACTCACTGGCGTCATGATGCGCTACTTCACTTCGCTTCCTCCAGACGCCGCGCACCATCTGAATGGGTCATGGGAAGGGCATAAGGCGTGTTCGTAGCATGTGCTCACGTCTCTGTTCTTAGCGCAGTGGGAAGAGAGCCATGCACCTCCCGTTGCGGCCAGACAGTCGTGGGATTGAAACCGGGCGCCGCCGCGTCAATGGCACTTTTTCTGGCAACGTCACTTCCGTGATGGATATCACGTCACCAAAATCTTTGTGTAGCCAGCCATAAAACACTTTCATGTTAAAAAAATGTTAGCATGTCTGGTGTCGCACCTTGTGGTGAAGCCCAACCTCCATTTTGAAATGTGCTATTTTGGATGGTTCTCTGGAAGAAGTCTGGTGGCTTGAGAGTATTAGAGCCACCAATTAGTCACCACGTGGTGTAAAATAACTACGGTTAGCACAAGGTTTAGGGCAAGCAAGCGTCGTGAAAAATCAGCTTGGAGTTGAAAACCAAACTGGGTGGTGGATGGTTGTTGATGTTCTGATTATCACTTATCTGTCAGAACTTTTACTTGCAGTTTATTATCATCTTCTGACTCGCTATGGTAGCCCTGCTTGCAGGAATAAGGTGTGATGCGCTAGAATCGTGCCTAGCAAGCTTTCACCAAGCAGCTGTTGTGCGACGAAAAGAGTTCAGCACCACACGCCTCCTACAATGCAGCGCCACCTAACATTTTCGATAAGATACAATATCAAGCCTGTCGGAGGCTTTGTCAGGCTAGGCAGTTCTGCTAAGAAGCGACACTAGACCCCCGGAAATACCCTCGTACGGAAACGAAACTGGCCGGTGAACAGCTGGCGTTGTTCAAGGCTGATTGGCTCTCCTTGTCTGAACTGATATCCGACGACTTGGTGGTATCTTTCAACTTTCTGCTGGAGCTGTTATCGCAGAACTAGGGCATGGGTGAAGGGAAATCACAAGCAGTATACCTTTTTCGAGGAAGAGTAGCATGCGACGGAGGCGCCGTGGCAAATTGCCGTGAAGTTGGGTAGCTGTGTAGTAGCGGCAAATAAAAAAGTCACAATGCAAAAACAAGACCGAAACTGCTGGGAACTGGCTTAAAATGCCAGGTCCACTTGTTAGACACGCGGGGAACCTTCAGAAAAAAGCTTTGGTAGAATAAAGCTACTCTTTCTCCGAAACAAGCGAATAGCTGGTGTCACTTTCGGGTAATTATCACCTCTCAACACTGTCGGATTGCAAAGCTGATCACATAGTTTGGTATTTGACTTGCCTTTTGATTGAGAAAATTTGATGGTAATGCAGCCCAACTACGAGCGGTATGCTTTTTTGTCAAGCGCAGCACCATGCCCCCTTTAGCAGAAACACATGCACCTCAGCTTGAAAAAAACGCCAGCAAAAGTCTCAGTGTCACCGCAGAGCGAAAATTTAAACTGATTGCAAAAGTGCGGTGCCTTGGCTGACCGCCTTAGGTGCACGAGAAACAACAACATGTCAAAATCGGCAATGCAAAGCATCGGTCACCGGTGATAGATGTGAATAGGCTTGGTCACGAAAGGGCCACACCTGGGCCAAGAGGTGCACTGTAGTGGAGGGCTCCGGATCCATTTCAGCCTCCGCAGGGGATCTTTAATGTGCGCCAAACTTGGCCTTCATCAGAAAAGCAGCCACACTCTGAACAATTCTTATTTCGATGTCCTAGTGCCAACAAAACGAAATTTCTTACTGGTGAAACAATTTCTTAGTGCTAACAAACTGAAATTTTTTCCAGCGAAACAATTTCTTAGCACTAAAAAACACATTGTCTCACGATGAAAACTCTTCAAGTTGACCATATTGTAGCAGTTGCTGCTGGAGGATGCGCTGGCACTGCACTTAGTTGAGGTCGAAGCCCTGAACACCAGCCAAGTGTTAAGAACCCAGCGTGTCAGAAATCCAATTTTTACACCTCGTTCCATACCACGCATAATCACAGCGTAGCCCTTTATACCAGTCATCTGTAATTCATGTCACGTTTATTTTCACTTAGTATTTACTTTCACACCACTTTAATGCAATACAGTAAAACCCCGCTCTTATGTTCCTCAGTGCTGCGTTTTCACAGCTGCTACGTTGTTTATGTCTTGTCCCGGCGCAGCTCACATAGTCCCATGCATTAAAATCCTCACTATTACATCGTGGCCCAGAGTACGTTCCCGGATCATTCGTCGCAATCTGACACTCCAAACCCACCCACGAAACATGCGCGGACCACCATTTTGACATTTGACGAGTCTTTGCTGGGCTTGGCTATGGAACTGACTTCATGAAGCCACACGTGGGTGCAATTCGTCACCACTAGATGGCTGTATGCTACTTTAAGCTATCACCATAATCACTGGGCTTACAGCGGTAGTTTCACTTCGGAATGCCGAAAGTGTGTATTTGCCATAAAAGCACCACCGCATGAATAGCACGCGCGCTCGTCATCATTGTGCACTTAAAGCTTTGAGTACACCGTCGAAATTGCGACCGCAAGCTTTAAGGTTCGAAAGCGAAAGCCACAGAAATGCATAGTTGCAAGTCAAAGCTACAATGTTTTTGTTCATTTTCGAAGGTTTCCTCACAGCGGCGTTTTCCTGGTTGCTACGTTTTTCTTCCCTGGTTCGGTGGAAATTGCATGAACGGGGTTCCACTGTAACCTTTCTTGTGCTCTTTGCCCATAGTTGTCCTTGCGCCATAAAAATCCAGTCATTATCAACACCTGTTAGGTGTTGAGGAATTTGCCGTTGGCATCTGCATGGTCATGTGTGGCTACCATCCTTTGCGCAGGTGAAGCACGTCTTCCGTGACTACCCCAAGGGCGTGCGCTTTGTCAAGTTCTGGCACTATGGGAGCGACACCCAGTTCTGGGCCGGCCATTATGGAGCCAAGATGGCCGGAGGCTCCATACGAGTCAGCGGCCACAAGGAGGGCGCCGTCTTGGAGCCGGCTAAGTGCACCAGCACGGCCGGAGGCCACAAGCAGGCCGCAGCTTCGCGGTCGGCTACTCGCGCCCGCACCTAGGACGTTCCCGACCCCTCGCTGCTTTTGCGCCCTCATTGCAAGATTGCCAAGCTGTTGGCACTGCGACCGTGCCCTTTCTGTGTGTGTGTGTGTTTGTTCGTGTACTCATGAGTTGTCCTTGTTTTAACACTGTGTGTAGCCAAATGCCTTTGCAGTGATCCTAATTATGTTTACCTCTTGTAAAGGTGGCTTACTTTAACATCAGGGCATTTCGCTAGTTCTTGTAGATTTCCGGCTGTTTCTGTGATACCGGTGTGCGCCTTTGACATGCTTGTGTGCATATTTTCTTAACAGATGCTTTGGGAATCCTGTGATGTAATAATGATGGCCCTGCACATCAAGCTGTTCAGTCTTAACTTGGTAGTCTCGAACTGTTTGCTTGAAGGTCAGAGTGCTGCAGTTTAGAAGTCCATTGTAGTGAGGTTTGGCTAGCCTGAGTTGCGTATGTGCACGTTTCGTGCATCTTGCAAATGAACAGGTCCCATCATGCGAAAGCATTTTACTCATGGCGGCCAGAAGGCCAAGAGTGGAACCAAGAGACGAACGAGCCTCTTGGTTCCAGGATAGTTGTTGGCATGCTAAAGTGTCGTGCCAGTTTCACTCTTTGAGATGGTGGGTGTACAGAAAGGCTTTTTCTCAAATGTATGTGAGCTATAATTGGGATATGGTTAGGATATACTAATATTATTGGTATTTATGTTGGTGCAAAAGCAGCTTGTGCTGCGAACTGAGCCATTTTTGTGCTCTTGGTCCATTTGCCTTCAGGTTGTTGTGGGAGATGAAGCTTGTACATAAGCAGTGGCTAAAGTAGCACCTTAAGGAGCATTCTGTGTGCTTCAAGCAAGCCTTCAATATGTAGAGCTCAGTTCACTCAGGCCAGAGCAAGGAATTGTTCATGATGGTTTCATGCTCACGTCAGTACTGTCATGTCACTGGCAAATAATTAAAGTATAGCTGAAAATTTTATTGCCAGTAGGCACATTATATTCCTAAGGCTGTAAACGTTTCGGTGAATGAGAAGGCTTGTTAGGGGCGAAGCCCCTTAGGGGCTGGGGCGGTTGGCCTCCTGTCGTCGTCCTAATCATCGTCTCATGTACTGGCGCTTCTGGAACACTGGGAAGCTCGTGTACGCCTCGCACTAGAGAGCTTCGTGCTTCAAAGATAAGAAAGTGAAGCGGTACACCTCTATTCCCCAGCAGTTACATTTTCATTGGCAAGAACGCCAAGGCGCCGAGAATACACTTATACAGCATGGTTCGCCCCTCCACAGGTTTCACGTTAGTGGAGATGTCCCGGGATTTTTTTTTTTTTTTTTTCTTTTGCAAACTTGGTTGAGATGAATTAAGAAGTTCGCTTCCCTTTAGCGGCTAGAATGCAAGAAACATTCATTTAGGGCAAATGTGTCATTAGAAGGACGGGGCTTGTCAGTTGTGTAGATTTCATTTTATTGGAAGTACTATACTGCATTGTAGTTTTAGGTTTTCAAGTGAATGCACCAACTTTGGGTGAAAGGTATTGCCAGTGCCTAATGTAAGCGTCAGTACACTGTTTATCATTGGCTGGCATGATCGCAGACCCCTCAGATTTTGTAAGCAGCAACTGGTAGCTACAGATCCAGGTTTCTCTTCAGACTCGACACAAACTTCTTTGCTTGCTGTGGTATTTGCACCTGGGCAGCGCTAGAAAACAGGTACGTCCTGTTCTCCAGCCCAGCTTCTGTAACGTTTTCTTGTAAAGCACAACGTGGCACATATTTCTGGTCTTAGTGGCTGAATTTTCGAGAGTGTGAAATATACCAGAACGCTCTATTGTCTGCATTGAACATTAGCATTCTTTTTTTTCTAAATTGACATATGCCATCCACTGCAGCCCACAAGATGGGCTACAGGTTTTACAATTTGGCTAGGCCGCATGTTTGGATGGTTGCAAGGTTGGTGGAACTGCATTTTGGGTGTACTAAGAGAGGAGGAGGTGGAAAGAAAAAGCCAGCTGCTTGGTCGGTTGACTCGTAACTCAAGCTTGGTGGCCTCCGAGGGGGTTCTTGACGTTGGCGCTGGTTTTCCCACTCATTGGGGTACTCAAGCTTTTGTATGTGCATTAAGAAGGTGACAAGAAGCCATGTTGCAAGCCGGGCCAAGCAACATTGTAACAGTGGCCTCCGAGGCGCTTGAGAAACTGTTTTCCCCCTCGTGTGTAGTATTAGCATAAAACGCTACGGGCCCCCTTTCTCCACGGGCCACGACTGCACCGACTCGCACGAGCGTGAGAAGCCCAGCTGTGTGCGTGCGCATGTCAAAATGCTGGCTTCGGGTTTTGCGAGTGGGATTATGTGTAGGTTGGTGAGCTGGGCTGTGGTGTTTTAAGATGGTTGCGGTTGCTAGGTAACATGAAATCCTTTTACTTTAAATACTCCATCTCTGCAACATTATGACCTCTTGCCTTTCATTTCTCAAATCATGGATGTGCGGTGTCGTTGCTTTCTGTAGTTTATTTGTTGTTGTTTAGCTGTAAGATTGCTGGCTTTGAGCCCCGTTAAGAGAGGCGCATACATTGGGCTGTGATGTTTTTGTCAGGTGCTAGTTAGCGTGAAATACTTGTAGTTTGAATAATTCAGCTGTGCAAGATTGGGATTACTTGCATTTTAGTTCACAGATTCTGGTTTTGCATTTTGGACACTAGGTGTGCTAACTAAACTGCCCGGTTTTTGCTCAGCGCTGCTGTGTTACGCATTATGTGCTGGTTTTGTATGCTGCTGTGGCTGATATGCGCAGCCTGTGGCACTCGTAATGCAATTTCGGTGCAAGCAGTTGCAGAAATAGCGTGTTGTCACACCTGTAAGCGGCTATGAAGTACAGCTGACCTCATTTTGACAATAGGTGCTGGAAATAAGTGTCGCTGCACTGTCCACATCCTCTGGAGAGTTATCAGCATGCTTGCACGTGTGGGCTGGCCACCTCTGCTGCCACACGTGCCAAGCGGGGTGGGGGACGCACTTTCAGGAACCGCGTGCACGACCACACCGATGACTGCTAAAGCGGGCACCCAAACGCTTACAGGAAGCCACACTTGGCGCAGGGGGTCGATTTCAGTCTTCTTCAAAGTAGCCATGTTTGTTGCATGTGTTCCAGAGGCTCGCACTGCAATTGTAGCCAATTTTTTTATTGCCCATTGCTTCTTCAAAGACTACATGTGACTTAAAGAATGTGCCCTGTTCATGACTGCTTCAAAGTTTCATGCTATGCTCTGCAGCCACAAACAATAATTTGACACATTCACTTCAGTGTCCCTTCCCAGGAAGCCGCATTTGTGCAACTGCATCAAGCTGGCTGTGAGCGGTGGCACCCATGCCCTTTTTGAGGTTGAATAATGCACCTCACGGGCAAGCAAAACATTATAGACTTGCGCATGTGCAGTTGTACTCATTGGCTGGGGATGTTGTTCGCAGGGGCTCTGCAGAACTTGTATGCGACATCTTGTATGCAGCAAGCCTTAGCAGCAGGAAGTGCATAACTTCGGTAAAGTCAGCTGGCCATAAAGTGGTGGTTGTGCCTTGAAAAGGTCGCCGTTGAGATTATAGTGCACAGCTATCTGGGCACTGAGGAAAATGCCCTTAAGTTTCATCATATTGTTACACACTTGCTGAATGCCTATGATATCCGGAAGGGCAGGGATCGGCGAGAAGCAGAGAAGAAGGTGGAGGAGTGAACGCTGCTTTCCCTGCTGTGGCGTGATCCCGATTGTGAATGCACATCGCTGCTTCGTGGTCCGTAAAAATATTGCTACCTGGTTTACTGCTTGGCCTGTTGGCTTATTAACTTGTATAAGTTATGGAACTTGTTGCGCTGAGGCCAAGCTGGGATCTTGGATTCTCTGCAAATAAACCAGTTTGAAAATAGCTACAGATTTAGTGTCGATTTGATAGTGCTGCATAGGAAAGAGCAGTCATATTCTTTTTCTGCTGCAGCATACTTGTGATACACACTTGCAGGTTAGGCCAGTGGCTGTTCGTAACAGTCGAAGGAATATTGAAAGTGCCAGAAACACTTGTGTAGATAGAAGGCTGTGGTTGGATGTGTAAGACATGCAGATTGTCGTGGGCTAAGGAGGTAGTAGTTGGATAGCAAAGCTTTTGGGCACTTACTTGCATGCACTTGAGAAAAAAATTTTACTTTTTGTTTCAGTTAAGGCGGCTTCTCTTGCTTTGTCAGCTTCGTGAATAAAGCAAGTTCTGTTTTGGCGTGACACGTCAACATGAATTCTTTTTGAGCCGCCTGTCAAGAAACTTCCGGCAGTGTTTTTATGCAGTGAAAATAAACAATGCGAGAGTTGAGATATCGAGGGCAACATCAAGAGGACTTTCAGTCACGTGCAGAAACATTGGTGCAATGTCTCTAAAGCACTGGGACCTGCACTGAGACAGCCCTGGTGGTGCTCTCATGCATCAGGCCCCGGAGAAATGTTGGTTGAGCAGTGAGCGCAAGACCCACTGAGGTCTGTGGTGTCAAGTGCGCTCCGGAAAAATGAAATATATGAACACAATAAATTGAAGGTCTTGCTTCGTGGAGATTAAATATTTGTGCAGTTCGATCATGTTTTAAAAATTCTATGGTTGCAGTATTGTAACTGCCACACAATAATTGGACCGGGATCAGAAGAAATAGCATAGTTCTTGCATTGTAGTTCATATTTTTCTGTTCGTGTTTCATTTGTTCATGATTGCAATTGGTGTGATTGCGGTAGGTGTCTGCTCACTTTAGTTTGGTCTTTTTGGGCATCTTGGCGTACTCCATTAAGTGGCTCATAAGCACGTCTAGGCTTGGTTCTTTTTGAACAGTGGGCCTTTGACAGGCATTCTCTTATGCACTCTTCAAGAGTGATGGATGTGCTCGTGGGAGGTTAGTGGCAAACTAGCAAGGAATGAATCGTGCAAAGAGCTAGGAAAGACGTTTGTCGAATATTTCAGCTGGGAAAGGGTGCCTGGCACCATACCAAGGCCTCTGATATTTCCGTCATCTCTGTGTTGTAACTTGGAATGTCGAAAATCATCTAAGAATTGATTCTAAAGACGGTTGTGATATGACACAGTGTTTGATTGTACATATAGGTGGTATTCATTGAAAAGTTTAGCTGTGAATTTCTTTGCTTGGCAACACTGGAAGTGGCCACGGACATGGTGCGTCTTGTGCCACTGCGCCCGCACGCCGAAGAAAAAGAAAAAAAAACCGGCACGCATCGTCTGCTCCGTTTGAACCCGATTCTCAACGGTGGTGTCAACAGAGATGTTATTAATCGCAGTGTCATTGGACTCGAGGCATTACTTAGCGTTCGATCGGGTAGAGTTTGGAACGTCCAACACAGATCATAGCACGGACAAGTACCGCCATCCCGCGGAGCCCGACGTAACCAGTGACGGCGCACTCACATGGTTGCCGGCATGCGCGCCTCGCCAGTGAATACAAGCCGTATGTTGGACGGGTGTGCTTGGTTCCTTTTTTTTCCTGCAGACGTGTCTCGGAGCCACGGGGAGGAGGTGGTCGTCATGGCACTGGTCTATAAGTCACTACTGCTGCCTGGATTTGTGCTGTAACATCTGCACCTGACAGTGGATGCAGGACGCATCTCTAGCCAGCAGGGCTAAGATAACACTAGCTGGGCAAGATGCGGCCAATGAAAGCTAACTTGAACTGAGTTTCAAAGAAATCTTAGAAAATTTGGGACTAAATGGGAATGAGACCCAGGGCCTGCAGGTAGGTATGCGAGTGCCACACACATTCCTGACGCCACTGCGGTGTCGGAGATGGCTACGTGTTTACAGCTGCACCTAGTCTTTGACCTGGCGCAGATATTGAAAACAGCTGCACACAGCGCGATGTCGTTGCGTGGCGTGTCGTTAAGCTCAATGCTAGGATACACCCGTTAAAGGGCTACTGAAGTGTTTTTAGAATGGGGTAAAAATATATTTTTTGCAATTAATACATTGGTTGGTTTATGCCTGTGAAGTTTTTTTTCGTCATTTTTAGCTTGGGGACCGAGGTATTCATCGGAAAAGTTGACCCTATGCCCCGCCCACTGCTCCCTTCCGTATCGCCGGAAGAGCGAGAAACTGAGAGGCAGCGACCGGAAGTAGCGTCGTATTCGAAAGATGGCCAGCGGCGTGTGCTGCCGCTTTACTGTGTCCTCGTTTTGTGGGTGAAGTTCCGAATTAAGCAGGCATGTAATCTGCCCTTTATTTATCTTTTTTGTCCAGAGTTGCTTCGGCGTTGATTTTTAACCATTATGCCACTGTGTTTTTAGCGATTCCCTAAAGCGACTCCTAGATACCAGAGATTTCCTACCCGAGCGCCCGCGGCTACTACATTGCCTTCACGAGTAGGTGCCGGGGGCCGTGTCGTCGGGTGCTCTGTGCTTCATAAGCGAAGCGACGGGTTCTAACGAATACAGAGTTCCTGATCCCCAAGTTCCTGATCCATTATTATTATTAAGGGATTAGAAATTTTGTGGGACCGCAGTGCTCTGGGTTTCCCGATCAACATTGTTAGCTATGACGACAGCTTAGCTAAGTAGGTAGATTTTAAGAAGAAATCAAGCAAACTGGAAAGCATGAAGCGTTTTCTGCGTGTGGGAACGCTCCGCACACTCGCCGGTCATGCATTCCCGTACGGCACATGATGCGGTTCAAACTGCGCATGCCGCGGCAACAACCGCTCTTCTTCTGCTGTCCAGAAACAAGGCAGTCACGAAAAGCAAGGTAAACGTGCAAGAGAGTGGATGATAGTGTGGTGAACAAGTGTGCTAGGGATTGTCATCCGAGGTGATTTTGAAAGAGGTGATCGAATTTGAATCGCGATGCGAAGTGCAGACCAGTCGTGGAGGCTCGTCGACGGCAGCAAATGCACCTGCCCGAGCACGAGATGCGGCGAGAGGCCGATGGATGGTGCTACCTGTGCTACCTGTGCGCATCTTCATGGGCGCCCTCAAGGATTGGCTGGGCAGGTGGGCCGAGTCCAAACGGCTCCTGACCGAACTTCAGAACGAGTTTCACCCAGGCCGTCGTCTAGACGATAACCTGTTCATACTAACGCAGTGTGCCGAAATTGCGATCAGAGAGCAGCGCTCTTTAATGTGCTGCTTTTTGGACGTGGAAAAGGCGTACGACACTGTACACCATGCCCCCCTTTTCTAGAAACTCAGTCGTCTCGGGCTTCCGGAAACGCTGCTGCGGACGGTCCAACGAGTTTACGAGGGCAACACCGTCAGAGCGCACTTTGGTCAGACTCAGTCAGACCAAATCCCTGTCACTAGGGGCCTCCGTCAAGGGTGTCCGCTCTCTCCGCTTTTGTATATCTTGTATGCCACAAGTATTGAGCGGAAACTGCTCCAATGTGGTCTCAGTTTTTGGCTCAGGTACAGCACCACTGGGGCGGATGAGCAATACCGCCTGCCAGGGCTTGCGTTTGCCGATGACCTGGTACTTATGGCTGAGTGCTCGCAGGAATTGCAGACCCTGCTGGACATATGCTTCACTGAGGTAACACAGCTTGGACTCCGGTTCAGCGCCAAGAAGTCTGCGGTTCTTACCTTCGCGGGAACCAGCGGAGACGCAGCAGTTACCCTCGGCGGGGAAGAAATCAGCTGGTGCTGCCATGCACTCACACCATGAGGCAAAGGTGCGCCAGTCTGCCGTTCGTGGCCAGTGCATTCTTCGCTGCCGAAGCTTGTGGGGCTGCAACCGTTTCCTGATGGTGCGTGACCTGTGGAAGTTGGTGCATGTGCCGGCTCTCACGTTCGCGAATGCTGTGGTGTGCCTCTCAACGTCCACTCGGCAATGGCTCGAGAGACAGCAGCGCGCAGTGGGACGCACCGCTGTAGGATGTCATAGGTATGCGTATGTGGCCAACGAAGCGGTGCAGGGAGACCTCGGCTGGTCGTCCTACGAGGCACGTGAAGCGGCTAGTAAGCTGTCGTACCACGGTCGCCTCCAGTTCATGCATCCGGAGCGCTGGGCGCGACGCGTGTTCGAGTATCTGGCAGCGACTTGCATCCGCACAAATTGGATGCGCCGTGTGTACTTCCTGGAGAAGAAGTGCGGCTTCTTCCACGAGCCTGTTTCTGCGGACACTGACTGTCACGGCCTGGACACGTGACACGCGCCATCGAGTGCGTGAGGAAGAGGAGGCGATGTGGCAGCGTGCTGTGCGGGAAAAGCCCACTGGGGCGGTTTACGCGCACCACAAGACCTCGATCGGTGGCTCCCAGCTGTACGACAACAGCTTGGGGAGCGCACTGCTCTTCGAGGCTCATGCGGGAGCCCTCCATACTCTCGTGCGCGAGAAAACGTTCGACAACCAGGTGGCCAGTGTGGTGTGCCGTGCTTGTGGCGAGGGTGACGAGTCCGCCGAACACTTGATTTCAAGCTGTTTAGGTCTCGGACACTGTGACAATATCCACGAAAATGGTGCGCTTCCGACCCTGCGGGGAGCTCTCGGCTTCGGGGACGCCGACGGTGTGGTGGACGTGCGCGCTGTCAACGCTGTAGCACGTACAAAGCGCCGCCTGGAATGCTGGTGTGCGACTGGTGTGACGGCAGCCCAGGGACGTTAATTGTACATTCTCAGACTCTTCGTTCTTTTATGCTGTTTTTTTTGTTGATGTTTGTTTGTTTCTCGTATGTGCGTTAGTGTTGTCAAGTGTTCCCTTTTGGTGTGCCATATGTTTTTTGTCTCGTTCGTGCCACGTTATTGTCGTTATATATGTTTGTCATGCATTTATCTTTCTGTTTGTCCTGGCTAGTGTGTGCGCGGCACACCCACCCGATTCAAAGGGTACAGCCCAAATGGGTCCATGCGAGAAAGGGGATGCAGGTGTGGTGAAAAACTGTGTTAAGGACAGTCATTCGCAATTGTACAGATAGCAGCGACCAAATATCTGCCTCGGTGCAGATATTTGGTCGCTGGAGGTTGAATTTAGGAGAGATAGGAGGTTGAATTTGCGTTAAAAAACAGACGTCACGTTTTTTTTTTTTTACATGCAATGCCATTTATCGTAGCGTTTTTCTACAGAGAAATCCACGTTACGTTTGTACTGAAAGTGATTGAGATTTTAGTTATTGCTCTGAATGTGCTGCAGTGAAAAGTAACCGCATTTGCTGATCGCGCCGGCGGCATTTCGTTGTGTTGTTCTTCCCTTTGGTCCCCTTCCATCTCGGGAATCGCGCTGGGCCACGTATTTTCTTGGCTCGCGTCCCTTTGCACAGTTTGTCAACACATATATTTATCGTCGTAGTTGCTGTATTGACGCTTAAAAAAAGGCCAAAAAAGGAATACCCGCGCACGATGGCCAAAAAAACCAACCGGCAATCGGCCTGCTCTCTAAAAACCCGGTCGGGCCGGTCCAAAACCGGTCAAGTGGCAACCCTAAGCTCGCCGCGAGCCAACTTGTTAATATACTTCCCTCAGGCTCTCCTATTGTAAGGAAAGATTGTGTGACTTCCATTCACCAAAGGACTTTCTGGCCTGTACCTGAACCACCTGAACGGGAACAGAACGAGCTCTTCAGGCCATAAAGATAACGCAGTGCCTATTCACTCTATGGCCTATTCTGTGGACCAGTCCACAGGATAGTGTTCAGCTAAGTTCAGCTTTATTCTGTGGACCAGACCATAGAGAAAGAAATACTGGTAAGAGTGGACACTCCCATAGAGCCCTGCGGCCGAATGACTGTACTGTAGTGTAGCGCCCCGAGCGGACGGAGAGCCAAACTACCAAACATACTTTCGTTCACTTTCGGTTTCGGTTTCGCGGACACCGATTTTGGCGGGTAGTTTGAAGGACTGGAAAGCGCTGCTCACGGCGACGGGCATCGGTACGGTATTCGGACGCTTTCATGCAATTAGTGTTTATTTGAATACCTCATTCTCAGGCTTAGTGCCCGCATGCTTTTGAAAAAAAAAAAACTGTTTTTTGAAATGTGAAATTGCAATTTACGTTACCATTCACAGTTGTTTAAGAATTCTGTCGTGTGTTCACATCTTGTCAAGCTACATAAGAGACACGTCATAATAGAAGAAATGTTTATTGTATGGCACTAAACGGAACAACAAGTTCAAATTGTCATCATTCTTTGCAATACACATAATAATAAACAGTGGGTAACACACCACAACAGAGACAATTCACAGTAGTGAGAAAAATGCGTTTCCAGGAATGAAAAAAAAGCACAAGTAAAACAACCACACAGAGGATTTATCCTCCATGGTAACTGAAAACGCAGAGAACCCGAATTAGCCATCCACAGTTTTACTTGTATCCACGACAACCTCGAACTGTGTGCGCTGTTGCAGCGATACAAAAATAGCAACCATAACAAAATATAGACACTGGGATACTTGCAACTGTTTACAACCACAATCTCTGCAGGTAATTCCCTTTTACTGTGGCAATTTCTCCAGCCTGGATGTAAAAGAAGAGAAAAACGTGTGCCCCGTTTACCAAAAACGCTTGATGCCCTTGCTTATTTGATGAACTCCAATGAGGCTTATTGCCTATCAGCAACTTCTAATCAGTAGCAGTAATTGAGCAGAAATCGCATTTGTGTGGACATGTACACGCAAAAACGTTAAGAGGGAAAAAAAACAAGTTCCTATTGGTTCCTGGACTTCACAGTAAAGGCAATGGGCCAGGCAAGGATATTTTATGTACTAGGTGAACCGAAAGGCTCCAGGTGCCACGCACACATCTTCAGCAGACAATGTGAACACACATATAAGAAACAAATGAGCAATTTATGCTCCTAGTGAACAAGGCAATGGTGAACTCATTACATAGTTTCATACGTCAACAGTGAAATCAATTGCAGTATTCTTGCGCACCAAGGTTACCATGCAAATCCCATCTGCAGTGGAGCTACTCAAATGTGTAAGAGACAGAGGAAGAACTACTGCAGATACAAAGAGACGTCCAACACACCAGTGGCCATGGGCCACCCCTACCAGTGGAGCTTGGACACCTTGTTAAATATACCCGCACCATCGGAAACAATGTTGCTGAAAATCAGAGAATGGAGTATGCTCTAAACACTCCCGAATGCATCATTAATAAGACAAGAACGATTGCAGCTGCACAAGCCAAGGTTTTACAGAAACCTTGGCTTCTGTAAATATATATGTACGTGGCCAAATGAAAGGGCCAGGACTACAAGAGATGACGAGTACAGAGAAGTTGTCAAATGGAAACACCTCACGCTCTCAACCCTGCAGGCCAAGGTTACGGCACACACCACAGCGTAGAAGTTGTAGTTGTTAGATATTCGCAGAACTGCAGGACGACTTCGTCGAAAGACATAAGTATAAGTTGATTTGTGAACCTCCTCAATGTGTATATCCTTTCACCACTAGCCTAAAAAAAGAGGCTCTTGAGTCGTCACGCCTAAATGGTCCGAGAGACTCATTGGTGAAGGCCTGATCCAAGCCATTGCCTTGACATACATGTTGATATCAATGTTGATATCACGAAGAAGTACGAGTATAACCAGGAAATGCTTAACAGCAGCGTCAGGCATTGTGCTATCAATGGTAAATGCCACTGGCTGATCCCTCCAGCAATCACCAGCCATCACAAGTATGGTTCGCTGACAATAGTGCTGTGGCGCCACTCAATACCACAAGCTGTGAAAATCTGTGCGAAGGCACATAGGTCGAAGCGTAGACAAGTGCTTTTTAAATCGATCACTTCACCTTGGTTATTCTCATTGAAAGTGCGCAAACCACACCATAATTATATATATCACATAATTGTAGAGATGCCATTACAGACTAGAATATGGAGGGGACCACTTTATGGAAATGTACGGATGTAATTACCACTACACGACACGAATACAGTGGCACATCATTCGGGCAAGACTTCAGACCGGACCCCATACCTATTAAAAGAAAACTGCAACTGCTACCTGGATGTTGTAAACCACACTTCCCTGCCTAGTACAATAAAATGTCTTGAAAACCCACCACCATTTCCCGGCAAGTCTACACGCCAACGACCATCTCATGCCGGCCAACCATGCAGCACAAGCAGTGCACAACAATAAGACGACAGCTTTCTGCACCTGACAAACCACGCATCAGGGAGCAAGACAACGTAGGGTAGGATGCGTATTAACTTTTTTTCTTTCTCAGAGAAAACAAATGTTCTTCCTACAGGAACACAAGTAACTGACGATGTAAACTATTAACCTTTAAACTTATCCATCTGAATGCCTGACGCAGACTGAAACCGGACTTTCTCCAAGTTTCGGTTGACTAAACGCACATGCCAGCATACGCGGACCCGGCAAAACATCTGCACGAACCTCTGGCGACACTGAGTAGAACAGAAAGTGAAAGAATCTTAAACAACTGACGGAACAAGACTTCACATACGTGTGGAAGATGTGCAGTAGCTTCAACCATTGCAAGGAAGTGTATCTCAAGGTCTTGAACAAAAGCAAAAAGCCCTTCTGATGGCATAATTGCCAAAAAGCTTGCTGGGAACATGATATGCTTTCACCATGGTGAAATACTGATGGGGGCCACTCTGAACAGCTGCAGTCTTTTACGGCCCTAGACAAAAACAGCTTTACCAAATATCCTGCAACACAATAGGCAGCCGAATCATCAATAGTGTGGGAGTGGATGTCTTGTGCGAGCACTGAAATGTCATCGAAAGACGGGAAGTCATCAGGCTCTCCCCTTACCACGCTGTCAGCCAGGGAAGCACTGCTCAATGAGAACGGTGATACTTCATGAAGAAGTTCGGACCTGTCATCTTCTACGTTACCTTTATCTTCAGACAGCTTAAACAGTTTGCGAATGCAGATGTGTTTCAGTCCCGATATGAACTGAGCAACATTAGGGTTTGTGTTGCAGCCATGCTTTTGCCTAAAGTGTCCAAACATGTTCTCAAGTGGATCCTGCTGCAGCCGACGAGTTAGTAGGCACAAGAAGTAATTCTTAGAGAGATCGTCCCAAAGCTCCAGAATGGGCCGAATGGTTATCTGCCACCCAACAATGGTTTGCGGCTGCCGCTTGGCATCAAACTTCCATGACCGGATCCATGGAATCTGATCCTCGAGAAACTTGACTAGTTCGGCATCACCTTTACGAAGTGCATAGCGACACTCCTGCCGAGTTTTTTTAGGGCAAGACTTCAGACCGGACCCCATACCTATTAAAAGAAAACTGCAACTGCTACCTGGATGTTGTAAACCACACTTCACTGCCTAGTACAATAAAATGTCTTGAAAACCCACCACCATTTCCCGTTACACGCCAATGACCATCTCATGCCGGCCAACCATGCAGCACAAGCAGTGCACAACAA
Organism: Haemaphysalis longicornis; assembly: GCF_048455015.1. Classification (NCBI taxonomy): domain Eukaryota; kingdom Metazoa; phylum Arthropoda; class Arachnida; order Ixodida; family Ixodidae; genus Haemaphysalis; species Haemaphysalis longicornis. The sequence continues at coordinate 2,894,836 of NW_027526335.1, forward strand.
TAAGACGACAGCTTGCTGCACCTGACAAACCACGCATCAGGGAGCAAGACAACGTAGGGTAGGATGCGTATTAACTTTTTTTCTTTCTCAGAGAAAACAAATGTTCTTCCGACAGGAACACAAGTAACTGCCGATGTACACTATTAACCTTTAAACTTATCCATCTGAATGCCTGACGCAGACTGAAACCGGACTTTCTCCAAGTTTCGGTTGACAAAACGTACATGCCAGCATAGGCGGACCCGGCAAAACATCTGGACGAACCTCTGGTGACACTGAGTAGAACAGAAAGTGAAAGAACTAATCTTAAACAACTGACGGAACAAGACTTCACATACGTGTGGAAGATGCGCAGTAACCTCAACCATTGCAAGGAAGTGCATCTCAAGGTCTTGAACAAAAGCAAAAAGCCCTTCTGATGGCACAGTTAAATTGCCAAAAAGCTTGCTGGGAACATGATATGCTTTCAGCATGGTGAAATACTGATGGGGGCCACTTAGGTCTTCCCCTGCACCTTTGAGCAGCTCTGAACAGCTGCAGTCTTTCACGGACCTAGACAAAAACAGCTTTACCAAATATCCTGCAACATAATAGGCAGCCGAATCATCAATAGTGTGGGAGTGGATGTCTTGTGCGAGCACTGAAATGTCATCGAAAGACGGGAAGTCGTCAGGCTCTCCCCTTACCACGCTGTCAGCCAGGGAAGCACTGCTCAATGAGAACGGTGATACTTCATGAAGAAGTTCGGACCTGTCATCCTCTACGTTACCTTTATCTTCAGACAGCTTAAACAGTTTGCGAATGCAGATGTGTTTCAGCCCCGATATGAACTGAGCGACATTAGGGTTTGTGTTGCAGCCATGCTTTTGCCTTAGGTGTCCAAACATGTTCTCAAGTGGATCCTGCTGCAGCCGACGAGTTAGTAGGTACAAGAAGTTGTGATTCTTAGAGAGATCGTCCCAAAGCTCTAGAATGGCCCGAATGGTTATCTGCCACCCAACAATGGTTTGCGGCTGCCGCTTGGCATCGAACTTCCATGACCGGATCCATGGAATCTGATCCTCGAGAAACTTGACTAGTTCGGCATCACCTTTTCGAAGTGCATAGCGACACTTCTGCGGAGTTTTTTTAGGGCTGGAGCTGTTGAGAGCGTCAAAAAGCTTATCCATCCTATCACAGAAAGATGCTGTTGCCATCGCATCTGCAGAAAGCTCATTTGCATAGACGAGCGCCATAAGTGCTACGCAAACTGAGGCGCTAAGGACTTGAGTCGCTCTGCTCACCTTCATGTTCGAGAATGGTTTTTTTTGGATGTGCCGCTCTGTGAGTTTTGGAGCCAACCTTAAGCGCATCTCATGAGTCGATTTATAGAGCTTTTCAATGTATTCCCAGTCAACTACACTGCCTCCAATGTGCAACTTGTGAGCTTGCACATTGTTACGCGTTGTTTTAATGAGGTGAGGCACATCAAAGATGAAGTATACCCGTTCGCCATTAACCTCAAAAAAAGGCTGTTCTACCGTCACGCCTAACTGGGTAGCAAGACTCACATTGGTAGAGGCCTGATCACAAACCACGGCCTTGACAGACATGTTGATGTCACGAAGAAGATTTACAAGTGCAACCAGCAAATGGTTTACGACACAAGCAGGCGTAGATGTGTGTCCTATTGTAAATGCCACTGGCTGAACCCATTTTCTCGAAATACCAGCAAGCAAAACAACCATGGCTCGGTCGGCAATCGTTGATGACCGTTCAGTTCCGTCATCTGTGAACCCGTACACAACATCGCGAGTGGAATCATAAGCCAAGTTTTTTTTCAAGGCTATCTCGTCGAAGATAAGGGTACACACGCGATCGCGCTCATTCCAATCCTGCGTGCTTGTCGCAATCGACTGAATTACCCCAGGTATCACACCTGGTGTCATCTCAACATTTGCCAACCACCGCCTCAGTGACCGTTGCGTAGGCAAACTGAAAAGTGGTGCTAATGAACGGTATGCTCTCGGACCACGGAAGTTTAAGTGGAGAGCAAATTTTTTCAGCCATACTGGGTATCGCCTCCCCTTTCCTCTCGGTCTCAAACGGATATGCGCTGACAGAAGGTTGAATACTTCTTCCGAGACATGTGGGCGGATAGCACCCAGGGCCTGTGAAATGCACGGTGGCAGCTTCGTCTTTTCCTTCCGGAGCCGTGCGATGGTCTTCCGGTATTTGGACACCTGGGCCTGCAGTCTCGCAATCGTCGCTCTCAACTTCTTTGGCTGCTGACATCTCTGGGCTGGAACACCGCACTGAACTGAAATAGATGAAGTAGACGCAAAGTCATAAATTTGTAAAGATAAAATTACATGGTGCAATCTTCTTTCAACAACTTTCTGCTAGTATTCCACTGGTATAAAAAGTTGCATTCGGAAATAACCTTCAACATCACGACGAGTAAACTGACACATTTGATGCCTTGAAATTGCAATAAGCATGTGGCGTATACCGAGTTAAGCTTCCGACTCAGTCATAGGGGCACAGTGAAATCTGTTGCAGTATTCTCAACTACACGGCGAGTGAGCGAATCGGGCACTCACCAGAGAAGTCTCCGCCGTCGGAGCTCACAAAAGGCGAGTCCACGTCAGCACAGCTCGTGCTTGCCAGACCACCTGCACATCATGAACAAGCAGGCGCGTCAAAATAGTCGAAACGGCCACCACTCGTAGGCAAATGAGTCAACGTTAACGCTCGGCTGGTTTTCTGCCCAACGCCACATAGCCGTGCCCTAGTGAAATCACTTGCAGTATTCTTGAACACAGAGGTTACAATACAATGCAAATCGGGCACTCACCAGAGAAGTCTCCACCGTCGGAGCTCAGAAGAGGCGAGTCCACGTCAGCACAGCTCGTGCTTGGCAGACCACCTGCACATCATGAACAAGCAGGCGCGTCAAAATAGTCGAAACGGCCACCATTCGTAGGCAAATGAGTCAACGTTAACACTCGGCTGGTTTTCTGCCCAACGCCACATAGCCGTGCCCTAGTGAAATCACTTGCAGTATTCTTGAACACAGAGGTTACAATACAATGCAAATCGGGCACTCACCAGAGAAGTCTCCACCGTCGGAGCTCAGAAGAGGCGAGTCCACGTCAGCACAGCTCGTGCTTGGCAGACCACCTGCACATCATGAACAAGCAGGCGCGTTAAAATAGTCGAAACGGCCACCATTCGTAGGCAAATGAGTCAACGTTAACGCTCGGCTGGTTTTCTGCCCAACGCCACATAGCCGTGCCCTAGTGAAATCACTTGCAGTATTCTTGAACACAGAGGTTACAATACAATGCAAATCGGGCACTCACCAGAGAAGTCTCCTCCGTCGGAGCTCACAAGAGGCGAGTCCACGTCAGCACAGCTCGTGCTTGCCAGACCACCTGCACATCATGAACAAGCAGGCGCGTCAAAATAGTCGAAACGGCCACCACTCGTAGGTAAACGAGTCAACGTTAACACTCGGCTGGTTTTCTGCCCAGAGTCACACAGAAAACTGATGCCGTGCAATCTCAGGTAGAAACAGCAGAGTTTGAGCAAGGGAGACCATATTGGAACACCTACAAGATTCACCTCGGCTTCTGTCAATGACCATGTAAACCACGCGGTGTTAGCAAGTTCAAGAAAAACGAACTATCTCCCGAGTCATGACTGCACTTGTTTTACACACATTCCTGTTAAAAGGTGAAAGTGATGGAACACATTAGCAATGCATATTAGTACTACTTACGTTTGCTTGAAAACACAAACGGCTGTCTCAAATTAACAGACAATGCTAAGCATTTCAATGCGAACTGTAATCCCGCAAAAGAAACTATGAAATGTGTTGCAGTCCCCCCTACGTGATGTCCTGTACTTCTACATTAGGGGAATCGCATTCTATGCTCTCTACAAAAACATTTCCTATCTTGTTTTTCCTGAAAATAGAATTACTTTATGTCACTAAAGTAGATCACAACAGCAAAAGTATGTTACGAGTACTGCTTTACTGTCAATGTGGCACCTTTTCTTCAAAGGCAGTACTTACCATACACAAAAGGACGTCCAGTCCCAAAATTGGAGGTGGGAGTGTCCAGCAGGCAAGGATCTTGCCCGCTCGCGGGAGAGCTGGAGGAGGAAGGTGCTCCCTGGAGGCTTCCTGTGTATGTGCCAGCGTATGACAGACCCCACATCAGTATTGGCCCACACCTTAAACCAGAAAATCAAGATCTTCCACTGCATTACCTTGCGCCATTCGGAGAACAGTCGGCACAGCCATCTTGGTCAGCCGCGTGCGGGCAGGATCCATAAAGTCCTGTGCTGTAAAATGCTTACAGCATTATCTGTAAGACGAATGCAGTTGGCTGGCTGGCTTTGCCTTAAGGTCATCCCGCCCGGTGTAGGCCACCCACGCTGTTAACCTGCATGGGTATTAAGGGAACAGTAAACAAGTTGTTTGCAATGACAAATTCCCTGCTACCAGTCTAAACAGCAATTTGGCACATTGGTTTTAGCACTTGAAAAAAGTAAGTTCACTAGAACAAGTACCCAAGCACTGCATCCACATGTCACTTATGTGCAACATAAAACCTTGTCTTATTCTCCCCAGCTGTCGTGTCATTCCGCTTTTAGCAACACTGAAAATATGCATGCCTAGTTATCTGCGCAAGAGCGGTTAGGAGCATTTTTTTATGCGACCTAGGGATTTTTTGGCATAACAAAACGAGAATGCAGCCGGTACAGCCTGAATGACGGTCTTTACCCAATCAGGACAAACAGCTAGAACTGAAGGTAATACAAAGCCCAAACGTACCTGTTGTCCCGTGGGATGCGAAAGAAATGCACCCCTGGACCGGGCACCTGGCGCGGTTATGCCTTGCCACTGTGTGGGCACCACGGCACACAGCAATAAGGGCCGCGCCGATGACCAGCAGAGGCCATGGGCTGCAAAACATTGAAATGACATGCATAAGGTGTTCAGAGAATGGGTGCTGTATGCGCAATACGTTCTTTATAAACAAACTAGCCTAGAAATAACCAGAGGAAAACGTTCGCATGAACGGCCCTGCAGAGCGCCACGGCATATTAGATAACAGCAGCAAATAACTAGCCGTGCCTAGGTAGTAGCATAATCGAACGCAGTGTGCGGCTCACGTATATTAAGTGCAGCCACAGCGCACGACACTTGCTTCACCGTACAGACCGCCGGCCGGCCGACACCTTTTGCACGTTACGTTACTCACCGCCGTCGTACGCTGCATGCGCACGCCACGTGCGACGACGAGGGCGTACCGCTGACACTTCAGCACTTGCGCAAACACCACAACCTCCCTAAAATATTTTACTTTTAAACTAACAGTCACATTCCCAAAGCATTGCCTAAACTACTGTCCTGAAGTCACATGACCCGCCATGCATTATTTCCTGCGCAATACTCGCCGCTTTCAAGTACAAAGGAACGTAAATACGATATCCCGCGTCAGAACTTTCAGGAAATGCCTCACCTTTCGTTCAGGATGGAAAACCGATGCCGTGAAGAAAGCGCCAGGGATTCTTTGTCCAAGAGAAGTTGACACGGAGTTTAAAACCGCACGTGCAAACCGCGAAAAACGCTGTCAAAAGAGACAAATCAAGACAAAGGGCGACGGCTTCCTACGGCTTGACTTTATACCGTGCACGCCGAAGCCACAAAAATTTAGATTCACAGCCATTCAACTTGTTACATAAATAAAAGTGTGTAGTCTAATGTGTAACAAAATTTTAAAAGTATATTATTGTGTGTTAGCTTAATTTTAAATATATAGTTTTTTACTACTTGCGCCAACTGGCGGTAGGCGCACAAGTCAGATCACTCGGCCGCGATAAGCCCGTGTGTCCTCTCTTCTAATTTTTTTATTTCTCTATGACCAGACCACAGAATAATGTTCAGCTTTATCCTGTGGACCATTTGAGGCGGCGCTTGGCGGTGCTGTTAGGCGAGGTCGTGTCGTGCAACATTTTTTTTTTTTTTAGATACTTATTTCAGTTTCGTAACTGCGCCTTCCAGGGCGGGCGCTCCGGTCGCGTGTTGCGCGGTGTCGGCGGCAGCGTTGACGGTGTGCGCCGGTCCGCTGAGCTCTAAGTTGCGGTGTGTAGTGCATGCGTGTCTGCTCCACAAGTTTCTTCTTTTCGCGTGCGAGAACCTTGCTTCTTCAGCGCGCGGTTGTGCAGCCAACTTAACTTAGCGTTTTCTGCGTGGTTTGTCCACAGGTTTGTGATCTGGTTTACAAAAAACCTAGGCTATGAACCTAGTAACACATATTTTTGATGCCGATTTTGAATGTACTGCAACATTTTTTTAGCAAGCCTGCCCCGAAGTCAACTGAAGCCACGCCAAGCGTGTTGTTCTATAATAAACATGGCCAATAAACATTGCGACTACATATTACGGAGTTCGCGTGAGACAAATACGGCACAAACTGAGCGTCCTGTAGCGTTAAAACGGTCGGCATCATGTCATCGGGAGTTGAAGACGTTTCTTTGCCCGCCTAATTTTTGTGAACGTGAACTCGGCCGCATTTCGCGGCATCGTGGACCGTGGTGTGGAACGTAGGGCTCGCCGCTTCGGAAGTCTGTTGATTTCGTGTGTTCTGTTATGCTGTGTACTAAATGCCTGACGACGACATTACGCTACCTGCATCGCTTGCTGTGCGTAAAGGGGAATGCTGTTCTGATTAACGGAGTTGAAACCGTCGGGGAGGGGGGATAGAGGTATACAGCTTTGCTGTAAAAGTCTCTTGTCTTCGAAGCACGAAGCGTTCTAGCTCGAGGCGTAAAGGAGAGTCTCTGTGTTTTTCTTTTTTTTACTATGCTTTTTTTTTCTTTATTGCATATAGAACAAACAGGCACGTGAATGACTACGATGCTGGTTTAAAACACATCAGTGTCGGTTTAAAACCCGCTCACCGAACTTTGGTGGTCAAAAACTATCATACACATCGAAAGAAGACAATTCTTCTAAAATTGGTAACCACGTAAGCTCCCTCTTTCACAACCCCACTGGGCATGCGCAATGGGCCTAGCGGCCAAGTCCCTAAGCAGTCCAGTAGGGGCAGCAGACGACATTCCCCACAGCTCCCGCACAAGCGGGAAGGGGTCGTGGTTGTATATCGTTTGATTTTTTTGTGTGCGCTCGTTGTGCGCGGAACAATGCCCACAACTTGTGCTGCGTTCCGCTGTAACTCGGAGTACCGAAAAGGGAACGGTGTCGGCTTCTATCGCTTCCCGTCGGCCGCACGCGATCGGCTACGGCGGCTTGCGTCGCTCGCGTCGGCTCGGGTGATGGGAACTGTAGGCTTAGCATCCTGGCGGATATTTGATCGCTGCTATCTGTGCAACTGCGAATGACAATCCGCAACACAACTCTTCACTACACTATCATCCCCTTTCTCGCATGTGGAACTCTATTTAAGTTATAACTTCCGTTTGAGCGATTGGTGACCAAGACATCTGCGTAGCCTGTTTCGATGCTTCCGCGCAGGTATCGCCATCTCTCGGCTGCTCGGCGCACCGCGCGCCGCGGCGACCGGTCAGCGTAGGCTTGCATCGCGGCAGATATATCTGATCGCCGCTTTTAAAATAAGCCCTGACAACAATCCCTAGCACAATTTTTCACCACACTAACACCTACTTTCTCGCATGTGGAACTTTTTAGCGATCAGATTGATTCAGAAGAGCAGCGACAAGCGCGGTTGCTACCGTGGTCTGCGCCGGTTCGAGCCGCTGAGTGTGCCGAGCTGGCAGGCGCGGCCGGCGTGTGCGCGGACTGTTTCCGAAGGCAGAAAACGCTTCACGATTGCTTGCTTTATCAATTTCTTGCGAACAAACGCGCAGAATCTACAAATTCAGCTCAGCGATCATCGTAGTTGACCATGGAGTAAAAACAGTGGGCGGAGCGACGCCGACGACGCATCTCATGCGCGCATCGGGCCGTCTCAAATTCACGCGTACGACTAGTGGCGACAGTCGTAACGATCAGTCGCATGCGAATCGCGTGTACCAATCGTACATGTATCCAGCGCTTAAAGGCATTTTGCGAACTGCCGGCCTTTGTTGAACTGGCCATCGCACTTCATGCCAGACGACTCCAAGTACTGCTCGCTCTGCTACTCGGACGACACACGGATCTGTCCGAGATTTCTCTGCCAGCCCTCATTCAGTGATAAGAAGCCGCCTGGTATTATGCGATGACCAGGGGCTGTCGTCTTAAGGCGTTATAACACCAACACAGAAGAAAAACTTCGGCTGCTCCTCGCCGTAATGTGGGATTGCCGTGCATACGAGAACGCAGCCGGAGGAAACGCCGGCAAACCCTACAGCTTCAACTTCCGCTAGGCACGCTAGGTGGCAGCACACCGCAATGAAAGAGGCGGATTGATCACGAAACCAAGCCACCATTCAACAGAATTATTTGTTAAATGAAAAATAATCAAAGGAATGATGGCCTTCACCGGCGAACAAGATAAATCATAGTTATGATTAGCAGTTTACAATGCACGCGGCAGAAGATTGTAAAAAAAAACCTTTCACCATCTTCCCGTAGGGGAACCCTGAGTATGCATGCGAAGCAGCCATGCGGTCGACTCAAGTTCCCATTAGTTCAGCTGCGCGAGCCCTCGTTGCAGCAGCTTCTTGGCGGTGACGTTTCCTTTCGGCTTCGCGAGCCCGAAGTTCGGGATCGGCCTGTTGCCGCTGCCGTTTCGTGGCAGCGGCTCGAGCCCTCTTCTCCGCGGCGCTGGCGTTGACGCTGACTCATCGCGGCGTTGCGGGAGGAGAATGAAGGGAGCGGAATGAGTCACTGTTCATACCGCGGAGCTACAGTGGTGCCCCCAGCGGAGTATGCAGCGGCTACCGCAGGTGTTGCCATTCGTTGCGCAATCCCTGAGAGGAGAGGAGCTTCGGAGAGGAGAGGAGGAATGCCTCGCACACTACTCTGGGTTCTCCTACGGGAAGATGACGACGGTGGTTGAACGCGAAGCTATCTCGTGATGGATTCTTTGGTTGGCCAATCCCTAGGGGCATCCTGCCACAAACACCATCAGCGGTGCTTGGCCAGGCATGCGCAGTGGGGGTGTGGACGCCGCACGGCAGAGGGAGGGACATAGCCCGGACCATAAGATGCTTCGCATCTAAAATTTCCGTCCCGGGCAAGAAACTGATACCCCGTGCCCCAGCCTTCGCAGTTATGATACTTACACCAATCCCCCTCACCAGCGCACACCCATCGTCATCGCCAGGTCACTGACAGCCCAGGTAATGCCAATTACGTCGCCCATCGACCACGTCCTAGCTCGTTGAAATCCTTCCTGATAAGCCGCAAGCACCAAGGCTCTACATATATACGGAACGTGTACAGCCCGCCCACACAACCCCTATCCGCAATCGAAGCCCTCCTCAGCGCGGCAGTGCGGTACATTCGCAACAACCCATGCTACTCCTGGGCGATTTCAACGCACCTCACGTTACATGGGCTCCAAAAAATTACGCCCACCTCCCCTCGCGGGAACCCTGCAGTGTGATGCGACGCTGAGGGGGGTTCAAGCGCAAACGGAGAGCAACCGTCGACCGAAAGGCCGCCGGAGAGCGGCACACCGGCTATATGCGCAGCGCGCCCGAAGGAGAGGAGACCGCGGAGAGAGAGAGAGTACTGCACATGCGCAGCACCGCGCGCAGCGCCGCCCACCGGCGGAGCGCGCTGGGCCGCACACCCTCAGATGTTGAGAGAGTGTGTTCGCTCTCACCTGGGCTGGGCACGCGCCGGCGCCAGTGCGTCTGCCGCGGCTATGACGCAACACAATCCAACACAATCCACTTTAATCCAATCCAATCCAAATGCAATCCAAGCCAAGCCAATCGAATCCAATCCAATGCCCCTCGCGAGAGAGTGTTCGCTATCGGAGAGGAGAGGGGGAGAGTGGAAAGGCTTCGGACAACAACGGACGCACGCAGGAAGGACAGGGCCGCCGACAAGAGATGCTCTCAGCGTCGCATCTAAAAGGCACAGCTCTGCTGCAAGCAACACAGCACTACCACTTCACCCTGCAGAACGATTTGACAACACACTAGCGTGACCCGAGACACCACACCGCATTTGACATTGAGCCGCAACACCACCGACCTTGTATGGAATCTGCGACCAGAGGCAGTGACCACTACATCATTGCTCTCACCGTTCCACTCACCAGTATGCATCGCAAGACGGGCACGGCGCAGCTCACTGACTGGCGAGCCTTCCGCGAAGCTTCACTTCCAACCATATTCTGCCGACCGATGATTAACCTAGAACAATGGACGCAACAACATATTGATCTACAAAACTCTCACACTAAGAAAATCACGCTCAGGCAGGATCCACCAGCAGTATAACCATCTCGACCATATGTGGACGGCACGACGTATAGCATACTCAACCGATGGCGCCGAAATAAACACCAAGCTTAAACGTCGCATTGCGCAGATTACATGAAGAGGCTCATTGTACTCCCCATGGCTCGGTTGCCTCACCACTACTTTTCAATATAGCGCTTATTGGACTCCCGACAGTACTTGAACAAATCTCCCACGTGTCACACGCCTAAATGCAGACGACCTCACCATATGGTCCAACACAGGCTCTTTCGGACAACAGCAAGATACACACACATGTACAGTCATCAAAAGTATTAACAACAACAAAAAACGAGGTGTCAGCGTATGCCTAGAGTGGAAGCTTGCTACAGCGCCCAGGATAATCAGCGATGTTATGCGCATGCGCAGGAGCTGCCAAGAACAGAAAGCCTGCATCGGAAGCACCCATTATCAGGCACCGAAGATGCGCCGGTGGCTATCGTAATCTGCCGCTCCGTGCATAGGCTGGCACCCGCTTCTTCGTTATTGTTAACACTTTTGAGGACTGTATATATATATATATATATATATATATATATATATATATATATATATATATATATATATATATATATATATATATATATATATATATATATATATATATATATATATAAGAGAAGAAAAACTTCGAACAAGGTAAAAGCACGATTGTGGCCTACGTTTCAGCAAAGAGAACTTGCTTTCCTCAGGGCCCTGAGGAAAGCAGGGCCCTGAGGAAAGCAAGTTCTCTTTGCTGAAACGTAGGCCACAATCGTGCTTTTACCTTGTTCGAAGTTTTTCTTCTCTTGTGTTCTCTACCATCTTCAAAGTTCTACTACTCCCTATATATATATATATATATATATATATATATATATATATATATATATATATATATATATATATATATATATATATATATATAGTCTTCAACAGGCAATCGACCCTACGCTTCAATATCTCCAAACCTGCGGTCTCTGCTGCGCCGTATCAAAATCCGCCTTACTCGTTCTCCGAGCGCGAACCCAGGGCCGCCCACCAAACCATACCCCGTATACCCCTCACTCACTCTCAACAGGAAAGCAATCCCAACCGTCAAAACCCTCCACATCCTGGGAGTCCACTACCACCACGACGGCTCCGGGGCCGCGTATACCTCCACAAACTTCTACAGACATGCAGTTTCCCAACTTACACACCCAATTCAGCGAATATGCTCTCGCCGACACGAACCAAAGTCTAGGTGGTGTTGCACGAACTCATGGAAACAGATAATTGCCGCATCCTACGAACAATGCTGATCAGCCGCATCACTTACGGGGCACCCTATCTTACCATATAAAAACAAAAGAACATGCCAAGATCGATGTCCTAATACGGAAATCTTAAAAGACAGCCCTCGGCCTGCCCACCTTCACTTCTACCAACCGCTTACTGAAACTGGGTGTACACAACACCCTCTCATAGATGATTGAAGCCCATCTCCAAAACCAACTACAACGCCTACAACTTACCCCCGCCGGTCGTCATCTGCTCAAACGCTAGGCCGGAAACTCCGGACTCGCCACAACGCATATCTCCATCAGTGCGCGCAACATCCATGTCCTCCCCATTCCGCGTCATATACACCCTGCCGTACAACGCCGGCCGTCGTCAGCATCGTATACACGCCTCCTCATCAGAAAATACGGCAGCGACCCGACCACACCGTTACTGTTGCCCGCTTCGACAACGCCCTCCTCACCTCGGTAACTCAAGGAGCAGCCATTGCCCTCGCAATGACCCAAGCTGCTTGCCGTAGTTTTGCACTAGGACGAGTCTCGGCTCTTACCCTGGCCATCCTTTCTCAGTGCCCCGCCCTGTCTCGTGCCCGCATAGTGTCGACACCTATAGCTTCACTGCCCTTCCTGGGAATGAGGTGGCACACGCCATGACCGCCCGAGCTCTCCTTCACCTGGCATTCCCAGAAGTGGCCAACGCAGCCAGTATTGCAAACTCCCCTACGCCACTCTCCCAACCTCCTCTACCACTGTAGAGCAACCCGACGCACCTATCCCGCTCCCCACCCTTCCATTTCTACCGCCGACGGCCGCATTTGGCGTCGGCTCCAAACCAACACGTATCACAATCACCTCCATCTCCACCACATCTATCCTACTAGCTATACCCACTTAACTGCCCCCAACGCGATGAGCCGAACACCGCAGCTCAAAGGTTAGGGCGCAGCTTCATTACAGCCCACACAACTGCAAGACATTCTTTTTCGGTGGCGGAGAAAGAATCAACTTTTATTGAGCCCTTTAAAGAAGGTGTGTGCGCGCAGGCACCAGATGGGGTGGTTCCCTATATATAGTCACGGGACCCATATGTGTCCAGCAGCTCCTGGCCCCTGGCCACCAGTTCGTACTGATTGGCGAGGTCGGGGCTGGACCGCAAGATCTCCCATCGCTCGAGGGGGTTGGGGATGGGGGTGGGGGGAAGGGAAGGTGGGGGGGTCTTGAGTTTCGTGCACTCCCTTATGATGTACGCGAGAGTGCCTCTCTTCACCTTGCAGAACGGGCACGAGCTGTCGTGCTCAGCCGGGTACATTTTGTTCAGGAGCACGGGATGGGCTCGCGACCCCGCCAATCGATCGAAGCAGAGGAAGTTGCCGAGGCCCTCGCGCTAACATATCCGAGGGCCGGCACTATAGTCACGGACTCTAAGAAGGCGTACGCCAGCTTCCGAAAAGGAAGGGTGTCCCCCGCGGCACATGCGATATTGTCCAAGCGAAGGCCCCCGAGGCGAGCCTTAGAGCTCGTGCTGGTGTCGGCTCAATCGAAGGTGGAAGGAAACGAACTCGCCGACCACCACGCCCGAGAGTTGTCCGTCCGGACCGAAGACGAGCCGGCGCAGCTGCGCCCCGTCACGAGCTATAGAGAAATTACTGAAATGTACAGAGAGCGTAGATGCAGATTTCCCAGGCCTCACCCGCAATTGAGCCGAAATTTCGTAATCCGAAGAATACAGGCGGGGTCGCTGTCGCATCCCACACTTCTAAACAAGATGTACCCGGACATGTACGAGAGTACTTGCCCGTTCTGCAAGGACAGACAAGGCACTCGGGCACACGTCCTGGCCGAGTGCGAGTCTCTTGAGATCCGCCCGCCCCCACCCCTATTACCCGACCCCCGAGAGCGATGGGAGACCTTGTTGTCTAGCCCCGACCTGGATCGTCAGCCAGGGGCCAGGAGCTGCTAGACGCATATGGGACCCGAGAAGAGGGTTCCACCCCATCCGGTGCCTGCGTGCACTAGCCAATACCTTATTGGGCTCAATAAAAGTTCATTCTCTCTCTCTCTCTTGCATGCGACGAACGATCGTCTGCTGTCGTCTGTCCAGCTGCGGATGCGGACCGGGAAGCCTACATCGCTCGCTTCGGTACATTTGGACTATGTCTTCGTAGCTCGTGGCGGGCGGTAGCTCGTCCTCGGCCCGGATTGACATTTCTCGGGCGTGGTGGTCGGCGAGGAGGTTGCCTTCCACCTGCGAGTGAGCCAGGACCCACACCAGCTTGATCGCTCGTCCCGGTGGTCTTCGTTTGTTTAAAATGGATAGTGCCGCGGGAGAGACTCTCCCCTCCGGTTATCGCGCGTATGCCGCCTTGGAGTCGGTTACCACGGTCTTCGCCTCCGGCGTGGCCAGGGCGAGGGCCACGGCCACCTCTTCTGCTTCGGCCGGGTCCGTTGTGCGCACCGACGCACTGGTGACCAGCTTGTCGATGGTGGTGACGACCGCCGTTGCCTTCGTGCCGTGTTTCGAGAGCGAGGCCCGAGGGTCCTCTTCCAGCTGCCGGGCCAGAGTTTTGGCCCGCGCCGATCGCCTCTCGTCGTGCCTTCCCGCTTGCATGTTACGGGGGAGGGGTTTAGTCAAGACTGATTCTTGCCACTCCTTGGGGAGCACCGCCGTCTTTGGCTTTGGTTCGATCTGCCGGAGTAGTTGGACTCTGCGCGGGAAATGTCCCTGCTCGCGAAAGCAATAATTCTTTCTGCGCCGTCTTGCCGTTGTACGAGAATCACTCCGAGTCCGACGTTGCTTAATTGCGTCTGTGTGGACCATCGTGTCGGTACTTTCATCAAAATGCGCAAGCACAGGTGGAGCTTGTAGGCGTTGCTTGAGCTCATCAAAAGCCGCTTGCTGTTTTTCAGCCCAGACAAAACTCGAGTCATTTCGTGTTAGTTGGGTCGGTGGGGCAGAAGTGTGCGAAAAAGCCGGTATAAAACGTCGGTAGTAGAACACAGGCCCAAGAAGCGACGCACGGACTCCTTATCTGCAGGCACAGGGAAGTCAGCGACGGCTGCAGTTTTGTCGGGATCAGGTCGGACCCCTTGACGGCTAACAACATGGCCCAGAAAACAGAGCTCCTCGTAGCCAAAATGGCATTTCTCAGGCTTCAGGGAGAGTACAGCTGAACGGATGGCACGAAGGACAGAAGTCAGTCTTTCAAGTGTTCATCAAAGGTTTCGGAAAACACGACAACGTCGTCGAGGTAGACCAAACACGTTTGCCATTTCAAGCCGGTCAAAACAGTGTCCATCATCCTCTGAAACGTTGCCGGAGCGGAACACAATACAAAACGGGAGAACTTGTGGGGATCGCGACTTTCACGCGTACCCCTTTCTGCCTAGCTTCCCATCGCGGCCGGCGTGCACACGCGCCTCGCTCACGCGACGGGAACCATACGGGAGGGCGCCAGCGACCGGACGGTTTGTTCTCGCCCTGGTAGGCGTTGACCCTTTTCCCCTCTGCCTTACCCGAGAACCAGTTCTTCCTCGATACTAGCGCCGCCAAAAGGCGAGGTGTGGTGGGTTGTCGGATGACGTGAGGACGCTCTCTTGTCTTGGGGATGCGGTAGCGCGCGGACGTTTCGGCGCGCCGGTCTGACCTGGGGAACGCGCCACAATGGGACGCGTCCGGGCGAGCTGGGAGACTGCAACCGCACTCCGCAACGCTCAGCTGCTCCGGCTTGCCATCGGTGAGTCGAACCATCTCGATCTCTAGCGTTGTTTAATGCCTCGCTCCCAATGTTACCGTTATGGCCTACGATCAGTCTGTATGCAGTGTATTTGATTTGCACTTTGCAATAAATGCTGCCATTGATGTTTTGCCCTCGCCGCCTCCTGCCTTTGTCTGTCTCCGCAAACAACGGACCCGTCCGCAGCCGGCGTTCGCAAGGCATGTTTGCTGAGCGCGGATGGCTGCGGGGTAGGAAATCACTAGTGTGTGAAATGTGAACCCCACAAACTTTGAACTCATAAAGTCCGTCTGGTGTCACGAAAGCAGTTTTTTCACGATCCCGCTCATCGACTTCTATCTGCCAATGACCACTCCTTAGATCCATCGACGAAAAGTGTATGCATTGCGCAGTCTGTCCAGAGAGTCGTCAATGTGCCGGAGCGGATACACATCCTTTTTTCGTGACTTGATTTAACTTTCTGTAGTCAACGCAAACGCGTAGAGTGCCATCTTTCTTCCTCACTAGGACCACAGGTAACGACCACGGGCTGTGAGATGGCTGAATAACATCGTCCCCGAATATTTATTGCACCTGCTGATGTATGGCATCGCGTTCTTTTGGGGAGACACGGTAAGGATTTTGATGAATAGGGCTTTGGTTGTCGTCGGAAACGATGCGGTGCTTTGTTAGCGCTGCCTGCGAACCCACGGTCGTCGAAGAAAAGCAACCATGAAATTCGAGCAAATAGCTGCAGAACCCCTTGCTGTATTTCGGGTGGTAGGTCTGGACAAATGTCGAGAGGGGGGTGGGTACGGGCGCTCAGTGCCTGTCGTTTCTGTGTGCAAAACGAAAAATTCTGCTTCGTCAGCGATGCTCTGCAGAGCATCGCTGCTCGTTTGCTCACTCTCATGAGAGCTTGCGGTACCTTTCGGGATTTGCTGACGCCCATGTCCAAAGTTTGTAAGTAAGATCGCGGTGCAACCATGATTTAGGTGCACTGTACCCCGAGCAATGACGACGCCAAGGTTTTGAAAAAGAGCGCTACTCGGCTCTACTATGCCATCCCCATGACATGACGAGTCGCACTTGACAGATACAAGGGCACATGATCGGGGTGGCAAAGCAACCCCGTAATCGACAACGCGCAATGCCGAGCATCGGTCCTCTTTGAGATCTGAATGTACAAATGTGACGGAACGCTTGCGGAGGTCTTCGTGTTCCCGCAGGAAGTCCATGCCTAACATGAGGTGTTTGCAACACTGCAGCAGAATGGCGAACTTCGCCATTCTGCCGCAGTAACAAAACCCGAAGCGTCGATGCGAACTCTGGCAGTGCATTTTCCAACGGGCTCCATTAGATGTCCTCCAGCCGAACGGAGGGAAGATCCGGTCCACGGGGTTTTAACTTTTCGTAAGCGTGCCGCGAGACGTTGACTAATTATAGAAAAGTCCGCACCAGTGTCCACAAAAGCACTCACTTGGTGCCCGTCGACAAAGACAGGCAGTTCAGGACTGACGACATCATCGGCGCTTTCTTCGGCTGTCAGCGTCGTCGGACCGCAGGTCACCACGTCGTCGCCACTTTCCTCACACATCAACCTTTGTCGCGAAATTCATGTCCCTCCTTGACGGGTTTTCTTGCCGCTCGCCGAGAGGAGCCGTACCGCGAAGCGAAGGAATGTTCTCGCCGCCATTGTCGCACCCGGGTCGGCTGGCCATGTGTTTCGGGGAGAGAGGTGGGCGAGAGTGCCGCGGCCTGCAGAAGGCTGCGCCCCGCGAATTCTTGGAAGACGCGCGGCCCGGTGGACTGTGCGTGGTGCAGTGCGGGGTTTCCTGGGAGAATGGGCTGAGAAGGTGGTGGCCGGACGTACGGCCGGGACGCGGCGTCGGCCTTGAGGGCTGTGCTGGGGAGGCCGAGCGACGACGGCGGTGAACTTCGGGCCCCCGAAGATTCCTCAAGGAGGCGGCAGTGCGCGGCCGGAGTTCACCCAAATTGCGTCGCTGATGAGCGGCGCCCCACCACAGACGACCGACAGCCTCCGTCACCCCGGCGAGACCATCAGCCGGACCGCAGCTAAGACGGTCTCCCCTTCTCCACCTTTCCTCGGACTCTTCCTATTCATCTTCTGTGTTGTATTTCCCTAAGCGAACTGCACGGGCGCCTTATCCGTCTCCTTCAGTGCACCACGCTGTATGTGTTGGGGGAAGCCTCCAACCCCGCCTATTGCACACTCTACTGTCCCCTTCATTTACTGTCGCCTCCTCCTCGGGCTCGTAACGGCGTGTACCGTTTCTTTCATTGTGATTAATGTACTTCGTGTCGGTGTCTTGGCAGCTCTGACCCCAACGGGGTGTCAACTGCAGTGTGTATTAACTCGTCAACCCTCCTGTCTGTCTGTTTCGAATTTCCTGTGAATGTGAAGTAAATGCCCGTTGTTTTGAAACTGTTTTCCCGTGCCCCGTCTCGTGCCTCACGCCAGCGGCTAATCAATCAGGCGTGGACCTATCGCCGGTTAGCAGGTCCGAACCACATCCTATATTCGTATCCAGGGGGGAGTTGTTTGTCGCTCCTCCCGTCCGAGGCATCGGCCACTAAATTACCTCGCACAATTCTGTGACAACCTTGTCGGATCGTTCGTCTGGGTCGTTTTGGTATACTGTCGTCCCTGAGGTTGATAGTTTCCCCGTCTTCCAGGACTTGGGGACCTTCCCCTATACCTTCGCTGCACGCGTACCGAGAAATTGAACTTCCGGGTTTTTCGCCATCTGCTCCCCGACCCGGCTTTGGTGAACGACCTCGAGAAATCGAAGCTTATCTTGCGACGAGATCAAATGCCAGGCTTCGGCCGCGTTCACCGTCACCAGGTCGTGCAAACAGCCCGCCCAACGTTCATCAAAGCCGTCAGGACGTGCCTGCGCAATTACGCTGCTGGGATGCGCCTCCTTTGGGACATCGAATTTATGGAACTTGTAAAATGGCAGCCCCGATTTACGAAGTTCTCGATTTGACCAATTAATTAGTGGTTCGCGGTGACCTTGTTAGATCGGGTTTTTATAGCTGCGTTCCCTATGCGTCGCCACGCAAACAGAAACAGCCGCGGCTCTTGTGGCAGGAGTGTGCATTCCGTGGCCGTCCGGAGAAGCTGCACCTGCAGTTACGAGGCCCGCCGCAGACGTGGCTCCGGATTAATTTCGTTCAACGTGCACGCCGAAATCTCGACGCACGGCCGTTTTCGCTTTTCGCCTCCATCTGAGATCGAACCCGCGTCCTCGGAAAGCTTGGTCGGCATGCATGATGTGGGGAAAACCGGTGAGGTTCGGGCGCGCGTGGAGTACGGCTGCGGTGTCTAAATTAATTTTGCGTCCGCGGTGCTAAGAATTGATCCATGTTCACAAATCTGAACTCCGCAACTCCAAAGGTGTCAAACATTTAGCTGCATTTGCGAGTCGCGACCCCCCGCACAAACGCTTTTTTTCAGCTGCGCCCTTAGATGCGCAGGCAGCAGCAAGTCGGGCGCTGCCTGACGAGCTAACGATGAGCTGCGGCATTCCATGCACACCCGATAAGCTCGTGCGCCGACAGCAATGATGCCTGATCCCGCCGTGTATCCTTGTATACGACGCGTGCGCGCCGCCACTGCATTAGAGATAAGCCCGGACCATCGGAGATGATAGAGCCGCGAGATAAAAGCCCACGCACTCGGTCGGGCAGCCGTTTCTGGACGCGGTGTTCCAAACGGCCCGCCGCTGCGTGCTTGGACGTAAGTGCACGGTCCTCTTTGGTTGTCATTTGCTCGTCGGAGGTGTATGCATTCTGTTCTTGTATGCATTCTGGTCACGTAAACCTCTCACCAGGCCATAAGCACTACAGTCGTTCGGCCGAATGGCTTCAGTTGGATAGCGTAGTTATGTATGCCAATCATCCGGCCAGCTAAAACAAAACAACAACAACAAAAAAAAAAGGTGTGGGCTTTAAAAACCATCGCGCAACGCCGTGTTTGGTTTCATTTCGTCACGCTGGTTTGTTCCAGTGGTGAGGGAGGGGGGGGGGGGGGGGGGTTAGTTTGTAATTGCTTAAATCTCTGGTTTCACCCACTATCTCGAAAAAAGCTGTTTTTTTTTTTTGTTCACGCATGTTTATGGGTATATATATTTGTATAAGCTCGGCCGCTTTGTTTGCAATAGAAACCACTTTACATCGTTGTGTGACCCTGTCTGGAAAGGGTTCATGCTTCATTTCAGTTTCTGAAAATGAACAAAATTAGCATATGTACCAATATTAGGAAACCTTTGGTCTAACCAACAACGTAGAATGACTGATATCTAAAGCATTGAAATAAAGGCACCAAAAGCCCCCCCCCCCCCTTTTCCCTTTTAATATCGGGGTACTCTAGCTTTAACGAATTTCAAGAAGCTAATTAGCGAGGTAGTGAGGGGGGACTGGATCGATTCCCCTCGGGTGTCCGTTATCCCGTCGCATTCACGTCTTGAACGTCCTGTGCGACGCTGGTAAAAACTTGGAGTGATCAGAATCCGTCAAGCAGGGTCGCCTGCTTTTCCTCCAACGCGAGGGCACTTGCAGGTCGCCTGTATTTTACTTTTGCACAGGTCACAGCAAATTTTACTTCTCGCGTTTTCTTGGCTTTCCCGTATGGCGCCGAAGTTGAAGGCCTGAATTCCTGGGAAAAAAAAAAAAAAAAAGGAATTGCTCCAACCCCCTTTTTTTGCCCGCTTTCCGGTACATGCCTGTTTGGTTGAGCCTCCTGCCGTCTCGTCGGTTGACGAGCGACGTAAAAGCGTACGCACCGGTCGGTTGCAACTCTTTTATAAAGCGAAGAGAAATATATTCGCCGCGAGCTCGACATGTAGGTGGCGACACCGTCGCGCTGCTAGTGTGGATGCTCTGCTGAGCGGCCCGTAAGAATGCACACTGTGGGCGCGCTTCGTGCCTTTTTCCCGCCGTATGTGCCCACGAAAGGTGCAAACAAGAGTGGTATACTGTAGGTCGGTTCCTCAACGTTCAATGTATAGCATGGAAGCGGCAGTCAGTTTTCATTACTACGCCAAAAAAAGCGACGGCTCACCGGGAATCTCAGAATGGCCGTAATTGTGACAATGAACTTGTACGCTGTGGCTCGTAGCAAGCTCGATCTTTCCAGACTATGGCTTTGAGCCTTCAATAAAAGCATAAATAGAAACAAATCAGGAAGCCTCGATATCTGAAATTCAATTTACAGCAGCAATCTCAATCGCTTTCACTGGTAGCATGACGCATTCTGGCATTTGTGGGATGCCCTGAAATGGTAACACTACTTAACTGCCCCGAAATTCTTTCTGAGAGCTCACGATATTTTTTGTGTGTTCAAAAGGCAACATAAAATTACTGAATTTTCATCAGCGCAGATATATAAATGTAACCGCTCTAACAGGTCTTTTAAATGAAATTTTAGCGACTCTGAAGGAAGGTTTGATGAATAACGGTTTCAGATCACTTATTTACGGCTTTCGTCGCAAGTGAACTTGCGAATTGAATTGTCAACGCACGCAGTACAATCAGCATCTCATGTTTAGCTAGGTTATCGCAAAGTGACAAGCAGGTGTGCAAACCAAGCTTCTGGGACCTCATAGTGAGCACAAATTTTCTTTTACGGCTGCTCTGTTGACCATTTGCGTTCCTTTTAAAATCTAACATGTGCCTGCAAAAGCGAGATGTGTTTGCATTCTTGCGTAGAAGGTCGCTTACGAACCCTAAAGATGGCAATAAATGAAGTTGCGCTGTTGCAGATGTAGTAAAACATTTCCTTTTTATTTCTCGTTGCGAGTCAGCGCAACGGGTTCCCGGTAACTACTTTGTTTTGTAAACTGAATATCGCCTTTGTCTTGGCATTTAATTCTTGAGGATTGGTTAAAAAATGAAATTCTGTGCATTTCTTTTTTTTTCGGGAAGAGGGGGGGGGGGGAGGGAGGGGTCCTGCCAACGTTGCAAGAGCAGAGAGAAGAGAACGCATGTAACGCGAGAAGCCTAACTATGGTTATCAGTATTACTTACAATCGAAACTACACTGGGCGTTGTGTTCTGTAGCGATGAAAAAGCAGTACTTTAACACGTATTTTCAAAATTAATTAACCACCCTTTGGTCCGAGATTGTCCAGGAATTGTGGCTCGCCTTTTTCAAAAATGTATTGAAAGCAAGAATTGTGGGAAAAAATTTAAAAAAAAATCAGCGAGTCAAGGCACACACCCCTCACACATGTGGGCAACAACGTGCATTATATTACGCGTTTTCTCCTCTTTCTTTAAACTTAGCTCCACCTTAAGAGGTTAAGACGTGACCATATTAGGTATTTGGTTATGCTGAGTGAGACACGTTTCTGGACAAGGTGATTCATGTCGGATTTGAAAATGATAAATATGAAAATGACACACGAAATGCCACATGACAGACGCAAACTCACAACTGCTTAATTTTACCGAAAAATCCCCCCTAAATACTCTTGCGCATCCATAGAAACGTATTTTAAATAATACGTAAATTAGCAACTCGATACAGTTGAAGAAATGTTTATTCCTCCTCCTCAGTATAAACAACGACTGTCCAAAAATGGTATTTATTTTAGAAATATACGGGAAGAACATCACACAGGCGCTTGCTGGTGTAAAATACGTGTCCGGTAATGTATGGGCGATAGCTCAGGGGTCGTGTGCAGTGTAAATGTTTTTGTTTGTTTCTTCTTTCTATAAGGACACAGCGCAGTTTTACAAGGGTGTGGAATTTGCACGCTTATGCACAGGTCTCGCTTCTTACCCGTTTCGCGTACTAAACTTTTATCCTTTAAATAATCACCACGCCACCTTCAAAAAGCACCCTTCGACGTTCCCGAAACGGCAGACGACTGCACTCAACAATAGGAAAAGTGCAATGTGTGGAAGCAATGTTCACACTCAAGCGGTGACCACGGCGAAGATGTTTCGTGGAATTAAACCAGCGCATTAACCCTCAACGGCCGCTGATTATTGCGTTTCTAGAGGAAATGCGCAAGCAGAGGTAACTACGTCATTGCTTACTGCCAAACGAGCACACATATTGGTTGTTTTGTCGTGTGCAGCACGCGTCTTGCACCGCACGCAACGTGAAAAAGCAGACGACGCGAGAGCGCCATCCACACTAGGAGCGGTTCGTCCCGCCGCCGCCAGGGGCCGACTCTGTTCGCGCTCGGGGCGAATATACCTTGATAGTGTGTAGACTAAACAGGATTTTTGCGCGTCGGGAACCATATATCTTCGTGTTCTCCTTTCATGCGTCCTGGAAGTTGCATGCATGCACGTGACGGCGCGCATCCAGCGGCGGCCTCGGTCTTCGAACGCATCCGACACGTGACGCGAACCGAAATTCGATGCACTGCCGAGCTGGGAACTGGGAGCGGACCGAGCGGTTGTTTACATTCGAAACACCCGCGCGCCCGCGGCCGCCGCTGTTCTATTGCGCGCTGCCGCAACGCCGGCAAGGCAAGGAAGCCAATCTGCCTGCCCCGTTTTCTTCTTCACGTGTAAATTGTGTCTGCAAAGGGAAGTCTAGTCCTGTCGGCGGGACTGCTACGATGGAGTGCCCCGCAGAACCATTTTGAGAGGAGAATCGAAACCGAAAGGGCGTCGTCGTTGGCGACGAGACAACGCCAGCTGTTTCTGCAGCTGCAGCCGCCACCCTCTCTGGGGCGGCATTTTGTTAGGGTCCCTTCTTCGCGCATAGTTGAAACCACGACCGTGGCGGACTGGTGGCACCAGCCATGTACTGCAGCAAAGACAACCTGCTTCACAATGTGAGTGGCACCTTCGGTGGCGCAACGTCACGCGCGTCAACCTTGAAAAGCGGCGGCGATAGCGAGGCGCCTGTTGCGAAGCTCGCACGGCAGTCGCGTCGTTTGCTGCGAGAAACTTGTGCGGCGCGATGACGATTCAGGGCACGTCTCCACGTTGCGACCTTTACGATTTCGTGTGGCCGTGGTGCTGCCGTGGTGCTGCATCGCACCGCTGGTGCGAATCAGCGCAACGACGTATGTCCGAAACGCTACCGCGAACGCCACTTGTGATTGCGCGAAACGACGCAGCTGCAATCCGACAGCGCGGCTTGTTCAAAACGCCCGTTTGTTTTCATGTTTACTTTCTTGCGTCAGCACTTATTCGGCGGATATATGGACGCAGTGTGGCCTGAATAAGGGTGACCAACACCGCAAATAATAGAAGAACACGCAAGTAAGCGGAGAAGGGTGTACGCGGAAGTTGGAACCTCCGAAACTGAACGTGGGGGAGGGCAAGGTTACGCGATGCAGTTACATAATAACTCACGTTACACCGCCAAACGAAAAAAAAATCAAAAGAAAGTATCGCCGACGCAGGACAAAGAATAGGCGTACACGCGGCACGTCGCAATGACGTAGAATTGCGAAAATGTCAAGCCGTCTCACCAACGGCGTGATGCGTCTCTTGTAGTGACAGTGATCTCCGCGACAATACGTCTTTGCTTTGTCCTTCGTCAGCGCTGATTTCTCTTGCGTGCCAACCACGGCCAATAATTGGTTTTAGAATTATCAACCAGTTCAATTTCTGACGCCCCTGAAATGTTACGTGTAATCGCAAATTAAGTGGCGGAATGGAGCTACATACAGCATGTTTGTGAAGCTCGATCTGTTTCCTAACCGCATATTTAAAAAAAAAATACAATTCGCATGCATATATGGCAAATTAAAGTGCATCTAAGGGTAACGACATTCGGGACGCAAGTGTGGTTTGGCAAACGTTTGTAATTGAATTTTCATATATTAGGACATATTTTTGGTCCACTCGATGTGTGCTTTATGGATACGCGAAAATGCTGCGTACAGTTTTGTGCGTGTGTTCTTGTCTGTTTTTTAAAGACATGAGTCACAAGTAGTCATGAAACGAACACACCTCTCGTTCTGCATGCTTAAAAATAGGAAACATTTGTTTGTAAATACAAGTATACATAGACGAGAGACAATCTTTTCACAAAACGTTTCCTCCCTTTTGAAAAGCTGACAGAATTAAACAAACAGTTTAAAATGGGGCAATATGAAACGAGCTACAATTACAACAAAATCTCTCAAGGACTACAAGGCGGCCGATGCCTGAGATATTAAATTTGTGAAAGCCATTTTTGTTTAACCTTAGGGGGAAATTTCGAAGCAGCTGTAGCTTCATGAAAAATCGAAGCATATAATGAACATCCGCACTGCGTAATGACTGCGCTGTACAAATTTCGGGACTCCATGTACAAGCCCGTCACATTGCGCTGTGCTATAGCCAGGTGCCTATGCGCTGAAAAGGAATTTATCGACACTAGATTGTGTGAGAAAACAAACGAATTCGATCACAATAATTTTCAGGAATGCACCAGTGTTGCGCACTCTCTAGTTCATTATAGGAATTTATCTTTGAATTTACCATCTGCCTTGAATTACCTGTAGTAATTAGGGGACGGAAAACACATCCTATTACTTACTTTGTGGGCTTAAGAGATATTGAAGAAATAAAAAAAGAGCCTTTTTCGTACTGCACTTAGGTGCACGAAATGAAATATAAATCGATCTATTGTTCCTCTGGCGTCGCGTAAGGAACGTGCTATCCCGGCTTGCGTTTCAGCGATGCTGGGTTCTCCCTGGGTGCGTCGTATGCATGCACGCAAGGAGAGGGTGGGCAACGAAAGACGAAAATGCTTAGGTCTGTCAACAATATAATAGCTGTTCTTGCGTGGATGAGCTACTCCCAAACTGCGTGATGTGTGTTCGCACAACGAAGAGCAGCCATTTTGCCCTTCATGGTGGGAAAAAATTAACAAAATGATCGGAAAGTTGTGTGGAGTAGGAATTCGTGTCGACGTCTTCGTATTTTTCATTTGTGTAAATTTCTTGCTCTGGCTGTCTTTTTATTTTTCTGGTCTTTTTTTCACTTTTCCTCCTTTCATGCTTTCCTTTCGAAAAAGCATGCTCCTCGCACCCCGAAATGAAAGAAATCCTACGTATACGCCCCTGTTTCAAGTCAGTCAGTCAGTCAGTCAGTCACACCAACGCATCATCTGCGATCAGGAGCGTGATTAACACGAAACAGCGACGGATTGACGGACATGTCGTTCAGAGACAGGCCGTGTCCAGGAACGTTATCGTTGGGGAACCCGCCGCGGTGGCTCAGTGGATAAGGCGTTGTGCTGCTAAACACGAGGTCGCAGGTTCGATTCCCGGCCGCGGCGGCCGCTTCTCTGGTGGAGGCGAAGATCAAAAACGCCCGTGTGTTCGAGATTTCGGCGCACATTAAAGATCCTCAGGTGGTCAAAATTAATCCGGAGCCCTCCACTACGGCGCGCCTCATCGCCTGCGTTGCGTCGGTGCGTTAAACCCTTCAATCAATCAATCAATCAATCAATCAATCAAAATCATTGAGGAGCGCTATTCTGCTTGGCATGAGAAATGGTGTGGAAGAACGCGCGTGTCAAGAGACGTGCCATTGTCCTTTCTGAGCAGCAATAGCAGATGCGCGATTCTGCTTAGCAAAAGTGGTGTCGATATGGAGTATACAGAGACACGCTTTTGTCCCCTGTAAGGATAGTGATGTGGAGCACAATCCTGGTTATAGTTTTAGTCCGAGGTGAATGGGCAGGCAGCGGAGTAGAGACACTTTGCATTGTATACGTGAGGAGAGAGGTCAGAATTAAGACGGATCATGTATACTCATAATTAGGGAGGCTCATCCTCTGCGAAGAGTGCAGTCGGCAGCAGTTTCCAACTTAGTTTGACAGAAAGTGGTGGATGAACGGACATTGAATTAGAGAGACACGCCTTTATATCCTCCGTGTGAAGCACGATCATGGTCACGGTCCTGGCCAGGACAACACGCAGTAGTGGATAACCGCAGGCGCGTCCTTGTACTCTGTAAGGACCACGCTCAAGAGCGCTATCATACCAGGAGAACAAAGCAATTTTGTGCCGTGGACACGCCCACAACCACATCAGGCGAAACATCTTGTCGGCTCCCATTACGCGGAACAACCGCGTGCACGGGCGCTCGCATGAATATGCATGATGGCGGCTGTCGTCACCACATGCACTTGGCACATCGCCAGTGTCACACTTTGTAGTGTCATCCAAGCAGAGAAAGCAGCCATCGCCCACACCCAGCCGATATGCTCACTCTCAAGCAGCATGTCGAAGTGCACAAATATCAAGACCGGCTGCAAGAGCCCTTCCCCAACGACCCCCTGAACGCAAGATCCGTCTGGTTCGGCCCACCTCGCAGCAACGTCATGGCCCACAAGACAGCGCGAGCGAGAATGGGGCGACCCACCGCGATACGTCTGGCCACGGCTCATCCCCTAGTCCCGTGTTGCGGAGCATCAGCTGGACAGGAAACACTGTCCTCCTGCCCACCCGCCACCAAGAACCATTGAGCGTAAAGAGGCTGTTGTAAGGATCCTCACCTATCCAAAGTTCACGCCATCAATCCCGCCCTGCCCACACTGTAATTACATCTGTACCATCGACCACATGGTGCGGGCCTTCAGATTGGTTGATTGATTGTTGGGTTTAACGCGCCGACGCAACGCAGGTGATGAGGCGCGCTGTAGTGGAGAGCTCCGGATTAATTTTGACCATCTTTAACGCGCGCCGAAATCTCGTACACACGCGTGCTTTTGATCTTCGCGACCTCCATCAGAAATGCGGCCGCCGCGGCCGGGAATCGAACCCGTGACCTCGTGCTCAACAGCGCAACGCCTCAGCCACTGAGCCTCCTCTGCGGGTGCGTGGGCCTGCCAAGGAAACCCAAAAGTTCGGCCAATATCCAACCCATCCCGGAAGAACTGGCTAGCTTCAACAGCGAAACCCAGATTCGGCTGGTGGAATGCGCGGAGAAGGAAACAAGCTGTAACGGGATCGTGAGATGAAATATTCGACCACGTGCTCTCTTTTTTTTTTTGCGCAATTAATGCAGAGGAAGCAGTAATTACAAACATATATTCAATTGTGTACATTCCGGCCGCAGCAGCCGCCTTCGTGGCAGAACTGCATGCAGATGGCCAATTTTTGCGCACTTTGAAGATCCTAAGGTTGTCTAACTTAGTCCCTATACGGCGGGCCTCATAATCCATGTGCAACCTCGGTGCGTAAAGCACGAATTTTATTTCTCAATTTCTGCTTCCGCCAGTGCAGCACGCCCTTTTCGGTTCATGACGGGGAATTAACTTGGGAGACACACTTCGAAAGGGTGTTCTCAGCGTGTTTCCGATGTTAAGTGATTAAAGAGCCCTTCCAATTTAAGAACGTCGTTAGGGAGCCTTTTGGCATTCGCGCATGGGTAGATGGACGTTGTTGGACTTGCTGCACACGGTTCAACAAGTTTGTAGAGCGAGAGATCGTTTTTGCCTCGTTTTGTTTCGTCTCGAACGCTGCTCGGCGCGCAGTCGGATTGTATCGTTCTTTGAACTCGCCCTTACCAGCTCTTACTCTTTCCCCCTATCCCCTTCTCCGCAACCCTTCCCTTGGCACGAACGAGCGATTAGACGTTTTCACTGCGCAACCGCACGAGGCGCAGCTAGCTTGTCCTTGGCTGAGCTACGAGGAACGAGCCGTTTCCTGGGTTTCTCTCCAAAAATCCATATAAGCAGATAAGGGACTTGGCGGCCGTTGTATGGCGCCACCGTCGCTTCAGTCTTTAGATATCTACATGATCGTGAAGCAGGAGATCACAAGGGAAAAATTATTCGATAATACCAAAGGGAGTGCATTGCTTTTTGAAGCCCGAGCTGCGGAAATGAGCCAGAAACCATGCGACATATTGTAACGGAGTGCAAAAGCACGGCCCCTCTATCAAGCGCACGCAAGGTGTGCGCTTGATCGAGGGGCCGTGGCAAAAATATCCGTCCAGTCCTCAGTGATAAAGCCATCCAGCTTCCGGAAGCCCTTGGCTTTAAGGTTAGCGGAAAAGTGAACTGGACAGCAGTAGAGGTTAGTAAAAAAAGGTTAGAATGTTGGTGGGAAAAGAGCAGAGAACAATCTGGGAAGACATGCGAACAAAGAAGTCAGACTAGCACAAAAATTTCGTAAAAGTATTTGCTTTTTATTTTGACATTATTTTTTATTTATTTTGTTTGTATTTTTGGGCGAGGTGATTGTACAGTAGCATTGCGACTAAGGCCGCTGCGCAACGCCACCCCGTTACAATTAAGCCACTAAGCATCATCATCATCATCATCATCGATGATGATGATGATGCAGTGGTGCCTTTCCCTTTGAAACGGGTGGCCGTTACAGTGACGGCCTGGCAAAAAAAGAAACAAGAAAAACAAAATTCACAACTACACAGAGGTCCAGGAAGAGTCCAGAAAGAGTGGCTGGCTCTGCGCCCTCAACGCCACCCTCACATTGTCACAGACACTTTTTCCCCGATCTCTCACTGTGCTTTGCAGTGCTGCAGGCTGCCCTCCACTGTTCAAGGCGTCGCTTAGTCCGGGATACTGCCACAGTCTGCACTTCACCCTCCGAGTCCTCGAAGCCCAGCGCTACTGCCAGAGCTGTCTGAGACACAGGCTCTCCAAGCGCGTCGCACTGAAGCACCAGATGTTCAATTGTTTCGTCGGAGTTCCCACAAGCGCGGCACAACACACACGTCACTGTCTCATCGTACACCTGTTGCCGCGTCAGAGTACGTAGTGCCCCTGCTCTAGCATCGAAAAGCAGGGCACTCCCGACGCTGTTATCGTACAGGCGGACCGCTTTGATAGAGTTCTTGTGCTGGCCGTAGAAGGACAGAGTCTCTTTATCGGTCAGTGCTAGCTGCCATGCTGCGTCTTCCACTTCTCGTACTCTTTGTTGTACTGCCTGGGCGTATGCTCCGACTGAATGCACCCGAATGGGGTCTTGTGTGAGACCGAACTTATGCTCCAGGTGATATATCCGCCGAGTCCATGTGCGAAGACAGGTTGCCGACAAGTATTCAAAGACTCTCCTCGCCCATCTGTCCCGGTGCATATTGAGCAGCCGGTTGTAGAAAGCCAGCTTGCTTGAGACCTCCCGAGCAGCAAAACTGGACCAGCCTAGGTCACCTTGGATTGCTTCGTTAGCCACCCTACCGTGACATCCGACGGCTATTCGGCCGACTTCTCGCTGTCGCCTCTCAAGTACGTCACGGCCTCTCGCCGACAGGCACACCACCGCGTTTGCAAATGTCAGAGCAGGCACATGAACCAGTCTCCACAAGTCATCCACCATCATCCATTCCACCATCATCGAACAGCGCCGCCCGTGGTGCACCGCTCGTCAGTGCCATGGAATGCCGGTGGCGGTCAGCGCAGTGTAGTTGTGCATGACTTTCCTGTCGTTCTGCTGCGGTGCGGTTTGCAAAGCGTATATAGATACCACAAGGACTTTTTTCAGATCCGCAAAATCTTGAAAGCAGAGGCGACATTTACGACGCATTGCTGTCGCGTAGTCTTGCTCATGCATTCCATGTGTATGATTTACGCCCATACTCCCTAATTAGAAATAGCAGACGACGCTCAATGCGCCAAGCTGGAAGTCAAGCTGGAAGTGCAAGTCCCTTCCTTCATGCAAATTTTTCATGCTTGCGTGAAGTTTTGTGTATCGAGGAATATATTTCAGCTAAATGCTCCTACAAAGCTGACCGGTGTGTGCCGCCGACCCAAGAATGCTGCGGCGCTGGCCTTTGCAGTTGATGACGAAACGGCGTAGTGCACAAGTGACAAGCGAAAGACAAAGTTGGAATTTACCTAAAACAATGATTGTAAGAGAGGACACTCCGTAACTTCATTAACTACGGTATACAAACGTGTTTAATTTCACAGAAATACGTTTACTACAGCCATGGAATCTTTTATAGAATAAATACCGCATGACAGTTAAAGTAAGTTATTGCTTGTCGCGGAAAAGCATTGCCTTATAAGACTTGCAATGGTTGCTGGCTAGTTGGTTAATGGTTTAAAAAAAAACAATTCCTGCGTGGCTGAAGGACGAGAGAAGGAGGGTGACAAAAATTACCTGCCCTCAATTTCCCAACTGAATGCTGCGGTCGAGTTTTACAAGCTGCCACCTACGCTTGCAAAAAATCATGCACTCTGGATCCGCCTAACGACGATGATGGTTTATCGCGAAGCTTTCTCGTTTGGGTTTCCTTGGCTGCCTTCTGGATTTAAACTTTGACTAGTTGAGCTTTGAATTTGACCAGCACGCAGTTTGGTCTTCTGATCGCAGCGTCTTTGACTTTGACCCTTTCCCATTTTCTTTGGCACGACGAAAGCTTCGCATTCAACCATCGTCGTCGTCAGACGGAGGGCTGGGTGATATTTCTGTTTAATTTGCACTTTCTTGCGCCCCTCTCCAAGTCCTAACTGCTTCCAGCTTGTCGGAAGTGCGTCTGTGCCATGGAGGTCTCGGGCTGATGCACCTCTGTTTGAGGCAACCAGTCGCGCGGTTCTGGTTTCTTCACAAGGCATTGCACGTTTTTTAGGCACTCGGCAAAGAATATTTAAGCATTAACAAAAACAGGCTGACGTTAAAACTCTGCCACATTTTTTAACAATCGGTGCCAGCCATGTGATAAAAGGGGCTGTAGGGGAGGAGGGATTTTGGGCTGTTGGGTGGTTGAATAACTTTGGCTCTTGATAAACTGACCGCTACAAGAGTGGGAGTTCCGCTTCGGCTCATACCGGAGGCACACGGTTACAGAAAGTGTAAACTGCCGCGACGTTTCCACGGCCACACGGTAATCTATCTCGTACGCAAGTGCCTTTTCTTCAAAGTACACGTATCGAGGTATCCCAGCGTCAAGGCTCGTGTGGAAAGTGTAGTCATTGAAACCAATGAAGATAATTTGAAGTGGTAGAAATGAATAATAATATTGATAATTTTATTCCTACTCAGATCGCGTGGAGCCAGGCGCACAGCGCTGCATAAAGCGCTCTGTCAATGTATACCCCGCCATTCGCAATGTTAGAAGCGTCCAATAAGTTTACGTTAGTGCATTTAAGAAGAAATGAATACTGATTTTGATTGATTGTGGGGTTTAACGCGCCGACGGAACGCAGGTGGTGAGGCGCGCCGTAGTGGAGGGCTCCGGATTAAGTTTGACCACCGGGGGATCTCGAACACACGGTTTGCTTTTCGCCTCCATCAGAAAAGCGGCCGTCGCGGCCGGGAATCGAACCAGCGTACGTACTCGTGCTCAGCAGCGCAACGCCTTAGCCACTGAGCCACCGCAGAAATGAATACTAATAATGCTAGTTTTATTCTTACTCGGATCGGGTGGAGCCAAGTGTAGATCGCTGCAAAAGGCACTCATGTATTACGTAGCCGCTAGTGCATCTAAGAACCCAACACATCTGTCTAGAATTCGCTTCACCGCACATATCCGCCCACAACACCACCAAAACATCCAAGCACCGAAGCAGACACGGCGAAAACAACGGACGGCTGCGTAGTCCAATGCACCGGTTCGAGTGGTGGCGCCACGCGTCCAGCTGCCCGGTCCCTACCCTGCAATGTGAAAGGATAGGCCATTTTAGGGCATACATAGTCTCAAATGTCACCGGTTCAACGATCGCCAAGCAGGCAAGAATATTGAGTCAGTTGATAGCCCGAGACGAAGGCGCATTTTTGTTTGTTCCCCCTGCGTTTTGCCTTCTTTGCCTGAAGTATGGAGGGGAGAAAACAGGAGGGCCAAATTAGAACAATAACGAATGCCATTCAACTGAGTCGTTGCTGTTCAAAATTTGCTTCGGGCGCACGGTAATACGGGAGCAGCAGTCTTGCTAACCCGACCTCACGCCTGCGCGCATGCGCGAATCCTGTTGTCTTCGGGATGTCTTCTCCACACGTGCAGGCCAAAGGGATACACGTCAGCAGTGACCCCATCGACATGCCGTCGGCGGGAGCGCACTACGGAAGCACCAACAACGCCCCGCCCCCCGTGTCACGCTTCTGGTTCGGCAATGGTACGGTCGATCGCATCCTCTCACTATGTTCTTTTGTTCGCACCTCTCTCTTGACCCGTCCTTCTGCTCGCAGACGAGTCTGTCCTCGAGCGGTTGCGGCAAGCCCGCGAAGAATATCCCGACCACGACCCCCAGGAGGTGGCGGCCGCCGTCTTGGCTTTCTGCCTTGGCACCGGTGAGCGCCCGCCTCCCTTGTGTCGTTGTGGGCGTGTGCCATTGTAAGCCGTCATTCCTTTTTCAGTAGTCTTCACGTTCGTTGTCCTGGCGACACTCCTGGTTCCTGTCGCGTCAGTCGTCATAGGTGCGTGCTTTACGCATTACTTGGGACTCCTCAGTTTTGCGATATAGCTTTGAAGAGCCTTCCTTGAGCCGCCTAACACGAACGTTTTGGTGTGTATTCTGTCTGCCAGTCTCTATGTGCGTCCGCTAGCGTGATTAAATGAGGCGACTTTAGTTACCACTAATTGCAGTGTGGTTGTGCTATGCCGGTTCCTGCCGGCCGTGCAGGTACCGTCTACATCAACCAGTGCCCGCACCAGCCGATGGTGCCTGTCTTGCTGGTGCTCAGTGGCGTCGTGACCCTCCTCAGCGGCGTCGTGAACATCGCGGTTCGCTCGGGCCGCCTGTACCCGGCCGACTGCGAGCAGGAGACCACCGAGCGCAAATACGTCGTCCTGGGCGCCGTCACGGGCGTGCTCAACGTCGCCATGTTCGTGATCTTCGTAACAGGTCTGTGTGGACACTAAATATAAGTGCAGTCGCCAGTTTGAGTTTGTCTTATCCAGGTCGGGGCAACTCAGTCAGCCATGGCCGTAATGACATGAAAAAAAAAAAAATTAAACCCAACTTCACCCGGCGTGAAATGTGCTTACGTGTCGGCTCGGCCGAAAGTGCCAAGAAAATTTCGCGGAAAGGAATCGGCAGCTGAACGTCAGTGGCGGGAGGAAGAGAAGCCGCCCCTGCTAGTGGCTCTAGCCCCTGCGAAACCACTGCGCTGTCTATCGGCGGGTCTGGGAACCGGTTTCTTCGAGATCGCCGGGGGGCCCCTACCCAGCGTGACGCACGACCTTCAGCAGACTTACGAAAAGGTTCCGCTACAACAGATCCGCCCTTAAAAAGCCGTAGAAATCGGAGATCTGAACATCTAAACCCGGCTCGTCTGCTCCCGGTGGTCACCGGCATTGCTTCGTGCGATGGGAGCAGGCACGTACGAGTGCGCTCACGCGTCACGTCAAAATCCAACCTCACAAGTAGTCTTCATGAGCATTGA
Organism: Haemaphysalis longicornis; assembly: GCF_048455015.1. Lineage (NCBI taxonomy): Eukaryota > Metazoa > Arthropoda > Arachnida > Ixodida > Ixodidae > Haemaphysalis > Haemaphysalis longicornis. Next base: position 2,928,532 of record NW_027526335.1, read on the forward strand.
TGTCTATTTGCAATTTCGCGCAAATATATTCGATTGCAGACGGGCAGCGACCGTTATTGCCAACGTAAATATTGACTCCCTTTCTTTTGTAAATCTTTGCCCCTTTTGCTCAGGTTGTGTGTACGTGTACGGCAGCCTGTGGCCTTCGCATGACCCGGCGAGCGCGCACTACTGCTCATCGACGGCCTTCTACTTCGCCTTCTGGCTTCACAACGCGGCGTTCATCTTTCTGGGCTTCCTGTTGGTAATTGGTCTCCTGGGGATGCTGTGCAGCAGCTGCTGCTAGTCGACCACTCTTGCAGCAGCTGGGACCAGCTGCGACTGCGCATCGCAGAAAGCGACTTAACAAATGCGTCGGCCGTCAACGAGGCCAGTGCTCCTTGTGTGCGCCACTGCATGCAGCAGGCGCAAAATGTGGATGCGCGGAAAGATCTGGCAAGCGTTGTGTTAGCGCATTGTTCATATTCATATGTTCTCCGCACGCATGTTTATATTGCCATTTGATGTGCCGTGTGTTTCTGAAATGTCACAATAAACGCTTGTCGTATGACTTTGTTGAAAAAAAAGTGTCGAAAGAACTGTGAATTACCTGGAAACTGGGTGTCGTTGAACATTGGGTGCAGTTAGTGTCACCAGACAAGGTTGGGCGCAGCAACGTACCATGAACTATGTAGAGCATTTACCGTGTGTGGTAAATGCCCTACAGAAGACCCGGGCGTGGCTTGTTGCATGTGATTCAGACTATCTGCCAGGTAAGACGAGGACCACTCGCTATAAGCTCCTCCTTGTTTCCACCAAAGAAAGGTGCAAAATGTTGACAAACCCTTTAATTCAGCGCCGCACTACGTCACAGGGACGTCATAGGGTAGACACCAATATTTCACCATCCCTTCCCAAAGAAAGTTGGGAGAAGCGCGAAAGCGTTGCGCTGCTGAGCACGAGGTCGCGGGTTCGATTCCCGGCCGCGGCGGCCGCTTTTCTGGTGGAGGCGAAAAGCAAAAACGCCCGTGTGTACGAGATTTCGGCGCACGTTAAAGATCCCCAGGTGGTCGAAATTAATCCGGAGCCCTCCACTACGGCGCGCCTCATCGCCTGCGTTGCGTCGGCGCGTTAAACCCCACAATCAATCGAGAAGCGCGAAAGCTTAATTTCTCGGATCAAAAGTGCGCCAGAACCTTCGCCAAAAGCGTGCCGAACCTTTGCTGAAAGTGCGCCGAATCAATCGTCAAACCTTCAAAGATCAGAACGAACCCGTGCGAGGATATTTCGCGCACCAAGTAAACGCACCCACGAACGAGCTGGTACGTGGTTTATGAGATAACGGCATGCCACGATCGATGCGTGTAGAACCGGTCCTTTTTCGCTATTTTCAAGTAACCGCTTGGACAGCCCAGTTTCCCGCACGCTTTATGTGTCCAGAGATCTTATCAGAGCTTTTCGGTCGACCAGCCGGCCTACGGGTAGCTCTCTTCACATGAGGCCACCAATTCTTGGCGGCAGCCTTCTTCAGAGGCCACCAGTCATGCGAACAAGTGTCCGTGATGTCGTAGGGGCAAAGCGGAAGTGGCTGGTGAACCCCCGGGTGCATCTTTTCTTTATTATCTAGATTAATTATTTGAAGTCTACGTTTAACTGTCGTTATTGTTGGGACGTACCAGTTTTTTTAATAAACCGTGCGCTTGCATTTTGCCTTCAGCCTGGAGCCGGAACCACTGGGGTCGCGAGGTTTTTCGAGAAGATGCCCGGCTGATGATGTCAGGGTAGTCGGGGAGAGGGGGAGAACTATAACAAAGCCCAAAGAAAAAAAAGGAAACAAGAAATGGAGTGTGGGGGCGCACTGCTGAGTCGCGTGTAGGGCAAGCGAGGTGATCCAGGCTAGCCGCCAGGTGAGGGTGAAGGTGACATGAAAAGCTATGAACAGAACATGACCGCGCTCAAACACGCAGACACGCACGAAAAGCGCGCACACAATCAGGCGAACGAGTCCGGGAGATTATAGCTCCCTGCCATAGTCCAGTGTTCCGGGGAGGGGGGGGGGGGGGGGGTTCTTTGTTGCGCGACATGCCTTTCCTTTTCCTGCTGTGAGCCACGGCCCAAGAAGATCCCGCGGAGAGATCTGGGCGGACACGGGCAGTCCTAGAGAAAGCTTAGCCGTGGTACGGTTCGTAGCGAGCTCGTCATGCGCACAGAATATATGTGCTTCAAGTCCTCGCGAACTGCACAGGTCGGGCACAGGGGGAGGAAGCCTGTCAAGTTTAAAGAGAAAATATTCAGTGTAAGCCATGGACTTTGAGCCTGATCCGGTGCAGGGCAGCTTCATCTCGCTTGCACAGACCGCTTGGCATCCGAAATCGTCAGTCTGAGGTCCACAGCGAACACTGAGAGCAACCGAGGAAACAAGAGCGCATTGTGACAGGCATTAGTAATAATCGCGCTGCAATTCGCGGAAGCAGCAGCTCTGTCGGCATTGTCGTTGCCACCCACACCGCAGTGAGATGGAAGCCGCTGCAGCACATACAACGTGTGCAGGTTATTAATTTCTTGAGCAATTCTTCTCTTGCAGCAGCACCATCAGGTGCTGAAGGGCTGCTTGGGAGTGGGTAAGTATTTACCATGCCTGGACTGGAGCAGTTAGAATGTGCTGCAATGCAGCATGCAGTGCAGTCAGTTCAGTGACCATCGACAAAGTTTTGTGACCAATTTTGGCGGTAATTTTTGTGCGGGTTGACGAGATCCATAAATTCCTTAGGCAGATGATGTATCCGTCACCTAGCCGTCCGTGAGAGAGAGAGAGAGAGGGGTATATTGCAACAGGTACATTTGAGGCAGTCGATTAGATGAAGAAAAAACAAAAAGAAACTGCATATCTACCAAATGCTTTGGATGACGAGCTGAAAAAATAAAAGATAGCTGCGGACAAGAAAAGTATCGAAAATCCTGACATACCATAAGCAAGAACAGATGCAGAATTTAACCGCAGAAGTGATGAAATTGCGAACTTTATTTCACATATTTTTACCTCCAAGTGTGTTTGTCTTTGATTTTCATTATTGCTGCTCCACCCCCTGCGCCTAAAATTGACAGCGAGGACTAGGAGGAGCATGCGGAGCAATAATTGTTCGACATGCCAGCGCATATTAATCAATGAAACAAAATCGACTTTAATTTTCCGTTCCATCAATTAGAAGCATTTCTTTTATAATTTTTGTTGTTTATATTTGGTTTATCCAACCTTAGACCTGAGAACTGCAACTGATAAGCATTCGCCTCTGCAAGGAATACCGAAACACACAGAGAAAAAAAAACAACAACAAAAGACGAATGAAGACACGGTGCCGTGACCAACTAAGTGCCAGCTTAGTGCCTGCCCTGTACGAAAAGTTGTAGCGAGTGTGACAATAAAGGACGCATGCCACGATTGTCGCTGTTTGAAGGCCCCGCATTATTATCGATCGCGCCAATGACGTCATAGCCAAGGCCACGTGACGCCTTACCCCACGTGACCAAATGGGAGGCGTCGTTTCTTCAGTGAAGTAAACTTGGGAGCAGGAGTCGGCACGGCGTATGTATATGTTTTTGTTAAATCTTTGGACGGTCGCTGAATTTCCTATAGGGCAATCCACCGACATGTTGCATTCGATGTGTTATTAGAAAGCTTTGTGGGACGCATCGAGCGCCGGGTTTGGCTATTGCAGCGCCAAATGATCTGTCAACCGCGGCTGCTCCAGAGGGTTGGTGGGGCGCAGCTGACAGGTTCGGAAATGTGTCGTCGACTGTATTTGGGAGCCTGATTGGGCCAAATTTGCCTTGAACCCTGTTCTACGGGGCTACGTGGATGCAACGGAGGGCTTTTAAAATTGTGAGTTGTCCGCTGAAGCCCTCATCGGTGTCTAATCGGTTCATTTCGCTGGCTCATGCCGAAAGCTTCTTTGTTGAGCCGCCTGCCTGTGGCGCTTGACATCCCCCATACGCCACACAGTGCTTGCGTTTTTTTTTTTTCCCTACAGAAATACTCAGTTTATGCAACCGGCATTCTATGTATCGCTTCAAGAGCTCCAAGTATAAAAATGCCACACCTAAGGTCCCTAAGAAAGGAGAGGTAAGTTTCGTCAATCTCCCGCTGTCGCCTGGTGTGTGTGTGTGTGTCGTCTACCGTGCATTTTTAATTGTCACGTTCGGCTGCCTTCGTAACGGCTGCGCGACCTTTGCATGGTTCCGCTGAGGCGGATGCGACAGCGTCTTTTTATTATTAAACAGCTGCAGTAACAGCCGCATGCTTGGGCGTTTCGTTGTCGAATGAATCACGGCTCGCCTTCCTGCGCTATCGGCTTCGGCGCAGGCCTGAGCAGCCCATTAAAATAGCGTGCGCATTGAAACCGAGCCGCCAATTTTGATCTGCACTGGAAACCCGTAGCGGCGCTGACGAAGTGCGTTAGAACCGAACTCATTTTTATGCAAATGACCGTTCTGAACATCAGTTCTCAATTTCAGGGTTGGGTTCTTGACCTATCTGTCGGCGCACCGCAGTCATTCGGGAACCACATAAAAGCCAGTGCTTTGCATAAAGTCTTCAGTGTTGATAACCGAGGTCTGTATATTCAAGCAGTTTTGCTATCGGGTGGTGCATCTCGATTAAGTTTTTGTTATTGTTTCTAATTGTCGGCGTTGTTGTTCCTAGGCGGTGGAAGCCTAGGTGTCTTATCGCTAGATGACACTGGAAAGAAAAACAAGAACTGCCCTCTACTTCACGCGCATTCCGGTGTGTAGAAACCACCCTTGAAATATTGCAACGAGCGCGACATTCCTGCAAGCTCAAGTTGCACTTTTCCTTCCAGATTTCATAACTGATTTTGACTTCTGCCCGTATGATGACGGGCTGCTGGCTACGTGCGCCCATGATGGCACAGTAAGTGACTAGCCTTTGTTTCGTGAAATAGTTGTCTTCTTTAATAAATCTTGCAGTTTTCCCTATATTTCTGTCAGCAGGAGTGCTGTAGCTCCACCCCGAACTTGTCTTGCAGGTCAAAGTCTGGAGGATCCCAGATGATGGGATTGTACCGAACGTTCCCCAGAACCCCGAAATTGTGCTCCAGCCTGGCAAGTCTCGCATCGAGAACTTGTCTTTTAATCCTGCTGTGGACTGTCTCTTGGCTGCGGCTGCGGATAGCGCTCTCCAAATCTGGGACCTAGTCAACCAAACTGAGCTTGGCAGTGAGTACAAGACTCTGGACGAGCTCGTTTTGACACAGCTTGCTGAAATCTTTCAACTGTGATGGACATGCATGGGGAAAAAGTCTTTTCAACCTGTAACTCGTTTTGCTGCTAACAATTGCTTTGGGCGGTGTATAACCTGTTTTGGAGTAGGTTGAAATATTCGAAGCGGTTTAAATTATCTGGGTGCCCTCAGTAAAGTTGTCGTCTTGCACTTATTGTTTCTGTGGCAGGTATTTGTCAAGTCTGAATGAACACGGCTTGTTCAGCCTGATTTTCTTCAATGTTTCGCATAACTTGTTCATCTGTGCAAAATTCAAGTAGTGCCACTTCCTCCCAGTTACTTCCAGTTCATTTCTTGCAATCAGCAAGGTGCTTTGTCCTTGCCTCGTGAAAACTGTGTTGTATTTTAGTTCCACTCCTTAAGTTCCTGCGACAGTTGACGTTGATACTGTGACAGTGACAGAGCCTTTCGCAAACCCTGATCGCCTGTATACTGGGTGAAAACGGTAGACTCCTGGAAGTGTTCACGTTGGTTCACTGCTTGGCATGGCATGTTGAAGAGCAAGGAGTGTGCTGGGTCGACATCAGGCACATTAGTGGGATGTTGGCTAATTTCTTAGAACCTTGATGCTTGGCTCAAGGTGGGCACATGTCATTAGTAAAGGTTGAAGCGAACCACAGGGTGTGACCCCAGGTTCCACAGATAGTCATTCTTTGGGACAGTTGTTGGGGTAAGTGTTGGTGTTTCACCACCTTCAGGTACCTTGTTTGAGGCTGCACCTGTCCTTTATTTTTATTTCCAAGAGCTGGCTTTGCCCATCATGTGTAGTTTTGTGCTCCCTAGTATGCTTTGCACATCAGTCTTACAAACAGTCTGCAAAAAAGCTTGGGCAGGGATGCTTATTTTGTCCGAGAGCAAACTGCGCAAGCCTATTGTGGCAGCGGTGGTCATGCTTGCTGCCTGCATCTGTGTCCTAGTCTGAAACCCCGTTTGGTTGTGATCCACTTGTCACATTGCCTGACGCTGACCATTTCTCGTCTCCCAGCCAACCTGAAGCACGATGAGTTGATTCAGAGCCTGAGCTGGAGAGGTGATGGCAACCAGCTTGTGAGCTCTGGGCGCGACAAGAAGCTGCGACTCTGGGACCCCCGGGCACCGGGAAATTTGCTCGTGAGTCGGTGTCTACGTAGTAATTTGCACCCTTTTGGAGGGAGTTCGCACTGTTCAGTTACTTTGTAATCTAGTCCCAAATCGTGCAATTTTGATACAAATGCAAGGCAACTGTACAGGATTATTGCTCAGCAAGGCCCGAGACAACAGCAATAGGAACGAGAAAGTCTCATCCCACTCTCCTTTTTCTTTCACTCCCCCGTTGGGGTGATGCTGCCCTGAAAAGTGCTGCGACAGTGAAACTGAGCGCGCTATTCTTCTCATCCTGCTGCGCCTGCATCCGATGTCCCTTGCCTTCAGTCTCCACTTCCACGACAGCTGCGAGCACTTCGTTGTGCGTGTGGAGACCTGAAGAGTGTGGCTAACGTGTTAAGGCAATCGCTTGTTATGCTGCCCCCCCGGGTTCTCGTGGCTCCACTTGTGCACATGCATTGGAGTGTGCAAACCTGTTTACTTACCTTTATTCGTACTGCAGCTACAAGTAAAACTACTTGGGAAGAGTTATCAAAGGAAGCATTTTGTTAATTATGTCTGTTTCATTAGCTTGCTGCTTTTCAGTTCTACCCCTTGTGGGCTGTTTCAGGAATATGTCATTCTTCAGAAGCATGTTCGAAGTGTTGCCTACTGCTGTGAGTTGCCAAAAAACTGTTAAAACAGACGTTCTTGATTGGTTGCCTGGTTCTGTAACACAGCTTCCCCAGTGGAATGTGGGCTCTCTGATGGGCCTGGTTTTGGTAAAGCAAGTGCTCTTTTTGTGCGTGTGCCCAGGATGCACCCAGCCACGCTAACAATAGGGACTCCAGAGTCCTCTGGTTAGGAGACAGCGACTACATCCTGTCGACTGGCTTGGGCAGTGTAAGTGGTGCAGTTCTTCCTTGTTTTGTTAGTTTTTGGTGTGCCTGCTGGCCTATCCAGACCATCGGCTTTCCTGCATATCTTGTTTCAACTGCAGGTGTTATGTAGTGTGCAGTTTATTACTGCATGCGGCTGTGTTTTGCAAAAAAAATTTGCCTCCTATTTGTTTTAAATAGCTAGCCCTTAGTGAGCATTGGGATACCCCTGTCACATGGCAAATGTCAAAGTGAATGACACTAGCTGTGAATAAATGACATTCGGTTGGGCCGTGCAAGCCCACACAGCGAAACAAGTGTCACTTGGTGGTGACAGTGGTGACGATTAGCGAGCTCGCAAAACTGCAAAATTCTATGTCAAGTACATCTAGAATGTTTCCATACATTTTTTTAAACATAACGAAGGATTAACAAAAAAATAAAAGTAAGAAAATTTAGTGGTTTAGGTGACATCAGTAGACATCACGAGCCAAGTCCACAAAAAATCTGTTAGGGTAGCATGCGCATTGGGGACAAGATCTTTTTGTTAGTACTTGTTGGTCTTTCTTTATTTGAAAAGCAACATTAAGAGGAAAATATAAGTTTACTAAAAGTTTTAAGAACAGTATTCTTTGGTTTATTACTGAACTTTCTTCTCTAGAAATGCGCCACTGCTGTCGAGGCTACTCATTTGGCTGCTGAATGAACTCCCGAACTTCAGACAGCTGCTAAATGTCTCATGTAGTGCCAAATTAATGACATTTAGAGCGAATGACATTTGCTCTAAATGTCATTAGATCTGCCGTGTGTGACAGGGGTATAAGATTGCTTTAGGAAATTTTTCTAGGATTGGTGGGAACCGAAAAGTTCAACCACCGGGCTCAGTGCACACACACACACGCGCACACCCAAAAAAATCTTTCCAGGTTTAAAATAATAAAACAAAATAAAATCCCGGAATAGAGCAAGTCTGCAAAATTTGACCTAAACGTCTTATCAGAGTCCCAGTTTTGAGAGTCCTAGGTCAGCCATCTCAAGTCCTGCTAGTTCTTGTAATTGGTCCAGCGCAGCCGCTCTGCGTACTGAGTGAACAGAGGCAGCTCTAAAAAAAATCACATTTTAGACTGTGAATTTAAGTTTGTTGCAGCATATTCTGCAGGGATTTGTCTTTGTTAGTTCGTTTGCAAAACAGCTGTTTGTCGGCACGTACTACTGCACCCTTTGTATACCGTATTTACTCGCATAATGATCGCACCGCTGAAGTTCGTCGTCAAAATATGACTTTTTTATATTTCCCGCGCAATGATCGCACCCTGAACTTACCGCAGCCATGTGTCGTATGCGTGCCAAGTCTAGACGACGATGGTCGTGCTTATGTTAGTTTCCTCCTCTTTCAAAGTGGACATGGCTACGTTATTGCCCCGGATTTGATGATATTAGCGATATCGACAAGCGCGAGTTCATTATTGGTACGGAAGAAACTCTCACTAAATGCCCATAATGTACTCACAAAACATATAAAAAAACGCGCTCGGCTTGCTTTGTCGGCAGCCGTGTCTTGATGTCCCACACTGTGACAGCAGCAGCCACTTATTGGTCAACCTGTTCTCACCTCACAGCAAACTCATTCCAGCGCGTTCCGTAATTCCCTAATTCCAGCGCGTTCCGTAATGAAAACAGTGCATTTTGCATCACTCGGTCTCATTTGGTGGTCAGTGGAGTTTTTATTGTTTTTATTCGTTATGTTTATTATGTTCAAGAGACTTATCGTAAACTTTCCGACCTGCAACTTGCGTTTTCTGCGCTGAAACTTTTTCCAGAAAAACTTACCTTGCGTAATGATCGCACCCCAAACTTTGCATCATATTTTTGGAAAAAAAAGTGCGTTCATTATGCGAGTAAATACGGTAGTAACAATCAGGTCTAGGAAGCTTGGAGCATCCAGTTCTGGCATCTGTTGCCCTGCCCGTGAAAACTGGCTGCGGACCGAACGTACTTGAATCATGCAACATGTATCGTTTCGTAAAAAGGGTACTTCTCTCTGGGCGGCTGCCTAATCATTCACACTTGTTGCATTTTGACTGTTCGTGGTGGCGTACGTAATTAAAAGCTGCCTACTGCACAGTAAAAGGAGGGAAGTGAAATGGAAAGTAAATTTGGTTTCAGTCGCATCAAGAACTCCTCCGTAGTGGAACTCTGTACCAAATAGTCACAACTGATTCCTGGCATGTCGGTGTAATGAAGAAAATGTGTGGACGCAATAATCTCGAAGGTGGTGCAGCGGCTATCGGGGAAGGCTGGTGCGGCACTTTGACATCCGATCAGATGTCGGGTGGTGTGAATGTGGGGCGCTAAAATGTACCCCTGCAGAAATGTTCTTCGAATCAAAAAATAATGCAGGGCCGTGCGAAAGAGCTGTCACAGCTTTAGAACGGGTGGCAGTGAGACTGTTGGTGGTTCACTTTTGCCTGCAGTCATTGCTTGCCCAGGGTCATTACCGAATTAGAAGTTAGCTGATATACGAGGCGTATGTACATAAAAAGGGTTGAAGCTTCTTGTGGGTGAAGGGGAAGCGGTTTGCCTGTGCTGATATATTCATCTCTGGTTTCCTGTTACAAACTAGTTTGCAGTCTGATATGTTATCACGTTGCCCCATAAAATTACGAATGCTGCTGTGTCTTATCACTGGGACAATGGAAGGGGCTAAGCTGCTCAACTCGGTATTACAACTTCTCTTTCGTTTCATTTTTTCCCTATTAACGTTTATCTTCGGAGAAATGCACGCTTTTGCTGCTGCAGCAGTTACAGAATTTTTCGCACATGCTAGTGTGTGGGGTTTCATCAGGCTAAGCTTGGAAACATACAGATTGCAGGGCTCTTTAACTCTTCCTTGCCCAGGAAAAGAGCAACGATTTTGGGTAGTCTACCAAAGAATGTGCAACGTATATGTGTATGGTATTGAATTGTAGAATAGTAAATTTCCTTTGCACTCGTAATTGTTTTAAACAGGAATTTTTATTTTTTAAAAAAGAAAAAAAGCCATGCAAGAAAGTTTTGGGACAAACAAAAATAAGCAAGAACGTCAGTATTGCTCCACACAGAGAAAACACAGAAAAAATTTAAGATATACATTTTGTACACATGCTATCAGTGCAAAACTCCTGCGAGTATCAAATGCCTAACTGTAGAATTTATTGACTTGGAAAAAAAAAACGTTAGCACTAGCGGGTGTAGTGCCACTGTGCAAAGCACTTCCTTGAAGCACAGGTTGGCCACACATGCATTGTAAAAAACGTTGGGTTTCCTGCTCCACTCCTTTTTGTTCATAGCACAATTTACAGTTTCAGTACCCTTGCATTTTCTGGAGCTTGTGCTGAACAGGGGTATCAGGTGCTGGGCCAGTTTGGCGCACTGTCGCTTTCGGTGCCAAAATCTCATGACAAAAAGTTTTCCTCGCAGTCAGTGCTGCTAATGTCATTCAAAAAGTCACCTTTAGAATCATCCAAATTGCTACAAATGTGGCGTTTCCACGGCGTCGTAGCTCGCGATGTCGGCACCATCTCCCCATCCTCCTAGCATGTGTCACATGACCCTGGCGGTAGTTTAAAAAATCACCGAGCACACACAAAAAAAAAAATCGAAGAGAATGTAAGTGTTTCTACTACTCAGTAGGTGGTGCCAACTCTCGGAGCTTACTTGCAAAGCACCAAATCCGAATGAGAAAACTTCAAAATTCAAACTTGAAAGCATCAATAGTATACTATAGATTTGAATAGCCGAGGGAAGGAAGGTGTTACGAAAGCCTTGATTGCTGATTGTAAGCGATGTGGCAGGTTGCAACAAAATGAGCGCTGCATAAATGGCTTCCTCTTGTGTAGGGCAGCACAAGTGCCTGCTGAGACTCGAGTGCTAGACGATTGGTGGTGCTGTGCTGCTGCAGTGGGAACACGATGCCCCTTCTTGCCCCGTGCAGGCCCGGGAGCGGGAGGTGTGCTTGCGTGATGTCCGCAGGTTCAGCAGCCCGTGTGCCAAGTGGTCTGGCGACAGCGCCATGGGGTGAGTGGGGCCGGCCGAGTGCCACGACTGGTGCATGAAGGTCGCTTTTGCTGGCTTCCCACAAACACTACTGAGTGGCGCTAGGGCTTCTAGGCTGAGCTAGCTCCCTTCCGATTGCAAGAGCATTCTGTGGTATGGGACTGGCTAACCTTGTCTGCCCTCGTCTTCCTAGTCTGGTTTGGGGTGATTATCCAAATGTATCCTAATGAACAACCTTCTCCTCCTCCTCAGCATTTGCTGCAGTATTTCTACCCCTCGAAAGTGTTCTGGCACCCTGCTGTGCTCATGAGTCCTGTTGCATTTGGAACTGTTCCGAACCTGTAAAGCGCAGTGGCATGTTGAGCGTTCAAATTTTTTTTTTTTTTCTGTCCTTGATGTAATCTGTGTATCTGGTTTGGCATAATTTACCGACTCGCTTAGTTTCCCCAGGGGGAGTGTTATGGTTCTGCGGAATGCCATGCTTATCGTGTGCTGTGCTTTCTTCCTTTCTAGCGTTTACATTCCCCTGTATGACCCCGATACCAACATGCTGTTCCTGGCTGCTAAGGTATACTTGCCACAAACCCCTATTAACCGAACCCTGCGGGCACATTTAGAAGGGCCACTTGGTGCCTTCCTGTTACATTTTGCCGTTGTTGAGCTGTCGCTTATGTCTCTCTGGCCAGGGCGACATCACCGTGAACTTCTGGGAGGTTAGCTTCAAGGAGCCTTTCCTCAGTGAAGGTGAGGCACGTCGATGAATGGCAACTTCTGCATGTCATTTGACAAATGGCGAAAAGTTGATAGTGAGAGCATTACTCTTGCTCTAGTAACCATCCCTAGTGTAGGGAAGCTGGGACCTTTTTCTGGCAAAACTTGCTGCTCAATTGCATGCTTCTAGGTTTGGCCAAACATGCCTGCTGGATGATTTGTTTGGTCGCGGCATCGATACAGCCTTTGTGCTCTAGTCATTTCAGGTGCAGTTGCAAAATGTGGCGCGTTAGGGCATCTTTTCTCCCTTCCCCCCTTGGGTGCGCAGCCTCCAAGTACATGGGTGAGGTTCAGACCAAGGGTGCGGGTCTGGTGCCCAAGCGGGCCATGAAGGTGATGGAGGGCGAGGTCAACCGGGTCCTCATCCTGGGCCAGGACTGCATAGTGCCCGTCTCCTACCAGGTGCCCCGCAAGGTCTGCCTCTGCCCCCTCTGCTCTTTCCGTTTCTGTCTGCTGGGGAGCATATCACTACGGGCTTCTCTCGTGCACGAGTTCTTGAAAAGTGCCCGTGTGGACCTTTCATCTAAGCCCCCGGGCCTCATGTCCAGCATTTCTTTCCCTGAAAAAGGTTCTCTTCTGGCTTCTTAGCCAACATGCACCTTTGTGTTGCCTTTGCTGCACGATGATAAAGCTAAGCGAAAGGTGCTGAGCACACGTAGGACTGTTTAATACAAGCCCAATTAGAGCACGGGCTTGTGTGTGGTTAAGGGGATGAAAGTAGCGCTTCGTGGAAAAAAACTGGCCAGAGCCCTTAGGGAGTTTTGGAGTACCTCCTGTTCGGTTTTGCTTAAAGAAAGCTGTGGCAAGGGTGCATATTGAGTTTTAAAATGGCTCTTGCTTGGGGTGCAGTGGATGTGCAGTGATATCTGATTGTGTGGCATGTGTTACCACTTGGAAATATGGGCAACATATTGTTGCACATCGTCTTGCACATTCTCTGCCCTTCAGTCTTGTTGCCAAGCTGAAGCTTGATTGAAGAAAAGCTGTAGGTGCTGTGCACCTGCTGTTTGTCGTTGTAACGAATTTAAACAAGTTGAGCACAAGAAGTTGATCGTTTCAGATTCACTTGTTTTCATGAAAATGCTGTATCCAGGTGAACACTGCCTCACGTTGTTGTTTCTTTGCTGTCACTGTGATATAAAGAGTGGCTTTCCTTAAAAAAAGACATGATGTAAAGCAAGACATCTGAAATTGCATGAGACAGGTTGCGTCTGGTGGGTGGAATTTAAATTCAGCTGTTAAGTCCGTCATAGTTGTTCCTTTTTCTTTATTTCAGTCATACAGGGACTTCCATGCGGATGTGTTCCCAGACACACTGGCAGCAACCCCCTCCATAGAGGTGACCGACTGGTTGGCCAAGAAGTCTGCCAAGGCAAGTGTCCTTTGAGAGTGATGCTGCCTGGGTTACTTTGCTTATGCAGTTGCTCTTGCAGGCTTAGTGAGAGAACTGAAAGACCTGATATTTAGTTGCAGTACCTGTAAAGGGGAGTGCTATGAACTCTAACCTAAATTTCGCTGGCCCACACAAAACATTGAACTTTGAAGGTGTCCTCACATTAGTTCTTTCAGGGTCGGGCCGATAACGGATCGGGTGGGCTGCACGTAAGTGTGACTCGGTTGTAGTGGTGGCCCTGCCCTGACACTGCCCTGAGGCTGGCCTGGCCTTGGTCCATTCACGCAACGTGCCCTTCACTCTGACGAGTAACAGTTGCAGGCACGAGTGTGGTGCGACTGCATACAAAGGGAAGTCAGTTCCGCCCGAGTAGAGCCAGTCTGCCTGCTTCACTGCACACCCTGCTGCAGTGCCTTGAGCACGCCCACTTGGCGAGAGCCAAGGCTTTGAACTTGCCAGGAGCCGGCTGGCTGCCACTCGCTTCCTGGACGCTGCCGCAGTGGAGGGTAACTCTCGTGTCCCGCCAACTCTTCGGTAAGGTGGAGCTCATCTCGGTGGCCGGGCTTGTTTCAAGCGTCTTCAGTGCTGCCAAATTGCAGGGATCGCTGCACTGTGGGGTAAAGTGCCGTCACTTGTATGGGCGCTAAGGAAACAACTCCCAAATTTTCCATGCTGATTAGATTTGATCAAATTCTGCAATAACTTGACCCACTGCCATCCACCAAGCGGTCTTAGAGACAATAGTGCGCTTGTTCTGAAGCCGTAGGCCCAAATTCAGCTTTGGACTTCTGAGAATTTACTTCGTGTGTGGAAAAAGCTGTAGCTTTTTTTAGCAGCTGTGAGATTTACATCGTGGTCAGTCATTTCGTTGCTTCTGCACAGTGTTTGGGTTTTAGTTCATGAAATTTGTGCTAACCATAGTGATGCAAAAAAAACAAAATTTGTTTAGTTGTTGCAGAATTTAGTTTTCAATCACTTTGGAGAGGAAAAAAAGCTTGTGGTAAGGGTAGGAGGACAACATTCAGGGAAGAATGTGCAGCTAGGCAAAACAAACTGTGGTGCCAGTTTCTGGTACAGTCGAGTCCATGTGTAACGATATATTGGATATAACGATGAACAACTATGCAACCTTACACTTTCATGTGTGTTCTATGGTAAAATAAACCGCTTGTTACAGTGCTCCTGTGCCGCGATACCGGATATGACGGGGGTCTCACCTGATCACATTCCTACGGGAATTCGTGACCCACGGGCTTAAAAAGCATCGTGTAGCGATACAATTTTACACATACTGCACGACAGTGTTCTTATTTCTTTTACAATCATATCAATTCTTCTCACTAGATGGCGATAGCTGTCTAGCAAGCAAGATTTTTATTTTTTATTTCAGTACAGAAGTGACATATTCTCAGAATAAGCAAACTGGGTGGTTCGGAGCGTTTTCATGGACCTGGAAAGCTGTTCGCATTGGTGCCCAATGGTTTTTAGGCCCATATGAATATTAATAGGAATATTAATATGAAGTAAGTCCCATAGGAATGTTAATATCAACTCTTTAGTTACTGCGGCAAATTGACCAATTTTGACGGGTCTAACAAAACATTTTTTCTGTGCTATACATATTGGTCAGACACACATTGCAGTGCCATAAAATGCAGATGATTCCACGTGCTTTCTAACGACACCAGTTTTAATAATGTTTTCATAAATAATTATTGCAAAAAAAAAATCATTGAATTCAAAATTTTTGTCCAGGCATCGAAGAAAATACAAAAAAGTAAGGTGTGTAATAAACCACCAGTATTAGAAAAAATTTAGAATATTAATTTTGTAGGTTAACATTTCAAAACCCATCCTAAAAGAAAAATTGAGTTGCGCTGTACGATTTGTCAGATATAAAAAAATGATCGCCCGCGTGGTGCCCATGCCTTGTGGTGAAGCCCAGCCATTATTTCAAATTTTGCTATTTTATATGGTTCTCTAAAAGAAATCTGGTGGTTTGACATTATTAATGGCCCCAATTAGCTTCCACGTGATGTAAAAACACCTTGTCAATGATTATGACCTGCACAATATTGAAGGTAAGCAAGTGATGGGAAGAAATCCGCTTGGAGTTAAAAACCAAAGTCTTTGGTGGATGCTTGTGGACGTTCTGATGATCACTTATCAGTCAGAACTTTCATTTGCGGTTTATTACCATGTTCTGACTCGCTATGGTAGCCTTGCTTGCAGGAAATAGGCAATATAAACGTGCTAGAATCGTGCCCAGCAAGCTTTCACCGAGCCGCCGTCGTGCTATGAAGCGAGTTCAGCACTGCGAGCCTACTACATTGCAGCACCACCTAACAATTTCGAAAAGAAACAAATACAAGGCTGTTGGAGACTTTGTCAGAATAGACAGCTCTACTAAGAAGCGACGCTACACTTCCGGAAATACCCTCGTTTGAAACCAAAACTAGCTGGTGAACAGCTGGCGGTGTTCAAGGCCAATTGAAAGCGTTCTCCTCGTCTGAACTAATACCCAACAACTTGATGTTATCTTTTGACTTTCAGCGGAAGCTGTTATCCAGAAGTAAGGCGTAGATAAAGTGGAAGCACGAGCAGCATGCTTGTTTCGAGGAACAGTAGCGGGCAATGAAGGTGCCATGGCAAATGAGCTTGTAGTTAGGTAACTGCGTAGTAGCGCCAATTCTGAATTTTGCAACGCAAAAAGGGAACCGAAACTGCTGGAAACTGGCTGAAAATGCCAGGCAAACTTGCTAGACATGAGGGGGACCATCAGAAATAAGCTTTGGCAGAATACAGCCGTCCTTTCTCCGAACCAAAGATCACTAGTGAATAGCTGGTGTTATTTTCAAGTAATTATCACCTTTCAACGCTGTCGGATGACAAAGCTGACAACATAATTTGGTACTTGACTTGCCAGGAGCCTTTTGACAAAAAAACATGGTAATGCAGCCTAACCACGATCTGCATTCTTTTTGTCAAGTGCAGCAGCCACGCCCCCTCCCTCAAAAACACATGCACCTCAGCTCACAAAAAACGCCACCAGACATCTCAATGTCGCTGGAGTTGGAAAATTTAAAGTGATTCTAAAAGTGCAGTGCCTAGACTAACCACTGGCCGCATGAGGTGTATGAGAAATGACTACAGCATGTCGAAATAGGCAGTATAACTCGTCGATCACCGGTGATCGGTTTGAATAGGCGTGGTAACGAAAGAATTAAAGGGGCCATGCCGACAAAATACAAGTTCGTTTTATTCAAAAGCTTTCATGTTTTATAGTGCCCCCAGCACTTGTCTGGAAGCAAATGATGCTTTATTCCCTGAGAAATAATCCATTTAAGTTAAAATCATGATTCTCGTGCCAAATCGTGTGTTTTGATGACGTCTGCGATGACATCACAAGAACATTTCAAGCTGCTGTGGAGCCTCGTTTACCATTAGTCAACCTAGATGGCGCCACCATACCATGGCAGGCCATTTTCTGCCTTTGTTTTTTTTTTACCATATTTATACCTGGCTTGTTTTTTGTTAAGGTAGAAAATAATTGTTTCGTGAGACATGGTGTTTGTTTGACAAATGCGCCAATCGGCCAGTGTCGTCTAAGGCGATCCCAAAGCACCGCAGTGCTGTGCAGCTAAGACAAGCATAGCACGCCGTGCCAACAGCAGTACGCATCGGTACTTCTATGTTTACTTTTACAAATTCCACTGTTTACCCCACTATTCTTACTGCTATAAAAACTGTGCCCTAAATATAAGTGCGAATAGCTCGTTCGCAAGCTTATAAGCTTTGCCAGATTTGCGTGTGCTTTTGTCGGCCTCAGCCAATCGCAGAGCTGGCGGCACAATGACATCATAGGTCCTGTTGTGGGAAATGAGCGAGTGGGTCGCATGGCCGTTCCCTTTTTTTCCTAATTATATAGCTTATTTGAGCGAAGTTTACCTTAAGGGGGGGACACTGGTCTTGAGGACCAAAAATTTGCCAAAAAATCAATTTTCTGTATTTTATTTGCATTCTATAGGTCCTAAAGAACGTACCTGCAAAATATTATAGCTGTACCATAAGTATTTACAAAGCTGTCACCATTTGAAGTTGACTAAATGGCCATTTTCCCTTGCAATTCCGATTTTTGTGCCTTGCTTTCTCAAAACCAGTTTTTTTCCCATGAGGTCAACTGTCGGGTACAATATCTTGGGATGTACTGGTCAGATTTGCGTCATTCTTGCTGCATTTGAAAGTTTAAGAACTGAACAGTGCAATAAAACCAGAAAAATATAAAATTTCTTTGTACTAGTACAATTTTTTATGCATCTTGTTTTACAAAAATATTGATAATTGATGACCTGACATTTGATAAGTTCAGAGCAATTGCAGAAACAGTGATAAAATCACTGCTGTGGTATAGTTGCACTCCCTGGTCCTTCGAGAGCACAAAGGAACAAAAATTATTCAAGTTTATCATAAGCAGATAATTAAAAAATTGCCCAAAATGGAATGACATAACATGTTGCAGAACTCTGAACTTAGACTATATAGATAAAAATTGACTGCATATTTGTGCTCAGGATGTTAAAACACACTTAATGTGCAAATTTCAAGGAGATTGGTTCAAAAATAGCAAAAATGTCTTCAAGACCAGTGTCCCCCCTTAAAAGTGGTGTCAGCATGATTCTAATGAGGCAATCTTTTTGAATGAACCAAACTTGCGTTTTGTCTGCGTGGCCCCTTTCAGCGCGCACTGAAAATTCAAGCTGCCGGCGGTGGCATGCACCCTGAGGCGCCTCGCACACCGTCTGCCCCTCAGAAAACGAACCTGCTGCGCTGCTCAGCCGGGGGGCAGTTTTTCTTCCGAACC
Source organism: Haemaphysalis longicornis (assembly GCF_048455015.1). NCBI lineage: Eukaryota > Metazoa > Arthropoda > Arachnida > Ixodida > Ixodidae > Haemaphysalis > Haemaphysalis longicornis. The sequence continues at coordinate 2,946,807 of NW_027526335.1, forward strand.
CCGTCCTGGCACCGGCACTTTGGCATTGTCCCTGCGGTGGCTTGCAAATTCGCACCGCCTGTACTGGCACCGCTTGCTTGGGCCACGTGTGCACCGCTTTGAATTTGACTGGGTGCTCTTCAGCTGCCTCCGTTTTTCCGCAGAGCCGATGTTTTAGTAACGTCCAAGTGCCTTGCTAAAGAGGCGATCGTTGCGCGGATACGTGCTGTGGACAGCGCTGACAGCCACGACTCTGGTGGCGCCGTTGTGCTGCCTACTCAAGTAGGGTCTTCCCAGGAGGCTCTGCGCATGATACAGTCCCTCAGGGACTTCATTTCCGCCAAGGACCTTTCGCTCAGCTGCGCGCCAGCTTTGCGTGCGGCAAACAAAGCTGATCGACTATGGCTTCTTTTCCGCAAATAAGTAGTCGTACAGCCCTGCTTGCGTGCGAATGAAATATTCTCTGTTTCGGCTTTCTTTGTTCACAACTGGCTTATAGCAATTATCGGTTATAACAGTGAGATTTTCTTGGCACTTGGATATTGTGTAGTACAGTCTAGTCCACTTATAAGTTTCGAGTCCAGCCTAAGAACCCATAGACTGGGGGGCCAATTCTCCAAAACGGCGGGCCGTCGCTTTGAAACGACGGGGTAGCGCCATTGAAATGTATGTGTTCTGGGGTTGGCGCCGCCGCTTTGAGGTGGGCAACATGAAGTAGGAGCTGCAAGAAAAGCACTGTGGCAAGGACCCGAAGCGACAAGTGAAATGACGGAGGGCAGTGGGTGTCGCTTCGCTTTCTTGCCACAGTGCTTTTCTTGCAGCTCCTCCTTCACGCTGCCCACCTCAAAGCGGCGGCCCCAACCCCAGAACACATACATTTCAATGGCGCTACCCCGTCGTTTCAAAGCGACGCCCGTTTTTTAGAGAATTCGGCCCTGGATTTCCAGTGTCATAAATAAAAGAAAAAAAATGCCATGGTTTTTGATAATCGTCAGGCTTAATGGAGGTGTGCAGTAGTGAAATTTCAGCTCAAGTCCCATGGGGCCAGGTACAGTGAACCCTTGTCGTACTTCAGTCCTAAATTGGCCCTGGTATAAGTGATAGTACTTCGTTAAAAGCGGGAATGGCTTGCTCTCTCTGCTCTGCTGTGCAGACAGACCATTTAAAGAGACACTGAAGTGATTTGTAAACATTGCGGGATTACAAGCGCAAATTGCAGTCCATAGGCCATGTTTTGACCACTCAGAACGGGTTTACGCGAATTTATTTAGTAGAAAAATCAATTCGAAAATGCTTTCCCCCTCTCTGCATCCTCGCCCATTTTCTGTGGCGTTTTCGTGTGACATCAGGAGGAGATGAGCTGGCAATTGGCTGCGCTACTGCACGGCTCGCCGACTTTCCGGGACCGAGTCAGTTGGCCTAACGTTTAGTCCGCCGGCCGCCGACGGGTCGTCGCAATTCGCTCGATCAATTGAAACTAAGCCACAACACGTTTGTGAATGGACGAATGTGCCTTTCTTTACTTAGTTAGTTTGTACACTGTATCAAGCTCCGAGTCCAGGTCGCTCCACACAAGCGCTGCACAAGTGCACATGCAACGCTTCACTGACTTTACGCTAGTAGGAACATCTAATGCCATTTTAAGGCGGGAGAAGAGTCAGCGAAGTCAATATAGGTACTAAGGAAATAAAATCAACTGAAAGTTATGCTGTACACCGCAAAACTAGAAAGCTGGAAGCACTTTTTTGCGCTGGGTGAACAAGCACAGCGGTCAGCAGCACGACCACACATCTGCGAACGCTTTTCCATCTAAGAAATGCAATTTCTAGGCGTGAGATATTGTGGAAGTTTGGGGGACGCTTACTGAACGAGCGCTATACAAAAAATAGTCACGTAAGCTGCTTGAAATGCTAAAACTAAATAGAAGTATAGACTGGCTGTACATTATATGCCTGATATATCCCACTTCGGCAAGGCTGGCTCGTGGCCGAGTGGTCTGAAGCGCTAGGATTTTTGTTTTGCAAGTCACAAGTTCGAATCCCCAAGGGTGAGTCCTTTTTTTTTTTTTTTTGTAAGGTGATTTTTTCGTTTCCGGTCGCTGTTTTCTAACCCGAGTTCACCATTTTTGGGCCGTAACGTTCACTGCTCCACGAGCAAGTTGGCAGAACGTGCGCAGACTGACACTGACGCGCTAGCCAGTTTTCGTGGGCGTGCTGTTGCCACAAGCACCAACTGCTTGCGGGCAGTGGGCACAGGCCAGAATCAGCACACCCTTGGTCTGGTGCGAACACGCTTTTTACGATACAGGCATGAGTGAGGCAAGCTCCGAATATGGGGGAAAAGTGCATGGCATTTGAGCGTTTGCGGTGACGCGGAGGGCGTTCATCCACTGCGTAGGCCTCGTCTAGTGATTTCTACGATGCCAAGCCGTCCTGGGAGGCTTATCTTAGGCATATTACAGCCGACAACATGGCAGAAGTGCGGTATGACGATTACTGAGATATCGAGAATGCCCATCCAACGATGCCGTCGGATGTCAAGCATGTTGTTTTACAGAACCGAAACCGAAACTTGGACATCGTCCAATCACGGTGCCCCCTCTTCCTGACATCACAGCCTTTAGTTGGTGTGGCTGCCACAGACCGCGCATGGTAGTTTTTCTTCTTTCCATCTTTATAAAATAATTACCGACTTATTAACCGGATAAATGATGAAAAGTGTGGTAATTTGAGCCAGTCTGCGCAGTGCAAGCAAAACCGGGAGCTTGACAAATTCACTTCAGTGTCCCTTAAAGGAGCCATGAAGACAAAATACAAGTTGGGTTTATTAGAAAGACTGCTTAGTCCCAATAACAATGATACCAATATCATCGCAATCTTCGAACAAATAAGAGATATTAAACAAAACGTGTGAAGCAGTCGCGACCCCCTAGCCAATTTCTTGCAACTTTTCTATGACGTCACAGAACCTTGTTTGTGTGATTGGCGGCCACCTAACTCACCTGTCACTACGACACGTGACTGGACGTCTGTAATGGGGCCTCTAGTTGCATTTGACCGCATCACTTGAATGCTAACGTGCAGTTAACACACTGAAAATTGTGTTTTATTGTTGGCCCGTGTGACGCCATTCTTGCTCATAACACGTCACTGTGGTGCAAAATTTGAAAGTTTTTAAATAATTCTTGCTTTTTTTTTCGTTAAGAAAACATCTTTTGTGGCTGTAATGGAGCTGAGTGAGATACTGAATCCTAGTTCTTTCAAATTAAACGAAGTTGTATGTATTTTCTCTTCATGGCTCCTTTGAACTCTTTAATGTGAGGTTTACAATAAATTGATCTTTTTATGACGTGGGTTTGCTGTGATAGTAAAAGACACAGGATTTTTGTCCAGGAAGTTCTTTCTTGATCAGGTAACGTATGGAGCACCCATTTTGATGTTTTCTTCAGCACACTGACTAGTGATCATTGTCTGTGGGCAGTGCTCAGAATTGTGTTCATGTGGTTCAACCAGAAAGTGGAAATTTTGATTCCAGTTGTGGGCTGTATCTGGGTGATTAGCTTCTTATGTTTACGAGGTCATTAGAACGTCAGTAGCGGTGTTTTTATCTACTGTGGGCTGTGCAGCATTGAGGATTGTTTTTCACACCAAGCATGCCTTGCGGAGAAGTGAGCTCTGCTCAGCCAAGGTGACGGGGCCAGCTGTGCAGATCCCGCGGTGTGTACTCGCATGAAGCGCATTTCACCTGCAGTGCTGCTTACTGCAGCTTTAGCTTGCAACACCAATGTGTACCAGAAAAATGTATGGCAGGCTTTGTTTATCCAAGCCTCTTCATTCGTGTGTTGCTTGAAGGCAGGGTAATGTAGATTTTGCAGAATCTAAACTCGGTCTGCTCGTGTTCGCAGTCCTGTTTCTGGCCAGACCTTGTGCTGGTGCGGAAGCGGAGGTGTAATTGATGGGTTCTTCGCAGCCCGTTCCCAAGGTGACCTTGGACCCCGAGAAGAGGCCGAAGGAAGGGCTGACGCGAACGGGGCACAGGCTCGGCTCGGGCCCTGCAGCGCCTGCGGCCGCCGTCTCCCGGGACCCGGAGGAGATCAGCCTGGTGCCGGCCGAGTACTCCAGCGACGATTTCGGGGACGAGAAGGTTCGCCAGATTCTCCCGCAGAAGGTGCTTTGTTTTCCTCTCTTGGTGGTGGTGCCTGCCTGGGGGAGGGGCAGCCGTGTTGTTGCACTTTCGGTGTCATCCTTAGCGCCGATGGCAGGTTCTTGTTCTTCCGAAAGTCGACAGACACGTCCAGCTTTCTCATCCTTGGGTGGGCGAAAAATTTGATTGCCCTTTTTCTGTCCCACTTTCTTCGTGTACGGATTACCTGTCCGCCCTTGGATGGTGCAAGCATAGAAAAATGCTCACTTGAAAATATCGCAGCACTTAAACATAGATGGGGAGATCTTTCTGCAGCTATCTCAGTAACATCTCTTTCGGGCAGCTTCTTGGGTAGAGCTGCCATAATTCAATTTTTTTTTCTGCATTTCGATATTGGATATTTCTTTAGTCTTAAATAAAATTGGACATGCAAACGAACTCAGTCTATAGACCTCAAACCAAGTGATGCGTACAAATACAGGTAGGCAAAGGTTAGGCTACATATAGTAGCTGCTCAAGTAAGGGCCCACCACAACTTTGCGATTATGGAACCAGTAATGAAGCATAGGTCTACAATGGTAGCCGTTTATTGACAAAGGCAAAAAACAAAAGCACCCGCATGTTATGACTAACGTGCACATTGAAAATCCCCAGGTGTTCTGAAATAACCCATAGCCCTCCACTATGGCACTCTTCGTGGCCGAGGCATAGCTTCAGTGCGTGAAACGCCTGAAATTTGAAAACTTCTTTTGCAACTTCGTGAGGTGAAAGGAAGACGGGTATAAGCTGGGAGTAGACGAACTTGGGATGTGATTAATGGACAGTGCACACGGGGCAGATTGCTCTGTCCCTCTATTCAATTCATTTATTTTGCTGGAGGCCTGCAGAAAAAGCCGTGAGATGTGAGCTTGACGGCCTCCTGAGCAGCACCGTCTCCTGAGCAGCATTTACAAAAGATGTAACAAGAGCTCTGACAGTAGTGTTGTGTTACAGGAATCGGGTTTGTCGTAAATCATGAATGTACAGTAACACGAGAGCACACAACAAATGTTGACACGATGGCTACTACAAAAAGCATCGAACACAACTGAAAGAGGTATATTTGCCACACTCGTTTGGGGCAACCGAAACACACGGAAATGCCAATAATCTTTTGAAGGAAAAAGAACCAGTACAACAGGAGTGGGAAAAGACTCTCGGGGAGAAATGAAAGGATTGGAGCTTGGTGAAAGGTCGTACCTTCTAGTACATTTCCTCCTGTGGGATTGCTGCAGCCCGTGCCAGCGCCCAAGCCAGCCCCCCGGACCAAGGTGACGAGCAACGCCCGGTGGGGGGAGGAGTGCGGCGGCCTTGTGGGCAGCACCAACGGCCACAACGGGGACGGGCCCGTCTTCCCGGCTGCTGCCCAGCAGAAAGTGACCCCGCGCGTCCGCTCCTGCATGGCTTCCACCGTCAGCGTCGGGCCCGCCGCTGCTCCGCGCGCTGCCGCCTCGGCCGTGCGCCGAAACCCGTCGCGCAACGAGGGACGCGGCTTCAAAGGCAAGCACTGTTTGAGGGGTCCCTTTTGTCGCTGCTGGCTGGGGGGCTTTATTACGCGCTGCTCCATGGGCAGCAAGAGTACCAGCCGGCAGAGGCAAAAAACAAACTGCTTAAAAATGCCAGGTGCTGGGTCCCTCTGCTGAACTTCCTAGCTGCTCGGGGTAACGGTCCGAATGCTTTTGTGCGTGGAGCAGTTGTAGCTAATTGCAGGCAGCCAGATGGTTGGTTGCTGGTTTATTAACCGATGCAAAGTACTTCCATGTCTGAGAAGGTGGGTTTTCCCACATTTGTGGACGCCTGCTTGTCGGGGCCTCTCGGTTGAGTTGAGGAGCAAGTTGCATTTGCCAAGGTCATCTTAATGGGAGTTGACCTGAAAGAAACCTGTGTTGGCCGGCACTTTTGGTTTTGCGGGCACCTGTCGTGGCGCGTCTGCCCCCAACCAGGGACACTTTATCAGGCCTGGGGCGGTATTCTTGTAACTGTCCCTTTTGAAAACGTCCCTTTTGCGCCCCTTTTTCGTGACGTACTTCCGGTTAAGCAGTGAGTGTTGGCAGTAGGTTTGCCGCGCTTGCGTTCGTCACTTCCGGTTGCTTGCTTTTAGCCAATGAGGGCTTGCCAAAAGGGACACTGTTGAAAGGGACGCAAAAGGGACAAAAGTCGAGAATACCGCCCCTGGTGCAGTACTCTCCTGGTTGTTGGGAGGGCTTCTTGGGAGCACCTGCATTCAGTCTTGCTAGTTAAAGGGACCCTGTAACACTCTTTGAGCAGTGCAAGTAAACCTGTGTGATGTTTAGATTACACTGCCAGGAATATTACATGTGTGCATGAAGTGGTGAGCATGCAAATCGCTGCAGAAAAATCAACCCTGCTCTCTTCAATTTTCCTCCCCTGGCATGGTCTAAACGACATCATTGAGGCCATGGCTGTCCTCTTGGCTGTCGCTGGTCAACTTTGCAACGTATTTCTCGCATTTCCTGTGACGATCCCCCGTCATCGGCACTGTGTACCAACCTCTTCTATGCCTGAACCTGAACGCACAGTTTTGGCATTTCTTTTGTGTTTTGAGTACGCACGGACTTTGAGTGACGAACTCAACAGTCCCCTTTCAACGGGACCACTTGACAACAAACGTTTATTGCTTCAAAAACGCCCTACCAGCCTGAGTGTGCTCGCCAGCAGGCAGCCATGCCTGCTTTTTTTGTGGCACCAGAATAGACTTTGCCCCAAAATACGTTACAAGCAGTCGATGGTAAGTGCTGCAGGGTCCCTTGAGCACTGCTGTTGGAGGCTGCGCGAAGGACTGGCTTTGAGGTTTCGTCCTCTTCCCTCGGTGCCCTTCCAGCGCAGAGTGTTGGGCCTCGCATCTTCCCACAGGGCCAGTTGCCCTGGAAGTGTAGCCAGTTGTCTGCCCAGCCACAGTGGTCCCGGGGCGTTCCTCCGTGCAGTGCGGGTGTCCAAGTACCGGCACCTGAACGGGTCGGTGGGCAACCGGGACACCCAGATCACCAACCTGCCCCCCATGTGCAAGACGCTGCCTGGCGAGAGCGAGGGCTTCCGGGCCAACACCGAGCGGCTGGCCCTGCCCCTGGCCATCTCGGGAGGACACCTGGCCGTCCTGGAGGTGCTGCTCTTGATGCGTTCCGGGCCTTGCATGGCTGCCGTCTCATCAGTTTTCCCAAGTTCCCTCGCTGCTCCATCCATTGTGATATCGTAAAATACCCAGCCTCCCACTATGTTATGAGGGCTGATCCTTTACCCTTGAAGCAATTTAAGGGGAGACGCGGGTCTTGGAATCCCGAAATTTGGCCAAAAAATCGATTTTTAAAAATCGCCATTTTTGGAAAGTAGAGCTATTTTCCTCCCGGTCAGCCAAATATCCAGGCCCAGGGGTGCGTATTGGAGCCATAATATCAATTTATCGCACCAACGACCGCTAAAATCGACCAAGATGCCACGTAAAAATAGCATTTTTTCGACGACTGGCCGCTTGGGTTCTACTTGCGCTATGGCGTCCACCTTGGTCTCATTTAAAAGTGCATCTTTTCATTTTCAATTCCATGCCAGAACCGCTTCGTGTTGTTTGTTGGTTGCGAGTAAAACCAGGGTAGAAAAGAGACGGAACGCGCCACCCAATTGGCTACTGACTGCACATGACCCAGGGTGCAATCTCATTGGCTGGTCGCCGTGGGTCGTATTCGTCTATGCGAGGGCTAGCAAAAGCCCCGCATGGCTTAAAAACAAAGTAAATATGTCTATCGATAACTGAAAGGAAGAACGAGCAGTATTAAAATCGCCTGGAATACGCTTTTCTGCGTGTCTGACGACAACTTATCCGAGAACGGCGCCGAGACGATAGCGTAAGCGATATGATTGCACCTGCGGGTGCACTAGGGTGCGTCTATCTTTAGATCAGCAGCACATCAAAAGAAAAGAAATGATAAAGTGGAGGATGCCGCATGCCGACGGCGCAAGGGAAGTGTGTTCATTCCGCTGTCAACGATGCTGTGGCGGGTTGGCCCGCATTGCGGCAACAACGCACTTCCCGTCACTGTTGGTTTGTCCGGTCCCCATGCATTTTAAATGGAGTCCACTCCACTCATAACGGACCTGGCTAGAGGAAACTATTTGCTATAACAGACTAAATTTTAGGCAAAAATTGTTTCAACTGAATATTTATAGCGTGCTTCTGTGGGGACAGCACCCCGATATGCTTTTTCTTTGTTTATTTTTGGCATGAAAACTGTTGTCTGGCAACATTGTTGGCAGCTGCGTCGTTGGCACAGCCAAGCTAAGCCAGTGCCAGTGGCCTTGTTTCTTTTTTTTTTTTTCAACCAGCGGCGTGAGTGGCGGGGTACCCGATTTCACTGTCTGATAAATTACAGTACTTGCCCGATTCTAACACGCCCCCGATTCTAACGCGCACCTGATTTTCCTGGCAAACAAAACCGAAAAGACTTGCACCTCCAATTGTAACGCGCATAGAATTTTGTGACCCAGAAAAACGAATGCGAGAGAAACGGGTGATTTATTTCCCGAAGTAATCTCGCTCATCTCGCTCTTCGTCGCTCTCCGAGAGCTCCTTGTCGCTTTCCGCTGACTACAACATCTCGTCCTCGGTGCCGTCAAGTGCGTTCGCGATACCATACTTCCGATCAAACGTTCAACCATGGTCGATGGGATCGTGGCCCACGCCTCGCACCCCAATCCCGCGAGCTTCTCCAGAGACTCGCGCTTCAGCCGACCGCTCGTTTTGAACGCATGAGAGCCGCTTGTAAGCCACTCGTGGAAGCGGCACACCTTCGTTACCGCTGCTGCCATTGCTGTTATCAAGTGCGCAAATGGAATGATTTGACGATTTGCGTGAGCGCCGATAGAAAATCCTAGGCACCTAGGCTTCCTGCGTCCGAAAAAATCGTTGCTAAAAGCTTTGGCGCCATCTTGCGATGGCGATGGCGATGGTTGGGATGAAGTTTCCGCTGTATTGGCAGTTTCGGTTTCGTATCCGATTCTAACGCGCATGCAATTTTTCGGCCTATTTTTTCGGAAAAAAAGTGAGCGTTAGAATCGGGTAAGTACGGTAAGCATAATTTATGCTGTCGAACATGGGGAAAAACAGGCCAACATCGCCAGAAGTACAAGCCTGTCTAAACAGACGGTCTGCTTGACTGCAAAAAACAAGGCCGCTGCCGATAAACACGACTCCAGTGAGGTTGAACAACAGCACTACTGAATATGCGAAGTGGTGCACCCGGAGTCGAGCCTGCCTTTGTAACAGGTTTTTAAGCAATACTCGGGTTCAGTGAAGTTCGGTCTTTATTATTACCACGCATGCATCATTGTAGTCCGGTTTTTTGGTGAAAAAGGCAAGAAATGCATCAAGTGGGAGGTTGGTTCCCATCCATTGTGTGCAATCGGCCGGTGGCTGTGCGCAGTCCAACTGGTCTAACTTTCGATTTCACAGCTGTCCTTCATCAAATTATGTTGTATCAGCTGTTTCAATGACCTCACTAAAATAAAAAATGTGGAAGCTGCCTTGGGGAACGGCAGTGGTCCAATTTGTTTGATGAACGGCTTTGGGTAAACCTGCCTCATCACGAAGGGATTTAAAAGAGCCTAGCTAATTCTGATGGCCACGACTGATTTTTATAGATGGTTAATAATCACTCCTAGTTATATTTGTGGGAATTATGGAGGTCTGCTATTTTCCCTATCTCTCTCGACTCGCCGCGGAAGCGAGAGGAGGAGGTCCCTCTCTACCCTGCAACAAGGGGGGGGGGGGGGGGGGTACTTGAGCAGCTGGTCCATGTGAGCAACGCCACAGGCTTTGCCTGTGGCGTTGTATACAGCGTAGACTGTATCATAGAGCCCCTGCCCTCGCACTCTAAGCAAGTTGAGAAATCTCGGAGGCACAGCACGTGCCCAGCGGCCACCGATGGTAGCTTGCGGAGGCAACCAGTAGTGCGTTCAGTTTCACTCTGCTTCCATGCCCTCACCTTAATTGGTACCAGCCGAAGCAGTTTTAGCCATAGCAGTGTCTCTAAGAGCACGGTGTTGCCTGTTGTGGCCTGCAGCTGTCCAAGAGAGGCCGTCTACAATCTGGAGTTGTTCCCAGCCTCATCTGTGGGACCAGCATCATGGACTTTGCGTGGGACCCGTTCAACGACAGGCGCATCGCCATTGGTGGGTGGCACTTTCGGGTTGCAAGCTCTGTGACAATGCCATGCAACAGAGTGCAAACGGTCGGGACTCGCTGCGAACGTTGTGTGCACATGCAGTATGTGCTGGTGGCACTCCAGGATCTAGAAATAGAATGCTGAAAGCGAGATTATTGAAGCAGTTTTGCATTATTGAAGCAGGGGGAGGATACAAATAATGGAAAGAAAAAAATGGGCAAACAGTCTGTGGGCATGTGTGTGTAGAGTGGCACTCCATATGTAAAATGGCATTCTGGATGCAACTCTTCGTGGCTATTCATTAGATATTAAAAACTTAATGTGTTGAGTTCTTTTATTTGTATATTTGTTTCTGTAGCCTACTCGCTAGTACTGTCTGAGCTGCATGGTTGAAACAGCAACCTGGTTTTGTGGGCAAAAATCGGAGGTGTTCGTCCTGCAGCGGACGAATGCAGTTGTGTGCACGAGTGCGGCTGCTCTTGTTGGAACGGTGGCCTGGCCTTCTTTCTCCCTCTGCCCGTGCAGCGTGCGACGATGGCCGGGTGCGGGTGTGGACGGTGCCGAAGGGGGGCCTCGACGAGAGCCTGACGGAGCCCGACTACGAGCTCAAGGGCCACACGGAGAAAGTGCACTTTGTCAAGTTCCACCCGACAGCCGCCGACGTGCTGGCCTCGGGCTCACACGACCTGACCATTGTCATCTGGAACATGGCCACCCGCGAGGCCAAGATCTCTCTGCAGGGCCACACGGACCAGGTAACGCGTACACCAGGGTGGCTGTTTGCGCAAGGAGGCTAGTAGTGAAGCCATTTGCTTTCTGGCGAGGTGACTGACCATTTTCACAGCACTACCCGAAGCATGGCTAGAGCCCCTTACTTTTTGCGGTGGAACATTTCAAATTCTGCGATTCTAGATAGGGGAATCTGCAAAATTCCGCAACAACATTGAAACAGCATAAGGTATATGTAACAGTTCATCTATTAGACACGTCAGACTCCTAACGTGCTAGATTTTATTTACAACTGAAGGAAGCTGTTGTGGCTGAGCATCTGGTGATGCTTTGTGCTTTCTTCACCAAGAGAATGGCGCTTGTTGTGAGGCACGATGTCACCATAGCGACTGAATGACCGACAGGTATTTAAGGGCAATGGAAGAAAGTGTTGGAGTCAGGTGTTCCATCCCAGCCCAGAAAGCCAGGACATCAAAATCTTCACCTGGCTTTTTTTGTTTAGAAAGAAATTGTGCCAAATCCCTGTCACTAGACTTGAGGTCTTGGGCAGACTTCAGGTACACTTGCTATGCAGCAGCTAGGGCTACAAATCCAGGAACGGCCCCAAACTCTGATCTCTTCTCTGAGAGACACCCAACTTGCAGGGGATCCAAGCACCTCACACTCTTGAAGAACTTCCAAGTGTCAGAGTTCTCCAAGTATACTAGCGCCTTGCTAGCCGCTTTACTCATTGCACCCTTCATTTGTTTGCAATCTGACCGGCCTTGTCGTGTGCAATGTTCTCTTTCTGTGGCTATGGCTAAGCCCCTTGATTCGGGTGGAGGCTTTGCCAACTAGCCACTTTTATTATTTGATAAGGTAGGAATACGCAGATGTAAATTTAAATTTTCAACAGTAAAAATGTTGCAGACAATAGAAACCATTTTGCTACTACTTTTCCGCCCTATTTCACTGAATATATTGTTTTGGGGACGTAGTGCCACACTTTTAACGTTTTTTTTGGAATTCCGCGAAAACACTTTAATTCCGCAATTTTTTGCAGAATTGCGGAATCGCGGAAAGCTAGGGGCTCTAAGCATGGCTCTGTAGAGGCCTGCTTGGTCCTACACTTCAGTGTCCCTTCAGTGTACTCCTAATGCAGGGAATTACCCCAATGCTTCACTAAAAACACACGAAATGCATCCTTTGCTATGTGCTGGGCGTTGGCTATATCGCACTGTGAACTACAACTGCTGATGCTGCTGCTGCTGATGATGATGATTCCTATTGGTTTCCCCTTTGAAGCGAGGTGATGACATGTTATCTTACCAAAAAGGACTAATATAACCATGTTTTACACTCTTGGTTTAATACTAGCGCTGCTTATGGCAGGCCCTAAAGCTTATTAGGCCCGAAATACTTTCTTTTCCCTGTTACAGGTGGTAACTGTCCTAGGCAATATTCCCCTCTCTGCTTTTCGTCCACCAGCATTCTAATCTTCTTTTCGTCCCCTCGACAGCCTTGAAGTTAACTTCCTCTCTGATACCCTTAAATCCTAGGGCTTCTGAAAGCCCAATATTCCCTTCATGTAGATTTGGATGGATACCCTCACATTCTAACACTATGTGCCGCATAGTTTCTGTTTCTTTTCCGCAGACCACACATACCCCATCATTTTGTGAATACTTCCCCACAAAACTCTTAGTTCGCAGGCAACCTGCTCTAGCCTCAAAAAGCAAAGCACTGCCCTGGGAATTATCGTAGAAATTTTCCTTTCTGATGTTCATCTTCTCAGCCCTGTACATCTCTAACGACGTTTTAGCTTCCATTTTTTCCCTCCATTTATTCGTTGCAATCTGCCTTGCCTCTTTTTTGGTTACCTTGGCTGTTTTGGATTCCCCACTGTTCTTTCCGTATTTCATCGTTAGCCGTCTAGTCGAAAAATGTGTCTGCCAGCTTCTCCACAACGCGCATGTGCTGACAGTGGAAGGTAACTTTAGAGTGGCTGGCCTTATCTTTTGGCTTTGGGTCAGCAACACGCATTGAAATGTAGTCATGCTCAAGCAGACTGTTCAATACCTTGTAGGTAAAAAAAACGTATTGTACTGCTTTGCAGAACCATTTTTTATCTGGTTGTATGACTGACATCTTTCATCATTCTTTTAGTCATTTAGTCATACAGTCGAACCCTGCAATAACAAAACCGCCGGGGAAAGCCACGAAATTTACTTTTGTGTGAATTTTATTGCCGCGAGAATGAAACATAAATGACAGGAAACTGAAAATTTATTTCCGAAAGTTGGTTTCATTACTTTGCGAGCCTTATGTTGCCGCAACTTCACAGCTCAGCTCTCGCACTGCAAGAAGTGGTTCTTTGTTAGTCATCAGCATGCGCTCCTAGTTATGACCAAATAGTGTCAAAGGCATCCAAAAAATTTAGCGGTTTTGTCTTCTCTGCATGTGTTAGGGCGCAGCCCCTTGTCGGCCATTCATGGGCTGAGCCGCATTGCGGTCGTCGTGACCGAGCGAACGGTGACTGGACCGTCGAGTGGAAGAAAAAGCAACGATGAAAGAAAGCAAAGGAGGAGAGTGCCGAAAAATTGGTTGGGGAGGGCCGTTCACTGTGGCGGTGTGAGTCTGTGCTCTTCGAAAGTGTGCGGTGGAGGAGGGGAGGGGGCAGTATGCTGCGCCCACACAAGGCGCTCGACGACGCGAAGCTTGGCGAAAACGTGAGGGGGGCGTGTGCGTGTCTATGCTGTGCGTTCGCTGCCAAATATGCGGGTCACAGTCCCTTCCTGAGACGCACTTCGTGCCGCCGATGCAGAGGCTCATCATTGCTGCTGCCGAGAGAACCCACGAGTGAGCGCCGCCTTAGCACACGCTGCTGCTGCGCCCAAATATCGCATTAGGGAGTATCGTAATCGCCAGCCAATTTTTTTCTCCTCGGTCTCCTGCACCGAGCATGCTTGAGCATGCAAGTGAAGTCCAACTTTTTCTGTTGACAAACTTTGCCAGACAGTGGCACCTTGTTGTTCCACCGCTTTGTCGAAGTCCGGAAAGGTCGCAGCCGTCATGCCATTCAAGAGTGGCGGCCTTGCTTTTCAAGATGGTAGAGAGCGAGCTGCACCGGGTTCCATCGTCGGCACTGTCCTCCTTTCTTCCGCCTGGGCCACTGGCGTGGGCAATGATGGCTGCCTTATCGTGTAGCGATAAAAAACTTCCGCTTTTGGGCTGGCGGAGGCGTCTTGTTGAAAGCAAGTGTGCCAAATGCCACGCACACAACAAACGCATGTGTGCTGCTCGGCAGTATCTGGCTAGCCTAGCCCCAGCCATGCCGTGAGTCACCACCCTGACCATCCATGACCTGACTACCTCTAGGGCCATCTTCTGAGCTGTCTTTTTCCTAAACAAACATGGTGGCGGCCATGATTGCACTGTGGCAGAAGAGTCCGCAAAAAATGTGTTTCAGCACTTTTTGGACACTTTTAGCCTCAAATAGATAAAATGCCAACTAAACTTGCAGTGAATTTCGTTAATGCGGGATGGCCGTCAAAAAAAAAAAAGAAAAAAAAATCCCCACCTTTGCAGTTGAGATGCGAAGACTGAGGAAACAGCGGAGCTGGTGGTCTTCACTAGCTTCGACTTGGTTCGTCTCTGGCCTGGCCATCTTATCTGCATATCGGACCCCTGCACGTTGTGGGATATCTCGGGGGCGATCTAGCCAGCACTCCGGCTAGGCCGCCACACTGGCTCCCGGTGTGTCAACCACCCGAGCCTATGGCAGCCCAGCGAGGTTCGCCTATGCGAGAACGCAGTAGACAGTAGTGCCGAAGCGCAGCCGTTTATTTGGGGACCCCCAAAGCATGTGAGCACAAGGCTCGACGGTGTTCACGAATCACGCCGTCCGGGTCTTGATCGCGAACGGGAGGCATGCACTCACGGTGCGCAACAAACAACAGTTCCCACCTGAGATACAGGGTATCCTGTATCCTCTGCCGATCTTGCCCCAACCGGGCCTCCGGCGAGACTCTCTCCGTCTCCCGCACGCCTATGCCCTGCACGGACCGGTGGTGCCATCTCTCGGGGGACGCCAACGAACCAGTGGAGCGCCGGCTCAGGATCGCGGGCCGTGGTTCTCCACGATTCCCACAACGTCAGAGCTTCTGTCATTACTAGGCGCAGCCAATCCCCGACACGTGCCTCCCCGCCACGATGTGCACTCCCCACACCCACTCGTTGGCTTTTGTCTCTTTGCCACTTCCCCGTCACGCATATTGGCCTAGCATTTTCCTTCTTCCCACTTTGCTGTGCCGAGAGCGATGCCCGACATGCCTGTTCGAACATTTTGCTGCTGAGAGATATGAAATACATGGGCATTCGCCGGGAATCTGAATACCGTATTTAGTCAAATCTAGGCCGGCCCCAATTCTAAGCCGACCCCCGAAAGTCCGAAGCCACGAAAAAAAAACACACTTACCTCGAATGCAGGCCGATTAAAAAGGCGAGGTCAGCGTTCACAAAAAGAAAACACGTTTATTGAACATGAAGATGCAGTGCTGGAGCTCAGTTTCTCTTCAAAATCACCGGGCAACTTCTGGGCAATTGAAGTTTGACGACGGAGGCTAAAGTTGAAGCGCTTCATGAATTTCTGTAGCCAGCCCCGACTAGCTTTAAGTGTGCCCGCGATAAGCCTCGTTCCCTTGAAAGCTACCTTCCTTTTGCCTGGAGCACTTCCGTCGTTACTGGAAGGGCAGCTGCTCGCTGCATCCGAACGAAGTCAGCCAATGCCGTCTCCATTTTGTGGTGACGGCCTTCTTGTGGTCCGGTGAATGCCATCCTCGTTGTGCGCACGCAAATATCCTCTCCCGTTGTGTCCACCAACGACAGACATTTTTTTAAACGCCAAAGTCCCGCCCGGCTTGAACGTTCGACGACAACTCCGCGGCTAAAACAACTTTTCTTTTAAAAGCAGCACTATAATGGCACCACTTGTTTGGTTTTGACAGCGCAGTGGCGCCAAACGTCACACCGCACGCAGGCCACTATCTGCACAGTTCAAAATGGCGGCATCGCCCCCAGCTATGGCCCCTTAAGTGGCTACTGGCTCGTCTAGTAATGGCTACAATACTTTCTTTTCTGGGTGACGCTAGCTGCGCACCGCTTCCCTCAATTTTACTTGGAAATTGGCGCGTGTTTCAAAATCCTTGAACCCAAGCCGACCCTGGAGTTTGATATATGAGTATTTAAAAAAAAACTGTCGGCTTAGATTCGAATAAATACGGTATATTTCGTAGCCGTAGAATTTCCTTATCACAGGGCTTGGCTGTAATCTGTTCTTTTTTGTTTGTCATTTAGAGGACCTGTAAACTTGACAAAGTGCGTATCTCTGTGACGATGTGAAAAATCTTTGTTCTTTGTGCAAAGGTTTGTAATGTTCATTGCACAGTGATTGTCACGCTTATGTGTGACAATACACAGTGATTGCATATGTGTTGCTCAATCTGCCAAAACCCTTATTCAAATTTGGGCACAAAATGCTTCCTCTGAAAAGGTAAACGCGGAACATTTGGAACAAAATACTATGCTTGACTTTGTAGCCACAACCAGTCCCGTTCTCAAACTTTGCGCATTGTATAGATATTTGCGACACGGAACTCCACGCATTGGTAACATTCCAGGCCGAAGTGCATGCACATTAGGTTGCAAGGGGGGACCTGCTTTTTGGCTGGGTGTAGTAACGTGTGAAGAGTCTTTTGTCACCGAGTGAATGTTCGACTGACCAATGGCTCTCATCGGGTCAACTTTTGCCGCTGCCAGATCTTCAGCCTGGCGTGGAACCCGGACGGCGTGCTGTTGGCCACCCTGTGCAAGGACCAGAAGCTTCGCGTGTACGACCCTCGGAGGAGCGAGCTGCCCGTCCGCGAGGGCCTGGGACCAACGGGGACGCGTGGTGCCCGAGTCACCTGGGTGCTCGGAGGGACCCACCTGGTCACCACGGGCTTCAACAAGTACGGCCGCTCCCTGGTTGGGGCCACTCCAGCGGTATCAGATGCGGCTGAAGGTGGCGGCGGTGTTTGTTGATGAGGGAATATATGAGGGCACCCGTGTTACACTTCTGTGCGTGTAATGTCCACAATTTCTTTGTCTTTCCTCGTAGCACTGGAAAGACAGATGAGTGAGGGGACGAGTAATCGGGGAAGCTCTATTACCGGTACTCGAAAACCGAGCAGAGGACAAAGGTGGCTGTCACATGACATTTCTGTAGCCTCGTTATTAAGGGTGGGCTTGTTTTTAGGGGTGTTTAAATGTCAAATTTTTCACTGCAAGTTGAATTGAAACCCAGAATCCGGATCTTAACTTTTAATGTAGGGCTTCTAAACATACATATTTGTACAAAAAAAGACAACTTTGGCGGTTCGGGAATTTTGCTCAGTAGCAAAAATAATATTGAAAATATAGAAAATTATAAAAATAAAAGGTGGAGGTGATACATTTAGGCAGTCAAACAAAGAACTTGAAAGGCATTGCACGCATAAGGGGACATGCTCCTCAAAACAACTTTTTCTTTAATAATGAAGTTAGGAGGCTGAAATTTTCACAGCTTGTAAAGGTTGAGCTCCTGTGGTCATGCATGCAATCAGATTTCAAATAGCTGCTCCGGATAAAATGTTACGCAGCATGACTTGCAGAAAAATGGCTTTTTTGTGCACACTTCTTCTTGCAGTAAAAATTTTTCCTGAAACTTTTAAAATAGGCTAGGTGGTTCCTTATGAATTGCAGAGTGCACAAATCTACCTGAAAAAGCCTCATATTCATTTTACTCACCACGAAAAAAAGATGACTGGTAGTGTGCCTTTTCTTGTTCTGTATATTTTTGTTTTATGACCGTCAGAAATATCTAAGGACACAAATTTTATAATGAACAAGATTTGTGCACTCTATGTGTTATAATGAACATCTGTGCAAAATTTCGATGTGATACGACAACTTTAAGTGGGAAAATAAGTGTGTACAAACTCGGAAAACGGACAAAAACAACAAACAGAAAAACGCATTTGAAAGTTTATTTCTTTGGCATATTCAAAAATTCTTGCTCAAACAACATGAAACTTGGTGGGGATATAGTCTGAAATGTCCACATTGAGGTACCAGAACTAGAACGCTCCTGCTGCATAAGTTGCACCCTCACGGTTTTTGCGGGTGTAGTCCTCGGTATGGGACCGTTTCACCAGGCTGCGGCGATGGGACCTAGCCTTAGCAGTCAGCTTGGCAGACATCTGCCTGATCCTCCGCTGGTCACTTGCACTGCTTAGTCTGACCAGTTCTTCTGAAGGGAAGATTCCCAGCTCTGGGAGAACTTGCTCAAAGATAGTTTGGCCCCTGTTGAACCACAACACTGCGAAGGCGGTGGCCGTCTCCACTACAGTGAACTGCAGGTTGTACGATACCGTCCTGTGCCAGATGCACAGTGCTGCTTCCGCCCCCATGGCGTGGGATGCGCAGTCGACATTTTTTTCACACACAGAGGCATGAAAGGCTTGCCACACTTCCTCCTCTTGCTCATTAAGCTTTTGGTGGCGGCTGCAACCTTGAGAGTAGTTTGACAACACCTCAAAATCCAGGCAGAGACCAGTGTCTAGAGAAATGGCAGTGCCAACACTGTTGTGGCTCTTGTGTCTTTGCTTCTGCCAAGTACCATCAAACATCACACTGACGTCAGTCTGACCAGCTTGCAACACAGTCACTTGCCTTGCTTCAGCAAGGTTGTCAGAGACGACGACTTTTGTGGCCGCAACATGAACTTTCCTGCCAATGTTGTGGAACGTCTTTTGGTGCAGTGGTTTCGGTAGACCAATAATGGCACTAAACCTGCACAGCTGATCGTGTCTGATGCCAACCGCGCGTGCAGCGAGTACCGCTTTCACATTGGTGGCGAAACTATTACGGGGACTTCCAGTGCAGAGTTGAAGGTTGCGGCCTCCGCTGCCGATGGCGGCAGCGCGATGCGATGAGTAGACCGAATAAACCAGTGACCACTCCTGCAGGGCACTCCACGGTTTTGCAATTGAGTTCCAGTACCGATGCGAGGCCCTTCCGCTTGTTTGCAACCTCAACTACGACGAGTTCGTACTTCCCGCACATTGTGCACACGGCGCCGCTCACAAGGTCACTCAGACTTCGGAGATAACTGCGCTTTGCATCACTCCCGTTGCCGACTGTCTCCTTGCCTTGGAAGGCTGAAATTCTTCTCCGATGCGCTTACAAAGCTGATAGCGTCACTGATAAAACCAGCCTCGCCTGATTGAGCCGCGCTCGCAACGCTTGAAGGCGCATCGCTGTTAGGCCTCGCCGTGCCGGTCGTGCCAACGTTGGCCGTAATTGTCGCAATGCCGCGCCGCTTCCACTTTCCCTTGTACGGGCGTGAAGTCCGGGACTTGCAGCGATGAAAGTCATGCTTCTTCTCACCGTTCGTGATTAACAACACACGATAAGGAAATAGAAAAGGTAGCGCGAAGTAGCGAACGGGACGACGGAGGCGCGATGGCAGCTCACAAGTGGCGAGAGCCAATGGCGGTCCCGATTTCACGTCACGTGATTTAAATATTGTGGGAATCGCGGAGAACCGCGACCCGCGATCCCGAGCCGGCACGCGCTTCGGGAAAAACTTGCGCAAAAACCGGTCCAGCGCTCCGCTGGTTCGTCGGCACCCACGAGAGATGTCACCACCAGTCCCTGCGGGCATAGGCGCGCGCAACCTCGCTGGGCTGCCGTAGGCATGGGAGCCCGCGTGGTTGACACGCCGGGAGCTAGCATGGTGGCCTACGCCGGAGTGCTGGCAGGTCCCCGAGGAACCCCTCATATCCCACAATATTCAGTTGGAGCTTCCAAAACAAGCTGGAAGAAATATTTTTTTTTAAATTTTTTATGCAGAGATACGAAGCTGGCGAGTGGTTTGAGAGAAGAAGGCTTCGTCTACCTCTCTCAAGTGACTGAAATGGCGGCCAGCCATGCTTCCGTGCAGCAAAAACTCTTAAAGATGGCCGAAATTCGGCTTGATTGCGTGATTTCTAGGCTCACCGCGAGCCATTCAGACACGATTTTCACGAAGTTCTTGTTCGTATTTCGTTTTTATTTTTTTTTTCCATGAAAGAAGGATAGTCAAAGATGATAGTGCAAGTGAAAACAAAAAAACGACATATTTAAAAAAAATTCGATTTTTTTGACCCACGTGTCCCCATAAATGAAAGTTCCACAACAAGTTTTGAATACCAATGCCTTTTGCCCCCTGACACTGAAAAACACCGCTTGCTTGTGACCAGGTATCGCTACAGCAACTGTGTTGCAAATGTAATCAAATAGCAAAGAATACCGTATTTATGCACATAATGCTCGCACCCCTAACGTGATCTGCCAGAACTATTTTTTGTTCCCTCGTGTAATTCTCGCTCTCCCGAAATAGCTACAGCAAAAGCTGTCTGCTTGCGAAACTTGCATGATGCATGCGCTCGCCACCACTCCGTTCCTGTTTGGTGGAGAGTGCAGTGCACCCAGGCAGACCAGGCGCTTGGCAGCCCAGCGCCATCTCTCAAGCACTACTCCCACTCTTGTTCAGCCAGTTTCATGTGCACGCTACAGGGTGGCATTCGCACAGCCCACGGTTTTCCCTTCGTTGGAGTAGCAGCCGTCAGTCTAATCAGTTGTTGAGAGCCCGCGTTGTGCCATTTCGAGAAGTTCTGTAGCGTGAGCTACACTGGCCGAGGTTAGGCATTTTAGCCCTGCTGACATTGCCAGACTTCATTGAAGGTCTGTCTCACCACCAGCTTGCCGAGTGTTGGGGCTGCCGCCACCCGAGGGCTCTGGGCTGCATTCCTAGCCACCCACTGAGTGCGGGTCTGTCGCAGGGTCTCTGAACGGCAGGTGAGCCTCTACGACGCCAAGTCCCTCGCAGCGCCCGTGACGACCGAGGGCATTGACGTCAGCCCTGCCATACTCATTCCCTTCTACGATGAAGACAGCTCAACCCTCTTCCTGTCCGGCAAGGTAAGCCTGGTCGTCCTTGGGCATCGCAGATGCCTGCTCCACTTACTATAGCCAACTGCCACTGGCAACAGGTGTAGCGTGTGGAGTCTCAACTGAGACAAGTGGTACCAGTAACCAGGGTGTAGCGCTAGATCACCCGAGTGGAGAGCCCACTTTTAGCGATCTTCTTGGTGGGCGATTGTTTCTGGAAATCTGAGCTCAGAGTAAATGCTCTGGCTGGTTGTGCTGCTTTCATCTGATAACGGAGCTCTAATGTATCGCAAGAAGGGTGCGAGTTTTATTTCTTACAAGTTTCTCTTTACTGACCAGTCGTCACACTCTACAACCTATCTCCTGTAAAGAGCTTGCAAAACAGCACATGAGGCTTTAGCAACTGATTGCTGGCTGCATTTTTGTTTTCAAAGTAGGTGTTTGTGAGTGGTAGGTTGTCACTTTATCTACCTGGCTACCTGCAGCTGCTGTAGTAGCTTACCAAGCTTATCTGAGTGGTGTTCTATGTGGACCAACCAACTGTGCCACTGTTGAACCCTGGTTATGCTCAGGGTTATCGAAAATGAACGAAAACACTGTAGCCTTGACTTACAACCATGTATTTCTGCAACTTAGGCTTTCGAACCTTAAAAAATCTCGAGAATGTATGAGTGCCGCTTTTTACGATTGCTCGAAAACCCCATGCGTGGCGGTGCAAGGTCCCCAGTGATGTCAACTCTCTTCCGTGCTGGCTGCTTGTCTACTGTGTTTAGTACGTCAAGCTTTTCCTGAAGTGAAAGCGCCTCCCGTTTCACGATGCCATTATGGCACGACAAAGTTCGCGGTCTCAAGTTCTTCGGTGTTCTCAAAGCTTGAAGCACACGATGACGACGAGAGCGCGTGCTATTCATGCGGTAGTGCTTTCATGGCAAACACGCACTTCTGGCATACCAAAGTGAAACTTCCATTGTAAACGCAGTGAGGATGGTGATAGCATACAGTAACATAGGGCCATCTAGTGGTGACAAATCGCACCTGCGTGCGTCTTTATGCAGTCGGTTTCCTAGCCAAGCCTGGTCAAGGCTCGTCAAACTGGCGGTCTCCGCATGTTGCCCAGGCAGGTTCGGAGTGAGTGTCAAATTGCGACAAATGATCTGGGAACGTACTCTGAGCCACAACGTAACACTGAGGATTTTAATGCGTGGGACTCTATGTGAGCTGAGTCGGGACTAGACAAAAACAACTTAGCAGCCGGGAAAACGCAGCGCCGAGGCAAGTCGGGGCAGGGCTCTGCCGTACTTCTCCTCCCGAGGTGACCCAAGCCGCAGTGCTCTTGTCTGTCTCGACGCGCGTGCTGCCGCCGCGTGCACCGGGAAGATGAAGGCGATTGGCGTGGCTGGTGCGCAGGGCGACTCGACCATCTTTGCGTTCGAGGTGTCCCTGGACCCGCCGTACCTGTTCCCGCTGTCGCACTACAAGTGCCCCGGCGGGCCCCACCAGGCCGTGGCCTTCCTGGCCAAGGTGGCCTGCAATGTGGCCGAGGTGGAATTCGCCCGCGCCTTCCGGCTGACCACCAGCAACGTGGAGCCGCTGTCCTTCCGCGTGCCTCGGCTCAGGGTGAGGCTCTGTGGGAACTGCCCATGGCGCCTGCGGCACGCTGTGCACTCTCCCTCCCTCTTGCGCGCACTCGCACGGGAAGCTGTTGGGATGCACGTGGCTGGGAGAAGCGGTTGTTAGTGCGTGATTTGTGCTCGGCAGAAAATGTACTTTCAGTGTGCAGTAGCCAGCAATAAGCAGCAAGAAAGCTGAGGCCGTGCCTTCAAATTGTTCTGTTAAGGGGGGATGTGGGTCTTAAAACTGGATTTTTTATTTACAGGCCAATTTTGATGAAAATTGGTGTGCAGGTGTATTATGATCTGGTGATCACAAAAATGCAAACAGATTTCAGATATCTTGTCTAGATGGCATGGTGAACATTTTTAAACATGCAATTTCTTCAGGGGATTTATGGAAATTTTACATGAACAAAGTTCATTTTTTAAAGTGTGCCATGCTTCCTAAACATTCACTAGCTCAGCAAATCCTTATATACTTATCTTATTGATCAGAAATAATTATCAGTTGGGAAGAGACAGAACAAACAGCAGTTAAGCAACATCTTGCATAATTAATCAAATATCATGTTAACCAAAAAACAAACAGCTTTAGCCTGTAATCCAGTTCTTTCTGAAAAGAATCACACCAAGTTTGTCAAAATCCGTTCATAAGAACATCCTCAAAACTTCCGCAAGGCTAGGGAACTGCACGAAAAACACAAAGCTGAGAAAATTGCAGTTGAAGTTTTGCGTACAGTGCACTTTTATTTATGAAACCTACAGGAAAACGAAAACCTTTAGCATAAAGCTCACTTTTTCCTCAATACATTGACACCAAGTTTACTGAAGGGGGGACATGGCTTTCAAAATCAATTTTTTTATTTCTGCGTGTATTTTGATGAAAATTGGCACAGAAACTGGAAATGCTTCTGTGATAACACCATAAAAATTTCAAGATAGTATTTTGATAACTTTTTTATTTATTAAATTTTCTTTCTGTTCCGCTTGTACCAAGCCTGGGCGGCTTATAAAACACGATAGAAAACTTGTTCGAAGTGCTTTGCATTCCCAAATGAATGGACGAGGTCGTGACAGTTTTAGAATATTTTTTTACTACACAATGTTTTTGTTTTTCATTTTTTTAGATGTTAATGTGCAACAGGTATGTCGACTGTGAACGACTATTTGAATAAAAAAATCACAAAAAACAAAGCTGGGAAACCAAGAGTGTCGCAACCTGAACTGTTCATCAAGAAATGTAATACAAGAAACTGAATCAAAATAGACCCAGGAGTCACGAAGAAATCCCTGGAACAAGCGACAGAGGTGGCAAAAAAAACTGTTTTGAGAAAACGGCTTCCGAAGTTGCAACATAGGTTTCACTTATCAAAAGTCGTCAGGGTTGTAGCCTTTCATGTCCTTTTGAACATGGGGATTCTGGAAGGCCATGCCTTGAAACTGGAGTGCCTTGTACAGCTTTTTTCTTTCCACAAAACATTTTCAGCTCCTCTGTGAAGAGTACATAGCCCAGTTAGCAGACCAAACGGAGGGGGAGATGGCTTTTAATGGGCTTTCAATGTAAAGCAGGTTAGCTGGTTGGCTGTATCGCACTGGACAACTTCCCTTTGCAGTGTTGTCACCATGGCAACAGGTGAAGTATTTTTTTTTACTTAAATTTGAAAATTTTTGGCTTCTTTCTATGTTTTATCATCTTGCTTGGCGCAGCAACTTAGTGCTCATACGTGCAGGTGTTCGTTGCCAAAAGTTTGCATACCACAAGGATGCAAATGAGCTACTTTGAAGCTTGGTATAATATTCTGCATAACTCCAACTTCAATGCAAGGGCATTTTTTTACTACTTCTGACATTCAAGGCATCCAATATTTCTCACAGCACAGCCAGTATGCCCTGAGCCATAGATGTATGCATTGGTATCAATTTTCCAAAAATATTCACTGTTAAATGCTGCGACAGTAAGGTAAATTTTTCACGCAGATAACATATTTTTATTCCTATATTCTTAACTCAAACCTGTTTGCATGATTATTAGAAGCGCACAAGAAACGTTGCGCAAGAAAGGCGATATGGCTTGCGCGCTTCGCAGCGAACGTTTACCGTGACATGTTGTACTTTGATTATTCCTGATATGGCTGGTCAGGTCGCTTTTAAGATTAAATCTAACGTCGCAGGCATTAATTACAACTACTGGCGTTCAATCGTAACGGGTTGCGCAGTCATGATGCTCCAATGCGCGTTGGCTGTGCCGTGCGCGCCGCAGCGTTTGACGCATAGACCGTTTCTTTCCCAAGGCTAGCGAGCCCACAGTCAAAACACAGCAGTAACTAAGCATGTAAGCATCGCAAATGCGACTAAAAGTTCACTTCACGAACTGCTATCGCAAGAGTGCGTCGCTCTCCGGGGTCTGACGACGGTAGAGTCACGCGCACCATGAAGCGTTCGATGACTTCCACCTTTCGAGCCACACAACTTCCCGTAATCTGGCTCGTGATCTCAGGCATTCCTATTGCGATAACGTCCGTGTTGAATACCACAGACTGAACAGAAACTTTACCGAGCGAAGCAGCGAAATTGAACTCTAACCGCACACTATGCAGTTCAGGCGCCTGCCATCTTGCGTTGCGCCGCGACACCCAATCAGGAGGGTCGTTTTAGTGCACCCTGACCGGAGGACAAATAGCGCTTCAGCATCTATTTCTAGCTTCGTTTGTGAGTCGTTTCTTTTCTGCTGTTTGTGGGTTTGTGAATAAACGAAGATAAAAGAGATAAGCAGATCGGCCGAAGATCCTCTTTGCGGTTCTAACGATATCAAAATGGCTGCACCAGTGGTCCCGTTGCGGAGATACAGTGCTCCGAAAATTGCCGTTTTTTTTTCACCCTTTTGCGCTGATAGTTTGTCGCCGTGCCTGGCAAAAGTTTTTTTTATGCTACTTTGCGACGCTTTTCGGCGGAAAAACTTTGCAGATGCACAGAATAGGAAACACAGAAGCTGAATGTGTGGCTTTCAAAAAAACGATGTTTTGGTCATTTTTTTTTAAGTTGAAAGCCATGTCGCCCCCTTAATTGGCTTGTTCGAACATGATGAAAACTATTGTACACCATTTGCACGAGAAAAAAAAAAAAAAAGTCACTCTACAACGATGCATCACTTCCAACATTTACAGAATAAGCTTCAGCACAAGACCATACTGCTTTGCTTCGTACTTCGAAAGTGTTGAAAACACTGTCCCACACTTTGTACTACATGTGGGTTCAAAAGTACAAAAGTGGGTTCATTACGCGAGTAGATATGGTACCTTTGAAGCGTTGACTTCAGAGTTGCACGCACAGTGTACAACAACGACATCTGGGAGTGTGTGGTACCGGACGGAGGAACTGTGCTGTCGCGCACTTTTGTGTTTGGGCTCGTCGTGCAGCATATCACCTCTGTGTTTCCCACTTGCTGGTGGTGAGACTGGCCGTGTTGTGGCTGTTTCAGTCTGAGCTGTTCCAAGACGACCTGTTCCCGGACACGCGCGTGACCTGGGAGCCCACCCTGAGCAGCGAGGAGTGGTTCTCGGGAGTGACCCGGCTGCCCAAGTTGGTCAGCCTGCGTCCGCCTGGCATGGACTGCTGTACGTCACTTGATGTGAACACGCTCCCCCCCTCGCCTTCCAGGAGCCCTGGTAGATTTGTCGTGCAGGTCCTGGGCATCATGCACTGGTGTCTAGTTGGGTGCATGCTACCTTTACAGTTGATGTCACAGGCGTGCCGCAAACATTGGCCTCTTACTCCTTGCCCCGTGTGCTTTCATACTCCAAATAATCGAGTAATAGAGGGGCGCAAATATCGAAATCGGGACTGCGAATCGAATCAAGTAGTTTCAAATATGAACAGTATGAGCTGTCTGCGAATTGGAGTATTTAATACACATAGCTGACTGGTCCTCCATTCATCGAAAATAGGGTAGGCATGCTACAACCATAACGGGCCATGCAGACAAAACACAAGTTTGGTTCACTCAACAAGATTGCCTCATCAAAATCATACTGACACCACTTTTAACGTAAACTTCACTCAAATAAGCTACGTAATTAGGAAAAAAGGGAATGTCCATTTCATGCAACAAAACCTATGATGTCATACCAGCCAGCTCTGCGATCGGCGGAGGCCGGCAAAAGCACACAAAAATTAGGCAGAGCTTATAAGCTTGCAGAACGAGCTATTTGCGCTTAAATTTAGGGCACCTTCTTTTTAAAGCAGTTAGAATGGTGGGACAAACAGTGGAAGTTACGAAAGCACACGAAAACATAGAAGTACCGATGCGTACTGCTGTTTGTACTGGGCGCACTGTGCTTGGTTTAGCTGCACAGGACTCCGGGGCTTTGGGGTTGTCTCAGACGACACTGGCCGATTGACGCAAGCAAGGGTGCCCACGTGACCGTATTTGACAAGCGAGTGCTTTGTTTCACAAAACGAATATTCACTCCCTGAACAAAAACAAGCCAGGTTTAAATACGGTGTCATGTTTGCAACTCTGTCACTCACAGTCAGCCAACCCACACAGATTCCACCGACCGACTGCTTTATTCCACCCGCCGTTCGCGGGCTCTCCCCACACTCTACTCCCCTCTCTTCCCTCAGTTCAGATGATGATAATGGTGCAGTCTCGTAACACCCTCTCTTAATGTCCTCTGGCACCACCCTCACAACGGTCACACACGAACCAAAGGCAGCAAACGGCTTGCCACGGTATGGTGGCGCCATCTAGGTTCACTAATGGTAAATGAGGCTTTGGAATCGGCTGCAGAGCAGTTGGTTCCTGTGATGCCATTGCAGACCTTGAAAACACATGATTTAGCAGGAAAATCAAAATTTTAACTTGAATTGATTAATTTCTCAGTGAATAAACCATCGTTTGCATCCGGACAAGCACTGGGGGCACTATAAAACACGAAATCTTCCGAATAATACAAACTTGTATTTTGTCTTCATGGCCCCTTTAAGAACGGCAAGGGAAGTTGCTGCTGAAGTTGCACGTTAAAGATTCCCCAGGTGGTCAAAATTAATCCGTAGCCGTCCACTACGGCACATCTCGTAACCTGTGTAGTTTTGGCGCATTAAACCCCATAATCAATCAATTGTCGAATACGTGTGCAGTAAATGAAAGGATACAAACGAGTGGCAACAATGGTTTTATTAGCCTTCCAAAATAAACTGTCAAAACTGCATTTTACTCTGCTGCAGCAGGTTAATTACTTCGTAGTAACACACTTACTAAGTTATCGAACAGAATAAAACAAATTAGGTGCTCAACATGTTCAGAAAGTATGCACTCCCTGACTCCGTAAAGTTTATGCAAAAAAAAAAAAAAAAAAGGTGCAAAGGTTTTACAGTACAAGCCATAGGCGAATGCAGCAAATTAATTTGTTATCGTACTATGAGGGCTCTCGCCACCTGCCAGTTGCGACGTACAGTATGGTTGCATTCCCCGTTTACATGGCTGTGGCATAATCGCAGCAACCCAGTTTCTAACAAGTGGACGTCATTTTGCTCGGGAGGAACTCAAACAATTTTTTTTTTCTCTCGCACTTTGTGGTTTTTTCGACATTTAACACTATCGACAGACAAAGGATCTTGGAACTTCAAAAAGGGCAGCGTGTACTTCCGTGTGCTAAGAAAAAATATTGTTTACCCATATCAACTCGCATCGAGCCCTGGTGGCTCAATGGGCTAGTGGCAGGTAACCGAAATTGTGCAATTTTGTTATTACAAATGATAGCAATGCAAACTTGACGTTATTGTCTTCACTTGAAGCACTAATCATGCTGATCAAGGTTGTTCAAGTGATATGTGGGCAGCCAGTGCCCAGTGTGTGTCATAGTGTCCGTCCTAATGAACTAAATTTTTTTCTGGCTTCATATTTGTGATGTCCAAAGTCCTTGTAGATCATAAAAAACTTCTCACGCGCTTAGGCAAACTAATTAGGTTTTGCGCATCAAATGATTAATTGCACGCTGCGTTCGTAAGTCTCAGCGAAGTCACGGCGTCCGAAGTTTGAGAGCCGTTATTTCACCCCTGTGTCTCCAGACCTGGACGTGTTATCTCACCACTGCTGCGCTAGCTTGCTGCTATTCACTTCTGGCAGTGCAGCCATGCAAGCGCGGTCTCTGGCAAACCGTGCATTGGGGCCACCCTTCTAAGCTCAAGTCATCAAACGAAGAAAAATTACCATTATTTGTGCAGAAGGGGTGACTCAAAGCCTAGTCAGGGCTCAGGAAGGTGGTGAAGGCGTCTATAAAAAACATCAGTAAAAGGCTGTCACGCAGCGGAGTGGCAATCCTTTTCGTACCTGAAAAAATGGGCGCATTGCGTGGTACTAGCTTAGCTGCCTTTATCTCCATCTGTGGGAAGCGGGGGCTCTGCTATCAGCAAGCTTACTTTATCTCCCACACAGGCTGCACAGAACCTTTGCGCATTGCAGATAACACACCTGCACAGGAAAGATCTTTTGTTGTGCATCTCTTTTTTTGTTGGCACTTGCGTATAAACATCGGTGGCATTTTTCACGAGTTTGAGGTTTTTTTCGATGCTTTGCTCACGCAAACCTGCGATCATGGCTGTGCCGTTACGATGATATGTTTTGACTGGGAATCGCTGCTGATGCACATGCAATTTTGGACTGTTTGCCCAGGGAGAAAAAATAAACGCGCACATGAAACATTAGTGGCTCGACTTTTCTAGATTATTCAGACATGGCCGAATATTCAGGAATTTTCGAATTGCATTTTGCCAATCGAATACACTTTGAATATTCGATCCACATTCGAATTTTTGAATATTTGCAGACACCCTGTAGTAACTCTTGATTCCTCATTCTTGCCACTAGGTAAAGAGGAAAATTCTGTGGTGCTTTTAAGTTTTACATAAGTAGCATTCCACTTGTGTCATGCAAGGCTTGCACGTGTCAGGCTTTCTTTGCACAGCTTCGCCGTCGTGCGAAAAAGTCAACCAACCCAAAGGGGTGCTTGTGCGGCCAAGCTGGTAAATGTGGACGTCTCGTGGCAGAGCCAACTTTTATTGTTCTGTTTAAAATGATTTTTGGTTTCAAAGTGAATACCAAGTGAATGATTTTGCTCAGATAGTTGTGAATCGAAGCTTATGTTTTAAAATCAACGCAAATAATTGGCGATTACTGATAAAAAAACTGATATTTACAGTCGCTCAAGCACACTTCAGTAACTAGGCTATAGAAAAATAAAAGGCTTGTTTATTCATTTATGTATTTATTTATGTATTTATTTATTTATTTATTCATACTGCAATCCCCATTACAGAGATTTTAGCAGGGTGGTTACAGACACTATTTTTACAATGTTGGCACTCTAGAATGCATAAAACAAAACAAACAAAAAAATAGAACAGCAAGATGTGAATAATCAGGTCAAATGTGCTGCAAACAACAATAAGGACGGCTCCATGACTTCTTTATTAGTTAGTTCATTCCACTGAGTTACGGTACGAGGGAAAAAGGAATATTTGAAGCAGTTATTTCGGGACCGGAAAGGGGTTAGTGTCAGTTGATGCCTTTGGCGGGTGGCGTACCCAGATGAAAAAGAAATGATATTGGAAACATCAAGCTTGTAATGCCCTTTAATTAATTGGTAAAGAAATTGTAGTCGTAATAAACGATTTCTTTCGGTAGGTGAAGGCTCATTGGCCCGATGTAAGAGTTAAGTTATAGAGGTGCGTCCAAAGCTATTAAAGATAAAGCGGACTGCCTTTTTCTGCACGTTTTCCAATTTAGTTATGTTAGCTTTAGTGAAGGGGTCCCAAACAATCACTCCATATTCTAACATTGGGCGAATGATAGTCTTGTACGCTGCTAGAGTACGCACCGTGGAATTAGATTGTTTTAAAGCTCTTTGAATGAATATTAGCTTTTGGTTAGCGTTTGTAATTACGGAGTCAATATGTTTAGTCCAGTTAAGGTCATTGGTAATCCAAAGGCCAAGATACTTAATGTTAGTTACCTCAGAAAGGGTGAAACTTGCGGTGGAATAATTAAATAGTAAGGGTTTTTTCCTGTGGGTTATTCGCATAAATACTGTTTTATCGAAGTTAATTGACATCTGCCATAAATCACACCACTTAACAATTTTATGAAAGGCACTATTTAGAATGTTTTGATCAGTTACATTGGATATTTCAGAATATATGACAGTCATCAGCATACAACTTGATTTTTACAGGAACTTCATTCACAATATCATTGATAAAAATTAGAAACAAAAGGGGTCCAAAAACAGTACCCTGTGGGACGCCAGAGTCAACGGTTGCCTCCTCTGAATAGAATTCGTTAAAAACAACAAATTGTTTAAGGTTTATAAGGTAGTTTGCTATCCATTTTATTAGGCACGGATTTTTAAGTGTTTTCTCTAATTTAAAAAAGTAATTTCTTGTGTGAGACTTTGTCAAATGCTTTTGCAAAGTCCATAAAGATGGCATTAGTTTGTGTCCCATTGTTAATTGAAGTTGCGAAATCATGTATTGTCTCGACAAGTTGAGTACAGGTTGAATAGCCTTTTTTGAATCCGTGCTGGTGTTTTGTTAGGATGTTATGCTTACTAAGAAACTCAGAGATATGCGTATGAATGATGTGTTCTAGAAGCTTACAGGTAGTTGGCGTTAATGAAAGAGGACGATAATTCGAGATGAGTTCTTTTTTACCCGACTTGTAAAGAGGCTCGACTCTGGCGGCCCTCCAATCATCTGGTACTCGCCCTTCGTGTAGCGATTTTAAGAAATTGTGCATTTAAGAAATTGTGAAATTTTTCTGTTGCCTAAAAGATACAGAAGCTATGCTTTGGCTGTTAGATTTATCAATGGTAATACAGTATTCTATATGCGACAACTTTCATCTCAAATGGTGACCTCAACCACAAGTGCTTCAGTGTATGAGTGCAACAAGGGTGTAACTATATATTCTGCCAAGCCATATGATTAACAAAATTCTTTTATGAAAAATAAATGTACATAGGAGTTCCAGGAACTTTCATGTCAGCTTGTGGGGAAAAAAAAGAAACTTGGTGTATAAGGTAATGTAAGGCATGAAAAATTAGCCTCATTTATAAACCCTCTTAGGCATGTCTGGTGTGATGGTATCATCCCCACTTTCGAACTCTCTGCCCGCATGCCTCTTTCCCCGGTACTATCAGTGCGTGGCTTTTACTTTCTAAACATGATTGTGCTGCACAAGACGGCGAGCCAATTATTGCTCGGCATATTTGCTTCGATATTCCAGTTTCGATAATTTGCACACCCCTACTGTATTTGTAAATTTTGAATACTCATAAACGTTGAATACTTTAAAGTCTAAAACTGCTCTGCAAATTGAATCAAAACACTATTTTCAAAGTATTTGAACTTTTGAATATTCACACACATTTCCCGAGTGCTAATAACAAATGGTTTCAAATTTCGCGAGAGCCGTGCTCACACACAGTGGTCACCTGGCGGCGATCTGGAAACACAGTGCTAAGCCACCACGGTGGCTCAGTGGCCGTGTTGCCGAGCCCGGAGATGTCCCACCCCCGGCGGCCCCTTTTCAGGCAGATTTGAAAGCGAAAACGCTTGCGTGTCAAAATGTCCTCCACTGAGGGGCCCCTCGCAGCCCAGGCCCATAGTTTTGGAAAGGAAGCACTGTTGGGTGCCAAGCCGTGCCTTCCTTTGGTGCACCCTTGCAGTGTCGGAGGCCCCCGATGTCCGGCCTCCCGCTCCACACGTGCCGAAGCTGCCGCAAGACGTCAGCCTCGACTTCGAAGGGGACCTCACCCTCTCCAGCTCGCTCATTGAGAGCAACCGCGAGAAAGAGGAACAGGCAAGTGTCCGCCGGCCCCACAGTGCATGGAAATCAGTGGTGTGGCCTATACAGGGATGTTTCAAAATTAACAGGCGAGGTGCAGCTGTTGCGTACCACTGCGTGCATATGTTCGGTATGTGCGTCTGCTGTCAGGCCCAGGCTACTGGCCCTCTGTGTTTGCTTTGCTCAATCCTCAATTCATAAGAGGGACTCGGTTAAACTGCACCGTTTAAAGTGGTGCACCTATTCAGGGCTTTTCCAGCACACCACCAAATTGGTCAACATTGTGGCTCTCGCAAGGTTCTGTTTAACTGGAGATCTGCAGATCTCAAGCTTGACCTTTTTGCTATGCAACATGTGTGCTCCATTTGGGTTCTGACAAGTTTGAGGCGTAACTGTCTTTTGATCGGCTCGTTTTATGGGGCAGGCGTTTTTCTTGAAATGTCCCTGGCAGCCTTTGCCAGTGTATTCTTCCCATTTCCCTGGTGCAGATCATAAATTCCATGAAGTCCAAGATTGGCAACCCGCACGGCGCACTCGCGCAGGACATGTTTGAAGGCGTGGACCCCAAGGAATGGGTGAGCTGCATCTCCTCACGTGCTGGGGGGACCTAACCCATGGCTCCCGCCATCATCGACTTTGTTCGTGTGCAACATTACGTATGGTGACGGGCGATTTCTGCAGAAGCATTAGTAGTCCAGCAAAGTGTTGCTTTAGTCTTGTTTCCGTGAAGGGGGGACGCGGGTCTTAGAATGGTAAAAAATGGCCAAAATATCGATTTTTGGAATTGTACCTTCAAGCACCTGCCTTCAAAACATCAACGCGAAATTCCACCAGGAAATACTCTAAAATCATGTTTTGAAACGCCTCGGGGGCCACGAAATGCCCCGAATTGGGCAAAAGTTGCTTCAAATTCCCGCGCGCCCTGCGGGCAAAGCAGCCGACCGATCGCCGCCATCTTGGTCTTGTTTTGAAGCTTGTTTCTTTGTGCGCATTTTGCGATATCTCAAAATGGCGTCACCTGACTAGAACGACCGCCCTTGCCAGATTTCCGAAGGCGCCTTGTCGGCCGCCGATTGGCTGGAGCGGGCGCGCGCGGTTTGAGTTCGCCGTACGACGCCTCCCATTGGTCAACGCGACTGCTGTCTTGGCGGTCGCCATCATGGCGTCTGCTACATGCGCAGACGGAGTCCGCTCTTCTGGCACAGCGCTCGCTTAGAGCAGTTTTGCTGGATCTTTTTACAGTTCCTTCTAATTCATCCATCGCGTACTTTCGTGACTGATGCCAGGAGACGTTTGTTTGAAGAAGACAACCCGTCATGCGTACGGGAAGCGATAGCATCGTCCGCCTATCCCAAAGTCGCGTGGTATGACTTCGGGCCACTCGACTCCGCCGGATGAGAATCGTTCGCCGCTTCGTATTGCGTCGCCTGCCCCATCGCCTGACCAACCACCTCCGGAATCCAGACCTGGTCCAAGCACGTCCTGCCGTCTTGACATGAGGTATTACACGGCAGAGGAGATTGCCGCGCGTACGGAACACGCGGACGAGGTCAAGCGCGGCATGGAGCCCAAGTCAGCAATGCAGCGGAAATTCGACCTCCTTGAAGTGGATCTGGCGCACTCAGAGGAAGAATCCGGCACAGATTTTGTCTAAGTGGATATAGCAATGCTGAAGGACCTTTTTGCGCATGTCAGGTGCGGCAAGTGCGGGCTGGCGGCGCCGGATTTGAGGAAGGCTGACCAGCAGTACGGGCTCGCCGTGAAGCTCGAGGGGACGTGCTTGGTTTGTGAGCACCGTGTGGAACGTTTTTCCTCACCGAGGACCGAAGGATCTGGCAATATCATTCTTTTTGAAGTGAATATGAGGGCTTTGAAAAGTATCCAAAGCATCGAGAAGGGGGTGACTGCTCTGTTGGATTTTTGTGCTGGTATGAACTTGTCCCACAGAGGCCTGCACCACAAGACATTCCAAGCGCACTTAAGGAAAGTGGTTCAGGTTTGCGAGGACAGTGCAGCAGCCTCTGAAGCTGATAGTGTGCGTGCCATCAAGGACTTGTACTCGGACCTTGGTCAGCCACCAAACAACATAGATGTGATGTTTGATGGCACGTGGATGACAAGGGGACGGTTGCCACACATTGGAGTGGGCTGCATCATAGAAGTGTACACTTGCTTGGTGATTGATCATGTAGTCCTCTCTAACTTTTGCTTAGGTTGCACCATCGGACCCAAAGCTTCAGATGAGGGCTACAAAGATTGGCTGGCAGAGCACGAGTGCCAGCGAAACATTGACTGTGGTGCAGGACGCATGGAAGTAGAGGCAGCCCTGATAATGTTCAAGCACTCGCTCTCCAAGAATGCGCTGCGGTACACAACCGTGATGTCCGATGG
This sequence comes from Haemaphysalis longicornis, assembly GCF_048455015.1. NCBI lineage: Eukaryota > Metazoa > Arthropoda > Arachnida > Ixodida > Ixodidae > Haemaphysalis > Haemaphysalis longicornis. Next base: position 2,981,708 of record NW_027526335.1, read on the forward strand.
AGATAGCCGCACCATGCACGGCTGGAAGGAAGAAGGCGTCTATGGGTTTGTCCCCATAGAAAAAAAGGACTGCATCAACCATGTGTGCAAGTGTATGCACACTGCCCTGCGAAGTGTACGTGAGCAGAAGAAGGCCCAGGGTGTAACGCTTGGGGGCCGAGGAAAGCTAACGGACCAAAAAATTTGAAAAATCTCTAGCTATTATGGGTATGCCCTCCGCAGCCGTGCTCATGACGTGCCGGCAATGCAGAAGGCGGTGCAAGCCACACTTCGCCACATGGCCTCCACAGATGGTGCTCCCGACCACAGCTTGTGCCCTGATGGTCCCAGCTCGTGGTGCAAGTACAACTGCGCTGTCGCCAACGGGGAGGAGCCCCCTCCACACAAAGACCCTTGTTCGAGCCACACTGGAGCCCATCTTTGATTGCCTGAGTGATGAGGCCTTTGCTGGAGAGGTGTGCGGATGGCAAGACTCAGAATGCAAGTGAGTGCCTGCACCTTGTCGTTTGGACTCGGGCGTCCAAAGACCAGCACGCATCACTGCTAAGCATCACCGGAGCAGTTGCCGAAGCTGTTTCGGTCCTCAATCGGGGCAGGAGAGAGACCGACGAGAGCATTGCGGCGGGCCTCGGCTGCACTGCAGGCAGCTGCCTCCTTCCTTGAGGAGGACAGGAAAAGGCTCAAGAAGTCGACCGCAGCCTTTTTGAGCAACGACGCCAGCGAGAGGAGGCTTGCCAAGCGGCACAAGGCAGACAGGTCTACGGACTACAGCCCTGGACAGCTGTGAATCGGCATCAACTGGTACAGCAAGCCTTCTGCAACTTGTGAAAGCTCCCCCCACCACCTCTTCAGAACTTCAGTGTTGCGAACTCAAAGCTCAGTGATTTGTCACAGGATCGCGAGACCTTTTTCCAGCCATAGGCCGAGAAAGTTTGCCTTTCGGCTGCATTTATGTTCCCCAAAACGCTCTTTTGAGGGCCAACAAAATGATGCATATGCGGAGAACGCACTGCACAGTGTTCCACCCCTGTATCCTCTCAAACTGCCAGCATAAAAACCGCGAATAAAATAGCCTCGCCAAAAAACAAAAAAAGGGGGTCATCTAAAGCAGGTTTCACCCTCACACTTCTGCCGTACCCAATATTCCGGGTACCACAGTGCACTGTAGTGGACGATGGCAGTTTACGAAGGACTGTTGCAGTTTTCACGGCGCCAGCAAGACACCACCAGATTTCACAACGCTAGCAAAACGCCGATTCGAAGTCGATAAATTTTGTTGAATTCCTGATGGGGTCCGTTACTTGGCCTTTGGTATCTCCAGTTCTAGTTGACATTTTTGGAATCCAAAGACAGATTTGAGAATGGGAAGAACATGTCTTTGTTGCTGGGAAATTTTGAAGCTACACTACTGACGGTTCATCTCATAGCACATGGCCAAACTTCAAATGCAGTTTTCTCAGTTTCATATTTTTGGTCACTTCCCTCAGCCTTACGCAGCTTTTTGGAGACTTCTTTTTGCTTCATAAGGTCAATCTTGGTACCATTTTTTTCAGTAGAGCCTGAGGCAGCCGATGACATTCTTAGTTTTTCTGTTTAGGCTACGCATAAATAATGACTTGCAGTTATTTTGATAAGCTAAAATATCGAATACTGTTATCTTTTATGCTTGACATATTTTTTTAGGATGCTGTGACTTTTGAGAAAAACGAAGAATGTCATCGGGTATGGGAACTCTCTGGCTATCCATTCATGTAATTAAAAGCTACAAAATGCAATGCGAAAGTTCATTAAAGCTGCGTAAGAAATTACCTAATTGCGGTTTAGACTTTGTATGATAACTTTTGAACTAACAGCACCAGCTCAAATATAATTGCATATTTGAAATCTACAGAGAAGTTTTCATACGTTTTTACCCATAAATAAAAAAGTTAGTGACCCTCATCCCCCCTGAAGCTGTTTCTTTCCCAGGGCTTCCACTGTGCCATTCCCTTTTGCCAAGTATACGTATGGCTTTAGCTTTTGCCCAGCCGAAGTGAAATGTGGCAGCATTTGCCTCTATGGGTCTTTATCCCCAGACATCAGTACATCGGATAACTTTGTTTTTTTTCTACAGGATGATGACGGAGACATCTGAAGCTTCCACTGCCTGTAACCAAGAGGCCCAAAAAGAAGTGTATCCTGCGGGGCCACAAAGCCCCATCGTCGTCAGCTTTTCAAGGAGCGTATCTGTGGCCAAGGAAGGGGCTCAAGAGAAAAATTGTTGCACTGTTTTGTTAGCTGGCCGTGTTCTCTTTTGTCCCCGTTCTCCATTAAGTTATTGCAACACGCCTAGGGTAGTCTCAGTCAATGCTGTTGTAATTTATATCTTACTTCCACCAGTGGAGCACGTTTTATATTTGATATAATGTGTAAATCTTGAGCTGCTGTTCTCGAGAGCACTGCACATCTTATTTTGTGTTTGCAAGTACAAAGAAGAGAAAAAAAAGCACAATAATGTGGATGTTGTGAAAAAACTGCGCTCTTGTTCCCTGGCGGCAGTTTTAGTTTTGTGCGGTGCCAAAATCGCCCTTTGCCTGGAGACACACCAAGCATTGACCTTAAACTTGCTCATACCTTTTTATTGCGAAACGAGTTTTGTGCAAGTTTTTCACCCAGCGTTACGCGAAATGTGTGGGATGTGGCGTTTCTCCTTTTCTTCAGGAAAGCATTACGAAAGAAGGGAATGGATTGAACCTCAATTGAGAGACTCCCATTTGAAGGCTGACACTTGAATACTCACGAGGCAAATTACCCGGCTTTGTCGAGCTCTTCCAGGTGTTGTGCACTGCATTTTATTGCTCACACTAATGTTGTTTGTGCATTCTTGGCCCCTTGGCAAGCAACGGCCCATGTGTTTGCGGCCTCGTTATTGAAGATGTTTACGGCTGTCTATACAACACGTCTGCACGAGATATTGCGAGCGAACTGACCGTTGGAGGCAACCACATACTTACGGCACCTGTAAACCACGACTGCTTAATTAACTAGTCACACTAACAATGAAGTTTTTAATGAACACTCTGCGATTAACTGGGCTACTGTATGTTCCAAATGCGCTGCTCGCAGCCACAAAGCACGTTTTGTTTGTTTTTCTGGTCTGGCAATGCGGCCAATAAAAGTATTTTGAAATCACCCTTGTCCCCCCCCATTCATGGTTGTGTGCCTGTTCTCTGTACTTCAGCCAGGGCAACAATGTAGAGGACAGCAAAGTGCGCAATTATCTTCTGGTGGGCAGGTCACTCGAAGCATACAAATGCTTTGCACCAGGTGGTGACAATAGATGCATAGTAGCCTGGAGGGCTCTACTGCTGCATTTTTGCTACTGCTGGACGAGCAATTCATTAAAAAAAGAAATACAAGCTAGTGCAAATGCTACATTTGATGCAGGTTGACAGCCTGGCTAGTAAAGTTTCCAGGTAGGAATAATGCATTAGAAGTTAGAACCTGTGGACACCTGAAATTTTAAATTTCAGATTGCAAAGTGTTTCTGCAGACACACTCCTTGCAGCTATTCTTACATGGTTGGGATTGACCGTGCAGAGCCCAAAGTGTGTCCGGCACTGAACAGAAACGTTCCTTCCTTGTTGGAATGCGGTGAACACATTGACGTGCTACTGTGTGGTGGTCTTCAGGCTATTATGACTGCGTGCCATTTTATAATGGAACTTAACAAGTCGTAAGGGCACAGGGTAAGGCCCCATACTTTCCATTCATTTTTGGTAATTTTGAGGTACATTTTTCTCGGCATCTACTAAAGCCATCTGTATAATGCATACATCATTTTCTTTGAAATTTTAAGCTTTTTTAAAAACTGCACAAGAATTATTGAAAGGGTAAGTCTCGTGCCCCGCGCGGGGTACGAGATCTAGCCCCCTCGCGGTGGCTCCTGCCCCGCAGAAGTGACGTCAAACTAAACTAGTCACGTGACTTCCTGTGACGTCACTATTTTTTTTTTGTTGCACATTTGAAGACGTTTTTGACGGCGTGTGTGCGCCATGTGGGATTCCGGCCTTGGCTCCAACCGCAAGCCTGCGCAACGTTACGTCCTTGTCCTCCCTGTTCTGTGTTATCGCCTTGCACAGCGGCTGCCTCGCGGCGCTTTTTTCTTGTTCGGAGGGTTGTTTGAAATGATTTATTGAGTATTTTTCGTGAACTTGCTGCTGCTAGTCTTGGTTAGCCTAACGCATCCTATTTTGGCAAGCTGCTTCGCCCTGCTTTTTTCCGTGCTCCTTTTGTTGCCGTTAAATATGTTGCTAGCTTCATATTGTCTTGGAGTTCGCGTGCCATCGGCTTTATGCTCCTGCATTCGTTGTCTACTTGTTCCGATCGCTACTTGCATTTCAAGCCTTGTATTTTGATTCTGGCGTAAAACGTGCGGATCAGTTTTCCAGCGCTTTGCGCCGTGGCTAACGAGGTAGCTGACTTTGATGACGTGATAGCGCGAGCGACGCAGTGTCAGCGGCGTCAGTGTGCACGAATCAAGTATCGTCAGGTAACGCAGGGCATCGTCGAACGCAATCCGTCCTGGCATGTAGCCTGTTCTGCAATTTTTCTCGCGGGGTACTGCGAGAAACCTTACTACCCCGCGGAAACGATCCGTGCACGCTGCATGCAGGGAGCGCAGCTCCACTTTCGTGGGTGGCCTGGTGAATGGGAGAGCCCAGCAGCCGCCCGTCCATGGGCAGCATAGGTACTCAGCTATCGCTGAAACCAACCGCCCACTGGCTGGCTTCTTGTGCAAGGAGGCTCAAGCTCCAAATGTGCAAGTTCGGGAGAAGTCAAGCCGATAAGATCGCCGTTTGTGCCAAGCTTGACACTTGTGTTAAATAGTGCTTTCAAGTTTGGTGTGCTCAAGCTAAACAAGTGACTTGTTGTTCATCTATGTTTTTCGAATTTGTTCCTTCGAATAATACTATTGTGCTTTCATGATATGCAAGACTTCAAATGAGCTGCGAATTCTAAGCAATCTCTAGGCAGCTATTATTGAATGCACAGGAAACAATGTTTTGTCTACCTTGAAATTTCCTACATAGGGTACGTGGAACTGCCAGCTAGCAAGTTTAATGAAAGGTTTTTATCTGCTCAATTATAGTAAAGAGGTAGCAAGGGATAGATAGGATAGCCCTCCCTCCTTACCAGCTGATCGTCTGGCCGCGTCTCATAACTTCGTTCACAATTACCGCATGGATTTTATTTCCCTAACCTTTGCCCCAGTGCCTTCTGCCTTCTTCAACCCGGTTAGCCAACAAAACGTCATCCTGCATCTGTTCTGATTATGTATTTTGGTACGCTAGTTTTTTGTTTACTCGTGTTTGGCTTGGAAGTCAACATAACCAACAACAATACTGATTTCATGCCCACTCAGTTGGATGGCCAGTAATGGTGAGAGCTTCTCTCGAAGGCTTACAGTGGATTCACGAATTCTGATTGACTGTGACATCAATGTACCCATCCGGAGCACCCTGTGGAATTCAACTTGACGTAAATACTTGTGTTCGCAGCTGGTAATTGTCTGCTCTGTGTTTCGGGGAGGGGGTGAACAGTAAAAGTTTCTAATTGCAAGGAGATATTTCATGTTCTTTTGCTTTTTGACTCTGTGCTGTGTAAAAAACTGTTTCGGCTAATTGCTTAAGTGACTATGCTTAGTCGTAAGGGCCATAATACAGTGTCCCATATTTTGTTTGCAACGATGCATACCCAGCAGAGCCCAACTGCTAGAAAGCACATTCTCTGGTGGTGGTAATTAGCTTGAAAAAAAAAGGGGCACTGAAACTATTTTTTAAGCTAACATGCCTAAAAAACAATTTATGGAACACATCTACGAGGGAATGGCTCTTGTACAGCTTGACATTGCCCTCTCCCGAGAGTACTTAATACCTTGTGCAGGAACTGGAGCCAAGGACACCTATGTGGACGTGAATGTCTTTATTGTTGTTTGTGAATATTGCAGTACAGCTGAAAGCTGTAAGTATCCTGGAAGGCTTCAACAATAAAATGACTCCAATGACCGTACTTCTGCTTTGGTGTCAACGGGCAGCATGTGAGCATTGATAAGTGCTTCGCTGTTGACATTTTTGTTACACAAAAACAGGCTTGATCAGGCACTGTAGCAAGTCCATGAAAAAACACGGGAAAGAAACTGGACAAAAAAGCTGCGAACACATGGACACTGTTCATCACAGCACCTTTCCTTGTACTTCAGTACTGTTATTGTCGCTGTATTTTTCCCCAAAATATAAATCAACTCTCCCAGATTCACACCTTCAGACAGAAAGCAAACATGGTGTTTGTCAATGACAAGTGATTCTACCAAACTTCAGTGGCTGTGAAAAAAGTGAGTAGCTCTACTTTCTCTGCACGGTCTGTGGTGTGAAGTTCCTTTTCCAAGTAAAACGCAAGGGCTTCTTGGCACAATACACAGAAAAAGTGCCAAATAAGCAAGTGATGCCTTCTAGCACTACACTACAGTCCTGCAGGAAAGCCAAACAACCAAGTGATCTTTTTGCTTGAGTGCAAAGCTCTGCAGAGAAGTCAAGAAAGATTCCTTTTTTGTTGACACCAGTCTAGCTGGCCAGTATCTGGCTGGTAAGTGGGCATTTGTTTAGTGACCACACCACTGCTTAGGGGCACAGTAGGCAGGCTGTTGCAGAGGCTACGAAGAAAAAATACAAGGTTCGTTCATTAAAAAGACTTCTTTGCCCAAAAAACAAATGACATCAATTTTATTGTAAACTTCAAACAAATAAGATAGTACAGAAAATGTTAGAGCAGTGGAAGTTCCATACACATTTTCCAGCTATTTCTCTATGACATCACAGAATCTTGTTTGTGCAATTGACAGCCACCAACCGAACCCACCGTAAAAAAAGCATAACTGGGCAATCGCAGTGGGGCCTCCATTCCGTTTGATCGTATCACTTGAGTGCTAACGTACAGTTAACACAGATAACTGCATTTACAGTGCACGTCCATATGACGTCACTCGTGTCCATATTACACCAATGCAGTTTGAAATTGGGATGTTTTTCACCATTTTTTTTGGTTAAACTCCCACCATTACAGCCTTGACCTTTGCCTATCAATTACATTTGCAGTGTGTTCGCTGCATATACCCATGGACACAAACAATCCGCTGAGGCTTTCACGTTCCAGGCACATCTTAAGATTCTCTTTGACGTAGACTATTGAGCCTGCATAGAACCCATGGGTTTTCATATGATGGAGACATGATGGTTGGCCAAGTGTATACCCTTCCTGTTACCGTCTGTACAGCTTCTTCTCTGACCCTATCGGCTGGGTGTCCTGAATTAAGTCCTTTGCATAAGGGAACTCGGTAAAATATGGCCAACATAGCATATACTGACACATATACAGAGACGTGAAGGTTATGCCAATGCAGCAGCTATGGCATGAAGCGCCTAGCTAGTGTACCTTTTGGAGGACCCAGTTCCTAATTTGTCGTAGCATCATGTGTGTGCCAATGTGAGGAGCTGAATGCATGATGGAAACTACCCAGCCACAATCTGGGCCACGGGATACGAGACTGCCAATGTTCTCACTCTTTCACATACTTTGTATCGCAGATGTATTTCTGCCACATTTTACTGTAGTGAAATGGCTCACCACTACAGCTGCAATAATTTCTTCTGAAAAATCTTTTCAAGCGCTGAATACCATGCATTTATGATGCAAGAAGCCCATGATCACCAGACTTTTCCGCGCACAAAACTTATTTCGGGTAAACAATTCTAAGCCACAATTCAGTCCACTCGAAAATACATACAAAAAACGCGACAAACTGCAGATTTTCGGGTCTTCTTTGCTAATCTCCTTAAAGGGGAAACTACTGTGCTGGGTTGTACGCGGTACATGTGTGGGAACACCAATGATTACCTTTTCTAGCTATCCGTGGTTTGCACTTCTAATGCGCACATGCGACCAGTAAAATATCAGTGGCCGCGTCCAGCCTACGTCCTGAGCACTGTAAGTTCCGCGCTGCTGTCATTTTGAAAACACACCGCGATTTCAGGCCACCCATTTAAGCATTCTGAACTTGCCGTGGGGCAAACTGTTGACAGCAGATGTCGCCGCGCGGACATGCCGCAGCAGGCTCACATAATCACGCTCGGACGGTGTCTTTTCTTGCGTGGGACGTGGGTTGTTCGAACGGGGCCACTCGGCTGCGCGATGTCGTAGATCTAACGCAGGTACCATCGGCATACAGCAGGCGGTCACAGGTCAGCATTACTCGAGAGGATTTCGCTACCGTGTGGAAAGGCTGGCTTGGTGCCCGCATACGGCAACGTTCTCGCACATTCTGATAGTGCTTCTAACTCTATCAACTCTGCTTCTTCTACGTTGTCGACCCAAGAAATTCAGGCATTCAGGGCTTTCGGCACTTTCGGATACGCCATACCGCCAGCAGCGGCAGCATCGGCGGCTTCCGCAAGAACGAACAAAAAACTTCTTTTATAAAACTTCTAGCAAATGAGTGGCTTCCTAATTTTTTATTAAAATGTAAAAAAATGTGCTTTTTGTATTCTACTACGCAAACTAATAACAATTGCTGTTAATATGACGTCACTATGACGTATATATGACGTCACGCGGGGCAGGAGCCGTTGCGAGGGGGCTAAATCTCGTGCCCCGCGCGGGGTTCCAGAATACAAAAAGCACATTTTTTTACATTTTAATAAAAAATTAGGAAGCCACTCATTTGCTAGAAGTTTTATAAAAGAAGTTTTTTGTTCGTTCTTGCGGAAGCCGCCGATGCTGCCGCTGCTGGCGGTATGGCGTATCCGAAAGTGCCGAAAGCCCTGAATGCCTGAATTTCTTGGGTCGACAACGTAGAAGAAGCAGAGTTGATAGAGTTAGAAGCACTATCAGAATGTGCGAGAACGTTGCCGTATGCGGGCACCAAGCCAGCCTTTCCACACGGTAGCGAAATCCTCTCGAGTAATGCTGACCTGTGACCGCCTGCTGTATGCCTTATTGAAATGGGAAATTCAAATTTCTGAAATTTTTTCTGCCAGTACCTAAATTTTTGGCTTAATATTAAAAATTTTATAAAAAAAAAAACCCGTAGCATGCATATTTTCAATTTTGGCACAGTAGATGTGACAATTTACATAGAAGACAGGGAAAAAAGAACAGTTTTGAGATACTTGAGTTTGAATTAAGAAAAGAGGTGAAAAACGATACTCTTTTGCCGCAGACACCATGAGTCATTTATTAAGCACCAGCTTCGCAATCACCGTCAAAGTCGTCAGCCTGTCTCCTGTCCTGCCAATTTTGTGAGATGTCATGCAGCTCTGTTCGCAAAGTATTTTTACTTGTGGTCAACCTCTTTTAGCCACTTGATCGTGGTGTTGCACCCAGGGTTCAATCCGAAGTATTTCTAAATGCTGACTCTAGCGATAACTACCATCATTCAATGAAACAGCATCTAATGTTGCAATCTTGAGAGTGTGATGCCCAACATTTTTTGAAACGTGGCTCCGAAGCACAAATGTGGAAAAAACGTGCACAGCATCTTTGGATTGCCTTGGCTGAAAAATCAGCTACGCAATGGTTGCCAAACAATTTCTTAGTACAGCTGGTAACAGACTAGCATTTTGATGTGGAGCTGGGAGTTTCTTGATGGAAAAAAATGACAAACGGAACACATTCCAAAATGTGACGTGGTCACTTGCGACTTGCTTACGGAAAAACTGTTTTTGAGCATGAAATAAGTCCTCTAGATAAGTGACTATGGAAAATGTGCATAAGAAGGTGAACTTCCCTAATTGCAAAAAACTTTTGTATTCACATTTCGCCTTACCCTGTGCCCTCAACATTTCACCTGCATCGCATTTAAATCTATGAGCTTAGGTGAAAAAATTGATCAACGAATCGGTGATTGGGTCTTTCCGAAGTGTGCCCAATATACAATTTTCAGTGTGGTTCTAGAGGTTGGTTTTACTGCACTTCTTATTAGTCACTCTGGAATGAGCTACCGGCAATTACAAGCACAATCAGTTTATTTGTCCACTGCACTTAAATTTCGGCCAGACAGCTGAGGGAGGGTACACAAATTGCTCTTTCTGGTGCGTCACTGGTCATCTAGAACACCCAACCCTGTCTCTAGGGATGAGCCGCAGTTCGGATCCATGTTTGAGGAAGATGTCGCCTGCACGAGGAGAAAAAAAAGAAGTGAGTAGGTAAAAGTATGCCCACCATGACAACGTGCAATGCTGCAAAGACGGGTGGGCTCATACCAGCTGACTGCGAAGGGTTGATACCAATGCCATCATCGGTGATAATTGCACTCGTTGCAGGTGGCACCTTGAACTGTAAACATGAAATTAGAGAAGCGGCACGTGTCAAAAATTTGCTTGATAGCCATTGTAAAAACGCTGTTGAAGGGCCGCAAGTATACGCATCAACGAAAAAGGCAAAGAAGAATGGACTATACAGCATAGATCTTGCAGCTAAATTTTTTTATACGCCAGAACGCATATTTACGCAAGAAATCTCGCCTTTGTGTCTTAAAGGGGCCAGGCAGACAAGACAAGTTTGGTTCATTCGAAAGAATGCCTCGTTCGAATCGTATTGACACCATTTTTAACGTAAACTCCGCTCAAATAAGCTATATGGTAAGGAAAAAAGGGAATAGCCAAGTGACTCACTAGCTCATTTCCCGCACTAGAACCATTGACTAAATATGCCCAGCTGTGCAATTGGCTTAGGCCGGGAAAAGCAAAAGCAAGTTGGGCAGGGCTTGCAAGCTTGCAGAACAAGCAATTTTGGCTTACCGTAAAAACCCGCGTATAATACGAGGTTTTTTTCCAAATTTTACTATGTAAAATTTGTGCCTCGTATTATATGTGGATCCCAAAGTTTTCAGCCGAAAATTTGCACTATCGGTTTCGGTTTCAGCGGAGGGTGCGCAATCTTGCGGTGGCGTTAGCTGGCTGCTGCTTCTCTCAGCCAGCGCCATTTTGATTGTTTTGACCACGCGAAGGATCGGCAAGTTCACCACAAGTCTGCCACGATGTCGGGTGCACGAAGGCAGTATTCGGCTGCTATTAAAAGAAAAGTTAATTTAGGAGCCGAGACCATCAGGAATTCCGCCTCAGGACGGCAGTTCGGCGTCACCGAAGGCAGCATTCGCGGGTGGAGAAAGCAACTGGTGCTTGACTGGATAAAGTCTGTGTGGTGTCGGCGGCCTGGAGCACTGTTGGAGGTTCCCGTCAGTGCTCGTGTTGAACGCCTTTCGCTGCCACCTGGCCGATTCCGTGAAGAAGTTGTTGCGCGAACCCCGCACCGAACTCATTGTTGTTCCAGGAGGAATGACATCCCAGCTGCAATCGCTAGGCGTTTGCGTCAACAAGCCTTTCAAAGATTGCACCAGGTCCTGCTACCAAGAGTGGATGAGGTCAGGAGACCCGTAAGTGACAGCTACCGGGTGGCTGACGCGGGCTTCTCCTGCGGTGCTTTGTGGCTGGATCGCGGATGCGTGGGCCAGCATCCCAGAGGAGCTCGTCAATCGCTCTTTTAAGAAATGGGCATCTCGAACGCCCTTAATTGATGGTGAGGACCACTTTCTGTGGGAAGACATTTCCGACAAGGCGACTTCAGGAGACAGCGGCAGCGAACCTGGCGATGACGAACAGACGTCGGGAGACAGTGCCAGCGAGAACTGGCAATGACTGAACGGTAACTGCAGTGCAAATAAATGTTTTCTGTGCTCTTTACCTCGCATTATATGCGGATGAAAACTTTTTTTCTGATTTTACTGTCCTCGAATTACACCTCGTATTATACGCGGGTTCGTATTATACGCGGGTTTTTACGGTAAATGTAATGCATATTCATTTTATAGCAGTAAGAACGGTGGGGTAAATTACAATGGATGTTTTGAAAGTACACGTAAACATTCGTAACTTCCATTGTGGACGCACACGTAAATGCAGAAGCGTACCACGCTTGTTACACTAGCTGCACAGCAGTGTGGCGCTTTGGGGTTGTCCCGCACCACACAGGCCGAATGGAAGAAGCAACATTGTCTTACGTGCAGCGGGGTAAATCATGCCAGGGTCAGGGGGGTCCTGCACCGAATATTTCTCACAACCTATATTTTAAAAACAAAATGGCTGCCATGGCAAGATGTGTGATTTTTCTCCATTTACGCCACTGCTTACGTGACCCTGTTTATCGAGCACGCCACATGCTTCACAAAACGAGTACTACCGACCGTAACAAAAGCAAGCCAGGTGCAAATACGGTCAGAAACAAAGCAAAGGCAGCCAGTGGCGCCATCGAGGAGGACTAACGTACAGGGCACAGGGCGTCACTCCCAGGACCTGAAACGGACCGCTGTAGAAACATTGGCTCCAGCAATGACCGCGGCCTTCACACAGATGTGCCAAACAAGACGCAACTGACGAGCATCCCAGCAGGCCAGGACAGTGCAATAGAACACGCCCCACGAGCGGAGGGGACACAAGCGTAACCAGAACAAAAACAAAAGAAACCTCGCCACATGTCTCAACATGCAGGGAAGCAGAAAATTGAAATGGGCAGAGTTGCAGGACCAAATTTAAAAGGAAAACATAGGTATACTACATGCTCTCACAGAAACCCACCTGAGGGGACAAGAACCTAGACTCGGAAACGGTCTGGCAAAAGTTGGGAAGAACGGGCGCACGAGAAAAATGAGGAGGAGGAATTGGCTTTATAACCCCACTCCCCAACACACAAGTATACCCTCACCCCCGAAGGCTGATGTCATGAACATGCATGGATAAGAGTACTAAAAGGGAGACAGGTACTAAGCATGTGCGTTGCCTACGTGGCCACAAACCCCAAAGACAAGACGTGGAATGCCAGCATCTATAAATGCATAGAAAAAGACATTGAAGACACGTTCAAGGACCAACCAGTTCTAATACTGGGTGATTGTAACTGCCACATTATGGAACTGGAAGGCAGGGAAAAGGGTGCATCAGGCCTTCAGCACTTGGTCAAAAGAGCCAACCTTCAAATAGCAAACCTTGAAGCAGCATGCCAAGGGCCCTGCCGCTCAAGGAAGTTGGCCATCGACTGTGTCCTCTACAACAAAGAAGCCCTGCTCAAAGCAATCCACATAACCTCTACGTGCAATGACGAGGAAGAGGCAAACACCTGTGCAGGTGACCACAATCGAATAAGCCTGCAACTAAATATCTGCCCACAGCATAAAGTGGACAAAAGGGTCAGGCTAGCAAAACAGCACTGGAAAACAAGAGACAAAGAAAGACCTGAAGCTTTCTCCCTGCAGCTGGAGTTTGAAATGGAGGACGTAACAATATACGAAGACCTCGAAGAACGCTGCCTGAAGGCAATCGGCAAAACAGAACACCGAATGAGGACAAGATCAACACCATGGTTTGACAAAACAGCAAAAGCTGCAATAGCTGAACGCCGTACCTTGTCGTCTAGACCACCCTGGCACACAAAGGAGGACACTGCAGCAAAAAAAACCGCTTGGAAACAGTACCTAGAAAAAATAGCTACAACATGCCAACTAGAAGAAGAATATATAACAAAGGAAAGGAAGCACTCGAGTGAAAGGTTCTGGAGATAAGTGCACTACCTTGAACCCAACCAACCTGTCAGGACGACCTTCACCCTTTCAGACACAGTCCGGCCTTAGACTAAGCACAAAAGAGGAGATGGAAGCCCATTTGACGACGCACTTCAGGGCCCTGCAAGACGAGCACCTGCAGGGGCAGAAACCAAATGACGCACAGCCCCTGCAGACACCGAAGACTCCCAGTAGGCCCCATCACACCTACAGGACTGATGCGACGCATACAGGACTTGAAGAACCAAAAAGCACCAGGCATCGACGATGTCCCCAACGAGTTCATAACAGCAATGAAACTGAATGCAAGAGAAACCCTGCGCCACTGCTTCAACACAATCCTGGAAACGCAGAAAATACCACCCAAGTGGAAAGAAGGCAGGGTTAAACTAATGTGCAAAGGCAAAGGCGCCTACCGGCCAATAACAGTACTAAGCAACGTCTCAAAACTGCTTAGCACAGCACTCAACCGCCGACTACAACACTACTGCGAAACCCACGGCATCAAAATAGAATCCCAAAATGGCTTCCGTCCGCACCGCTGCACAAGTGACCACATCTTCACACTCGCCCAAGCAATGGAAATGAAGCAAGCAGACAAATCTCGGCTCTACTTGGCCTTCCTGGACATGGAAAAAGTGTACGACTCAATCCCACACCAAAAGCTATAGGGCAAGCTGAGTGAAATACACGTAGGGGCCAAATTTATTCATATTATAAAAAGACTGCACAGCCGTGTACAACCTCCACAACCTCCATTGAGAGGAAATCAAGCTGACTGTAGGCCTCCAACAGGGATGCTCACTGTCACCAACCCTGTTCAACGTCTACATAAACAACTTTCTGAAAATGCTGGACGAAGAGGGCCCAGTCCCGAGACTGGCAGGGAAAAGGAGTGAAAAGAACGGAGGGAAAAGAAGTGCACACAAAGATCTCAAGCCTGGCTTTCGCAGATGACATCGTACTAATGGCAGAATCAGAAGCGGACCTGCAACACTGCCTAGACATCTGCACCCAAGTGGCAAGGGCAGACAAGCTTACATTCAACCAGGCCAAGACAAACTGGATGGGCTTGAACGTAGACACCACCGTAAGCCCTACATTCCTGCTCGAAGGTAAAAAAATTGAGCAAACCTCAACGTACAAGCACCTTGACGTAAAAGTATCCGACCACCCCAATTACCTGGAACAACAGGAAAAGTCCCTGCTTGCCAAATCCAACTGCTTAAAAGGCCGTGTTTGGAATCTGGCAAGGCACTCGTACAACCCCTACACAGTGGGACACACTCTCTAGAAGGCACTTGGGGCACCAGCAGTAACCTACGCAGGGGACGTGTTACGCAGGGGACAGTAACCTACGCAGGCAGCAGTGAAGTGCCTCGACCGCCACCAAAATGAACTGGGACAGGAAACGCAGCCATGGCAACAGCAATGCCCACAGGAGAGATGCGCTGGTCCCCCTACGAAATTCACAAAGCAAAGTACAAAATCCAGTACGCCGGCCGCCTAAAATTCATGCCAGAAACAAATGTGAACAAACGATTGCACCTCCCCCTGCGCTACAGAAACATCACGACACACTGGATTAGGAGAATCACATCACTGGAAGCAAAAGATGGCCGGGACTCCAAATGACACGAAGCATAAAGTGCAGCAGCTTGGAACAAAGTGGTGATAAAGGAAATAGCAGAAGCTAGCACGATAGCCTGGAGAGTGTGGCAGTAGCAAAAAAGCAAAGCCTCACACTGGGCGCGCAACACACCACAGAGCCGCAACAGCGGCCGTTCTACTGCAGAGACCGATGAAGCGGCCTTTTCTTCCAAGCCAGAAATGGGTCGCTCTTTACACAACAGCGCCGAAACGAACTGTTTGGGTCCGACCAGAGTCGCCGGCTGTGCGGAGCCCCCAGCGAAACAGTGGACCGCATCCTCTACGAATGCTCCAAGATGCCCGCAGACGTCTCGACAGCCAAGGTCCTAGCCGAAAGCTTGGCCCTGTGCGGGAACACTACACAGGACCGGGCCAGAGAGGCCGTGCTCACGAAGCAGCACCTCCGCCTCTAGGAACAGCACTGCCGGCACGCTGGCGCCGACAAACTCTGCGACGCAGCAGCTAGCCAGCAACGAGCAGCCACAAGCCCCAGAGACTGCAGTGCTGATTAGACCACCGAAAATACACGCAACACAGTCTTCGCTGAACATCGGAATAGTCGGTACACTCATGTGCAAAAGCAAGCCACACGCCGCCGACTCGACATGGCTCGGAGCGCATTGGGAAGCAAGAGCACCGACAGGGCTCAATCAGAAACTGAGTGCGGCTAACAAACTGTAAACTGATACTAACCAGTGTCTGCCCCGCATCAGAGGGGACTAGGAACTGTGTGGTGTGTCCTCTGCGCTGTGGTCCCGTCCTTGTAGCGCAAAGTTTATTTCCATTAGGTCAGACCAACTAGCCCGTCAGGATGCTTTAATGAACAGGAACTTACTTTACTAAAAAGGCGTTGCAGAATAACAGCACACTGATGTTCACTTGAAGACCTGTTCTGGTTACGTCATCGCAGATGTCGCAAAACACACAATTTGGCGAGAGAATTCATTTTGCTGCTGGACAAGCAAGGGGGGCACTACAAAACACCAAATCTTTCTAATAAACCAAACTTGGCCCCTTTAAAAGATACTATGGTGTAAACATAATGTTCTCAAAGCTGAACAAGTTAAAGAAAACATGTATCGCTAGGTGTGATCAGCTAGCAAGTAGAGCTACAGGTTAATCCTGTAGTGTTAAGCAGGTGCAATGTTGCCTATTTGATTTGTTTTTTCATGTGGCAGAATATTGGGCAAACGATGCCTAAACATTTAACAGATGGAGAATAAGCATATGCTTCAGGATGACAAACAGCATTCACACCTTGCGCAGCGTTACAAAAAGTTTTTTTTTTTTTTGAAGAAAGCACATTAAAGGCCAACTGCACTCAAAATTTCGACCTCTTGAAAACCCATCTCTGAACGGTCTGTATAAAACGAAAGCAACATGCAAAATACAACAGCTGAAACACGCGCGTGGACGCCGCAAGCAGTCAGCAAAAATCGGTGATTTTGAAACCGAAACCGAGGAGAGCGCGGCAATTGCAGTGACGTTGCAGCCGTCCAGTGAGCAGCCAAATGGTCAGCCGCTCGGGACAAAGTCTGTGCGCAAGCTATACACGCGCACGGGCCAGAAAGTGGGTGAAGCATGCACAGCAGAGCTCGACCGGTTCTCCAGATGCGTGGCTGGCCAGAGAAATAAGCCCCCGTCGGCTGTAACGTCACAGGCGCGGCGTCATGGCTGTTCACACGATCCGCCGACAGGTGCAGCGTGGTCTGCGGCGGAGATTTTTTAAACGCTTCTGACTGATTAACGAGGCGTTTCACGGGGCTACCACTCGTGTCCCAGCTGATTTGGGGGTACTTACTACGCATTAAAAATAAACTTAGTCGAGGTGAAATTTGAGTGCAGTTGGCCTTTAATTGCCAAGGCAAAAAATTTATGCCATTTCATGCTGCGACTTGAGGGAGCCATAAAGACAAAATACAAGTTTGTTTTATACGAAAGATTTCGTGTTTTATAGTGCCCCCACCGCTTGTCCGGATACAAACGATGCTTTATTCACCGAGAAATTAATCAATTTCAGTTAAAATTTTGATTTTCCCGCTAAATCGTGTGTTTTCGTGGTCTGCAATGACATCACGGCATGCACAAACCAATCGCTCTGCAGCCTAGGGTCCCTTGATTCACGCGTCGGCCGTACAGGGCAGAGACACGTATACGCTGGCACCGCCATTTTGGGTCGCTGGCTTGCCGCCGAAACAAGTCATTGTATCAAAACCATGCTAAAATTATCGCTGAAACGCAGTATACTGGCGAAGTTTGAATCATATTATCTGTTTTGCGTAGCTGGATCTCGTGGGAAACGAAACTAACAACACGTTGAGCACATTGACCAATTTCAGCGGCACGGGACCATTCAAAGGGTGTCTCCACTCTGTATCGAGGTACTCTACTGCAACCTAGATGGCACACCACACCGTGGCAAGCCCTTTTTCTCCCTGCGTTTGGTTTTGACCATATTTAAACCTGGCTTGTTTTTGTTCTGGGGTAAAAAAATCGTCGTGAAACAGTGCTTGCTCGACAAATATGGTCACCTAAGACACCGTTGCTTGCGTCAATCGGCCAGTGTCGTCTGAGACAACCCCAATGCCCCGAAGTGCTGTGCAGCTAAACCAAGCATAGGGTGCGCAGTACCAACAGCAGTACGCATCAGTACTTCTATGTTTACATGTGCTTTCGTAAGTTCCACTGTTTGTCCCACCATTGTTATTGCTTTAAAAAAAAAATGTGCCCTAAATTTAAGCACAAATAGCTTGTTCTGGAAGCTCAGCCTAATTTGCGTTTGCTTTTGCCAGCCTCCGCCACAGAGAAGAGAGAGAAGGCACTTTATTGGAAAAGCAGAGAGGTTTGCCGGCATTTACAGACGCCTACATGCTTCTCTGCTGTGGGTTAAGGATGGGGGAAGAAAAGGCCCAAGGAAGAGCTGGGCAGGAAAGAAAAGGAAAAAAAAACTGTCGTGTACTTGGCGCGGTAGCGGACTTTTGTTC
This sequence comes from Haemaphysalis longicornis, assembly GCF_048455015.1. Lineage (NCBI taxonomy): Eukaryota > Metazoa > Arthropoda > Arachnida > Ixodida > Ixodidae > Haemaphysalis > Haemaphysalis longicornis. Next base: position 2,999,987 of record NW_027526335.1, read on the forward strand.
TGAGCTTGGGCCACATATGAAACAATTGAACACATTTTATTAGAATGTGCGGCCTACATGGATTCGAGATCGCACTTCCTCGAAAGCATGGAACGTCTAGAACAGGGACCAATTACTCTCAGAAATATTTTAGGACCACGGATTCATCCATCAAAGCAGCGCCAAGCTCTACGAAGTTTATTCTCTTATTTGAATGAAATTAGCCTCCGCCAATCGCACAGCTAAGCTCATATGACATCATAGGTTCAGTTGCGGGAGATGAGTGAGTGGGTCGCAAGGCCATTCCCTTTTTTCCTAATTATATAGCTTATTTGAGCGAAGTTTACGTTAAAAGTGGTGTCAGTATGATTCTAACGAGGCCGTCCTTTGAATGAACCAAGCTTGTGTTTTGTCTGCACGACTCCTTTAAGAGACACAGGGGCGCTTACCCTTGGTGATTCTTGGTTTGGCAATGTTACAGCCCTGTCAGAAGTGGTTATACATTCGCAATTTGAGAGCTATTCCACCGCTGAATGCGGTGGTTGTGAGAGAACTGTGGTTGCCACCAGTGCACAGTCGTGGCTGAACACGGCTGTGGCCTCTTGCACAACAGCAGGATGATCAGTGGGTTCACACTTTCAGCATGGCGCCTGGCTGCAGGCTCAACTGCTGACCCAGTGGGTCTAACGTCAATGGAGGTCAAGGCGTTCTGCACAGAGCTGCTCCACCTGCTTCGGTGGACGAGCAGCCGGGGCCAGCACTCGGCACACTCGATCCGCTGCAGTGAGCCGAACGAGGCGGCAGCGCGCGCTGCCCAGCAACACAGCCACTGCCTTCATTTCTTGATGGCCTGGCCATAGCCTCCTGTATAACCTACTGCGCCTGCTCTATCGCCCGAAACCCACCGGAGCAGACCGTTCACTGTAGGGGCGCCAAGTTCCCAGGTTTTCCGATGGCCATGCCGACGCAAACTGCTGTTTCAGGAGGAGGTGAACTGAAACGCACCTCGGCGTGTTCCAGCTACAAAAGTCCGCAAAACGGCGAGTTTGAACTTCATGAGCCAGTATTAAAGGAGCCATGAAGAGAAAACACAAGTTTGGTTCATTCAAAAGATTGTCTCGTTAGAATCATACTGACACCACTTTTAACGTAAACTTCGCTCAAATAAGCTACATAATTAGGAAAAACGGGAATGGTCATGCGACCCACCAGCTCATTTCCCGCAACAGAACCTATGATGTCACATGAGCTAAGCTCTGCGATTGGCGGAGGCTGGCAGAAGCAGACGCAAATTAGGTAGAGCTTACAAACTAGACGAACGAGCGATTTGCGCTTAAATTTAGGGCACATTCTTTACAAAGCAATAAGAATGATGGGACAAACAGTGGAAGTTACGAAAGCACATGTAAACATAGAAGTACTGATGCGTTCTGCTGTTCGTACTGCACACAGCATGCTTGGTTTAGCTGCACAGCACTACGGGGCTTGGGGTTGTCTCAGACGACACTGGCCGATTGACGCAAGCAACGGTGTCTTACGTGACCCCATTCGTCGAGCGAGCACTGTTTCAGGGAACGAATATTTTCTCCCAGAACAAAAACAAGCCAGGTTTAAATGCGGGCAAAAACAAACCAAACGCTTGCCACGGTATGGTGGCGCCATCTAGGTTACGGAACGTAAAGAAACGCGGGAACAAACCAACACCGCTGTACAGGGTGGAGACAACCTTTGAACGGTCCCGTGCCGCCGCAATTGGGCCAACGGGCTCAACGCGTTATTCTTTTCGTTTCCCACGAGACCTAGCAACGCGAAACAGACAATATGATTCAAACTTCTTCAGTAAACCGCGTTGCGGCGATAATTTTAGCGCGGTTTCGACACAATGACTTGCTTCGGCGGCGAGCGAGCAACCGAAAATGGCGGCGCCAGCGTATACGTGTCTCTACCCTGTACGGCGGATGCGTGAATGAAGGTATTCTAGGCTGCAGAGCGGTCGGCTCCTGTGATGTCACTTGGGACCACGTAAACGCACGATTGAGCGGGAAAATCAAAATTTTAACCTAAATTGTTTAATTTCTCAGTGAATAAAGCACCGTTTGTATCCGGACAAGCGCTGGGGGCACTATAAAACACGAAATCTTTCGAATAAAACCAACTTGCATTTTCTCTTCATGGCTCCTTTAAAGACCGAAGCTTTACGCGTGGCGTCGCAAAACTACTAAAATACGTTCAGTGTGCTGTTTCCGCCTGCACGCTCGCCCTTTTGGGTTCGCCACGGCAGTTTCCCAACAAAACGTATACATGACCTCATGGTTGTCATTGCGATAAGAGACAGTTAACTTTTCTGCCACTCTAGAGTATAGGAGTTGATAAGTGAAAAATAATTATGCTTGATTCGGTGTTTAGTGGTAATTGAGTCATACGAATTAAATTTCGTTTAATAAACAAGTCCAAACCGTTGAGCTCCCCCTTTTTACTGACGAGTCCATTAAGTCTCGTTCTGCCGCTAAAATCTAATAACGGTCCCCGAAAGGGTACGCGCCCACTCTCCTCCTCCCTTTATTTCTCCGCCGCCACTGCTCCACGAATTGGTGCCATCACACATGTAGTAGATATGTTGATGACGCGGTAATCGGCAATGCCGGGCTGCTCCGCAATGAATGACGACTTCAAGCTTTAGCTCAAGGCGATACTGCAGTGTTTGAGGGCCCCTAAGCTTAGGATAAGCATTCAGCATGCGCTAAGATCGTTTCTCTCTATACTTCTCCCCGCTACACTCACTCTTCCCTCACTGGTCAGATACCGAATAAGCGATCAATTCCCAGTGGGTCACAAACCCACTAGCGAACTCACCAATAACATTTCTGGCTGAATCAAGTGAGACGCAGAAATAAACTTTTGGGCTAAATTATTTACAAACGAACAAGGTAGCCCAAGAAAGTCCATCTGTTTTGTAATTACCGCAGTCAAGTTTTATTTGTCTGCTTCGTGAAAGGCCTCGTGAATTTTTATACCTTTTTTGTTCAATAAGGAGCTGCCCGTCAGTGCTAGAGCCAGAGTGTCCTTAATACAACAAAAATATTTTTGTTTGCAAAAGGCCTGGACACCTTTTTTAAACCACCCATTGTTGCCAGGTGTGAAGACAAATGTTGACCGTGCCCTCGCCAACACAGGAGAACCTGGGATTAGGGCGCCACCAGAGAGAACAGCGGAATTTCTGGCACTGAGCAGGCACAAGGCGTTATACAGGAGGCTGGCATTCGTTCACTCAAGGCGCTTCACAGACCAGAAGTGCTTCACTTACAGTGTACCTACCACTCTCACACTAAAATAAAAGTACATTCGAGAGGGAACTGAAGCTGATTTACTGATTATGAGGGTTAATGCGCCGACGCTACAAAGGTGTTGAGGTGCACTGTTGTGGAAAGCTCCGGGTTAATTGTGACCACCTGAGGATCTTTAATGTGCGCCGAAATCTCGAACACGCGGGCGTTTCGCTGTTCACCTCCACCAGAAAAGCGGCTGCGAGTGGCAGGGAATCGAATCCAGGTCCTTGGAACAGTGTACTTGAAGGTAGAGGTGTGTCGTGGAGACCGTGGGTCTTTTTTGCGATGAAAAAATTGTATGGAGTGCAGGCATTCCCCGGAGAACTCCTGTTAAAGCCAGCGCCACCTAGAAGTTTTTAAATCAAACTAAACAGTTATTTAGTCTATTTAAAGCAATAAACAAGGATTAATTTAACGAACAAAACTTCTGGAACCAACTGGTAAGCAGCGGTTTCAACAGGAGTTCCTCGGCAGAAATTTTCATCGCAAAAGGGAAGCCCCTAATTGGCCCCAAACGACACACCTCTCTCTTCTCGTACACTGGAGCTCTTCGATTTACAGTCTCGGACTCACCACGGACTCCCCGAGAAGCAGTCCAACATTCGATGTATCCCTATGGCTTCGGGGAATCCTCGGACTACCCGCGGACTATCCGCGGTAAGTCCTAGAGTGTAAATCGAAGAGCCCCACAGTATCCTTGGGCTCATCAGCACAACGCCGTAGTCACTGAGCCACCGCGGAGGGTTACATGTTTACTTTGCTCGTGCTAAGTGCTCGTGTGTTTGTTACGTTTCTTGAGTAATACATGTGGCGTTTCTTTTTGATCAAAATTTTAATTGCGAGTGCAGCGCTGCGTCGTGCTTTCTCTGTTTTTTAATAGGAAGTGTCTAGCGTTCCGTCTAGACGGAACGCTAAAAACTGCTAAAGTTCTGTCCAGACTGAACGCCAAATCAAAACTGCCCGATTAGCAGCTATTTCTCGTCGTGGGGTTTGGTGTAGCGGTTCTGCCGCTGACTACGGAAGTTGTAGTCCCTGGTTCAATTCTCGCAACTTTTTTTTCTTTTTTGTGTGTGTGTGTGTGGCCATGATTAGCGTTTTGTAATAGCTAGACCTTACGCCCGCTTCACAATTCACCCGGTGAGAGCAGTCAGTCTTGGTTTTTTACTCCAGCGGCTCAACCGCTCCCGCTCACTGGAGCAAAGGCCTACGTAACCATCGCCAGTTATCCCCGATCTCCTGTAATTATTACCAGTGAATAGTAGTTAACAGTGACTCTAGCTAGTCAGTCAGCGGAAGCGGTTTGGCCGGTTGGGTAAAAATCAAGATCGACTGCTCTTACTGAAATATTGTGAAGCGGGCGTCGGGTGGCGGCTTTGAGATCCGTCCGGATTGAGCTAGAGTTAGTCCGATCACCTGTAATTATTAATAATGATTAATAATTATCAGTGACTCTGGCTAGTCAGTGAGCGGTAGCGGTTTGGCCGGTTGGGTAAAAACCAAGAACGACTGCTCTCGCTGAAATATTGTGAAGCGGGCGTCGGGTGGCGGCTTTGAGATCCGGCCGGATTGAGCTAGAGTTAGTCCGATAACCTGTAATTATTAATAATGATTAATAATTATCAGTGACTCTGGCTAGTCAGTGAGCGGTAGCGGTTTGGCCAGTTGGGTAAAAACCAAGAACGACTGCTCTCGCTGAAATATTGTGAAGCGGGCGTCGGGTGGCGGCTTTGAGATCCGTCCGGATTGAGCTAGAGTTAGTCCGATCACCTGTAATTATTAATAATGATTAATAATTATCAGTGACTCTGGCTAGTCAGTGAGCGGTAGCGGTTTGGCCAGTTGGGTAAAAATCAAGAGAGACCGCACTCGACGCGAGTTGTGTTTCCTCTGGACAGAACTTTAGTGAAAGTTGCCGTTCCGTCTGGACGGAACGCTAGACGCAGCCTTTTTAATATGTCAATGTTTAACGCCCGCAAGAATTATGGGCAGGATTAACGTTTAACTCACCTCTTCCGCTGCGAACTTGAGGACCGCAGTAAATGGCGTGCACTCTGGAACGCTGAGGCTGGAATAAGAAGTAACGTGTACTCAAACAACCTTCCACAAAGAAATCGGCCCAGCCGATCACATATGCCAAGCCACATAAAGCGCCCAGAACACGCTTGTCAGAAGAACAACAAGGCAAAGTTTACGATTCTAGGGAACCGCCCTGCCGAGCGATTAGCAGATAATCAAATGACTGTCGATCGGGCTTTAAAGTATTTCGGAAACAGAAACTCACACTTTGAAAGGCAGCTTAGGGTCTGATGTCAACGTTATCTTGAACGTAACCTTGGACCTTCAAGAAGGAAAAAAGAAACAGCCTTATTGTAGAGTGGCATGCTCCTAAGCAAAACAACTGCACCAGCAGGTGTCAGTAATTAAAGAGCACACCCAGAAAACGAGCTTACATTCTGGCACCAAGTTTCTGACACCGCACAAGACCAGAGGTAAGAGCAAAAAGGAAAGAAAAATCAGCGCAGACGGTTGCCATAGTTGCCACAGCAATTCACGTTATTCGCAGTTTCTGCCAAAGAATAAGCAGTAAAACGCGTAAATTTACCAACAGATTGCTTAATTATGCGCAGTTTGTTTTTATTTTCACATTTACGTTATCACTGTTAACAATTTAGCGGGTTCCGCACAGTATTAACTCTATGGCTATGGGGCTGATAAGCCAAAATTGCCAAGACTTGGCTGGCCGACTTGGCCCTTGGCTCGGAGGCGTCGGCGGCCTTGGTAGAGTCAACGCACATACATGTATGTACTACATACGTAACGCACGCAGCGCGCGTTGCCGGTTGCGGTGCGCTCGCGAGCACGTTGCAAGCACATGCCTGTGCACATGCCGTTTGTTTCATAAATGGAGTAAGTGTATCAGTGAGCAGAGAAACAGTTAGCGACGTATGTGGCACGTTAGGACATGCCCGCCGGTTTACGTTTCTTTCGCGCGGGAAACGCAGAAAGGCCCATCCGGTAAACAGTGGTTTCGCTTTCAACGTTACGGCTCGCTTGTGTCGGCATTGGAAAAGTGGAGGCTCCTCTTTCATCTCGCCGCTTGTTGAAGGAAAGTCGAGCAGTGCAGGTCAGTAGCAGTCCGTTCACGTTGCTTGATGTGCGTACTTGTTATGCACTTATTTGGGCCTTTGTTTCCTCCTATAGCTATGTTGAATTGCTGCGCACTTTCTCATTTCGTTTGCCGAGTCCACAATTGTTTGTAGAAATGCTTGTGTAATGCGATTGTTGACCCGTGCTTTTGTCTCTCGTAGAGGGATGCGTTTGCGTCAGTTCACGATTCGTTGCTGCGGGCTAGTTCTATCATTTAACGGCGTATAAGTTTTGTTCTGCAGAACATGTATCACGCGCTTATTTTGGCCATTACCCCGCCCTTTGAAAGCAGGCCGTAGTATCACGTGGCTACATACGTTCCCGGCACGTTTAATTTGGGTATGCACATCTATCTCTGTTTCGCGCAGAAATAATTAAACATTGCGCAATAAGCACAATGGGAAACATATACGGCTACCTTTGTTTAAAGTAAGAGGAAACAACGCACAATAAGGGTATTGTTCGCTAGAGGTAAAGCATTTATAAATGCGCCTCCACTCCACCCCCCGAAAAATGCCAGCATGTGCGCGCGTGCACGGTTGCGGCATTAATTGCAATGTGCAGAGCGGGTAAGGCTTCCTCGCTGTTGCGTTATTTCAAGGAGGGCTGGTGTGTAAGGCCGAAGGGGCCCAGCACACCGAATGTGCGTGCGTTTTCGCTGCGCAAATGCATGCATGATTATTATACTAATTAACAGCTGTGAACGACCGCGTCACATCACTAGGTCAGGAGGGCATTCATTGATTTTTTTTTTTTTTGAGCGTAGACACGCATGTTGTTCCAAAGTGGCCGGCGAATACTAAAACTTATTGATATTGAAAGGTCCATTAAAATTTAGACAATTGTCCACATCCTGATTTTTAACACATGCGGCCCTTCTACCATGCTAGCAAAACGATTCAGCAGTTGCGGTTAATGTAAACTACGTGGGTAACACAGGTGCAAATGATAAGCAAACTTTGCATTCACATCTGTGCACATAGCCTCAAAGCCTATAAAGCACCGTAGCTGATGCAGCATGGTGGAAATCAAAGAAATTTAGGATTTGGTGGTATGTGAACAACTGTTGTCACATTTTATTTAAAATATGACCCTGTGGATGTCACCACCTGTCAGGTGTGTTCCTCCAATGCATGGAGGAAAGAATGCCTGACGGCACTTTTTGTGGAGCCATGTGAGGATTTCCAGAAATCCTACTACTGTTCCGGGAACGCAAAGAAACCTGCTGCTGATGTCCCAAAATATGTTAGGAATAAGCTGTTCCCTGTTGCTAATTTCATTCACACCTGTATTTCACCCACTTTCATTCACACCCCGTCGGAGCACTGTAAAAATTGTTCGTGGCATTTCGCCAGATTTAGCCACTATAGCTGTAAAAAATCGAACACAGTCTACGCTACTTCACTTCTGCTACATGTCTTTTAATACTAGGGGCCTTTCTTGGGATTTTTCTTCACTCCATGCACCCATACTCATGACATTAGAGAAAATGCATGAGGGCTTTTGTGCCCATGGCGTGCCATTTTGCACTTTTCCTAATCAAATTCTGAATCTAAGAGGGCATCATTCACCTCAGTGTTCAGAGATTTCAGACATTAGAATGTATGCTTTTGAAAGGCGTCAAAGAAACACTGCACCAGAATGCAAGCAAAAAGGAATCCTCTGCCTTGGTTCACATAGACGCTATTCTTTATAAAGCCTGCATTGTCTGCAGTAGTGCGTTACCAGTTGACCCTACAGCTTGTAGTGTATTGTCCACAGCTTCCACTCACTATGCCTGTAAGCAGCTAGGCCTTGGTGATGGGGGTCGCCATAATGAAACGAGCCAATTTTTACGGGGTGTACACGGCACGAATGTTTTGGAAGTGCTAATTAAGAGAAGGCCGCTAAACAATTTAGCACAAAAGCTTGCACGTTTGGGAAGCACGTGTGAAGTTTGAGTCAGATGCAGTTACACTTCGTCTGCAGCCATTCAGTTTTACTGGTAAAACCGCTACCAATTGCTTGTGAACCATCGATGATTACTACACTACACACACAATTGAACTGTCTGGTGCTGAAAGTTTGCCGATGAAAGAGCACGTAGTTCCTCTAAAAAAAAAAGCTTCATCAATTGAGAACTTGGCTGAACGTAATGCTCTTCAAGGAAGACATTTTATATACGCTGATGTAACCTCTTAATTTCTTACACATTCTAGCCAGCGCACTGCACCTCAGCAACACAAATTGTGGTCCACTGTCACTATTACTGGCATCACCTGGTAGTTCTTGCCTAAATAGTTTGATGGCGGCAGTGAATGGCAGAAAACCTGGATTGATAAGAAACCCTGTCAGGCTGAAAATGGGCAAGGCCTGAAGTCCCGTGTCACATTCAAAATGCAGGCCATTTCCTTCTGCTTGGAATAGCCCAAAAAATCTCCATAAGGGGAAAAATAAAGTAACCGTTTCATATAAAGTGACCAGACGTCCCGATTTAGTCGGGACACATCCCAGCTTTGCGGCTGTCGTCCTGCAGCCTGCTTGTGGGACGGTTTGGCGGGAAATATGGGAAACGGGTGTGGAGCCCAGTGTCGCTCATGAAAAGCTGGAGGAATGAAAGAGGCAAAAGAAATCGTTTGAGGAACTTCAAGAAAAGGGCGCACATGACAAGACTAAGCAAGAAACTGTTGTGTGTTTCTTGGTTAGTCCCAATGTCTGCACAGTTTTCCTGAGGTTACAGTGTACCAACAAGCAGTCCAGCACACCCTTCTGCGTTTGACGAACGGTGAATGGACGTGCTTGAGTGTTTATGTACTTATTCAGCAAATAGTGTTTCGTTGCTCGTCGAACAAAGGCCGAGAGTACTAAGAAACAAATAATCTTCAGTTAAAACAAAATTGCATTGAACCTTAGCGTCCCTTCAAGCTATGCGCCACGTTCTTCCTTACACCCCTCGTCCCGCTTTGTGGTCCGAGGAATATGGCCACTTTAATTTAATAGCAATTACAAAAGTGACTTGCATGTAACATTGCGAGGTCCTGTCATCAGCTGTCTTGATTAGGGCAGCAACAAACCGGTTCACACATATGATGGAGGTACGAAAGTTTGCCTTTGACAGAATATGTGCTGCAAATTCTTGACTACATTCAGTTCTCTTTGAACTGTTTAAAAAAAGAAACACTTCATTTTGTGCCGGTACATTACACAGGCATGCGCACTGTATTAGGAACATAAACCTTTTACTTCGGAATAAAAACGCGTTCTGTCTGGCCTTGAAATCGTGGCACTATGACGATCGTGACTCTTCACAATTCATGTTTTCAGAATTTATGTTTCACAATGCAGCATTTGGTATGTGACATCGCAAAATACGTTGTCTGCAGGCCAAGCCACCAGCCAAAAAAAAAGCAAAAGTTAAATTGGATCGGTCCGAAACACTTTTGGACCAATTAATAACTGGAACCAGCTGCAGTTCCAGTTGGTTCAGTGGTGTTTTGGACAGGTCCAATTTGACTTCCAATGTTTTTCTTTTTTTTTTTCGGTATTCCACTCTCCTGCCCCACATTTTCCCTTGGGCTGCATGAGTGGTGCTACCAGCCTTGTTGCACGCTCCTAATGGTAAAACGTTGTGTTGATCTCTCTTCTCTTGTTTTTAGATAGCAATCATGGAGGGCTTTTGCAATACATCATTTTGGGTAAGTTGCATTCACTAGGACTTGCCTCCTTATTTCGTTTTTTTTTTGCTTGCATCTTAACTTTTTTTTTTATGCACCTGCAATGATGCTTGGTAATAAGATTTTCACTGTTCATGTCATTTGGGCTAAGATGTTCCACTAAGCGTAAACCGTGTGGACGAAGTTGTGAAGACTGAACTGAAGCGTGCGTCTTGAGTGAGGGGTCCAAGTGGTGTGTGAAGGAAACGCAGTCTCCATCAGCTGAAGGGGCAGGACTAGGGAAAAAGGCAAAGGTGAAGTGCTAGCACTCCTCGAGGTATCGTAGGCGCTAGCACACACAGTTCGACGAGGCATCCCCATCTGCCACTTTGCTGCCATTTCCGTGCTTCCCCGTGAGGCTCTGTGCACAATTTTGCAAAAGAAAAAGGGGGGGGGGGGGGAGGATTTTGCTCTTTTATAGCAAAAATTTGTTGGCCTCCATATGTTGCCCTATCCATTAACTTTGTTTGCTCGGAAGTACAATAGCAAAAAGTTAGTGCCATTATATATTGCATACATAAGGTTGTTCGTTCTCCGGTTGTATATATTTTTAAAATCAGAGGGGTTAAATCAGCTTTGCGGGTTAAATAGACACATGTTTTATGTAATACACTCACTGTATCAGAATGTTTTACGAGCTCCTTCACTTTAACTCATTAAAATTGGTGTTTGTTGCAAGCTGGTAATTGGGGGGACATCAGGGCTTTCCAGCAGATACTCGCCAAAGTTTGGCGTTTGTTTGGAGATTATTCAGTAATGATGACAGTAAAGAGCATTGATAACTTCTAATAAATCAAACATTTTATTCACAAAGCTTGTCGCCGATTTTGTACACATCCTTGTTTCCATACACTATCATCCGCGTGCACACTATGTCGGTCTCCATTCAAGACCTGACCGATCATTGAACGTATCTTGGGCGGGAGAAAGTTCTCTCGACATCATCCCTTCCATATTAGCTAGGCACAACAAGTCCGTGCAGCATTGCCAGCCTGGGGTAGCGAGCGGTAGAGTCGGGCCAGTACTCAATGAGTGTGGAAGCTGTGTTTGTGGGCCCTGCTTCCAGCAAGTACTGGTCGAGAACGGCAGATCAATACTTTGGAAAGATCTGTTCGAGGAGAATTCGGGTTTGACCCGATTCGCTTGAAACATGTTAGGGGTGTAACAAAAACGTAAAGTCCGGTTTTACCTTAAAACGAACAACCCTCTGTATACAGCAGTGGCTTGTCACAATTCAAGGTTCTTTGGCATGTATGTGACTCTAGAGACTGTTCTATAATGTACTGTAAATAACTACATGTGCAGTTGGAAAGCATGTTTTATATATTTTCATTACATTAATTGAATTGAATATTTTTCATTTCTTTAATTGAATTTGAACGATACTTTTTCCCTAAATGTCTATAGTTAGCGGCTTTGGTAACTTTCTGGACCCAAGAACTAGATTTGCAGGGCCAGTTTCTGTTGTTTTTTAATGGAGGTTAAAAGTGAAAACACCTGCATCCAGATTTCAGTGCACGTTAAGATCCCCACGTGGTCGAAATTCATCCGGAGTCCTCTGCTAAGGCACGCCTTACAGCCCAGATGTAGATAGACCCCCAAACTTTTGAATGTGCTTTAATTAAGCGAAATGACTTGTGGCTCTTTCTTTTTACGCCAAGTAACAGCGAAGTGTGAGCATCTAGGGATGGCAGGGCGGTTTACCGCCTAGCAGCGACTCTACTAAAGTTAATAGTTTTTGTTTCAAGAATCGTCTGCCCAGCCAGCAGTGCTTGCCACAACTTGGAATACCTTTACTCCTTGCCTAGGATTCATAGTACACCAGCCGCCGTGAAGGTGCCCTGAGTGCATGCCCTGTTATTGCCACCGCATTTTCTTGGATGTATTCTTATCTCTAGGCACAATGTTATCTCTGTTTTGTGTATCATGAGCCGTCAGCCCTTATCGATCCTTCTGTTGGCACTGGCCCTTTGCTGGCTGCCTTAGAATTGCTTCAAACTGCTGTGCACGTTGCAGATGTGGGAAATACCGAGCCAGAAATGTCTAGTTTGCAGCTAGACTGCTTGCAATGTGCCTTTTGCAGCCTGCTCGGTCATCTGTTTACCTGAGAGCAGTGTGAAATCGAAGCCCCGGGTTTGGTGCTTAAAATTGTCTCATCCATTGGTTTTTCAAAGCCATGAGTAAATAAGGATGGAACTAGACCTTTATCTCCATGAAAAAAGTGAATTTGGGGGCAAACAGTGTGCTCAAAAAGCACAGGACACAAGTGGTTGGCGTTCAGTGGGAGAGAGAGGCCTTCGTACTGCAGTGGGCTTTGGTAGGCTGATTATGATGGGGATGATGACGATGATGTCCACTGCTCTGTAACATCGTCAGCAAGCTGTTGCACCGGGTCGAGATTTTGTTAGGTCTCCTTGAAAGGGGCAAAAGTCATCGTTTGCATTTGTGAAGTGGAATTAAACAGAGAAATCATCTGTCACGTCTTTCAGTAGTGAGTGCCTGTGTGGCTTCACGACCTGCTCCCTCTCTTCCCTGCCCCGTCAGAACACGACCCTCTCGTGGGACACGGAGGTGCCCAGCGTGACCCCGTGTTTTCGACACACGGCCCTGATCTGGCTGCCCTGCTCGGTGGCCTGGTTCCTGGCCCTGTGTGAGGCATGGGCCCTGGCCCACAGGACGAGCCACTCCAGCCCCTGCAGCCTCCTCTATGCCTCCAAGCTGGTGAGCCACTCCCTTTGGGGCTGACATGTGCCGGTCCGCCCGGAGCCGAGGTTTTTATTTTGACGCCTGTCCCTACGTAGGGCTATTCACAACACGCGATTGTGAAGCCTGTCTTCAAGGGTGGGTGTCACCAGAAAATTAATATGCCAGTGTTTCTGGTTGTTGGCAACAGCCAGGAAGAGTGTTGTTGCGTTTGAGTTTGAGGCCTCACACTCAATGTCATATAGGGGACTAATTCAATGCAAGAAAACAAATGCATTGCTAGGCAACACCTGGGATCGTTGGTGTGTGGCGCTGCAGAAGGGGGCATTCAAAGTGTGTCGTCTGCTATTTGCCCTGAGATCGAACACAGTCGGCCCGTGGTGGCGGAGTGAAGAACCGCTGCTAGTGTGGGTGCTGCTTTCACGACGACTGCTTGTTCACGTTCACGTTGCGCAGAATGCAAAACACGCGCTGCCACAGGAGGAAAAAAAATAAACAGTATGACTGCTTGTCTGGCCTGGTTACCGTGAAACACCGTTGCCGTGGACATCACTTCATTTCATTCATTTCACTTGTTGTCACCTTAAAAGCCTGAAGGCATTACATAAAGGGGGGACAATAATAGCGAGTTGAATACAGCACGCAGTGAGCACCAAACAATACAAGGCAGAGCAAAAACGACGAACAAAAGCAAAGCAAAGAGAAGAGAAAAAAACTGCATACAGGCTACACAGAGACAGGCTGAAAACAAAGCAAGCATAAACAAAGGCGAGCATATACTACATTAAAGGAGTAAGGGCAGACACAGTCATTCGTTGCACCCAAGATGGAGCAACAGAATGATAATTTACAGTGTACAAAATATTGGCGGGTAGAGGTGATTGGCGAGTGATAAAATAAGACAGGATTTGCTGTAAGGCAAAGATTAAGTTTTTCGCAAAGGTGGAGTGGTTTGAGCACGTAGCGATTTCGTTAGGCAAGGTGTTCTAAAGTGTGATAGAATGTGGAAAAAATGAGTTATTCATAGCTGAAGTGCGACCAGCGATGCATGCTATTGTGTGGCTGCTGTTTAGGCAGGTGCCGTTCTCAGTGGTGGTTTTAACGAAGGTTGCCTCTGTCGCGGGGGATGAAAGAAACAGTGAAGTAAGAAAAGACAAAAGATGGTTCAATGCGAAGATAGTGCAAGTAGGGATAATGATTGTTTTAGGGCACTCATGCTAGTGTTAGAGTATTGATTAGATTTGAAGCGGGTGGCTCGGTTCTGGACAGCTTCTAGTTTGCTTGTAAGGTAGGTTTGTGAAGGGCTCAAAATGGAAGACCTGTATTCAAGATTAGGTCTGATGAATGTTAGATAATATAGTTTCCTTATATCCGGAGATACCGATTTTAAGTTTATACATAAGTAGCCCACAGTTCATGAAGTGTCTGCGCAGATTGTTTCCGCATCCGTACTCCTTGATAGAGCGGACGTCGTGTGTATGCGGAGGTATTTGTAAGTTGAGGTCCGGTCGACACGAACAGCATTAATTTTGTAAGGGTAAGAAGTTAGGCTCTTTTTGCGTTGGAATGACAATAGCTTGCATTTAGCTGTATTTAGAGGCATGAGTGAGGATTTTCTCCGAGATGAAATTGTACTAAGATCTTGCTGCAGGTTTTCAGAATATTCCAGGCTGTGGATGGCCGAATAAACAACGCAGTCATTGGCAAAAAGCCTTAGGTTTGTTGTTATGTTATGTGGGAGGTCATTTATAAAAATTAGGAAGAGGAGAGGGGATAGACATGCGCCCTGGGGGACGCCCGACGAAACATTGGCAAGCGGAGAGTGGCAGTTATTGGCAGTGGTGAATTGTTGCCAGTTTTCCAAGAAATATTTGATCCAAAAGGTTATACCCCTGTCACACGGCAAATCTAATGTCATTCAAACTGAATGACATTAGCTGTAAATGACATTCAGCTCGGCCGTGCGGGTCTACACGGCGGAACAAATGTCATTTGATTGTGATAGCGGTGACGATTAGCAAGCTCGAAAAACCGCAAAATTACATTTCAAGCGCATATAGAATGTTTTCACACGTAATATTTTTTAAAAAACGTAACAAAGGAATATTTTTTTAAATAAAAACAAGAAAACCACCGATTTAGGTGACATCAGTAGACATCACAAGCTGAGGCAAGTCTGCAAAAAATCCGGATTAGGGTAGCGCGCGCACTGTGGACGAGATTTTCTTTTAAATGCAGAGCATTTCTTAGCCTCGCCTCTTCCTGCGTCGGACGGTGTCAACAGCTCCGCGTCCGCAGCAGGTGCGCCTCTCCTTCCCTCCTCTCTCTCAACAGCAGCTGGCGCGCGCATGCGTCGTTGTCAGCCCGTTCGCTCCGTCGCGGTCTCGGCGTAACAGGTGCGTGATAGCAGCGCGGTGGGGCGTGGAAGGGCGCGCACTGCTTGCGCATGCGCGCTCTCCCCCCCGTACTGCTCCCCCTCTACTGCGCGCGCTGCAAATATAGCGGCTAGCGGTCGCTCGTGTTTCAGTCACTGCGTTGCTCCTTCCTTCCTTGGTTGACGCTCGTGCCCACGTTTACTCGTGTCTGCTGCTCCAGCATCACGGAAGAAGCGATGGAAGCAACACTGCCTTCAATCAGTACTGAGGCCCCAATGCTCTGCATTTACTCGTGTTCCCCTCGCGGGAAGGCGCGGGAATTTTTTTTTTAGTACTTGCTGGTCTTTCTTTATCAGAACAACAATACAAAACAGAAAATACAAGTTTACTGACAGTTTTTACAAACAGTATTCTTTGGTTTATTACTGAATTTTCCTGTCTAGGGACGCGCTACTGCTGTCGAGGCTACTCATTTGGCCACTAACTGAGGTCCAGGACCTCAGTTAGCCGCTAAATGTCATTCGCCTCATTTCATTCGGTATTCTCGTGTAGCGCCGAACTAATGACATTTAGAGCGAATTGCATTTGCTGTAAATGTCATTAGATCTGCCGTGTGACAGAGGTATTAGGTTAGTGGGGCGACCCAGGACGGATAGCTTAGCTAGTAGTAGATTATGTGGAACATGGTCAAATGCTTCGGCAAAGTCTAGAAAGATGGCATCTATTTGAAGGTTGTTATCATTTTTGTGAAGAACAACATGAGTGAACTCTGCTAGCTGAGTTTTGCAAGATAGTAGCTTGCGGAAGCCACGCTGATGTGAGTAAAAGAAGTCAATAGAGTCTAGGTGAGAAATAATACTAGTGGCTATGATGTGCTCAAATAGCTTACATGGAATGCATGTCAGTGAAATCGATTGCCGCTTGAAATGTGCAAATAACTTGGTTTCGACTCTTTGCAGTTTTCTTAGCGGTGAGCGCAATCATCTGCTGTATTGGGGACAGCCCAGGGTGTTTCATTGAAGCCAGTGTGTCGAACCGAACAAAACTACTGGTTCGGTTACGGTTCTGGTTCAGGCGAAATCATTTCGTTCCGGTTCAGTTCCGGTTCGACAAAATTACTTACCGAACCGGTTCGATGAATTGAATTATACCTGAAATTAGAAAAAACGTTTCGTAGTTTAAAAGACAGTCAAATCAAAATACAAACAAAACTTCAAAATGCTGCTGTTCCCCAGGGGCAGTGGCGCAATTGCAAAGCAAACTTTAAACAATTACGAGATATTAGAAAAACATATGAGGTGACGACGATTTACCACCTACTTTCTCGCCCAGACTTTATGTTGTCCTAGCGACTATTCATAAAGCCACTGCCAAGAGATATGACGGAGGGATATATTTTCTTCCCTTTCCTTTTTTGTTGAAATTGAAATCGCAATGGAAGCGCCCATCACGCTAACCTTGAATCCTTAAAGGAGCCATGAAGAGAAAACACAAGTTTGGTTCATTCAAAAGATTGTCTCGTTAGAATCATACTGACACCACTTTTAACGTAAACTTCGCTCAAATAAGCTACATAATTAGGAAAAACGGGAATGGTCATGCTACCCACCAGCTCATTTCCCGCAACAGAACCTATGTCGTCACATGAGCTAAACTCTGCGATTGGCGGAGGCTGGCAGAAGCAGACGCAAATTAGGTAGAGCTTACAAACTAGACGAACGAGCGATTTGCGCTTAAATTTAGGGCACATTCTTTACAAAGCAATAAGAATGATGGGACAAACAGTGGAAATTACGAAAGCACATGTAAACATAGAAGTACTGATGCGTTCTGCTGTTCGTACTGCGCACAGCATGCTTGGTTTAGCTGCACAGCACTACGGGGCTTGGGGTTGTCTCAGACGACACTGGCCGATTGACGCAAGCAACGGTGTCTTACGTGACCCCATTTGTCGAGTGAGCACTGTTTCAGGGAACGAATATTTTCTCCCAGAACAAAAACAAGCCAGGTTTAAATGCGGGCAAAAACAAACCAAACGCTTGCCACGGTATGGTGGCGCCATCTAGGTTACGGAACGTAAAGAAACGCGGGAACAAACCAACACCGCTGTACAGGGTGGAGACAACCTTTGAACGGTCCCGTGCCGCCGCAATTGGGCCAACGGGCTCAACGCGTTATTCTTTTCGTTTCCCACGAGACCTAGCAACGCGAAACAGACAATATGATTCAAACTTCTTCAGTAAACCGCGTTGCGGCGATAATTTTAGCGCGGTTTTGACACAATGACTTGCTTCAGCGGCGAGCGAGCAACCGAAAATGGCGGCGCCAGCGTATACGTGTCTCTACCCTGTACGGCGGATGCGTGAATGAAGGTACTCTAGGCTGCAGAGCGGTCGGTTTCAGTGATGTCACTTGGGACCACGAAAACGCACGATTGAGCGGGAAAAATCAAAATTTTAACCTAAATTGTTTAATTTCTCAGTGAATAAAGCACCGTTTGTATTCGGACAAGTGCTGGGGGCACTATAAAACACGAAATCTTTCGAATAAAACCAACTTGCATTTTCTCTACATGGCTCCTTTAAATTTAGGCCTGCGTACTGGCGCGCTCAAATATCAGCGCTTAATACCAATGGCGCGCATTTTTTATATTTGTAACAAAACAGAAAAATCCTACAACAGCTACATTAATACTACCAATTACCTAATTAGACTATTTGGTAACCCGGAATAATTTGTTAGCTGTTACCTTATCGAATGTGTTAGCCACACTTTTGTTAAAAGTAAGCTTTAGTTAAGGCTCAGTCACTGCATTATTGCTCTGACCACTGCAATTCCTTTTTCGATAGCTATACCGGATGTGCGCATTACAGTCAGTATGTCATCGTACCACCTGACCCCTGGCCATCGTTCCGTGTGCTACATTGTGCAATGTTATAACCGATTATGCTGTTACAAAATGAAAGGGAAGTTTGACACGCGGAGAATGAGATGGGACTTTTTTGGGTAGACGCTCTTTAATTCATCCAGAGCAGTACTCCCCTCCGGAACGAGTAGCAGTAGAAGTAATGTAGTGAGTTGGGCAGTCAGTTACAAGTGCACCTTCGAAAAAAAAAGCAGACCTGAAAGAGGCAAAACAGCAGAACAAGCAGAAAAGATGATCGCTGGGCAAATGGGGCAGTGTGAGGTACCGGCCTGCCTTTCTGCACGTGTCGTCTGCTTTATTGCTGTTTCTGCTTCCAAGACAAGTTCGAGGGCTGCAGTTTCTTGCCAAAGGATTAAGTGCACACCTTAACAGTTTTCCTTGACATAGTTGTTGTTATTTGTATCTGTGAAAAACGGAACTTGTCCTCTGTACTGTCCCCAAAAACTGACCACGGAACTCGCTTCCTTCGCATTGATGACACGTTTGGTTGTGAAAGGCAGGGCAAAGAAAAGTATAGAGCAATATCCACGTTTTGGGGCTTTTTGTTACTTATTCGGTTACACTTACTTTTTGCATAATATTTTAAAACCTTGTGTTTTGCCTAAAGTGATTTGCCTCTTCTTTTTTTTTTCTTTTTTTCCCCCCGTGTAAACACATTTAAGAAAAACTGGCCCATTTGATGCCCCGTGCTATATCTCTGCTCCGAGGCGCAGCTTATGTTGCAGGCAGGCAGACTTATTTTAACCAGCTGGTGATATGGAACGTGGATCAATATCTCGATACATGGACGTTCTCGGTTTCCATCTACCCTAGAAAAACGGTCATGGGGAAGGGAGATCGAGGACACTTGTGGTCAGCAGCAAACGGCTTAGCCACTGAGCAGCTCCTGCGGTCACACTTGTCAAGTATTAAAAATTTGCAGGTGTCGGACCTTTGAAACAAATTATGAAATCCAAAAACCATTGCACACATCGGGTGTGGGCTTTCGCTGTGGCGCAGTGGAGCACTGCTGCAGCCTGATTGCTCCAATAAAGTCGCAGCCAGGGAAGGGCAAAGTCGCTTTATATCCCCTCCAAGCTGCCGAGAATGACATTTCGTTTTCAGCTTGCAGTACGCTTGCACTTCCAGCAGCAACAGGCCATTGCTACATTGGTGCTCATTCATTTCCCCTGTTGTTACATGAAGCGTGATAGTGTTCAATTGTCTGGAGGAGGAAGTGCAGGAGCGGGTGCGAAGTTGAGGGTACGTGAAGGAAAAAAAGGCCTGAATGGCATTGACTGTGCAATATCAACAACGGAGGGTTGAACCGTTTCAGCATGAACGGGTAACCGTTATTTCTTTTTTCGGTTCAGTTCTGGTTCGGGTTCAGCGTGCTCAAAAAATAACGGTTCTGGTTCGGATTCAGTTCCGGTAAAAATACCGGTTCAGCTCTGGTTTTCGGTTCAGTTAGGTTCTGTTTCGGCACCCTGGTTGAAGCTGGAAGGGTTGTTACTAAAGGCCAAAGTAACATGAAAAGGGGAAAGACGAGGAAACCCGTACATGCACAGACATTTGCCATGCGTGTCCCTTGCAATTATGAAACAAACAAAAACAATTATTCCGCACAGGTGCCTTGCACCACCCATAAATTTACAGATGCGTACAATACAACCTCGTTACAACAGACCATGATAGTGATCATGATTTCAGTCTGATATAAAATCAGTATGAACAATCCAAATACTGTTACTACAGGCTTTTACGGAATCATAGACAAAGTCTGTTATAACAAGAGTTTGGACTTTTCAACTGTTAAAAACAAATCACACAATAAAAGATGCTGGTCATTTCTCAAGAATCAGTTACAACCTAAACAGGTTGGTATTTTAGGCCAACAAACCTTCAGGATGACTTGGGTTTTTCAGCGGTTTCATCCTCTTGCGACATTGTGAAGCACATCACAAAATCACATGAACGACTCTTTTTACATTTGCTGGGCTCCTGTTGTATGGCACCTTCTCAAACTTCTGATTCAGTCATACTATTATTACTCTCTTTCACGTCTCTTCAACCTACAGTTGCATTTCCATTGTCTTCACATGAATATAAATGAAATGCAAGTAAAGATCTCATTGCTAAGCTTGGAGATTTAGCCAGCTATAATGTATGAGGGCAAACTTTTTTTTGTTTCAATGATGTTAACTTTCGTATATAAGCATCTTATCTGTTGCACTATAACACTTAAATTCTAAATCCTATCACTTGATTGCCATGACATCACACCTATGCATACTGCAAGTGGATGCAAGAAGTTTCACTTCTACTAATTCACAATTATTTTTAATTGTTTCAAATTGTTTCATTTGATTACAACTGTGAGGTAGCAACACAAAAACTGAAGACATACGTAACAAATGAATGGTGGCCTGCACTTGAAAAGTCTGCTGTAGAGATGCAAAGGTGGACTTGTTAACCTTTCAAACTGGTCTGCTATATCCGAATGTATGTTGTAACAGAATCTGCAGTAAAGGAAGTTTAATCAATGGCACAGATAGGAAGACCAACCAAGCATTGCAAATCAGTATGTTGTATCCAAATATATCTGTAAGCAGATCTGTTGTAACGAGGTTACACTGTATTTTAGATATGCCAAGAAGTGTCCGTTCAGAGAAGTCTTTTCCCCCTCCCCCCCCTCCTTTTTTTTCTTCAAAAATACTGCTTTAGACAGTCGCCCATTACTGTCATACCACACGATTTGCCTGTTTTTAGGTATATTTTTATGTATATTTTTTGTGCATGTGCGAGGCGGTTTCAGCTGGAAATTTTGCTAGAACTAAGCGGTTGCGAGTGTGCATTTGTTCTGTTGCCTTTCCTGTCGCGTTTTCATGTAGGTAGGTAAGTGGGCGTTTATTATTGATGAAAGGCAAGGCCACCAGCAGACGTTATTTGTTTCACCGTGGGCAGAACACTGGTACTCCTGCTGGTGGTGAGGGGGAGGGAGGAAGGGAGGACCGATAGATACAGAGGAAATAGAAGACGTCGTTCCAGCATTTCGTGTAGCTCATTTTTAAATCCTGACAATCAGCTCGCCCAAGAGCAGCATTTGCCCGGCACAACCATCTGCTTAAAATTAGCCAGGTCTCAACTCCCTAAGTGGACCTGAAAAGTAAAAAATAATTGAAGATCACATTTCTGAATGCTACCCACGCAGCCTGCAAAACACGAATATCTTCTACAGCATACGTGTCGTCTCCCGACTCATTGGATTTTTTTCATTTCTCCCACACTGCCGGCTTTAAAGTGTTTTTTTTTTTTTTAAGAAGGCAAGTAATAATTCCTGAATGATAACCTCGTACCAAAAGGAGGCTGATTAGTTTTCAAAATGATACATCTATCTCTCCTTTCTTCGAACCTACTTCTTTCGCCCTTATGCAACTTGACACCGGGGTAGCTTCTATTAGCACGCAATGCTGATTTTCCTCTTCGCATTGCATGTGCTTTCTTCAAGCTGTGGCTGGAACGTTGGTCAGAAATTTAAGGAACAAAGAAGGCACACATAACTTTTATTTGTAGCTTTTCTACCCAACTTCAAGAATTGAATCAGTTGACAACGTAGTGCAGTTATCCGGGACCTCATTGTGTGAACTTTAAAGGAATATTGGGGAGGGATGTGTTGCCCCACCTGCAAGTGGACAATTCATTTTCCAACTTTATGGTTTTGTAACTGAGGGTTGTTTAGCAAGCTTTTTTGTACAGTTTCAAGCTTCGAATCTCTCTGTTCCAGGCACCTACATATAATATTTGAAAGGGAACACAGGTAATCAACAGTGTAGCTGTAACAGAAAATTTCTGGCCAGTGTATAGTAAGTGTTTGAGAGTATTGGTTTAATTACAACACTGTAACCACACGTTGCACCAGTCTAACTAGACGCGAGATGTTAGCTGCAATGGGCACATTGATACTTTCATTCGCAGCTTCAAGTAATATGAAAAAGCCTTAAATAACTAACACAAGAGCTTTTTTCATCTAACCTGCCTTCAATCTCATTAAAATCTGACAATTAACTGTGGCTGCGCGTGAGATACATTCATTTGAATGTTTATATGTGTGCTCTTATAAAAATTGAAAAATTTTATGTTACCTTCACAATGCAACAAAAATTCGCAAGCTCCTGTAATGAATGTGGGAGCAGTGATGTGCTCTTAGCTTTTCAAGGCACCCAATTCAGTGTAGTTCTACGTCATGTTAACAACACAAAAAGCGACTTAACTGCTTTCACCAACTGCATTCCCCTAGATCGGGGCTCCCTCAATTGTCTCTATCTGTTTTTCTTCGTTTGCTTGTTCTCGTCTTCGGGGAAGTGGCTTGCTATGAACCACCGCAGCATACAGGTCTTGCATCATTATTTCAGCCATTCAGTAATTCCCGGTGGGTTGCCGCTTTTACAGCCCAGTAATGCAAACTTACTCTGCTTCCACGCACTCCGTGCGACGTTACGAACCAAACTGCAGCATACCATGCTTGTCTACGCATTTCATGTGCACACAAGGCGTGAAATCGGCAGAGCATCCGCACCAGCAGTGCGATGCTGCCACACCTACGGGTCTGCCTTGTGGCGAATAGCGCACAACCCAGTAGCGCTCCCTGATAATCGAGCACATCCACTTGCATTCGTTGTAGTGAAACGACCTTCAATTTTACCCATGAGCGTTGAGGATTTGCTCGTGCCCGTATGTGGGAAGCTCGGGAAGGTTGGCATAGTGCCAAGAGTGAGGTGGGTCACTGAGTGAATTAACGTGTATCAAGGTGAATTAAGCTGAATTAAATTGAATCAACAGTAACCAAAGTGAATTGAGATGGGCCGGAATGAATCCGTAAGAAAGACAAACAAATTAAAAAGAATTAATCTGAATTAAGAAGAATAAGAATAAACTAATTGAGCAACAAAGTAGTCCAAGTTAGATAGAATTGAACTTATAGCAATGCGAATCAAAAACGTACGACTTAATTAGAAAATAGACATACCAAATTAAGGGGAATCAATGGGAACTGTGAGGAAACAAAGTGACTTGAACGGAATCAATGACTGAATTAAGATGAAAAAACGGAATTAACACAAACCCTGGTGATTTAAAAACGACCAAAGTCAAGAAAGACACAAGACAGTAAATGGACAGTGAATGCGAATTAAAACAAAATAAATGATTTGATTTGATTGTATTTCCCGTATACTTTCTAATTTATTTTAATCGAATTTAATTCAGCCTAATTCACTGCGATACACGATTATTTACTCAATGACACACATTGATTTACTTAGATTCAAGTCATTTGACTCTGATTCCGCTTAATTCGAATTGATTTCTCCCCATCTGCTTTGTCTTCATAATTCACTTCGGTCCTTCTGAATGTAGTTGGGTTCATGTTAATTTATTTTATCTAACCTAATTCACTACTTTATTCTCTATTAGTTGCGTCGAATCCTCACAATTTATTTCGCTTCGTACTCATTTTTAATACGCTTGGTTTCATCTTAACACACCTTGACATCTGCCAGTTAAGTTTGATTAATCTTTATTACTTCAAGTTACCTTGATTTACTCAGAAATCCACCTAATTTTATCCGGTTTTAACTTGCACTCATTCTTGTTATTTCCTGTGTCTTCTTAATTCCCTTTTGTTCCGGTTATTTAACTTTGATGTCTCTTAATTCACTAGTAATATCCTTAATTCGCTTTTTCATCCTCCTTAATTCGCAGTGTCATCGCCTAATTCTAAATCTTTCTCTGGTTCGCTCTAACTTCCTCTAATGCGCAGGAGGCGTCCAGGGGCTTTTTTATACGACGCCTGATGACTGGCGGTTTTCGCTCAAGGGTTGTGAAGGTCGATGGAATGATTAGACACATGAACTTTCTCTTTATCTAAGTTACATTAATCACATTGACCCATTTTACATGTAATAAAGTTATCAATATAACAATGTTGTGCTCCAGCAGCTCTTTTCCCTGTATGCGAGATACGCAACATCATCCCGCACGACACTCCGCTCACTCTCCGTTCATTGCGCCCATTCACTTCAAAGCATGACCACTTGAACGATAAAAGGTGCTCTAGGAAATCCAACTGTCGCCGCCGTCGACCAACTACCAAACCTGCGCATAAACTCGCAGCCCGCAACGCGCCATTACACGCAGCAGTTTTCTTCCAAGCGCAGACGTGCGACAGGAACAGTGACGCAGCAGCGACCCACGCCGAGCGGCGCTCTGCGCGCGCCCCACGAGCAGTGCCGCTGACAGCGCTCCCGGCGGCCAAAGCATCCTCTGTAACATTGGCGGCCAAAACCGCCGACAAAGACAAGCTGATCATCTCAGGGTGGCCGCGCACACGCACATGCACGCTATCTCGAACCCGATGTCGGTGCCGCCGAAGGGCGTCGCCGGTGCAACCCGCAGCATGCCGCTCGAGTGTTATAGACAAGGCTGTTGCGGTCTGTACAACTGAGTATGTGGTAGTTGTGGTCTTTCCTTTTGCTGCGAGTTAAAGCAACACTAAATGGCCAAAACAAGTGGACCACGTGCACCAGCGGAAGTTGTTAGTCGTGCATAAAATGCCAAAAACTTGGCAGCACCCACATGTTTTTGCAAAATAAGATTGGCGCAGCTCGGCTGACCCTTAGCAGTCCAAAAGGTCTCCCCAACTTTGGGAGGGCAGTGACCGAGCTGCTGTGATGTTGAGCACAGTTATGCAGGCTCAATCCCAAACCAAGCAGCCATTTTTCTGATGGAGGTGAGGAACGAAACACCTGTTTAGTCCGGAGCCCTCCACTTTGTCACGTAACCCTTTGGGACTGTTGCGATCTGATGGGCACTGCAAAAGAACTTGCCAACTGTGCAAAAACAGTGCACGAGTGGTTAATTCCTGGTTTTTTGCAGTCCAGGACCGGGCCGTGTGGCTGAGGAAGCCTTCTGACCTCGATTTGTGCGTCTTGCAGGTCTTCCAGGTGCTCACGTTTGCCGTCTGTGCAACAAAGCTGGTGGTGTCCTCCCTGCTCTATCTTCGTCACGAAACAGATCTGGCAGACGTTGCTGGAACATCCGTTCTCCTCTGCACACTCGTAAGCCCGACTTTTGTGTGTCTCAGCTGCCCTCAGAGTCTGCTTTCACTGCTTGCCTGATCTAATGTAGCCTATGAGATCCTCTGTGTCGACAATACATGTCTGCGGTTCGTTTTCGGGCTTTGAATGTTCCTTAATAAATCAAGGGGGGAAAATAGGGTGGTAGTTCTCAAACTGATAATTGAGGGGAAATTGGGTATTTTGGTAAAAGCATTCCGAAATTCAGGTTTTTTCAGGTCCAATCTACAGATGTACAAAGTAATGCACTCAGTTTATTTTGCCAGAAAATATAATGAGCTTAACTCCAACACGCTCAATTTGGTGTTTGTTTCAAGCTGGGTGGGCATCAGGGTTTTCAAGCAAATACTCTCTAGAAATTGGCATTTGTTTGGAAATGAATCAGCAGTGATGACAGTGCACAGCATTGATAATTTCTAAGAAATAAAACATTTGAAATATCGATTTTTTAGACATTCGTGTTTCCATACACTATCATCTGCATGCACAACATGTCGACGTCCATTTGAGACCTGTCCAATCGGTGAACGTATCTCAGCCGGGAGAAAGTCATAACGTCACGGCTTGCGTTAACCAGGCACACCAATGTCAGTGCCACATGTGCCAGCCTGGGGTAGCGAGCGGTCGAGTCGTGCCCACACTCAATGAGTTGGAAAGCTTTGCTTGTGGTGCTTGCTTGGGTGAAAACGGTGGACCGTCGGCACGCGATTGTGAAAAGGTACATTCGGGGCGAAATCAGGTTTAACCTGAAAACGAACTGGCCTATACATGTGCAGTGCATTGCGTCCAGGCAGTTGTATGACTGTCGCTTGGAATGAAAGATATTGTTTTTAGACTGTCATTCATAATGCGCTCTCCTAGGGTGTATGGGAATCTGTGCTGCATCCTGAATACAGTCAAAACTCGATCTAATGAAACCTGATACTGTTACGAATTTCCCAATCTAACGAACAAATTCGGATTCCCCCACAGGTGCCTATACGGCTCAATGCTTTCCTGAACTCAAACAAACGAAATAGACTTAGCATTTTGAAAAGGAGGAATTTGAAATTTTTCGTTTGTTGGAACGCTACGCTATGAAGAGTATTGCGCCACGTAAGAAAAAAAACTGAGGGATCTGGTTTCCTTTTTACAGAGCTCTGTGAGATGAACTCGGCAGTTCCGGTTTTTAATCAGCGATACTAGATGGTGCCAGCAGTGGTGGTGCCCAATGCTAACGGAGCACACGGAGGTGAAAATCACAGGCTTTTCTGCAAGGAAATAAATTCGTTTCCCCCAGAAGCCCTGGTGTCGCATTGTTATTATTTTCACCGTGGACTTTTAGCGCATTGCTAAATTCTCGGCAGGCGAGCGGCGTGGCTGCCGCAATTGCGATGCTCGGATGTGCCTCCCTTTGTGCACCATGCTTACGGAATCAACGGCTTGTAAAATGACAGTACCGATTTTCAAAGTTCTCGATTTAGCGAAATAATTTGCGGTTCCTGCTGACTTCATTAGATTGGCTTTTAACTGTAGTGTGAAGTCATGATATGATGAAAACCATACAGCAGCCCACAGCTATTTAAGATACGTCGACAGGTACTAGTATACGTAAACCAGAGGCTTCACGTAGGTGAAGCTGTTCAAGCACTACGAAAGCTGGAGTGACTCTGTGGTTGTTTGCGATTCCTTCTTGCAGGTTCTTGTGACTGCCCTCTCCATGTGGGGACGATGGAGGGGGCTTCAGTCATCTCTAGTCATCCCCACCTTTTGGCTGCTGCTCTCCTGTTGCGTCGCGCTGACGTGCTACGCCGATTTTGTGGATTTTGACGAGGTGGGCCCCCCCCCCCCCCCCCTGACTGCATGCTGTCTGGCCATGTATCCTGCGCATTGGCATGTGTTAAACGTATTGTTTCTTTTTATATAGAAAGTTCAGAGGGTCACTTACAGGGCTGATCAAGTCAAAGCATGTTTTGTTCAGTAAAACGACTCCTTTGTCTCAATGACAATGATGCTGATTTTGACACAAACTTCAGACAATGAACCAAGCTATTGAGAAAGATGACCCGGTGGCAACTAGCCAGCAGATCTCTTGCCCAGAGCTTATAGCGTCATGGTTACGTGCTTGCCTGATTGGGGGCCACTGATCAAAGCCACATAAAAGTTTAGCGGCCGATCTCTTCTCTTGGCAACACTGAAAACTGCCGTGACCGTGCCCACCGTGTCTGCGCGTGCGGCCGCGTCTCGCAGAAAAGAAAGACAGTGTCCCTAGTCTGCGCTGTTACCACCCGATTCTCGGCCGTGGCGTCAGCAGATGTGAACAATCGCAGTGAAATTGCGTGGTGATGCTCTGCTCGCCCTTGAGAACTCCTCCGCACCACCGAGGAATGGAGCGCGGTCTCAAAAGGAAGCGCGCACGATGCACGAAATGCCTACAGCGCACCGCAGTTGCCTGCGAATACGGATGTGGACACATTTGCGCCCACACTTGGCCCACGGCAGATTCGTTCAATACAAAGACCAAATACTGCTTCCGAAGCAGCTGTGAGGTTCACGCGCACGGTGACTGAGATGCGGCGGTAGCGCAAGGGCATCATTAGCCGGGAGACCAGCGGCATCTGTCCGCAAGTGGCCCAAGAGGGAGGGCGAGCAGTCTGTGGCCGACACCCTAACAGGGCAGCTGAGGATCGGCTGATCTGTGCCGATGACTTCACCTGTGTCTTGCAACAGGTAGGCTGTAGGACACTGCGCAAAGCAGTAGTTAACGTCGAGGTAATGCTTTTGAGTTCTCGCATCCCCGTTCACGCCACGCCAGTGAATACAACCTATACATAGTACTGCTGGTGGCAAGCAGTGTATAATCCGCCTCTTTCATTGCGGTGTGCTGCCACCTAGCGTGCCTAGCGGAAGTTGAAGCTGTAGGGTTTGCCGGCGTTTCCTCCGGCTGCGTTCTCGTTGTATGCACGGCAATCCCACATTACGGCGAGGAGCAGCCGAAGTTTTTCTTCTGTGTTTGTCTTATAACGCCTTAAGATGACAGCCCCTGATCATCACATAATACCAGGCGGCTTCTTATCACTGAATAAGGGCTGGCAGAGAAATCTCGGACAGATCCGTGTGCCGTCCGAGTAGCAGAGCGATCAGTACTTGGAGTCGTCTGGCATGAAGTGCGATCGCCAGCTCAACAAAGGCCGGCAGTTCGCAAAATGCCTTTAAGCGCTGGACACATGTACGATTGGTACACGCGATTCGCATGCGACTGATCGCATGCGAATCGATACGACTGCGATACAACTGTCGCCACGACTAGTCGTACGCGTGAATTTGAGACGGCCCGATGCGCGCATGAGATGCGTCGTCGGCGTCGCTGCGCCCACTGTTTTTGCTCCATGGTCAACTACGATGATCGCTGAGCAGAATTTGTAGATTCTGCGCGTTTGTTCGCAAAAAATGGATAAAGCAAGCAATCGTGAAGCGTTTTCTGCCCTCGGAAACAGTCCGCGCACACGCCGGCCGCGCCTGCCAGCTCGGCACACTCAGCGGCTCGAACCGGCGCAGACCACGGTAGCAACCGCGCTTGTCGCTGCTCTTCTGAATCAATCTGATCGCTAAAAAGTTCCACATGCGAGAAAGTAGGTGTTAGTGTGGTGAAAAATTGTGCTAGGGATTGTTGTCAGGGCTTATTTTAAAAGCGGCGATCAGATGTATCTGCCGCGATGCAAGCCTACGCTGACCGGTCGCCGCGGCGCGCGGTGCGCCGAGCGGCCGAGAGATGGCGATACCTGCGCGGAAGCATCGAAACAGGCTACGCAGATGTCTTGGTCACCGATCGCTCAAACGGCAGTTATAACTTAAATAGAGTTCCACATGCGAGAAAGGGGATGATAGTGTAGTGAAAAGTTGTGTTGCGGATTGTCATTCGCAGTTGCACAGATAGCAGCGATCAAATATCCGCCAGGATGCTGAGCCTCAAGTTCCCATCACCCGAGCCGACGCGAGCGACGCAAGCCGCCGTAGCCGATCGCGTGCGGCCGACGGGAAGCGATAGAAGCCAACACCGTTCCCTTTTTGGCACTCCGAGTTACAGCGGAACGCAGCACAAGTTGTGGGCATTGTTCCGCGCACAACGAGCACACAGAAAAAAATCAAACGATGTAAATACAACCACGACCCCTTCCCGCTTGTGCGGGAGCTGTGGGGAATGTCGTCTGCTGCCCCTACTGGACTGCTTAGGGACTTGGCCGCTAGGGGATTGCGCATGCGCAGTGGGGTTGTGAAAGAGGCGGATTGGAAATTTTTTTCAAAATTCACCTTTTCTGGTTGCAAATGGTCTTTTTGGGGCTGGAATGTGGTCGAGGGAGCAACCAGGGGCTAGTCACTTCAAAATAGCGAAGATTGGGTATTGTCCTCATGGTCCTCATTCTTTGCTGGGGGATTGGCATCACTGATGTGTCCCGGCATGCCAAGGTCAACAGAATGAATGATTAACTAAAGATACTTGCATATTGAAGAGATGCCCAGGGTGGTGCAATTTAAAGCAGCTCGCGCCATGCCTGCATACGTGGACACCATTCAGTGGCAATTCGGTTGGGGGTGTAGGCACAGCGTGTACAGTTTTTTTTATTACAAGGAATAGCCGCATGCTGTACAGTAACTGTTCTCAAAGTCCAATGCCAAAAAACGTAGGACGGTTGTGATGGAACATGCAATGGGTGACACCTCCAGGGATGGCAATAAGCTAGAGGTGTGCAGATATTTGAAGGATTGTGTTTGTTATTTTGTTCACTGTGCAGCGTAGTTGTACTGCTCAAATTTGGGGAGTATTCGAAATTTACGAATTAAATGGCGATAAAAGTTGGCTCTGCTGCACGACATTCCAGTTTTCAATCTTCACCGTGTGCATTCCCCTTTGGCTTGGCTTTTTCGGACAATGTCAAAGCTATGCGAAGCTTTGTGTGAAGCAGGTGTATGTAAACTCGGGTGTCTATTTGATGAACTGGAATGCTACTTGTGGAAAATTTATACGCCAAAAAAGTTTGCTGTCAATATAGGGTCATGAGGGAGGAATCTAGAGTGCGACTAGCAAAGAAAACAAGCCTGTTTCTAATTTCAGTGACTGCAGCGATCCGCACTGCATTCACAGCATGACGGGGAACCGACATTTCTTAATGACAAGGCGTTTATTTATTTATTTATTTATTTATTTATTTAGAAAATACTGCAGGCCAAGAATGGCCCAGGCAGGAGTGAGGGTGGTACAATACAAGAAACATGACAAAAAAAAAAGGAAACAATACAGAGGAGGCACAAACTAACAGGCACATATGCAACGTATTATGGTACAAGATCTAAGTCACACTTCACAAAAACTTTCAATACACCGTAACACGTTTCCAGATTAAAAAATGTGATGTGGTAGTTCGTTCCATTCTGTTATTGTGCGAGGGAAGAAAGAGTATTTGAAATTGTTAGTTCGAGCAAAGATAGGAGTGAAGTTTTGGAAATTATAGCGTCTTGTTGGACGCGAAGATAACGGAGTAACAATGTTTGATAGGTCTACACATTTTTTGCTGGATAGATAGAAAAGAAGTTTTAGTCTTGCTGTTTTCTGGCGATATTCTAAGGTTTGAATTTTGTTATCATTCATTAGTTCAGTTGGGGAATCCGACTGGCGAAAGCGGTTGAAAATGAAACGGACGGCTAATCTTTAGATTTTCTCTAGATTGTTAATATCTTTTTTAGTATGCGGATCCCACACCTCACATGCATATTCCAAACCAGACCTGATTATTGTATTGTACGCGAGCAGTTTAGTATTGGGGGGACAACTTTTGAGTTTATGCCTTAACATGCCTAATTTCCTACATGCGGATGAACAAATCTTTTTAATGTGGGAAGACCAAGTTAGTTTGCTATTGATTGTTACGCCGAGATATTTGTAACTTTCTGTTAGTAAAATGGGGGTTCCTTTTATATTGTACGGGTAAATAAATGGCTGTTTCCTGTTAGTGATGCGCATGAACATAGTTTTGTGAGGGTTTACATTCATTCCCCAGCAATCACACCACGCAGTTATGGCTTCGACAGATTGGGCAAGCATTATCTGGTCATTTAAGAAGTTGAACGGAATAAAAGACAGTCATCAGCAAATAAACGGATTTCGACACCTTGTTTAGCACATGTTGTAATATAATTAATATAAATAAGAAAAAGTAGAGGCCCAAGGACACTTCCCTGGGGAACACCGGAGTTAACAGGGAGAGGGTTAGAATAAACACCGTTTATGTCAACAAACTGCGTACGTGAAGTTAAATACGATGCAACCCATATAACAATAGTAGAGGGAAAACCAGTCAAATTAAGTTTGTGAATTAGTTTGGAGTGCGGTATCGAATGAAATGCCTTGATGAAGTCAAGGAAAATTACCTCGGTTTGGCCTGATTTATCTAGAACCGAGGAGAATGAATGGACACAGGAAATTAATTGGGTAGTTGTAGAGAGACCTTTACGGAAACCGTGTTGGAATGGCGACATAACATTTTGCGCGTCTAAAAAATTGATCATGTAATTTGAGATTGGGTTCCAGCAGTTTACAACACGTGCTTGTAAGGGATATGAGTCTGTAATTGGTTACGAGGAGATTATTTCCTTTTTTAAGTACGGGTATTACTCGAGCGATACGCCAGTCTGCGGGTACAATGCCTTCTGATAAGGATAAGCGAAATATGATGACAAGAAAGCGGGAAAGAGATTCTGCGTAGCGGTGTAAAAATACATTTGGTATGTTGTCCAGACCACAAGAAGATTTTGTTTTAATGTTCAGAAGCATAGAAAATATACCCTCGAATGTTATGAAGTCAGGATCGATTTCTGCGCAGCTTCCACTGGCATTATTGAACACGCATGGGTTTGAAAAGACGGAGTGAAAGTACCGGTTGAATTCTGTCGCTATTTCTTTCTCATCTCGAATAATTTGATTGCCGAGCAAAATGCAGTTTGCATTTTTTTGTTTATTAGTCTTTATGTGGCTCCAAAACTTGGCGGGATCGCTCTTAAGGAATTGCGGTAATTTTACTTAATAGAAAGTGTGCTTGCTAGACCGTATTTTTTCAGAAAGGGTTCCTTTTAATTTTTGGAAAAAGGGACCTTGTGACTTTCGTTTTCTCATGCGCTTAATTTTCCGTGCTATATGAATAATTTCTCTTGTTATCCAGGGATTTTTGGAGGGTTGCTTTTTAGGTTTGTTTGGGGTGAAAGTTTCGAGGCAATAGCAACAGAGTGACCGGAAAGTACTCCAAAGGCAGTTGACATCAACACTGGTAAAGTGATCAAAGGCTAAATCAAGGTAATCGAGAATTGATTCATCATTTGCTTTACAAAAACTTTTAAATACTCTTTGTTTTACAGGCATTTGTTCAGGTTGATTGACTACACGACATGTAAAAAGAACCAGCTTGTGGTCAGACAGACCATCATCAACAGATACATGTACATCAGAAAGGCATTTGCTATGGAACACAAGGTCAAGAATCGATGCTGTCTGCTCCTGTATGCGTGTTGGCACGCTCACTGCTTGGTCCAGATCACACGCTAACATCATATCAAAGATAATCTGATCACTTCAAGATGAGGAACTTAATTTGGACCAATTAATGTTCGGTAGATTAAAATCCCCAGCAGTTATAAGGCGGCTTTCAGAGTATTTGACAGAATATTTCAGAGTATTTAACCTAGAATCCATACAAAATCGCGCAGCTCGCTTTATCACCTCCCAATACTCCTCTGGTGCCAGCGTCACATCTTTAAAACAGTCCATTTCCCTTCCGTCACTTGTATCGCGCCGTCATATCGCACGTTTATGCCTACTTCATGGGGCCTACTATCATCCAAAATCCAGGCATGAATTGTTAAAACCAGCCCACCGCACGTCAGCGCGCCTAAATCACACACAGCCAATAGCACACTTACCCGGTCGAACATCGGCATTCACAAGTTCATTCTTTCCCAATGCAATAACCCTTTGGAATTCGCTACCCGACAATATAGTATCATGCACTAACCGCGCATCTTTTCGAAACAAATTGGACGACCATTATCACCACTCCGAACATCAATGCTGATTCATAACATAGATCCTTACTACTTGGAACCTGCACAATTGTTCATGCTTGTCTTTCATTTTTCTGTGCTTTTATGTCTTATAACTGAACATGTGTATTTGGTAATTTGGTATTAGTTTTCTGTGATCTGCTTTTTTGTTGTTGGTGCTAGTTGTGCTGACTGATGCATTACAGTCACTATTTTTTTCTTTCTTTTTTGTTGTCTTACCTATATGTATTTGCCCCCCCTTATGTAATGCCTTCGGGCCCTTAAGGAACTAATAAATGAAATGAAATGAAATGAAAAGTTGTAGAGTTTGCTCAGGAAATCGCCATCAGAAGGAGGGCGGTAAACGGCAACTAAAGTAAAGGAATTTCCAAAGATGTTTAATTTCAGACATAAGCTTTCGTGCTCTTCTATTTGTTGTAAAGGGGTAACGGTTACGTGGGCGCTAAAAATGACAGCGACGCCTCCTCCACGTGTCGACCTATCTCTCCTATATATTTTAAAATTTTGAGGAACAATTTCTGTATCATCGATTCCTTCGTGAAGCCAAGTTTCCGTGACTACGGTGATGTGGGGACAGTATGTTAACAGTGTATATTCGAGTTCAATCGTTTTATTAAG
Organism: Haemaphysalis longicornis; assembly: GCF_048455015.1. Classification (NCBI taxonomy): domain Eukaryota; kingdom Metazoa; phylum Arthropoda; class Arachnida; order Ixodida; family Ixodidae; genus Haemaphysalis; species Haemaphysalis longicornis. The sequence goes on from NW_027526335.1 coordinate 3,033,953, forward strand.
AATGCTTCGGACGTTGATATTAATAAGGAGCAAGGTTTTATTTAGCAGACAAGCATTCGGTCATGGTGTTTCTTCGGGCTGCAATGTAGTTGCTAAATCAGGAGGATTGATAGTTTGAACTTTCACGCGCCTGTTACTGCTGTCGTCCCACATATACGTGTCGTCATCGATCCGCAGCTTATCGTGCAGGAGATACGGTTTCTTTCCATTCGCTTTATCTATCTTGGCACTGTCCCACAGCAGCTTACGCCTACGGAGCGTGCAGCGAGAGTAATCGTTTTGAAGGAAAACATCAGAACCTTTAAGCTTCTTCGCGTTCTTTTGTATTTCTTGCTTCTCATTATAATCCTGGAGGTACAATATTACGGGACGGTTGCCAGCTTTTCTTCCAAGTCTGTGTATGCGGCCTATTGAAGTGCACTTAACTTAAAGTTTTTTGCCAAACAGTTCGTTCACTACCTCATTCTTTAAGTCCTCTTCTGTTTCATTTACTTTTTCCGCGAGGCCATATATGACAAGATTGGTACGGCGGCTACGGTCTCTGATATCGACAAGCTTTTCTGACGTGTCAGCTTTGGAAGATTTTAGTTGGTTTAAATTTGAATCAACCTGATCAATTTTGCTAGTTGAATGGGTCATCACTGTGGCAAGATTTTCGAGGTCAGAAATTTTACCGGCTATAAACGTAAGCGAATTCTTTTGGGACGTCTGTTCGCTCTTCAACTCAATTAAATTTTTCAAGATTACACCCTGTTGCTCCAAGACTTTGACGAGCATTTCTTGTACATCGGGACCGGGATTTGTTTCAACGTCTCCGCAAAGAATCAGCTTGCAGACATGGAAACAGTCGTACATAATGCATAAGCAAGTGTGTGGGCAAGGCACAACAACAAGAAACCTATTACTTGATCGTACCGAGCTACATTCGTTACTAACCTGGATAACGAAAGGGACGGACATGGTCAGCGTTGCTGTTTGGTTCACTTTGCCATGCCCACTGAAGTGGAACCGTTGCGGGCCGCTGTTTATACTCTGCGCCGACGATGACAAATTTCTGTTCGATTCTTTTGTACCGTTTCCTCATCAGGCACTAGTACATAAACACTCCGATGCATTAAGTCCTGGTTGCATAAGTTTCTTCCTGCGGCTATTTTTCGGGAGCCCTATGCAGAGCAGAAGAAAAATGTTTGTTCATTATTTGAAAACATTTCTACTAGTCATTATTTGATTCAATGCCCCAAATTAGATATTTGCACACACCTACTGTAAATCGGAGAGGTGCGGAGCAGTAGGGCATGAACCCTCTACGTGTAGAGTGGCCAGGGGCTTGCAAAGGAGCTTCATAAGAAACCTTGAGAAGTGCCAGTAGTTGTACTGTTTAAAAAAAATGTTCACCCTGCTAGAATCTTATTTAGAAACTTTAGTTTCACTTGTGTGTACAATTATAGATCATGTGCTGTGTTTCAAGATGATTTTTTTAATCACTATTCTTGATGTTTACACTTTTAGGCACGAGTTAGTTGAAAAAACAGCAAGGTTTCCATGGTTTTTAGACCAAAACTGACTTGGCAAGAATTTAAGATAGCCTGCTCTAAACTATGAAGTGCCTGCTACGAAACCTTGTTTTTTAACTGTTACGAATGACCTTAAATAGAGCTTTGTTGTCACTGTCAGCTTTCTGTATAGCTTGTTAAGCACTCTGAAGTAACACCACCGTAACTAAGTATTTTATATCGTGAATAGGCTGGAAGGCACCAACCAGTGAACAGAAAAAAAATTTAAAAAAATAAGTTAAGGCTTGTTCACAAAAATATCTATGAATATGCTTTATATCCTTATTTCATGCTTATAATTTATGTGCGAATTCTGAGCGTTCACTTTCAGTGCCAAGGAACTTAGTTTTGGTGCTTGTTCACTAGGAGTCGGATAAGCTAAGTTTGTCATAGGTTCTTCAAGAAACCCCGTGATGATCTGAGCTCATTTATGCAACTGACCTAGTCTTGCAAGTTTCATCCTTCTTTTTCTTGTCTTTTTTTTCTTTGCAGAACCAGCAAAACATTGGTGTTTTCTGCAACTTCTGTCTTGTTCCATTGACAATAGTGCAGCTAGTGTTGTCCAGCCTGTCTGAAAAGCCTCCTACCTATACGGCCCTTGATGCAAACACGGTGAGCGTGCTCTGCTCTTGGTGTGTTACGGGATCTAACACATAGTGCAGGGACCGTTGTGTGGCTCCGCTGTCGCTTCAGCAAACAGTGCCACCTGTGGCGAACCGCTTAACAGGGTAACAGGGGAAGGCTGGTGGCGGTGAGCGGGGCGTACTTGTGCCTGGCTTTCTGGCCCTCTGCTGAGGCACGGCTTGCCAAGCGTGAGGCAACCACGAGGGCTTTTTCCGATCGGTAAATCTTGAAACCTTTACAAGGCATGCCACGTGCATGATTTACGCCCGTACTCAGTAATTGCGAACCGCAGATGGTGCTAATGCGCCAAACCGGAAGTCGAGCTAGAAGTGCAAATCCATTCCTTCGTGCAAATTTTTCATGCACTGTTGTTGCCTGCGTGCAGTTTGGCGCATCGAGGAATATATTGCAGGTAAACGCTCCTGCCAAGCCGGCATGGGCAGCCGATTCAAGCGTGCTGCGGCGCTCGCCTTTGGCAGTTCATGAATAAACGGCGTCGTGCACGAGCGAAAGACAAAGTCTGGGGGTGCCTTCTAAGAAAGGGCTACGCTACGTAACTTCATGAATTAAGGTAGAAATGTCGTTAATTTCGCAGAAATACATTTACAACAGCCACCGGGAATTGTTTCTTCAACAAAATACTGCACGATAGTACAAAGTTATTTGCTGACACAGGAAAGCATTGCTTTATGCGTGTGATAAGACTTGATTGCTGGCTAGTTGGGTAATGGTTTTTTCCAGAAAAACAATTACTGAAGGGCGAGAGGTGGGAGGGTGCCAAAAACCTGCCTTCAGTTTCTCAACGGAACGCTGCGGCCGCATTTTACCACAAGCTGCCATCTGCGCTTGCATAAACAGAAACTGTGTCGCATGCGCTGCACTGAAACTGCTGTCACAAGTTGTAGGACCAAACGAAGCCCAGGGTGTAAAAAATTGCAGAAATTTTGAGAATTGTCTGTTAATGCGAAAAAATTCTTATGCAGTTTTTCCATTTCAGCAACCTTGAATTTTTGAGAAGCATTAAGTTCCTAAGCCCAGACAGCTAATCATGTGAGAGCGTGGGATCGGAATACACGTTAATTTCATCAATTGCCAGATTTGGCAGATTTGGCTGTCACCAACTGAACTGGGAGACTTTTGTTCCATTTGATTATATATCTGTTTTTTTTTTTTCTTTCAATGATTTACATTTAGTCTTATAACATGTGGGCTAACATATGGATAACAGAGGACCCCGGCTAGCTTCGCTAGAGAAAGTTCTAGCCTCGCAGAAGTAGCCCAGAGAAAGTTCTAGAGAAAGTACACTAGCCCCAGCGGAATCTGAAGAGTCGCTCAAGGGTTCGAGTACTAGCTTTCGGTAGACAGAGTCCATCAATCCAAGTAATGCTTTATTGCATGGCAAGTTCAGGGTACATACCAGACAGCATGACCGTCGCTCATGGGGATACAAGGGCTCTGTTCACTCGCTCAAGCCGGTGCAGCTGTGGGAAGAGGGGCTTCCCTTGCGACCGGTCAGGTCTGAGTCTCCGAGCAGAGTCTTGGCAGAATGCTCGTGCCGCTCGTTGGCTCGGAAGGAGAGAAGGCAGCGCGAAGGAGGGCGACCAACTGGGCCTCCTTCCCCTGCACCCCGCACACGTTCACGGCGAGCCTCTTCGGCGCGTGGCATGGGGTCTTGAATAGGTCACGACTCGCGCGACGCGCTGTCTGCCTGAAATGGCGGCTTCCATCTTGCCAAAACGTGTGCAGATGAGGCGTAGGGAAACGCTTACTCTCATAACAATAAATGTAAATGTATTGACAAGGCATCACACGGTTCACGCTGAGGTGCTCAGCTAAGAACGCATTAAAAGCACAGGCTGACGTCAACACTGTGCCACATTTTTTAACCGGTGCCAGCGTTTATTCCACACTGGTGGTAAAATGGGCAGGTGAGCGGCGAGTGTTTGCAGCTTGGGCTGTTGGGTGCTTGATTACTTTGGCTCTCGGTAAAATGACCACTACAAACATGGGAGTTCCACTTCAGCTACCAGGCTCCCATGCTGGGAATCGTGGAAAGAGAAGGCACAAAGCTTACTGTTACAGAAAGAAATTGTAAACTGCCGCGATGTTTCCACGGCCACACGGTAATCAAACTCGTACGTGCTTAGTGACTACGGTATTGATATCAGTAAAAATAATTTGAACACGTAGAAATTAATACTAATACTAATAATTTTATTCATACTCAAATCGGGGGGAGCCAGGCGTACAGCGCTGCTAAAAGCGCCCACACTAATAAGGCCCATACCCAACCTTAGAAGCATCGGACAAGTTTAATGTAGTTGTTAATGCATCTAAGAACTCAACTCATCTGCCTAGACTTTGTTCCACCGCACATACCTTCTCACAACACCACCAAGACATTAAAGCACTGAAGCAAACATGACAAAAACAATAGCAAGCTGCCTAGCTAAATGCGCCGGCCCATTCCAGTAACGAGGGTAGCGCTGAGTGGTGGCGCCACCCGTCCAGCTGCCCGGTCTGTGTAAAGAAGACTGTGTACACGGGGAGGGTGGGTGGTGGTAATCTGCACTGTAACCAAAACATGCACAAAGCAGGCCACATGAACAACATACCTTTCAAGGGTTGTTTCAACTGTTACGTAGTCAGTTGGATTGAACCAAGTTTGGGTTATAATTCTGCACCGCACCTCCAAATAGATATATTTTTTTTAGGTATTATTTTTGAATGTAGTTTTACCCATGCGTTCTTAGCTATTTCCTGGTCAAATTATTGAGAAGCTGAACTCTGAGTAACCTGTGTGGAATGTTGCTGGTTAACACACAAAGTCATCATGAAAGAAAAAGCCAGATCTCTGCACTAGCAGTGGTGCTGAGCGCAACGCCTAACTAACGTACTGCAGTGTTAACTTCGTGGTGAAAATTGTGCATTTTTTTTTTATCCGCACTCATTATCATTTGCAGGAATTTAGGATTTTATGAAGTCGCGTTTACTGAAAGCAAGGCCTCTGAGAACCCTGGGCATATACCTTGGCTCCTTTCCTGTTGTGGCTGTTATTGTGGATATTTGTTCTAGGATGTAGCTTTTTTAGCCAATGCTTGTTTTTCTACATGTCATGCTGCCTGTGCCAAAGTTATTGTTCTTTTGTACTCGTACAGCCTTACTGTGCCCTCAATGAGTGGACCATTATTCCGAGGATATTTTTCGCTTACATGTGGAGGTGAGTGCTGGACACGTTTTTTCTGTTAAAACAAAGCGTAGATGGGCCTGGCTGTGCTGAAATGTGAAGTGGGATTTCTTGCTGCTTTAAAACGTAAAAAACAAAGTTTTATGTGCCCCCAGTGTTGGAAGTGAAATATTTGTCAATGTAATTTGGAACATGTGTGGGAGACTGAATTGTAGCATTATATTTATAGCTTTACTTGAACTAACGTTTTAGTTAAAGCGGCGTTCCTGAAATCCTCTGAAGTTGGTTCGTGTGAAGCTGTGATGTGTAATTCTGTTTCTATGGTATACTTAGATCATGTTAATAACTGAATTGTCTTGTATGCCATAATCAGCATGAAAAATGTCTTCGTTAAAAATCTTAATTGGCATTTTGTGGGTTATTATGTTGATGCAAGTACTGAGGAAAGTTTTTTTTATTCACCTAGCTGTGACCCCTGATTCCCCTCGGAACTTCGTGGGTTACGTATGCATCGAGCATATTCCATTGGTTGCTTTCTTCACTGTCATGAGTAGACCACAGGGCATAATTCAACCATAATTCAAAACCGTTCGCATGGGTTCATCCATGCAAGAGGGGATTGAGAATCTGCATGCAGTGCTTTTGCAGGCTAGCACAATGCGTTGTTTGTGCATGCAGCTTGGCTTGTAGATAAAACTACATGGCCTTGGGAAGCATAAAGGTGCAGTGTTCACACTGTGAATTTTGCTCTATTGTTTTGAAGGCAAAAAATGTTTTGCAAAGCACAAGTTTCTGCTTGTGGCATTTTTTATTTTGAACACATCGTTTGCAACTACACAGTGACCATGTTGAAGCACTTGAATACTCTAGATTTAGACTGATGCCAAAGGCAGTAATATTTATGTAAACAGTGAAAGGTTAGCCAGGCCCAGAAACTGAAACTAAATCGAATAAAACTCCAGTGACAAGAAAAAGTCTGCAACTTTCCCCTAAAAAAGGGGTGGCAAGAAAATAGTTGAGATAACGCCCTGAAAACGTGTACGGAGGTCATATCGAAAATGAGCCAGATCCTGCTGTTTCACCGATAAAAACAAGCCGAATTCATTTGCCCAATGGGAGTTTGCTCCTGGCTTGACTGTTCAGACTGTTTCGTGGGTGTTTTCGTAAGTTTCTTTTTTCCACTTTTCGGATCTGGCTTATTACGAATTCAGATGGCAATTAGGAGATCGGCAGAAGATCTGTCCCCAGACGTCAATGATGAAGTCAAAGGAAGACGAATTGAACAAAATGGAACTGAGGCCGAAATGAAATGAAACAATGATTTTATTGCGTCTCACCCGTCCCTACGAAATTATTCTGGTTATATTTATTTTTTGTACTCCCATATTCATTACTTTAGTACTTACCTAAATAGCTGCCACTTACAAGCCCTGGCAGACCTCCCCCCTCTGAGACTACGGACCACTTCATGGAGGTGAAGAAGAAGATATGAGCAGCCTTCTTGTGAGGCGTTTTGGAAATTCGTGGCAAGGCAATGAAGAGCTTACTCACTGCGTGGGTGCCTTCAGACGTGCCAAAGAAAATTATCCTCGGGAAGAATTTGAAAAGATCTGCTAGTGGTGTGAAGAGGACTCATCTGCTCCTCCACGCACACTTCTACTGTTCTTGAGGACCTGTTGCATGTGTTTAATGCCTTTTCCACCAAAACTTCATCGCACCATGCTTGAAAGTCAATAAAGTTTTCATAAGAAGGCTGCATCAACTTGGGTGTTTCAAATCAATATTAGCCAAATCCAAACTTATCACACCAAGATTGCTCAAATTTACGGCATAACTTCTAATTGCTTGTGGCCATAAACTTCGTCTAGCTAACATATAAACTGTATCATATAATAGTAGTTTTGAAAGTGTTGCATTTAGGTCCATGTAACAAACTTCTGCTTGTTTCTCAAATGTGCGTTAGGTGGATCTGGCTCATTTCCAAAAAAAATGCCTCATTTGCTAAAGGCTGGTAAAACAATAACAAAAAGGTCTATTTTCACAGGCAAGTTGTAAAGCACTTTACAAGCTGTGCCTTCATGTTTTAGGATCATTAAGCTGGGCTACTACGACAAACTGGATCTGTCCACATTGCACGGACTTTGCTCTGACTTGAGCTGCTCCACGGTGTTCCGGGCATTCCACCGAGCTGCTTATCGGAAACCACGACAACTCCAGTAAGAGCGCCTTCCCGTTGTTCTGCAATCTTCAGAGTTCACAGTTTCCCACAGCTCATTGCTGCTTTTGCTGCTGGCATCCGCTGCACAATGATGCGCACTTCCTTGTGTCGAGTTATCGCACTTAACTCTTTCGCTACCGCGCCTATCAAAATCGCGATACTTTTGGGAGTGCCTTTTCATAGCGTTCCAGGCGTTTCTCGAACAAGTAAAGCTGTAAAGAGTTAGATCAGAAAATGGCCTTTTAAAATCAGTTTTGTTTTCATTTTTGCAATGGAAACGTGATTTTTGACACGCTTTTGAATCACCTGGGTGTGGAAAAGGGGCGTGGTCATCGCGCGTCACGGCTACCAACGAAGAATGCATGCAACTCGTAATTACTCTGCACCAGCGCTTGTTTTTTGCTATCAGGGCATGAATGGGGAACTAGCAAACGATTTTCAATCGTCAGGTTCGCGCTCTGACAGTAATAACCCCAGAAATCGGCTGAAAATGTCAAGCAGTGCCTGGTTGCAAAGCTACTTTATGATTTTAAGCAGTTTTATTGCCTTTGCGCACGTTGTTCTAAGTACTGTGGTAGTTCTACTTACCCCAGGACCATTCGCAAACAGTTTACAACAGTTTCGGTTTCGTTTGTGCATCGCGAAATTCATATTTAGCGCTACTACGCAGTTACCCAACTTCAAGGCTACCTGCCATGGCGCCTGAAGCATCCGCGACTGATCCTGGAACAAAGCACGGCGCTCCTGATTTCCCCCCACCCTAACCCGATTTCTGCGATAAGAACTTCAGATCGAAGTCAAAAGGTCACACCCAGTCGCCCGATATCTGTTCCGCCGAGGACAGCGCTTCCAACCGGCCTTACACTGCCAGCTGTTCGCCTTCCAGTTTCGTTTCCATGCGAGGGTATATCCGGGTGTCTAATGTTGCTGCTTAGTTGAAGTGTCTATTCGGACGAAGTCTCTGACAAGTTTTTGTACTGTTTCATTTGAAAAATGTTAGGTGGCGCTGCAATAGAGGAGGCTCGTTGTGCTGATCTTTTTCAGCGCGCAACTGCTACTCGGCCAAAGATCGCAGGGCACGATTCTATCTCATCGTACCCCATTTTTGCGAGCAAGGCTACAATTGCGAGTAAGAAGATGATAATAAAGCTCAGCTTTATGTTTTGAGAGATAACTGACCGTGAACGACAACAAGCATCAGCAACGGCGTTCCGTTTTCAACTTCATGCATGTTTTTTTCCACATCGCGTGGTTGTCCCAAATATTGTGCCCGCTGTAAATGCAAATTCAGCCATTGACAAGATGTTTGTACATTATGTGGGGGCAAATTGGTGCCTCTGATAATGACAAACCGCCAGATTTATTCCAGGAAACCACCCGAAATTGCACATTTTGAATTGGAGGTTGGGCTTCACCGCATGACACGAGCACCGTGCATGCTAACATTTTTTTTTTTTATATCTGACAAACTGTTCCGCGCAAGTCGACATTTTTTCTAGGGCGTGTTTTTGAAATGTTTTCCTACAAAATGTATATTCTAATTTTTTTCTACTACCGGTGGTTTGATATACACAACTCATTTTTTATCATTTTTTTCGACAACATGACAAAAATTTTGGTTTTGATATTTTTTTTATAACTATGATATATAAAAACCTTTAAAAAACCGGTATTATGGGAAATGCCGTTAAATAATCTGCATTTTGTGCTCCTGAAATTAGTGCCTAACCAATTTTTTAGCAGGAAAAAAATGTTTTCTTGGACCCATAAAATTAGTCAATTTTCCGGCGGTAGCGAAAGAGTTAAGGGGGGGCATTGTGGCTTTTTAAATGTGCGTGTGACAGGTTTGAATGCTGTGCTTTGCGGCTAGTGTTCTCATCATAATAGTGTTGCGTATGAAGGCCCCTTCAGTTTGAGTGGCAGCATATCTTACCTCTCTAAATAGAGGCAGAGTAAACAGTTATTGACCTCCTGGCACTGCCCTTGCCATGAATAAATCGCAGTCTTAATTAGCTTGAGTATGCCATACTTGCTGACATCAACTATTACATTAATATTGTGGGCTAACGTACGGGATAGCAGAGGACCCCGGCTAGCTTTGCTAGAGAACGCTACGCGCCGTACACTAGCCCTGCGGAATCCGAAGACTCACGCACAGGTTCGGGTACTCACATGCGGTAGACAGGCTCCGGCAATCCAAAGTGAGGCTTTATTGCCTGGCAGATACAGTGCATACACCAGACAACACGACTATCGCTCGCGGGGAGACAGTGGCTCCTGTCGCTCGCTCAAGCCGCTGGACTCAGACCTCGATATCCGTCATCACGGCCGCGGGAGCAGGGGAGGAGTATGCCATACTTGCTGACATCAACTATTACATTAATATATACATACGGACACACAGAAACAAAATCCAGCAGTTGAGAACCCGAAATAGGGCGAAAGAGGAAGTAGTTTGTCATTTGTTTTTTTCTGCAAGAAATATAAATTTTTTTGGAATATTTGGGAAAGACAAATAAACGTGCACCCAGAGTGCAAACCGCACCCACAACCTTTGTATTACGTGTCTAATCCCTTGCAAACTCTGCTTTGTGGGCCACTGCATTGTCTGGGACTTTCTCAGATATTTATGCTGATGTAACTGTATCCTAAGCTTGGGGGTGGTAGCCGGTACTACTCCAACTAATCTTTGTGAAGGTTTTCTTTCTTTATCCCCTGGGCCATGATTTCAGCGTCTACAGCCTGGGTTGGCTGGTGGGAAACTCTCATGCTACGTATGGCACCAAGGCCACTGGAACCAAGGCCCTTGCTACGCATGTAGCTTAATATAATTAGGACTGAGGGGTCGTTGAACAGGCACAGAAAGGAACTGCCTAATCTAGCATGGTTAGGTGCAATTCACGTCAAGCTTGACACGCTGTTTCACTGCGGCTGTCTTGTGACTGGAACATACTTGTGCGCTGCCCTCAAGGTATTTTGAAGGGGGAACATGGCAGTTAAAGATAAGTTTGCTATTTATTCTTCAAATTTAATAATCAAACTTGGCGGGCAAGTGCAGTTCACAATGACAGTCAAAACAGAATCCATTTTGTATAGTTTTCAAGTTATGAATGCATCCTGCTAATTTGCTCAGCCATTAAAAAAGAGCTAATAAAGCTTGCATTTCTTTAATAACTTGTTGTGCCACTGTATTCACGAAGGTGTACTGTGTGCAGTAAAGCTGTTTATTTCTGTAGCCTTGGTAAGCATCAACAAAAATGGCATAACTCTCGTGCCCTGCCCAGTGAGTAAAACAATGTGCGTGTGCTGATTAGTATGTGCTTACAGCTGCTGCAAAACCCTGAAAAAATTTCTGAATATTGTGCCACAAGAATTTACAGAAAGTTAAGCTTGATTAGTTCAAGGGTTGAACTAATAAAATGCACTCGTAACTTGGAAACTACACAAGATAGCTACAAACTAATTTTTGTTTTGACCTTGTCATAGCCGAGTGTACTTGTGCACCAAGCTTGATTATAGCTTTGGTGCATAAATTAGATGAGGTGTTTTATTTGCCACCTCCCCTCTTCAGTGCTTACTCAAAATTTCGACCTCTTGAAAACACTATTTCCGTATAATCTGCTAAAAAAAGAAAGCAAGTTGTCAAATACAACAGCTGAAATACGTGCGGGCACGCCACCACCGGTCAGCAAAGTCGGCAATTTTGAAACAGAAATTGGGGAGAGTGCGGCCGCCATTAAAATGACGTTGCAGCCGGCCAGTGAGTGGCCGGACGGTGAGCAGCTCGGGAGCAAGCCTGCATGCAAGCTCTACGCGCACGCAGGGCAGCAAATGGGTGAAGCGTGCGCAGCAGAGCTCGGCCGGTTCTTCAGCTGCGTGGCTGGCCAGAGGAAGGAGCACTGGCTGGCCGGAGGGCCACAGGCGCATCAGGGCTGTTTACGCGATCCGCCCGCAGGTGCAGCATGGTCTGCGCCAAAGCTTTTTTAAACGTTTCGGACTGATTAACGCGGACTTGTGTCCCAGCTGATTTGGTGGTACTTGCTACACATTAAAGGAGCCATGAAGAGAAAATGCAAGTTGGTTTTATTCGAAAGATTTCGTGTTTTATAGTGCCCCCAGCGCTTGTCCGGATACAAACGGTGCTTTATTCACTGAGAAATTAAACAATTTAGGTTAAAATTTTGATTTTCCCGCTCAATCGTGCGTTTTCGTGGTCCCAAATGACATCACAGGAACCGACCGTTCTGCAGCCTAGAGTACCTTCATTCACGCATCCGCCGTACAGGGTAGAGACACGTATACGCTGGCGCCGCCATTTTCGGTTGCTCGCTCGCCGCCGAAGCAAGTCATTGTGTCAAAACCGCGCTAAAATTATCGCCGCAACGCGGTTTACTGAAGAAGTTTGAATCATATTGTCTGTTTCGCGTTGCTAGGTCTCGTGGGAAACGAAAAGAATAGCGCGTTGAGCCCGTTGGCCCAATTGCGGCGGCACGGGACCGTTCAAAGGTTGTCTCCACCCTGTACAGCGGTGTTGGTTTGTTCCCGCGTTTCTTTACGTTCCGTAACTTAGATGGCGCCACCATACCGTGGCAAGCGTTTGGTTTGTTTTTTCCCGCATTTAAACCTGGCTTGTTTTTGTTCTGGGAGAAAATATTCGTTCCCTGAAACAGTGCTCGCTCGACAAATGGGGTCACGTAAGACACCGTTGCTTGCGTCAATCGGCCAGTGTCGTCTGAGACAACCCCAAGCCCCGTAGTGCTGTGCAGCTAAACCAAAGCATGCTGTGCGCAGTACGAACAGCAGAACGCATCAGTACTTCTTTGTTTACATGTGCTTTCGTAACTTCCACTGTTTGTCCCATCATTCCTATTGCTTTGTAAAGAATGTGCCCTAAATTTAAGCGCAAATCGCTCGTTCGTCTAGTTTGTAAGCTCTACCTAATATGCGTCTGCTTCTGCCAGCCTCCGCCAATCGCAGAGCTTAGCCCATGTGACATCACAGGTTCTGTTGCGGGAAATGAGCTGGTGGGTCGCATGACCATTCCCGTTTTTCCTAATTATGTAGCTTATTTGAGCGAAGTTTACGTTAAAAGTGGTGTCAGTATGATTCTAACGAGACAATCTTTTGAATGAACCAAACTTGTGTTTTCTCTTCATGGCTCCTTTAACCCTTTGAGGGCTTTTGCCGTACGTGTACTGCGGCGGTTTTCCGCCCCGCAAGGTCTTTGCCGTACGGGTACGATTTCGAGCATCCGTTTGAAATTTCGCACCATATTAACGGTGCATGCTCCCTGGGAGGTGCTGCCACCTCCTGGGACTTACAAGAAGTGCTTGAAATTTGATTGTGCTACCTTCTTGCGGTGAAAAACTGAACTCTGGCTTCGCCGCGTTACGGCGTCTGTACGTGTCAACGCTTTTCGTGGTTTCAGTTTCGCCACGTGATCGCATTGGAGGCGCGCGAAACTTGATCGGCGCTCGCTATCAGGGGCGGTGGAAGTTGATTTTGGTCTATATCGGCGCTGCTCTTATCTTGTTTATTACCCATGTTCACTAGGTATTCGTGCCCTCCTTGCTTGGAACTGAAGTAACCAACTCAGAGACTCCGTTGCAGGGGCGGCGGAAGTTGATTTCTATCTATATTGGTGCTGCTATTAGCTTGTTTATCACCGGCGCGCACGAGTTATTCTCGCTCTCCTCGTTCACTGGGTTGCCTTCGAGTTCTTCAGATGCACGGCAGAGCGGCGATATGGCCCAACGAACTGCCCGCTCTGATGACACCGACCGCGATGACTCTTCTGACTCTGAGTTTGCTCCTTTCACCGAGTATGAATCGCAAGACATTCTTTCTTCGGAAGAACACAGCTCATTTTCGGACATGCGCTTTATGTGTGCAGACTGCGATAAGGCACTGTGCGTAGACCCGTGTTTCAAGGAATACCACACTCTGAAATACTATTGAGCATTTTTCAGTTCTAAGTGATGCTGACCCCAAAATACTGTTCCTGATAATTTTTTACCATTTAATCCTGACTTTAGACATTTTGTGCATCCCAAATCCGCAATAAACTAATTTGACCACCAGGGAAAGTTTTTTTCAAAAAAATTCGACCCTCAAAGGGTTAAAAATAAATCTGGTCGAGGTGAAACTTGAGTGCAGTCGGCCCTTAATCAGTAGTGGCGGGTTGCAAGAACCCTCATTTGCCCCCAGGTGTCCTTGACAGTGCCTTGTTGTGCTTCCCCTCCACGTGCCCAGGACCCTTGTGGACGAGCAGGGCTCCTTCCAGAGGCCAGGAGCAGTGCAGCAGAGGGCCCCATCGCTGTACTGGGTGGTCTTTCGTGTGTGCTGGTTCCAGGTGCTCCTGTCGGCGTCCCTGGAAATCGTGGGAGTCTTTGTCAGCTTTCTCCCAGCTCTGATGTTGGGGTGAGTGCGCCTTGTCGAGTTGGGGAGGAGTCCTTGTTGGCTGTAATGCTGCACATGATCGTGTGTGGTGCAGTTGAACGTAGCGTCCTCTCGAGATATGCTTCAAACTGGGCTTGCGAAAGTGCCATCCCAAGGAGAGTGAACCCTCGCTGTAACAAAACAGCTTTACTCTGATTTATTTGCAGCCCTAACACGAGGTCAATATGTGTCTCCACTGTTTTTTAAAGCGAAAAGAAAAAAACGCTTCCCATGGAGCAGTCACATAGATGTCGGCTGCATAATGCAAGCCACCCAGGTTCGATTCCTACCAAGCTTGGTGCCTCGCATTATGAAGCCTGCATTTATCTGATTGCGCCATTTTGGCATGGTCGAAGCAGTTTGGATTTGGAGATGGGTGCGTGGATGTGAAGCATTAGCCAGGGAGTGCCAGTATTGGTATAGCACTAGAGAGCACAATTGCTCTGCAGTAAACCGTGCCGATAAGAATTTGGCTTGGTTCGTTTGGTGTTGATTTGATGTGGGGAAGCTTCGCGTTCTCCCATCTGTGTCATTTCGACAGAGGGGTACTTGGTTTTCTCCGTCTTTGTACCAAAATACCACCTATGCTTGTTTTTCTTATTCCGATAACTTCTGTATAACAAAAGGATTTGCCGTAGATGTAAAAGACTGAGTATTTAATTTGGTTGCAGCTTAACTTTGCCCTTGCGGTTAAGACATTAAACTGCCCTTTTGGTTTGTGCTTTTAAAGGGGCCACAAAGACAAAATGGAAGTTTGTTTAATTCGGAATATTTGGTGTTTTATAGCGTCCTCAGGACTTGTCCGTCAGCAAACAATGCTTTATTCACTGGGAAATTTAACAATTCAAGCCAAAATGTCAATTCTCCTGCCACATTGTGTGTTTTGTGACGTCAAAAATGACATGTTCAGGTCAGGTTTATAAAACAAAACTTAGTATGTTGACTAATGCTGCCGTCTGTGGCAAAACGTCGTTCTTGGTACCCTGCTTACTGTCTGCCTTCATAGATGGCATAACAGTCACTGTGAAGGGCCGCTGTTTGCACATGATTTCTTTCTGACTAGACCTGCACCTGGCTTATTGTTTTGGTTTATAGTAACCGTGTCATGAAATATTTTGTGTGACTCGACAGGAAGGGTCATTCAGTGGCAGTGTCGCTTGTGCCGATTGGCGAGTGTTGTGTCAGGCAAGCTGAATGGGCTCAATGGCTGTGCAGCGTCGGCCGGCATAGTGCGTGCCGTACGAACTAGTGCTTCTGTGTTTATGTATGTGTTTGTTCGTAAGTTCCATTGCTCAGCATCTTACTGCTATAAAAAGAATGTGCACTAAATTCAACAGCCAATAGCTCGCTCTGCAAGCCTGTAATCCGTGTTTAGCGTGTATAATTTGCGTTGGAATTGCGACACTCTGCCCATAATCAATCATAGGTTCAGTGCAGAGAAGTAGCTAGTGAGTTGCACGGCTATTGTCTGTTTTCCTCATTATACAGCTCATTTGAGTGAAGTTTGCGTTAAAAGCGGTGTCAGTGTTATTCTACCGAGTCAATCTTTCGAATGAACCAAACTTGCATTTTGTCTTTATGGCCCCTTTAACTCTTTCGTTGGGGTGGAAAAAGGGCCGATTTTGAGTGCTTTTACAAAACATTCTTTTTCTTTTGAGTGACTGTAATATTTAGCATGGCTATGCAAGAAATTGTAGCTTATAGATTCCTCTTTCAAAAACAGCATTTTTGTGAAAGGAGCAAATATTTAGCTTATTTGTCAAATATACAGACAAAATGCACAAAAAACATACACGCACAATACATATAGGTGATTGTGCTGAGCCAAAAAATTATATTATAAATTATCAGGTATACATGTTGTTTCTACATTCCTAAGCTATGATTCGATATAGTATACCTAAACACTGTACATCAAGTTTTGGATTTTTGTGGGCCCACCAACCTAGTGGCCCTGACAGCTGTGCCACTTGTGGGATATGTGAGGGGTTCACGCTAGCTCCCGGCGTGTCAACCACGCGGGCTCCCATGCCTACGGCCGATACGAGAACACAGGTTTCGCCGATACGAGAACACAGTAGACAGTAGTGCCGAAGCACAGCCGCTTATTTGGGGAATCCCAAAGCATGCGAGCACAAGGCTCGACGGCGTTCACGAATCACGCCATCTGTGTCGTGATCGCGAACGGGAGGCAGGCACTCACGGCGCACGACAAACAAAGTTCCCACCTGAGATGCATGTATCCGCCACCGCCGCGATGTTCCACCGAACCAGCCCTGACCGGGTCTCCGACGACTCTCCCGACTCCCGCGCGCACACGTTCGCGCCGCCCGCACCCGCGCGCCTATGCCTGCACGCCTATGCCCGCACAGTTCGGTGGTGCCATCCATCTCTCGGGGGACGCCGACGAACCAGCGGAGCGCCAGACCGGTTTCAGCGCACAAGTCTCTCCCAAAGCGTGCGCCGGCTCGGGATCGCGGGTCGCGGTTCTTTACGATTCCCACACACTCCACGACGTCACTCGAGTAGGTCAGTCTTTCTAGATTATACATCCAGGCATATTTGTTTGTGTTCTCACACAAAATCCTTATCACTTTAGTGGTAAAATCAGAAAGAAAAAAAAATCAGTACTCTTGAGAAGTGGCGCGCGTCACTCCGCTCCACACCTCTACTCCGACATGAGCTCCAGGCTATCTTGTTGATTACGCGACACTGCACGGTACATTTGGCAAAATGTTCCTGCTGCACGTTGTCGAGACACTACACATGAAAATAAAACTGCAGTCATCAGATAAGAAGCATATTTTGTTTATAAATACTGTGCGAACTCAAAACCGAACCTTACCCTCACTTGTCGAAGTCTGAAGTCGTTGAATGGGAGCGTCTTCATCAGAACTAAAATCTGATGAACCCACATCATTGCTGGAGTCATCACCTGCTGCTGGGGTAAGAAAAAGCAGCAGCCACAGCTGTCTGCTTTTGTGGAACCCGCTGTGAAGTGGACGCCATTTTTGCGCAAGTCACCGCTGTCGCGGGTTCAAATTTCACTCGAAGCCGTATCTGCACACGAAAAGTAAACAAACAATGAATTTGAAAGGGGAGTTGCCAATAAATACGCCAGATGGCATTAGTTGTCCGCAAAGCGCAGTTTTTAGCTTTCGCGGGATGTTTAAAATCATCGGAACTATGTGTCCAATGGCATACGGCACTGTAAGGAACGAATTGAAACATTAGAATGTTCTAAATTGACAAATGATGTCGGACTATGTTTTACAGCATACATTGATCATTCTGCTTTAAGTGCTGTATTTGGTTGCATTGCCAAACTTCTTTGACATCCATGCTGCATCGCTTCTTGGTCTATCTGGCAAAGTATATCGGCACTCTTTGAGACGGCAGTTTTGCAGGGTGCTGTGCCTACTGTGGCCACTGGGCAGTGACACGGTCCCTCGCTTTGTGTGTGTGTGCAGCCTGATCCTGTCGTTCATGCAAAGCCACGAGTACAGCTGGCATGGCTACGCCTACGCCTTTGGCTACGCCGGCTTCCTCTTCATGAGTGGCGTGTTGGATGCGCACGCTGTCTACTTCGTTGAGTTTGGGGCCTTCAGGGCTCAGTCGGCACTGGTGTCTGCACTGTACAGGAAGGTGCGGACGCCTTTCACCTGGCTTGTTTCTCGTGGGGCTCCCTACTGAAATAGGCTTCAGTGGCAGTGCGCACGTATTTGTGCCTAAAGGAATGGTGCTAGATTGTGTTGAGAGTGTGCACCAGACCTTTTTTCCGAAGCATCGGTCTGTTACAGGGGCATGAAACTTCCATTTCAACCTCTTAACAAGGAATAAAAACAATTTTCTTCAGTGGGAGCGCTAGCCACATAGATTAAAAGGAATGTCCTGAAGTAGTGGTGCTGTGTATATTCATTCAAACATAACACAGTCTTTATGTTTTTCTTTTAGACTGAATGACTTATGATGTCGTCACTGCAGGACGTCCATTGTTTTTATCCAATTCCTAAACCAAATCCAGTCTCGTTAACTTGTCAAGCGAAGGGGGCCATGTACAAAATTCTCAGTGCGAACGAGTGAGTGATTTTAAGTTTTAAACTGGCTCAGTTGTTGTTGCTGCTTAACACCCTGTACTATATGTGCTTGCCCAATGCCATTCCTGTGTGCCGTTAACTGACCAGCTTCATAGAAAGTTATCAGCGGTTTTGCAAAGTGCCACAGGGCAGTACTTCTGACGGAGGTGAAATTTGCGTGCACCCATGCGCACAGCCAGGTTCCGGTCTAAATTGGGTTGTTGTCCGTTCGCGTGCCGATTGCCGAACGAGTGGGAGTAAAATGAGAGTGAAAGGGGAGTGAAATGGGTGCAGGTGTTCCGTCTAGCGCCCAGCGCCCGGCGCAAGTACATGGCGGGTGACGTGATGAACCTGATGTCGGTGGATGTGGAGGAGGTGAGCGGCTTCATCACCCTGAGCACCCAGGTGTGGACGGTGCCCCTGCGCACGGGGCTCACTCTGGTGCTCCTGTGGCACTACCTGGGTGCCTCCTGCCTGGCCACTGTGGGAGTCATGGCCGCTGCCGTGCTGGCCACCACATACGTGGCCACTCTCTGCGACCGATTCCAGGTAGGTCTCTGCCACCGGGCGAAGAAACAAACTAATTAGTGAACGCGTAAATTCCTTAACACTGCAACTTCCTGGCTTGTACAGGGCAGTGCAGGGCTGGGCAGAGATACTTCAAAATGTATTCTGGAATACAGATATCGCGATACATGCGCTGGGCGCCTAAAATACAGATACTAAGATACAGGTAAATTAGACGTAACGGGATATTTCTGAGATACTTGCGCAATTTGCACAAAAAAGTATTCTGGAATACAGATACAAGATACAGATACAGATACAGATACAGATACTGAAATACTTTTTTTATTTCGGCGACGTCAGGTTCTAAAAGACATTTACAATACTAACACAGATACGAACTATGTATACATACATGACAGGGTATAACTGATGTGCAGGTACTTGCAAGCAGTTGTGAACAAATCAAAGAAAAGAACAGCAAGTAAAAGTAAATGCAAAACCAAAAAAAATGAAATAACGAAAAGACTAATAGTACACAACCATCATAAGTTTACACAATCATGCGGCAGAGGTTTTTTAAAAATAAATTGATAATACATCTTCGTTTTTATGTTTAACTAGGTCATTTACCATAATAAGTCGAAATTTCAGCCGTTGGTTTGTTAGTTAGTTACACTTAAGCAAAAGCAGCTTCTCAAACAAGCTGTCTTCTAGACAACGTCAATTGGGTCTGAGCACGAGGCTCGCAAATGAGAAAAGTCTCAACTGGTGCAGAAGAACACAAGTTTGTGTTGTAATGAATGAACACAGACTTAATGGCTGGGAAGTCCTGCAGCATAGCGAAATCCTTCCTCGGGTCGTCAAGGTACCGAAAATCTTCCGCTTGAACATGCGTCTGCTCTGACCGTCCCGATGTCGGGAAGTCTTCATCTTCGAAGGCGTAGAAGCCATGGTTCATCGCAGCTGATGACGTATCGTCGTAAGAGTTCTTATGGTCCGGTCCATGAGCTTCTGCTGCTCGCAAGAGCAAGCTTTCGAAGTCTGGAGCTTTCGGAACTTCGTTTGGGGCCCACCGCATTTTAAGTATGGGTGCGAGCACGATACATTATTGCCTCTTCATTTTCCATCCTTAAAGGGGCCCTGAAAGGCATTTTGAGCACACTAAATGAACTAGCGCAACCGTTAAATTGGGTCGTCAACGTCCTCTGTGCCAAGTATTACTCTTTTACGCGCAGCGGAAAGCTCACACTTTTGTTGCAAAGTTTGACGTTTTTTTCTCACTCTTCCCTTCGTGTTTTTGGACGCTGCCATCTTCACATGTCTACATCATCGATTCCCAGATGTTCGTCATGAGCTAGACATCCTGCTACTGGGCGGCTTTTTCACGCACTTCTGGCAAAGAGATCTGCTCAGCGTCGGCTCGCCGGCTGATCTGCCAGTGGAGTGCCGGAGTGCTTGGGCATTTTACGACAAATGAAACAAGTGTAAAACAAACGCTTAACCGTTTGTATTGAATGCAACACGGCCATAACACGACATGGATATTCTGATACCTGAGTACGTTCTATAAAGAAAGCGTTGAAGCCCCGTGGCACTTCTTTCGTGCAATCGCAGAGAACGCCCTGAGCCGAATGCCCGGGTTTGACGCATACATTTTATTCAACTTCAAAACAATCCAGAGATGCGTTTCTAACGAACACAACGTCACAACATGCGTTGAAAGTCTGAACCACGATTAACAGACGATGGGTTGCCTCCTGCCCGTCGTAAATTCGGTACTCACCTCGCGCGCGGTTTGCGGAGACGAACAGCAGGTCACTTAACTCTGGCGCACAAGCCGAGATGGCTTTTAGCCACGCACACTGCACATGCCCCATGCGAGGTTGAGTCGTACGTCGCTCGAGAAACATAGTCCAGACCATGGGAAGCACTATCCACCCGCAGAAGCACTGTGTTGCATTTCATCGCGAAACAAAGGCGTCCACAACACACACACCATCGCCTCCTGTAATGCCAAACGCATCTCGCACTTCCCAATGGGAGTGAGTGGTACGCCTGCAGTGCCCACATGTCGCGAAGTGGGGCCCCAAGCTGAACCGGGATCACGCAACTGTAACTGACTTCTGGAGCGGTTTGTGCCTTGTTGCCAAGGCAACCGATGTTTGAGATTGTCAAAGAAATGGCGCTCGCTCCAGCGCTAGAAAGCTCAGAGCCGCGACGGAGCATGTTTTGCCAATGTTGCCGCTCTCCACCACGCGTGGCCCCAAGCTGAACTGGTCACATGATTGAAGCGTTTTGTGCACGGGTTCT
Organism: Haemaphysalis longicornis; assembly: GCF_048455015.1. NCBI lineage: Eukaryota > Metazoa > Arthropoda > Arachnida > Ixodida > Ixodidae > Haemaphysalis > Haemaphysalis longicornis. Next base: position 3,054,869 of record NW_027526335.1, read on the forward strand.
GTATCGGTTTAATATGACTTTTTCACATGCCGCCGGCAGGATTTACCACCGCCGCAAAATAAGACCCGGCACCAGCGGGGCCACATCTGATAGGGCGCTTTTTGGATAAACAGTGCGCGGTGCATCAAGGGAACGAGCGCACGACCCTCCCCGTGCGACTGCGAGTTCGCCGCCGATAAAAAGTCATGTGCCGCCAGCAACGTACACCGCGAAAGGGCAAGTCCAGGCCGCCGCATACATGCGGCCAGATTTTTCGTTCGCTTTTCCAGCCTTGAGCGGAGTGCGGGATTCATGGTGTCAACAAAGCTTGCCCGTAGCAGACGACAGTCTGAGCAGCACAATAGCGGAAGTACGTCACCGCTGCGGAGCGCAGCATCATGGGAGGCAAGGCTCGCGCGCTGTCAACAGCGGAGAATAAGTCAAAAGGAGGAGGAAACGCGGAGAGACGATAATGCGCAGTTTTTGATTTACGATTTCTCAGCTAATACTCATCGCTTTAACATAATTCTTGCGGGAGGAGATTGCAAATACATTGCTTTATTTGGGTACATGTACATCCATGCATCGGTGGAAGGTATTTCAGGACCCCTTAAAAAGGCCAGAGAATCGCTTCTGCAAGCCCGAGAGGCAGCTGTCTAGTATGACTGATCCGTGTCGTACCTTTCCTTTCTGCGCAAGCAGCTTTTTTTCTACTGTGACGATGGTTGGCAGAAGCTCTTTGTAGTATCCGCTGAGGCTTTTCTGCAATACATCAATTGCTGCAAAATATAGAATACAAAATATTTTGTCAGTTTTTAAGCTATTTCCTATGCTTGGTGAGCGCAAACAAATGTCCCTAGAAATATACGAGCAAAAGCACTTCACCTGCGGCAATCGGGTAGAGTACACCCCGATACTCGTCCAGGAAGTCGAACTCTGTGTCTCTGAATTGTGGGAGGTCGAGCTTTTCCGAGAGTGTCTTCAGTTTCTCTTTATCGGTGAGCAGGACATCCAGGGCATGGTAGAGAGAGCTCCAATGCGTGACGCATGGTGTTGACAGCTGCCTTCCAAGAACTGATGCCACCACCTCTGCAGACTTTGGCCAATTCGGTGAGTCCCAATACAGGGTGCATTTCGCCATTGCGGTATTGCTCCCGTTGTCGGTCATGGTGCCTACAATTTTGCTCGTTTCAAGGTTGAAGTCTGCATAGACATCCAACAGCAAGTCGGCTACACGGTCGTATGAATGCGTTCCAATGAAGCGTTTGCACGCCAGAGCTGCAGATCTCCGTTCAAGTGTGTCGAAGTCAATCTGCAAGTGGTAGATGAAAATTGAACACAAACATCAAATTCTGCGATCAGGCATACAGTCAATTAACCGCTTACGACTTGACCGTCATACATTTTGTGTACTATCGCAATACGCAAAAATGCCCGTGCGCCATTTCTTGCACCAAATAGCCTATAGAAATTAGTATATGACTTTACCCAGTGTGCTGTCACACCCATGAAGCTATTCGTGGAAGTGGACCACACGTCCGTGGTAGTGCACACGCTAGTCGCTTGTAGCACTTTACGCTTAATGTCGCCTAGTTTTTGTTGAAATGCATCGTCTATTCTTCTTCCGAGCGTCCTACGAGACATCAGCGTGACTTCGGGGCATGTGCCTGAAAATAGGGAACATACGCCGTTAATCGCATCCATAAGAATAAAACGAAACCAGTTTGGGCAGAAAAAAAACTTGCCACTACCTTTCACAAACTGCTGAAACGCGTCCTCCTCAATAAATTGCAGCGGCAGCATGAATTTCACTATCAAGTTCTGCAGGAGGTTGTGGGATATGTGAGGGGTTCCTCGGGGACCTTGCCAGCACTCTGGGTTAGGTCCCCACGCTAGCTCCTGGCGTTTCAGCCACGCGGGCTCCCATGCCTATGGCAGCCCAGCGAGGTTCGCCGAAACAAGAGCACAGTAGACAGTAGTGCCGAAGCACAGCCGTTTATTTGGGGAATCCCAAAGCATGCGAGCACAAGGCTCGACGGCGTTCACGAATCATGCCGTCCGGGTTGTGACCGCGAACGGGAGGCAGGCACTCACGGCACGCGACAAACAAAGCTCCCACCTGAGACGCATATATCCATCACTGCGATGTTCCGCCGATCTCGCCCCGACCGGGTCTCCGCCAAGACTCCCCCGACTCCCGCGCCACATGTTCGCGCCGCCCGCCACCGCGCGCCCTGCCCGCACAGATCGGATCGGTGGTGCCATCTCTCGGGGGACGCCGACAACCAGCGGAGTGCCGGACCGGTTTCAGCACACAAGTCTCTCCCGAAGCGCGCGCCGGCTCGGGATCGCGGGTCACGGTTTTCCACGATTCCCACACTCCTCCCCCCTAAAACTGGACGCCACTTAAGTGGGCTCACTGGTCTTAGACCAAAAAAGTTTATTTTTGCAGTTAGGATGATGAAAATTGGGGGGCACATGTAGTTTCTCATTCTGATTGTAGATATCAAATTTGTTTTTGAGTAAAATGATCATATTCAAATTTATTTGAATTTTATATTCAATTTCAATATTCAACCAGAAAAACCGGTTTTGCCTTCCAGGCCCAAACTTCAAATGGTCGTAACTTCTGCTACAGACCAGATAGAATGATAATGTTAGTCTTATTGCACTCTTTGATTTGTGCACAGTTCACTGGTTCCCTGTTTAGCTGCATCCCTCCAGCAGTTTTTTTACAAAGGCTGTCAAAAAATTGAATATAAAAATTGAAATAAATTTGAATATAATCATTTTACTCAAAAACAAATTTTATATCTACAATCAGAATGAGAAACTACATGTGCCCCCCAATTTTTATCATAATAACTGCAAAAATAAAGTTTTTGATCAAAGACCCATGTGCCCCCTTAAGCTCGAGTGACGCCACGTTGCACCACACTCGTCACGACGTCTCAAGTCAGCAAAACAGCCACCGAACGCCACTCCCATGCCAGTCCACACCTAGGTTCGCCACACCATGCCGTCGTCGCGATGCTCGCCTCACAAACCTGCAAACACATTGCAGTGGTTCCGAGTCTCTCGCGGTTGGGCAGCACAGCAGGTTGGCAGGCCCGGGGGTAGCCTGCAGCCGCAGCCGATGAACGCCGGGGTTGCGCCATGTTGCGACCCCCACTCCCAGCTCGAGGCGGCAACAGGAACGGCCGCGCCCACTGCGGCTGCCCGAAGGCTCGCGCTGCTCGTGTAGGCGCCAGATCTCGCCGCCTCCTGGGTTCCATGGCCACTTCGGCCGCAGGTCCTCCCGAACGGTTGGCTGCCGCCCGGCAGGCCGTAGCAGCAACTGGCGGTAGCTCCGCGGGCCGCGCTCGGCCCCGCCGGTGGTTCAGCAGGCCATCCTCGCTGTTTGTGGCAGTGGTGACTGGCGTGGCTCCCGGTGGTATCCGTTTGCTGCAGGTCTCGCTCTTACCGACTGGTGCAGACAATTCCCTTACTTGAAGGCGGGAGCAGCGGGACTCCGCAATCTCCTGTGACTGGCCGGGAAGCTGCATGCCCGAGGGTACTCCCCCTTGCACGTTCGCTTACTCGCGGAATCACGAGTCCGGCAACTGTGCTCCAGCAGCCACCCCCGCCTGGAGGCAGCTCGCCTGACTATTACGGGGGGTCAGCATCGAAACACCCGTCCGAGTAATTTCGGCTTGGTGCGTTGGTCGGCAAAGCAGCGTCAGCATCAAGCAGGCGGGGCTCCTGCAACTCACTCGCAGCAATACAAGCTGCCGTAGAGCCAGCGCCAACCGCAATACCAGTGGCTTACGGGTGCAAATCACTGGTATAGGTCGCCTGAGAGTCCGTAAGACTGGCGATCTCTCACGACCAACGAGCCCGCTGCCGAGCCGCACGAAGCTCTTACTGCCTAAACGCAATCTCGAGCGGAGACTTCACGGCATCGAGACGCACGCACTCGGGAAGCGCGGAGACAACGGTCCCATTGCTCCCACTTCCACCTGCAGCGAAAGGAAACTGATTCTTCAGCGATCCCCCTCGCTCTTTGTCAGGCGTCAAATCAGCAAACACTCCGCCTCGGACTCGAAGCGCAGTAGCGGCGGGCTCATCAGGTGGCTTGCGAACTCCCAAACACCGCACCCTCACTCGGTAGTGTCCGCCGCACCTGCGGGAAGCTTCAACCGGCGCCGCCGGTGCGACTGCGCGGGGACGGCGCTACGAGGAAGGCGACCAGCCGCCATGTTGGAACAAGGCCTACGCACCTCCTGTCTCGCAAGCGGGCCGCGACTGCGGTGCTCGGAGGTATCCTACTGACTCACCGCCTGGTGCGTGTAGGAAGGTTTACACATTTGCCATCACGGCTGTATCAGGCATCATAACTGTCTGCCTGCAACTGACTGGAGCGAGGCGTTTCGTCCGAAGTCTTCCGGACAAAGGGTAGCGGGCTACGACTGCAGCAACGCATTTCTCGGGGAGCTAGCAACCTCAAATTCGTCTGAATACGAGACCCACGTTCGGGCGCCATGTGGGATATATGAGGGGTTCCTCGGTCACCTCGCCAGCACTCTGCGGTAGGCCCCCACGCTATCTCCCGGCGTGTCAACCACGCGGGCTCCCATGCCTACGGCAGCCCAGCGAGGTTTGCCGATACGAGAACAGAGTAGACAGTAGTGCCGAAGCACAGCCGTTTATTTGGGGAATCCCAAAGCATGCGAGCACAAGGCTCGACGGCGTTCACGAATCACCCCGTCCGGGTCGTGACCGCGAACGGGAGGCAGGCACTCACGGCGCGCGGTAAACAAAGCTCCCACCTGAGATGCATGTATCCACCACCGCCGCGTTCCGCCTATCTCGCCCCGACCGGGTCTCCGACGAGACTCTCCCGTCTCCCGCGCCGCCCGCGCCCGCGCGCCTATGCCCGCATATCAGTGGTTCCATCTCTCGGGGGACGCCGACGAACCAGCGGAGCGCCGGGCCAGTTTCAGCGCACATATCTCTCCCGAAGCGCGCGCCAGCTCGGGATCGCGAGTCGCTGTTCTCCACGATTCCCACAAGGTCATCAAACTTCTTTTGTTCTACGTTGTTTTTAGTTGCACTGAAAAAATTGTCCAGCCTTGGGTGTTGCTGTAACAGGTTTGAACACTCGCTGTCGTTTGTTTTATTATGACTGGAAGTGTGCTTCCGGGGCCTTTTCAAATACTGTTCATAATCGGTTGCTCCACCCGGAGGTTTCGTGGCTTTGCCGTGTTCGGGGAAAAGGGCATCCTGGTGGTTGAGCCAAAGCCAGGGTTGTTTTGGACCTTTATGGCCCCCTGGCAGAGGCAACACACCACTTCGGCCCCCGCTTCCCGTAGACGGTGCCCCCAGTCTGACCCGACCTGGGGGGAATCAGCCAGTCGCCTTTTCCTGGCCTCTTCTTCATTCTTTTGCTTTCCTATTGTCCTTCCTAACCCTGTCCTGTCATCTTCTCTTTTCTTTATTTCTCTGTTTTCTCCAGGCGGCGAGGGTTAACCCTGTGCGAAGGCTTCAACCTAGATCCTGAGCATAGGGTTATAGTGGCAACGTACAGTTAGCGTGGGCTGCAAAGCCACGTTCCCTTGTTGGGCTCCGTGGTGGGTGACTGGCCTTGCCACCGAATTCATTCCATATTTTATGGCTTCCTTCTCCATTCCACCCAAACGAACTGATCGGCCTCCGAAACGAGGCCGCACCGAAGAACTTTTCAAACCAATTTCTAACCTCGTCTTCAACCACCCTGACAACTTCCCACGCTTCCTAATGATGCAGTCAGTTGATAAAGCAACTCCCGTTACCAGCAAATCTGTGTTTTTGGTTGCAAAGTTCATTGAAGGTTTGACAGGAAAAAACTATGAAGCGAAAAAGCTCACTTCCGGAGACCTGCTGATCGAAGTCAAGAGTAGAGAGCAGTCCAACACCCTTTTAAAGCAAACCAAGCTAGCCGACCTTGAGATCACAGTAACTCCCCACCGTACCCTCAACAGCTGCCAAGGTGTCATTTCCGAATCAGAACTGATCAACGAAACAGACTCTGACCTGCTTGAAGGTTTGCGCGAGCAGGGGGTAACCGCTGTGCGACGCATCACCATTAGACGGGACGGAAACGGAATTAAGACGAAGCACATAATACTGACCTTTGATCGATGCACTTTGCCAGAGTACGTAAACGCAGGGTTTCTGCGCTGTAAGACCAGAGTATACATACCAAACCCGCGACGTTGTTTCATCTGCCAGAGATATGGGCACGGCAGCAACTCGTGCCGAGGAAAACAAACGTGTGCAAAATGCTCTGAGCCGGACCATTCTGCTGACGACTGCTAAAGCACCCAACTCAAGTGCAGCAACTGTGGAGGACCCCACGGGGCATACTCTCGCTCTTGCCAGGAGTTTAAGAAAGAAAAAGAAGTCGTCAACCTAAAAGTGACACAAAATCTCTCATTTCCAGAAGCCCGTAAAAGGTATGCGCTGCTTCCTTCAGGGAGCTACGCCAGCGCGGCCCGCCGGGGGGTGGGGCGGCGTCTGGTTTCTGCGGCCACTCAGGTCAGTGAAACTGACTTGGGGGCGCACCTACCCCCCGGGGTGCTGCCCTTGGCAGGCCAAACAACTCAGGCATCGCCAGCGGTGCTCGCAGGCCTTGCACCTGACCAGAATTGCACTGGGAGTGGCGTTGCTGTCGCCACTCCACAGACTCCGGCCGCCGAAACTCCGGTGGCGATGGATGTGGGTACAGAAGGCCCCTCTTCTGCAGCCATGTCCAGCACATCGACAAAGGTAGTGGCTGAATCTTCGGCCATTCCTTCAAACGCGTTGCGGAGCGGGCGCTGTAAATCCTCCATTCCGCCAACGCCCCGAAACTCAGATGAGGACATGGATGTCGGGCCATCTCAGCCTGCATCGCAGTCGTCAAAAGAACAGCGTGGCAGTCTTGGCCGCGGGAAAAAACCACAAGCCCCCCGAGTCACTGGTCCTGATTCGGGCTCAGGGACATAGGAATCTCCGTCCGAGCAAAACATACGCTCAATATCTTTGTTCTATTTTTTTTTTATGGCAGTTCAAAGCATTATCCAATGGAACTGTAGGGGACTAATTAGAAACCTCGATGACATCTACGAAATTCTTCATAAGTACCATCCAAATATCCTATGCCTACAAGAAACACACTTAAAATCTACACAAACTAACTTTCTCAAATGATACTCGGTATTCAGGAGAGACAGGGACAGCTGCACTCACTCCTCTGGTGGTGTAGCGATTGTCTTGCAAAAGTCTGTCCCCTGCCAACCTCTTCGGTTGCTCACTGCCCTCGAAGCTGTGGCAGTCCGAGCTATCCTCTTTAATAGGTTAATAACAGTTTGCTCTCGGTACATTCCCCCGGATTACCGTCTATCGAGCTCAGAATTCGAGTCCCTTATAGATGAGCTCCCGGAACCCTTCTTATTAGTGGGCGACCTTAATGCTCACAGTGAACTCTGGGGGTCTCAACGGACAGATGCCCGAGGCCGCTTGCTAGAAAAGTTTTTATTTTCTTCCGGAGCTTGTCTACTCAATCACAAACAGCCGACATATTACAACACTACACACAACACATACTCACACATAGACTTGGCAATCGGCTCTTCTGTCCTATTTCCGTCTGTTGAATGGGGAGTGGACGATAATCCTTATGGGAGCGACCACTTCCCAGTCATCCTGAAAGGCATAGACAAAAGCCCTAACAGTTCCATCTGTCATAAAAGGTTTAAGGAATCTGGTGCAGATTGGCTGAAATTTAAACAGTTATCTCAGCTTTCATACACATCTTTAAGCCATTTGGACATTGATGAAGCCTGTGAACTGATTACGGCCCATATACTTCATGCCGCCGAGTGCTCAATTCCGCAAACATCTGGTGCCACACCTAACACTAGGAGGCCGTGGTGGAATGAGGAGTGTCGGCATGCACGGCAGGCTCAAAATAAGGCATGGGGCATCCTTCGCAGGTATCCCACTTCCCAAAACCTCATTTCCTTCAAACGTGCGAAGGCACAAGGAAGGCGCATTCGCCAGCAAGCCAAAAGGGAGAGCTGGCACTCTTTTGTGACTTCTATAAATTCGTACACAGATACAGGCAAAGTATGGAATAGAATCAAAAAGCTTAATGGACGGACAACACACAGCCTACCCTTAGTTAGCAGTGCGGGTGGCACCCTGGAGGACCAGGCAAACGCACTAGCAAAACACTTTCAATATGTTTCAAGTTCTACTCACTACATGAATACTTTCTTGTGGTAGAAATCATCCATGGAGAAAAAACCTATTAGGGATAACAAAACATCTGACGAACCATACAACTCTGAATTTTCTCTAGCAGAGCTTTTGGTTGCCCTAGGAACATGTAAGGCTTCAGCGCCGGGAGCAGACAGGATATCATATACAATGATTCAACATCTGCACTCAGAAACTCTCCAAACACTCCTGCACCTATTCAATAAAAGCTGGGCAGCAGGATACTTTCCAAGAGCTTGGAGAGAAGCTATTGTAGTTGCCATATTAAAAGAAGGGAAAGATGCCTCACTGCCTACCAGTTACCGACCAATAGCTCTGACAAGTTGCCTGGGAAAGCTTTTTGAAAAAATGGTAAATAAGAGGCTAATGCACTTTCTTGAATATAACGGCATCCTGGACAGTTGTCAGGCAGGTTATCGTTCAGGTCGAAGCACAACTGACCAGCTAGTAGCCTTTGAGAGTTATGTCAAAGATGCTTTCATCCACAAACAGCACTGTCTTTCTGTTTTCTTTGACTTGGAAAAAGCATATGACACAACTTGGCGCCACGGCATACTGCTTGATCTCAAGGCATTCGGTGTGTCTGGACACATGTTTAACACTATTGAAAGTTATTTGTCACAGCGAACCTTTAGAGTAAGAGTAGGGACAGTGGTATCTGGAACGTACACACAAGAAAATGGTGTTCCTCAAGGTGGAGTGTTAAGCTGTACTCTGTTTATAGTTAAAGTGAATTCGCTTGGAAAATCATTGCCACCCACAATCTCCTACTCAATGTACGTTGACGACGTCCATATTGGCTTTAGATCATGCAACCTGTCCATATGCGAAAGGCAGATACAGTTAGGCGTAAACAGGCTTGCGAAATGGACAGAAGAAAATGGTTTTAAACTGAATCCTCAGAAAAGTACATGTGTTTTATTCACAAGACAGCGTGGAATTCATCCAGAACCTGACATCACACTGAACGGAGAACGAATTCCTGTCAAGAAAGAAAAAAAGTTTTTAGGTGTTATACTTGACCAAAAGTTTACATTCATACCGCACATAAAGACGCTCAAACAAAAATGCTTAAACACTATGAACATTTTAAAAGTATTGTCGCATCAGTCTTATGGTGCTGATAAAGACTGCCTTCTATGCCAATTTGTCAGTTTAGTTAGGTCACGTATGGACTACGGAAGCGTAATTTATGGGTCCGCGTCTAAAACTGCCCTAAAAATGTTCGACCCAGTGCTGCATTTGGGCCTTCGCCTTGCTTCGGGAGCATTCAGAACAAGTCCGATACAAAGTCTCTATGTCGAATGTGACCACTGGTGCCTAGAGCACCAGCGTGCTTATACAGCACTGCTCTATGCTATCAGAACAATGGGTGTATCTTTTGATGAGGGCATGAAGACCTCCATCGACGATGTAGTCCCGCCTTGGGAAATGTCAGCGATTTGTTGCGACACATCCTTTAAACTCATTGATAAGCGCCGTGCACCTCGTGAATTGATCTTACAGCATTTTTTACATTTACAACACATACATCCATACACCTCATTTTACACGGATGCCTCGAAGTCTGCTTCCGCTGTGTCGTGTGCTGCACATGGCCCGGATTTCGCCAGCACAAGGACCTTGAACAGAAATACCAGTATCTTTACAGCAGAGGCTTATGGTATTTTAATCACAGTGGAGCACATTACACAGAACAAAATACAAGAATCAATTATCTACACAGACTCTACACAGTGTGGTTACAGTACTAGATTCCTTTCAACCTATAAAAAATGTTGTCCTCAATCACCTTTTTAAAGCTCTTGTGACTGCTTATAAATTAAAACTAAAAATACTTGTTTGCTGGATCCCTGGACACAGTGGCATTCTGGGCAATGAAATTGCCGACCAGAACGCCACTTTGGCTGCCCTCCGTAGTGGTGTTGATGTAGCGCAGGTCCCTTACCTTGATTTGAAGCCAGTGATCCGAAGGGGAATCCGTAAATGCTGGCAGAACACATGGGACACATACACAGACAACAAACTCCACTCAGTAAAACCACACCTAGGAAGGTATGCAACAGAAAAACTAAACAGATTCATTGAAGTATCGATTTGCAGACTACGCATAGGTCACACTTACGCTACCCACGCATATCTCTTGAATGGTGCACTCCCACCAGTTTGCGACAAGTGTGGGGACCGGCTCTCCGTCCTCCATGTGTTAATTGAGTGCACATCCTGCAATGAGGCCAGAAAACGGCATTTCCCAAAAATATATACCTTCAACATTCCACTACACCCTTCACTGTTTTTAGGAGATGAACCTATGTTCACAATCAAATCTCTTTTAAGTTATCTTGCAGAAATCAAGTTTTTAAAGCTCATCTCATACAGTGCGTGACCTCAGAGCCTTTGAGCATTGAGCAAGGCCCTGATGTTTCCTACGAGGGGTCCGCTCATGTACCACGCTCTTCGGCTCAAGCTACAGTCATGTTCTATCCATAGTCCCCTTCATCTGCCATCATGAACATCTCCATGTTTTAGTCTTCGGGCCGTCTACACCCATATATACAATATTTTAAGATATATCATACTCATTTCATACATATTTTAAGCACAAACCTCACTATGAAAAACGACGCGACATAGTTTTGGCGCTCTTTGGTCTTAGTTACCCTTACGCCAATAAATGCAAACATACAATACAAATACACCCTGATGTTTCCTCTGGTAAATAAATGAAAAACGAGAAAAACCGAATGTATACCGCTTACAAATATTACCGAGTGAAACCCACAACACCGAAAATAGAAATGCACGAGCCCGTTTAAAGTAAATGTCCCCGCTTACCTTCAAATGTATCTTGAAGTTTGACGTCGACGTCCTCGAACCCGAAAGTACTTTTCCGCAAAGCTTGCATTCTGCTTTGAGAGTTGAACCAGTTGACTCGTTTTCCAAGGGTTCAAAGAACGTGCCATCCAGGATAGACCGTGCTTCACGGCCTTCAGCGGCCGCCATCGTTCGCCACCGACGAAAGCAACGGTCAACACGCCAGTAATCCTCGTTTTCCACAGCCGGCCCTTAAATACACCATGTCGCCCGAGCCGCCCCAGTGCGTAAACACCAAATTAAGTGTCGACGAAATCTTTTGTACATCTAACACGCCCCTTCCTGGAAGTTCACGCCCATTCTGCAGTTCAACGGAACGAAGCATGCGCTTTCTTTAGAGGCATCAAGCGCGGGGCGACATGTGGCTATCGCTATCGCGCGAAACGCCGCACTCACTGACACCAAAACGAGCGGCGACGAAGCTCTTTGTAAGTACGCCCTCCCAATTTTTAATATAAAGGGAGCGTCGACCATTTGGTTAATCATAGCTACAACCAACACATGTGCCTTGGGGTGGAAATTATCTACCCGGCTGCCTAATCGCCGCCGCGTCCGGAATGTCTAGGCTAACACTGCCGCCCACAGAAGGAAGCCAGGCGGTGTGGCGCCAATCTAAAAAAAGCCGACTTCTTATGAGACAAGAAAATGAATGTAACGAGATACTTTTCGGCGCCGGAGTATTGCGATATATTCGATACACCGTAAAAGTATTTCACTACCGAGATACAAATACATTTTTCAAATGTATTTCGATACTGAACTACAGATACTCAAAAGTATCTCTGAGATACTATCGCGATATCCTAGTATCGCGATACTGCCCAGCCCTGGTGCAGTGCATGCAAAGCACCATGTTGTGACCCTTTGGGGGTAAAGTGAAAGGGGGTGGTCAGAAGAGGAGCTAGCACTGATTAGCTGCAACACAAGTACTGCAGTTCCGATATCTCTCTCGCCACTTCACAAAACAAAGGAAAAATAGGAAGAGAGGTCTTGCTAGTATACATCATTTTGGGCACTGACGCAAGTACTGTGCGATTCCATGATGCTTGTAGTATCTTCTGTGCAATGTCTAAGTCGTGCTCTTTTTTCTGTTTCCCACCCACAAAAACAGGAGAAGCAAATGGCGCTCAAGGACAAGCGGCTTCGTCAGATCAGTGAAATTTTGAACGGAATTAAGGTGAGCTTTACGTCTTTTCTTTTAATTACAGATACTCCAGCTTGTCCGTTTCCGTTGCCCCCTCCCACTTGCCGGTGCTGTAGAAGCCGCCTGTCGGAGTGGGCGGCACTGCCTCTGCAGGTTGCCCGTATCATCGTTCCAGGTGCTGAAACTGAGCGGCTGGGAGCTCCCCTTCATGGAGCGAGTGCAGCAGACACGACTCCAAGAGGTGTCCTACCTGAAGAAGTTCTCGCTGCTGGATTCCGTCTTTGGCTTCCTGTGGGCATGTGCCCCGTACCTGGTATGTGTCTCCAGTAGTGGTCACTTGCCTACCACCACCCTGCTTCAGTGTCCCATGTACATCTCGAGCACTTTTGCAAGTGAGGGCGGATGCAGAACCACGAATAGTGTTTCAATCGCCAGTTAAGGTGTGTTCATTTGAATTGTCACATGGTCAACTTGAATATTATAGCATGCCTCATATCCCAGGTGTAGCTTCAGTGCATTAAACCCTAAAATTCAAAGTTTGAAGTTTGTTGAACTGGAATATGAAAGCTCATGACACATTTGGGTACATGCTACTCTGTCTGTTCATTTCATTGTGAGACTCTATTACTGCGTTTTATTGGCAAAATGTTTCAAATCAATTTAAAGATCACATAAGCGGGAACTGTACATGAGCACTCAGCTACCCTTGAATTGCAGCTGAGTTCTGTTATGGTGCCATGGGACCCGGTTGCCAACTTTGTATTGACCATCTGTGCCACCCTGTGGCAGTGGTGTTTGGATGGTATGCAAATTTATATGTGTCTAACATGAAGCAAAATTTCCACACTTGAGTTATTCATAACTCCCTGCACGGGGCACCTTGAGCAATCTTGGGGACGGTATTGGCGACACTGCGAACCCCGAGCCCCCATACATAAGTTGTGATCAACCGTGATGATATGTTTTAAGGTGAAGGGTAGAAACCTCAAACGGTGGCCGTCGGAGCCCAGGTCAAGCTCCAGCGGATGGGCTCCCTGTCTGTTTACCAGGCAGGAAGCTCCAAGACCTCATCAGCTATCAGGGTAAGGCTGACGAAGAAAGTACCCCCGTCTCCCTGCTTTTATACTATGATATATGGTTTCCAAATTTTCTAAATCCAAAGATCGGCCCCCTAAGAGGGGCCGCACCGAAGTATCCTTTCCTCCGTTGCCAAGGACGAGTTTCCCAAAGCCAGACAACTATGCTAGGTTTTTGGTAATGGAATCTGTTGACGCGTCGAACTCCCTTGCCACAAAGTCTGTCTTTCTGATCTCCAAATTTCTTGAGGGCATTGTTGGCCAATCCTACAAAGCCAAAAAACTTAAAACCGGAGAAGTTCTTGTAGAAGTCAACGACAAGCAACAAGCTACAAATCTCTCGACTCAAACTCGCATCGCAGATCTGGACATCAGGGTCACACCCCACCGCAGCCTTAAGGGGGGACGCGGCTTTCAACTTCGGAAAAATGACCAAAACATCGTTTTTTTGAAACCCGCATATTCGGCTTCTATGTTTCCTATTCTATGCGTCTGCAAAGTTTTTACGCTGAAAAGCGTCGCAAAGTGGCATAAAAAAATACTTTTGTCAGGCGCGGTGACAAACTATCAGCGCAAAAGGGCGAAAAAACGGCAATTTTCGGAGCGCTCTATCTCCGCAACGGTGCCACCGGGCGCGGCCATTTTGATATGGTTAGATCGGCCGAGCGATCGTCTTTCCGGTTCCGCTCGTCTCTTTTATCTTCGTTCATTCACAAACGCACAAACGGCAGAAAAGAAACGACGCACAAACGAAGCTAGAAATAGATGCTGAAGCGCTATTGGTCCTCCGGTCGGGGCGCAGAACAGCGACCCTCCTGATTGGATGTCACGTCACGGGCGCAACGCAAGATGGCGGCCGCCTGAGCTGCGTAGCGAGCGGATTGAAATCATTTTCGCCGCTTCGCTCGGCCGAGTTTCTGTTCAATCTGTGGTATTCAACACGCACGTTATCGCGATGGGAATGCCTGAGATCGCGAGCCAGATTACGGGAAGTTGTGTGGCTCGAAAGGAGGAGGTCATCGAACGCTTCGTGGTGCGCGTGACTCTACCGTCGCCAGACCCCGGAGGGTGACGCGGTGTGCGCGCTTGCGATAGCGGTTCGTGAAGTGAACTTTTAGTCGGGTTTGCGATGTTTACACGCTTAGTTATTGCTGTGTTTTGACTGTGGACTCGCTAGCCTTGAGAAAGAAACGGTCGACGCGTCAAACGCGCTGGCGCGCACGGCATAGCCGACGCGCATTGGAGCAGCACATGACTGGGCAACCGGTTACGATTGAACGCCAGTAGTTGTAATTAATGCCTGCGACGTTAGATTTAATCTTAAAAGCGACCTGACCAGCCATATCAGGTATAATTAAAGTTCGATATGTCGCGGTAAGCGTGCGCTGCGATGCGCGCGAGCCATATCGCCCGTATTGCGCAACGTTTCCCGTGCACTTGTAATTTTCATGCAAACAGGTTTGAGTTAGTAATATAGGAATAAAAATATGTTCTCTGCATTAAAAATGTACGTTACTGTCGCAGCATTTAATAGTGATTTTTTAGGGAAATTATTGATACCATTGCTTAGGGCATATATACTGGCTTTGCTGCTAGAAATATTGGATGCCTTGAATGTCAAAAGTATTAAAAAGATATGCTCTTGCATTGAAGTTGGGAGTTATGCAGAATACTCTACCAAGCTTCAAAGTAGCTCATTTTCATCCTTGTGATATGCAAACTTTTGGCAATGAACACCTACACGTATCAGTACTAAGTTGCTGTGCCAGGCAAGATGATAAAACATAAAAAAAAGCCAAAAATGTTCAAATTTAAGTAAAAAAAATGCTCAACTTGTTGCCATGGTGACAACACTGCAAAAGGAGGCTGTTCAGTGCGATACAGCCAACCAGCTAACCTACTTTGCATTGAAAGCCCATTGAAACCCATCTCCCCCTTCGTTTGGTCTGCAAAGTGGCGTATGTACTCTTCACGGAGGAGCTGAAAATGATGTTTTCTGGAAAGAAAAAGGCTGTAAAAGGCACTCCAATTTCAAGGCAAGGCATTCCAGAAGCCCCATGTTCAAAAGGACATGAAAGGCTACAACCGTGACGACTTTTGATAAGTGAAACCTATGTTGCAACTTCGGAAGCCGTTTTCTCAAAACAGTTTTTTTTGCCACCTCCGTCGCTTGTACCAGGGATTTTTTTGTGACCGCTGGGTCTATTTTGATTTCGTTTCTTGCGTTACATTCCTTGATAAACAGTTCAGGTCGTGACACTCTTGGTTTTCCAGATTTGTTTTTTGTGATTTTTTTATTCAAATAATCGTTCACAGTCAACATGCCTATTGCACATTAACCTCTAAAAAAATGAAAACTAAAAAACATTGTGTTGTAAAAAAAAAATTCTAAAACTGTCACGACCTCGTCCATTCATTTGGGAATGCAAAGCACTTCGAACAAGTTTTCTATCGTGTTTTATAAGCCGCTCAAGCTCGGTACAAGCGGAACAGAAAGAAAATTTAATACATAAAAAAGTTTTCAAAATATTAGTTTGAAATTTTTATGGTGTTATCACGGAAGCATTTCCAGTTGCTGTGCCAATTTTCATCAAAATCCACAAAGAAATAAAAAAGTTGATTTTGAAAGCCACGTCCCCCCTTAATAGCTCCCAGGGTGTGATCTCTGAGTCAGATCTGGGGCGGTATTCTGGTAACTGTCCCTTTTGAAAACGTCCCTTTCGCGTCCCTTTCATCGTGACGTACTTCCGGTTAAGCAGTGGGCGTTGGCAGTAGGTTTGCCGCACTTGCGCTACGTCACTTCCGGTTGTTTGCTTTTAGCCAATCAGGGCTCGCCAAAAGGGACACTTTTGAAAGGGACGCAAAAGGGACAACATTCGAGAATACCGCCCCTGGTGAATGAAACTGAAATGGCCTTAAAGACCAAGGTGTGACAACAGCGAGGCGTATCATGATTCATCGAGATAACAAGGAAATCTCAACAAAACATGTAATTATTAACTTTCGACCATTCCACAGTTCCTGGATCAGTAAATGCAGGTTTCATTCGTTGCCCCGTCAGGCCATACATCCCCACCCCGCGCCGGTGTTTTAAATGCCAGCGGTTTGGGCATAGTACCACCTCCTGCCGTGGCCGACTTGCGTGTGCAAAGTGTGCTCAGCACGATCATCCATCTGACAACTGCCCATCGCAAACCCTCATCTGTGCTAACTGTCAGGGGCCCCACGGGGCCCACTCTAGAACATGCGAGAAGTTCAAACAGGAGAAGGAGATCATCAAGGTGAAAGTCACTGAGAACCTTACCTTCCCAGTGGCATGAAAGAGGTTTGCCTCTTCTTTCCCCCTGGGGAGGTACGCCGACGCAGCTTGCTGGGGGGGCGGAGCGGCGTCTGGTGTCCACAGAAACCCAGTTCAGCGAGTCTGACCTGGCCCCTCCCCCACCCCCCGCTAGGTTGCTTCAGGCAGCCCAGCCTGTCACCACACCGCTTGCTGAGGCAGCAGCGGTTGTGGTGCAAACCACTTCTGTCGGGACCGGTGCCGCTCCCGCCCCTGCCTCCCCGTCCTCCAGCGCGTTGGAGGGTGCCGAGGGGATGGACAACGGGGGCCCCGCATCGGCTCCCACCACTGCCGCGCCGCCCATGCCACCTCTGGCGCCCCCGACGCCCGCGGCGGTGGTGGCTCAAACAAAGGGCACCCGAAAGGGGTCAAGTCCAGGGGGCCCAGTCCGTCGGGCACCCCTCTGACATCTGACGAGGAGATGGATGTCGTGCCGTTCCTGCCTGCAACGTAGCGCAAGGAGCAGCCTCCGACTTCCAAGCCTACAGAAAGGCCCCAAAAGCCCAATCCCAGAATAACAGCCCTGAAAGACACATGAACACACATACACACAGGCTCCAGTGGCTCCTAAATCTCCATAATGGGAAGAGAAAATATTGTTCAATGGAACTGTAGAAGCCTCCTTAAAAATCTTGATGATGTCTATGAGATATTGCATTCGAACCAGCCAAGTGTGATGTGTCTTCAGAAAACGCATTTGAATTCCAATCACACAAATTTCTTGAATAGTTACATGGTATTCAGAAAGGACAGGGATGGATGCACACACTCTTCTGGCGGTGTGGCCATAATTGCCCGCAAATCGTTAGCATGCCACCCTGTCACTTTGAACACTGTCCTTCAGGCTGTAGCGATTCGCACAATAATATTTAATAGGTTCATAATGGTATGCTCCGTATATATTCCTCCTGATCTTGCACTTTCGAGTTCCGACTTCAAAGCGCTGCTCGACCAGCTGCCCGAACCATCCTCACAGGCGACCTTAATGCACACAATTCTCTTTGGGGCTCTCCTCGCACGGATGCCCGGGGTCGCCTGATAGAGAAGTTTCTTACATCCTCTGGAGCATGCCTTTTCAACAAGAAACAGCCACATAGCATAACATAGGACACAACACATACTCATACCCTTCCTCTCCTGCAAGTTATCATCCCATTGCCCTGACAAGCTGCCTGTGTAAGCTGCTCGAAAAGATGATTAGCAGACGACTGGTGTACTTTTTGGAGTACAATGGTCTTCTTGACAGCTGCCAGGCAGGCTTCAGGGTGGGGCGATCCACCAACAATCAACTTGTGAGCCTTGAATCATACATAAAAGATGCTTTTCCACATAAGCAATATTGCATGACTGTATTTTTCGATATCGAAAAAGCATATGATACAGCATGGCACTATGGCATTCTCAGAGATTTGAAATCTTTCGGAATATCGGGTAACATGTTTAATACTCTAGAAAGCTACCTGTCTGACAGAACTTTTCGGGTGAGAGTAGGCTCTGCGCTTTCTAGGGTTCCCGTACAAGAAAATGGTGTGCCTCAGGGGGGAGTTTTGAGCTGCACATTCAGGGGTGAGACAGCTGCGCATATTGTGCAGTTTTGATACAAATTTGTTTTCCTGCGCCAGGCTGCTCCAAAAGCTTGAGACTTTCGAAAATTGTGCCAAACTGCTCCAAAAACGTCTGAGCCAAAAATTTTAACGCTCCGATCAGTTTCAGTGGGGAAAATGCTTACTGGCGGCATACTTTTCCCGCATCTTTAAGGTGATGCTGTTTGTAAAGATTTAATTTATTGTAAATTTTTTATTGATCATTCAATAAAAAACTCACATAAAATTGTCCCAGAGATAGTTTTTTCGAAAGTTGCAATGTCGGGTTGCACATGTTATATTCGTTGAGTTTTTAATTTTCCCTTCAAAAACAATTGTGAAGTCCTGTAGAAAAAATACTGAGGCGGCAAACTACTTGTGCAAGGTGATAAAAAAACGGCAATTTTAGGAGTGCCTTATTTCCGGAATGACATTACTGGGCGCCGCCATCTTGGTGTGGTGAAGGTTGGAAAACATGACTGCCGCGCGAAGCATTTGCTCGTGGTTCAGGCAGAGTGCTCTTTGCCGACTTCTACCATGGTTTTGGTTATAGGGATGGCTGGGTTCACATTCAGTCATTTGCGGGGAGTTGCGTGATTAAAAACAACGTGGTGCCCGCGAATTCGCCGTGTTTCGGCCTTGAGTGTGAGGCGCGGTGCATGCTTGAAATGAAATTTCGGACTCATTGCAGTGTTGTAAAACGCTGAGTTATTGCTTCCTTTGACAGCGAGCTTGCGAGCGGCGATAATGAAACGATCGACACTGCAGAAGTGGCGGCGCAGGCTACACCGCTGCAAAATGTCCAAGCAGTGTCCGATGGTGGAACGGGCTATTATGCACGTTAGTAATAATGGTTCATCTATCTTAAGTGAAATTTAATGCCAAAAGGGAGGTGGCTAAACATATCAACGTTACTAAAATTACGATCGTAGTGAACTTGCACCTTGCGACGACTGTCACCTCGTTTTGCGCAGCTTTTGCGGTGGCGAGTCTACACGTGTGCATAAAGCCGAGTCTGGGGTTACAAAAATAATTTCGGCATTCACGTGATAATAAAAGTGCCTAACGATCGCTTAGTTTATCAATTCGATATTTTCAACGGACCTCCACTCTATGCATAGAGGCTAAGAATTTAAAAGTGGTTTGTAAAAAGGTAGTGCAGTTCGTACCTTATGATACTCTCGTAGAAAAAACTTTATGGAAAGGCTGTTTCACTGTTATGTACGTTCAAAACTGATTAAAAAGTGCACTCCCCCCCCCCCAGTTGCCAAAAATTTGATTTTTAGGCTCCTAAGGTGATGTAATAAATGTCGTTCATCTGCTCCAAATCAAGGATCTGCTGCTCCAAAAACTGCTCCCAAATCTGATTCAGCTGTCTCACCCCTGCACATTGTTTATTGTGAAGATGAACCCACTGGGGAAGGCGCTGCCACCAACAATCTCTTATTCTATGTATGTGGATGATATGCAGATATCCTTCAAATCTTGTAATCCGTCCATCTGTGAACGCCAAGTGCAGCTTGGCGTTAATAAGCTTGCTCGCTGGGCAGTTCAAAATGGCTTTAAACCCCCACGAAAAGTACCTGCGTCATATTTTCAAAGAGGCGTGGGATCAAACAGGCGTGGGATCCAGCCGGACCCTGACATTAAACTTAATGGTGACTCAATTCCTGTAAACAAGGAACAAAAGTTCTTAGGCGTAGTGCTAGATGAAAAACTCGCGTTCATTCCTCACAGTAAGCAACTTAAACATAAATGTTCAAAAACAATGAACATCCTGAAAATCCTCTCGCACCAGTCCTATGGTTCGGACAAGCAGCTACTCCTACGAGTTTTTACCAGCTTGGTGGGGTCTCGCTTGGATTATGGGAGTGTGGTTTACGGGTCATTAACAAAAACAACGCTAAAAATGCTGAACCCAGTGCTGCACTTGACGCTTCGCCTTGCGTCAGGTGCATTTCGCACTAGTCCCGTACAGAGCCTGTATGTTGAATGCGACAAATGGTCATTGGATCACCAGAGAACATACATGGATCTCTTATACGCGTTTAAGGTTTCATCATTGGCAAACCATCCTTTTAAACCTGTCATCTCTGACACAACTACGTCCCAACTTCTTTTAAATCGCCCATCCATTCCTGCTCCATTCTCACGCCGTGCTAGAGATGAAGAGTCTATTCGTGGCGTCACTTTTTCAAACACCTGCCAATCATCTCTCTTGGATTTTCTACCACTATGGAAGCTTCGGGCTGTGTCGTGTGACATGTCGTTAGTAGCTATGGATAGAAAACGAGTGCCAACAATTGCAATTCTGCAGCATTTCTTGTTTCTGCGAGAGAAATACAGGTGTGCAGAATTTTATAGCGATGCATCAAAAACTGCCCTTACCGTGCCTTGTGCCGTGCACGGACCCGATTTAGGGTCTCTAAGACCCTGAACTCGAAAACCAGCATTTTTACGGCGGAAGCCCACAGAGTTTTGCATGTTTTAAATCACATAGTCAAGCATGAAATACCCAAGTCTATCATTTTCACAGATTCACTGAGTGTTGTGCATTCATTATCATCCAACAAGTCTTCTAAAAACCATGTTCTTAATGTAGTGTATAAAACCATTATGTCAGCGTCTGCATTAAATCTCGAGGTGATCATGTGTTGGCTTCCAGGCCACTCTGGGATCGCGGGAAATGAGACTGCAGATCAGATGGCCGCTGCTGCTGCTCTTCCAAATACACCGGTCATAGCAACAGTACCCTACACTGACCTCAAGCCACACATCAGACAACACCTTCGCGAAACATGGCAAGCACTCTGGAATCAACAGACAGACAACAAACTGCACATAATAAAGCCACTCTTGGGACCATACACCACTGACACACACAACAGACACACTGAAGTTGCCCTTGCTAGATTACGGATAGGCCACACTCGTGTAACACACTCCCACCTGCTCACAGGATCTCCAAGACCCCTGTGTAGCGGGTGCGGAGAGGTCCTATCCGTAATCTGTGTACTACTCCAATGCAAAGCACTCGACACAAACACTTCACCCAACTTTACAGACAACACATCCCGTTACATCCAGCGTTTTTCCTCTCTGATGATCCTACATTTTCTGTCAAGCGTGTTTTTAAATACGTATTTAGCAGAAGTTAAATTCTTAGACTTAATTTCATACCACGCATGATCACAACCTGGCCTTATACACCAGCCATCCTCACTGTCTTTTATTGATTTTACTTTTGTTTTTGCTGACTGATTTTAGTGTTTACGTTCTCACCTCTCATATATAACCACTGTTTTGGCGCTCTTTGCCCCTGTTGGCCTTGCGCCATTAACATCCAACCATCATCATCATTTTGAGTTATTCATAACTAATTTTTAATGCACGAGCTCTTTTTGGATGCTCTCTTTTGAATTGGCCCGGATTTCTCGCTGTCTGGCCTTAAAGCAAGCCCCTCTTGCATATCAGTCGGATGGTTTATACAAGTATGCAGGTGGTACAATGGTGTGATCAGTGACGTCAGAATTGAAGTACTCGATGTCTAGGATTTTACCTGACACCACAGCTCTCTCCCTCGACAATGGCCCCATGAAATGATGCCTACTACTATCTCTCCTCTCGCGCAACCAATGTGACCCGCACAACCAGTGTGACAACCACAACAACAGATGTAGTAATCTAGTGTCGCCAATTGTGCATTTGTATGTGCCTTCCTCTACATCTAAAACCAAGCACTGCTGCTGCAGTAGAGATTGGGCCTCCCATGTAACAAGAGATCAAATCGATGAAGTGCAGTAATGAAATGTTGCCGCTATGCAGCGCGAACAAAATGCTGAACCATGTTGAATTCAGCAGAAATGAGAGGCTGGCCATCAGTGAGTTATCAAGTACCCTCCTTGGATTTCGACATGAAACTTCAGCATAAACCTAAAAGCACCTTTAAACGGACAGCGCTCCCTCCCCCCAATATCAAAGGCTGTACCAGGAAGCCTTACAAGGAAGCACGAGAAAGACATCCTGCATAAAAAGAACACTCCTGTAGTGTTTTTTTGGTGGTTGCCGTAGATTTTTCTAAATTTCTTTTTGTCTTTTCCAGGCAGCACTAGCATCCTTTGGCACATTCCTTGCAGTCAACCCGACCAAGCAACTGACACCTGAGATTGCATTTGTGTCGCTGTCTCTATTCAGCTTGCTGCGTTTTCCCATGGGGATCTTGCCCGATGTCATTTCAAAGTTTATTAGGGTACGTAAACGAACTTGATACCCTTATCAGCTTTGTGGTTGGCTTATGCTAGGTCACTAATCCCGCTTATTATGTGCATGTTTTCTTGCACAACTTGTCTAAGGCCCTATGTAAGGGGGAAGGTTTTGTTTAAAGGAAAGTTTGACATCCACCTAAATGCAGCCATACGGCTACAAAGGAAAGCTATACGGTTAAGCAGTGGTCCCGGGTTCGAATCCTGGACCAGGACGAATTTTTCTTCAACTGCGAAGTTTCTGAGAAAGCTGTATAGCTTTCCTTTGTAGCCGTATGGCTGCATTTAGGTGGATGTCAAACTTTCCTTTACAGAAACTTACTCCACCTTGGGAATTTCCCCTAAATCTGGTCGATTAAGGTTTTGTTTGTTTCATGGTCGCCAATGCTCAAGAGCATTCATTGATGTGTAAATCAAATCATTGCTTACACAAATAATAGAAGCAGTTGTACAAAAAGAAACAATATTTTGGTACATGTGTTATTAGGTGATCCTATTTCACTTGTGCGCCATTAAACGGACCCTGAAAGCATACCTCGGCAAAACTGGGCACCACTCACTCACGCTCGCACAGAAAAATTTATTTTTCCTCATGCACTCACTCACACTCACCAGTCGCCCTCACCATTCGCTCTCAGTGGCACTCGCGCTCACTACGCGCTCTCCACCACTCGCACCCACTCATGCTCACGCTCACTAGTCGCCGTCACCACTCATACTCACTTGCGCTCACGCTGACCGCTCGCCATCACCACTCGCGCTCACGCTCACTAGTTGGCGTAACCACTCGCACTCATGCTCATTCGCCATCACCACTCGCACTAACTCATGCTCACCAGTCGCTGTCACCACCCACACTCACTAACGCTCATCATTCTCCGTCCCCACTTGCACTCACGCTCACGCTCACCAGTCACCGTCACCACTCGCACCCACTTGCGCTCACACTGATCACTCGCTGTCACCGCTTGTGCCCACGCTAACCACTCGTCATCACCACTCACACTCTTTCGCATTCTTCACTCGCTGTCACCACTCGCGCTCACGCTCACCAGTCGCCGTCACCACTCACGCTCACTAGTTGCCGTAACCACTCGCACTCACTCACGCTCATTCGTCATCACCACTCGCACTAATCATGCTCGCCAGTCGCTGTCGCCACTCGCATTCATTTGCGCTCATCATTCTCTGTCCCCACTCGCACTCTCTCACGCTCGCCAGTTTCCGTCACCACTCGCACCCACTTGCATTCACGCTGATCACTCGCTGTCATCACTCGTGCTCACACTAACCACTCGCCATCACCACTCACACTCCCTCGCGCTCTTCACTCGCTGTCACCACTCGCGCTCATGCTCACCAGTCGCCGTCACCACTCGTGCTCACGCTCACAAGTCTCCGTCACCACTCGTACTCACGCTTAAAATTTGCGGTCACCACTTGCACCCACTAACACTCACTAGTCGCCATCATCACTCGAACCCACTCGCACTCACGCTCACCAATCGCTGTCACCACTCACTCACTCACTCACTCACACTCATCATTCGCCGTCACTACTCGTGCTCACGCTCACCAGTCGTCTTCACCACTCACTCACGCTCATCATCCGTCATCACCACTCATGCTCACCAGTCGCCTTCACCACTCGCACTGACTTACGCTCATCATCCGTCATCTCCACTCGCGCTCACGCTCACCAGTCGCCGTCACCACTCGCACTCACTCACACTCGCCATCACCACTCGCACTCACTCGCGCTCATCATTCCGCGTCACCCTTGCACTCACGTTCATCATACGCCATCACCACTCGCACTCACGCTCACCAGTCACCGTCACCACTCACGCTCACCACTCGCACTCACTCACGCTCATCATTTGCCGTCACTACTCACGCTCACCACTCGCACTCACTCATGTGCATCATTTGCCGTCACCACTCGCACCCCCTCGCACTCACGCTCACCAGTCGCCTTCACCACTCACTCGCGCTCACCAGTCACCGTCACCACTCACTCACTTGTGCTCACGCTGACCTCTCACTGTCACCACTCGCACTCACTTATGCTCGTCATTTGCCATCACCACTCACACCCATTCGCGCTTGTGGGGAGTGGGGCGTGCCACAAGGGGCACTCTCACTAGTGAGTGGTGAGTGGGGCTCACCGCGAGGGGCGCTTGCACTTGTGAGTGGTGAGCGTGGCTCACTGCGCTTGGTGCTCGCACTCACACCCGCCAGTCCGAAACAATGGTGAGGCACAGTCATCACTCACTCATGGGTGGTGAGGGGGGGTTGCGTGAGTGCACTCGTGAGTGAACCTGCCAATGTATGCCTGAAAGGCATTTTGAGCGCACTAAATGAGTAGACGTAATCGCGAAATGTGGAAGTCATTGTCATATGTGCAAATTATGACATTTTTACGTGCAGTGGAAGGCTCACACTTTCGTTGCAAAGTTTGTTGCTGCGTCCCCACCCTTTCCTGCCTGTTTTTGGGCTCTGCCATCTTCCGGCATGTACGTCGTTGATTCTCCCACGTGCGTCCCGATACAGAAATCTTGCTATTGGACGGCTTTTTCTCGCACTTCCGGCGAAGTGAAACGTCGTGTGCTCAGTGTCGACGGGTCTTGATTTACAGAAGGCAATGTAGGCCTAGCAAAATGTTAGAGAAAATTGCTGCTACGATTATGTGGGTATTTGTTATTTTTGGTAGCAGGCAAAGCATGGAGTTAAGCTGCGTGCACTCAATACAAAAAAATGTATGTATATTGTAATGGCACTAGCAGCACCAACCTTTATTATCTGGGATATGTGAGGACTGGGTTTGCACTGCAGCTCTGTGCCCTTTGTTTTCTCTTCTTGGCCATTTCATGTGCACCTGGATGTTGCCTGGTGAAGTTTGTGGTCTCCATGGGGCGTCTGGCGAACTTCCTCAATGAAGCGGAACTCGATGTGGAAACAGTGGGCAGGAACCCAGTTGAAGGTTGCTACCTTTTGTTTCACTTCATGGCTTTGTGCGTGTACTGCAGCAGACCCCAGGGGCGCAGCTGTGGGGGGGGGGGGCGCACCGGGCCCGTTCCCCCTCTCCCGAAATGTTTCGTTCCAGGCTGGGGTGCAGTTCAAGTAGCCTGAAGAACCGCCTGAAGTCGCCTTCAGGCGCGGAACCTGCAGTTTTAAGGACATTCTTGTCCATATAAAGCTGAAAACAAGGGCTACGTCAACGTCTGATCCCTGTGCCCGCTCCAGGTGCTGCACATGTCAACATATACAGCCCGGCTGCATTTCGCGCCGGATACACCGAGCTGCGCCGGGAACCTGCCGCGAGCCGATCGAGGCAGTCCCGCTGTTTCGCAGGCGGAACAGCACGGCCGGGAAATGGCGGAACAGCAGGGAAAGCCTCATATAGGCATACATGTGGTCTGGACTTTAGCGTGTCATTCCTTGCCTTTATACTGGTACAAAGTGTAATAACATTACAGAGCATGTCACTGTATTTTGTTCAGTAAACTATCAATCCTTGATATTTTTCTACCGACATCGCATTTCGTTCACTATTGCAGTTCTATAATTTCTGCTATATGAAAAGCATTGCTGTGCACATCTTGTATTTTTTTCTTTTGGAGGTTTTTCTTTTTGGCACTATTTCATTGTTTTCTTGATCCCTCTGGGCTAGAATCAGCATTCTGTATTAGCTTAACCAGAATTTTACTGAAGCCATGTCTTTTCAATTTCACGTTACTAGCACAAAATAACAAAAAGGCAATTACTTTAGGACAAAGACGCACATTTGCTAGCTTCACCGCCTAATATACGAATGTGCCGCATGTACAGTCCAGTGCGATTCGAAGGTTATCGCGGGAAAGCTTGTCTTTCAAATGAAGCAGACAGAACGCCACCTTTAGCAAATCTTCCATGCCAGTTTCCTTATTGTCGACGTAGATAAAAGGCAACCAAGTCTGTGCTTGATAACAACGAATGTAAAGCTTGAAACCCAAAAGGGTGGCAAGTCAGTCGTGCGGGCCTATGTTGTAGCATGGAACGGCCAACAAGGGAGATAAGAGTGCAAAATCTTGATTTTCATGTTTCGGAAACGAAACCGTAGGCGGCCTACGGTTTCGTTTCGGAACCATGAAAATCAAGATTTCGCACTCTTGCAACTCTTGCCCAAGCATGCCGCCGGCCTCCGAGGTTGGTGACCCACTTGGCTGCTCGATGCTGGCGCGATAACCTTCAAATCGTGCTCGACTGTACTTCATAGCTGATAAGAAAACTTATTAGTCCCTTTCCTAAAGGAAAATCTAAAACACGCGAATCATGATAGTGAACACCCAGTGTTGGCCTCCACTTCCACGTGACAAACTTCGGGGACTGCGGGCCACTCACGAGCACATTCATGATCATGCTCACGAGCGCGCGCCCGCATAACCGCCTGCTCTAGGGACAAACGGATTACCCGTGGCTTACCCATAGACCGGCGAACAGGAATTCAGGTCATCATCATCATCATCATGTAGCCTCTTTAAAGGGGGCCTGAGATGGATTTCAAAGTGTTTTTGTTTGTGTCAGAAAACTACTCTAAAGTTCTTGTAGAAACAAGTCCAAAAATAGTAAGCATATTCGCTCACGCTAACAAAAGTTATTACCCCGACGAGAAAGAACTATTTGTTGGCTCGGCGGCTTGCGATGACGACATAGTCCGACCTCGTCCGAGGCGAAGCACTCATTTCATGGTTGGCCGCCGGAATGTCCGCGATTTTTGACGGTGGCGGTCGTTGGTTTACAGCGTCGTTGTTACCATGGTTACTTCAGCGAGTGGGTCGCACATCAAACGACAACGCCCTTTTTTTTTTTTTTTTTTTTTTTAAGCTACCTTTTTAGTCCTTACGGACTTCGAGCAGGAGGTACTGGTGATTGCGGAAGTCGACCTTGCAAGCGCGAGAGTCGGTGAACAACAACTTATTTTTACCGTCGCTACACAGCGGCTAGAATTTCTAGCGACTGTAACAGCGAGCTCCCTGCGCCTGCGAAATGTACGCTCGCGTCTCGATTAGAATTACCGTAAAGTTCCCAGAGAACGCCCTCCCCCGAAACATCGCCGACCTCCTTTTACGGGTGAAATGTTCAATTTAGTGAAAGACGCACCCACCCCGTAAAATCGATGGCTTTAGCGCCGATGAGTGAACAAAACAAACCCGAATCATCTCTTCATGTGTAGATGCGGTCACTTATTCGTCCTTTCCGCGCTTGACCCGGAAGTTCGCCAGTCTCGAATTTTTTCTTGACATCTCCGCAGTTTTGGTTGGCGGTGCGGCCACCTTTTCGTAGTTTTTCGCACCTGACCCGAAAGTTCACCCATCTCGTATTTTTCACTTGATACTGTACTTAAATTTGGGTGGGCGTTCTTCAGGAACTTTACGGCACAGCAAATGCACTGCTCTCGGCACTTCATGCAAGCAATCTTAGTTGATGTTGTTTACTACATTCTTGCTAAATGATGATCAGGAGCACGATAAATAACAATTTTTTTCAGAATGAGCGAGCAAAATCTCTGCCCCTACTCCAGCCTCCCATGCTTCCAATGGTTCAGATGCCTTTATAAACTAGCATAGTTCTTTTATGCGTTTAAAATCATGTTGGGCAAGGTAATATAGGTAACTGCGGAATCATTACAATATATCTTACTCATTTTATATCGAAATATTTCGCGGAGGCGTGAATTCTGGTTAATGCAATACTTGGTCCTAATTGTTCCCACTAGATGGCGGCGTCAACGTCATGTTTTCTATTTTTTTAAGCTCTACAGCAGAAGTATACGGCTCTTTTAAAAGAAAATTTTTGTATTGTGAGAGTTCAATCTAAAACGTCGAAGATTCAAGCTATTTCAAGCGTAAGAGAACAGTTCTGGGCCACAAACGTTTGTGTCATTTGCTTTGAGACAAATTCGCCAGATGTCGCTACTTGGCAGAGCCGGAATGCAGAAACCGCAGAGTGCAATCCTTTCGTTTTCAGCGGCAAACGGCTACTCTTGCTTAATTTAACACAGTAAACGGTAAAGCGCGCTAAGGACACTAGGCAACAGGTTTATTCAGAAGGCCGGTGCAGGAAACCACACTTTCCTAGCTGCGATCATGACTAGATGGGAAGCAATGAAATGAAACTCTTTGACAGGAGTTGTCGTTACGGGATGCGCATGCTCTTGCCCTTGTCGCGACCGGCGCAGAGAATCAGCTGCGACAGCGTTTGGGCTTGAACTGGTTTATTCAGCCCGCGTGAGCGCACTTGAGCGTGCGCCTTGTGATCACGAGCGTCGTCCCCGGCGTCGTTCCCTACGTCGATCCGGCGTCGTCCAAGCGCTGCGTGCAGAGCTCCGCCTTCGTCGTCAGCGCGGCGCTCCCTTGGCGCGCCGTTAGTTACCACCTCATAACTGAAACAACGTCGAGGCTACGCTCGAAACACAGATGGTGCAAAGAATCCTTTCGGATACAGCGTCCATGAAAGCAAATGCAAAGAAAACTGATTACACCAGACACGGAGCGCTGTGCGATCACGCTGCAAGCGTCGTTGCTCCTGCGCTCACTGTATCCTTCCGCCGAGAACGGAGGAGCGTCAAGCCCGGTTTGGCCCGGTGTGCAAGTGCTTTACATTCCGGTATAAAATGAATATGTGCGACTGTGTAAACGCACACACACACAAAATATGTTTTTTGTAGCTTTCTGATGTTTTTACGCTCGTAAAAAATTGATTAAATCAAGAGCGCACTAACACGTCACGATTAGTTCAAGAAATAGCCGTTGCGCTCCGATACCATCGACCCCCCAAAAACCCCATCTCAGGGGCCCTTTAAGGTGGGCTTTACCGTTAGCGTTCAGCATACACAAATCGCATGTTGAAGACAGTTATTTCAAGCTTCGTTCGAAAAACAATGCGCAAGAAGCTTTGGCTACATATTTCCCCCTCTCATCGTTTGGTCGACCCCCCCCCCCCCCCTACACCGAAAAAAAATTCCTGGCCATGCCCCTGAGCAAACCTGATGATGTGAGGCAGTCCAGTGTCCACCTATACTTGAGGATGTCGAAATGCAGCAGCTGTGCATCCTTATGCATGCGTTGCTGCCTGGGTTTTTCATGCGCAGACATTCCCCTGTACTAAACAAAACACAAACATTTCAGGGCTACCCAGTAGGATGAAGCGACTGACCGAATGGCATGCTGGCTTGTTCTGAGACATAATTTACTTTAGACAGCCCTTTTTCTGGGTTGTGCCAACCTGGCAGCTTAGAGACCAAGGACCCTGTGGCAGTGTGCGTGTACCCTGATTGCAGTGTTAGCTTTTATTTTGTAGGGAAAAGTTCCTGTTCCCTGTGATGTGTCCCTTAATCACTGTTGGTGCACATGGGGTTACAACTGAGGGTTCTACTTCGAGAAGGCCCTGAAACAGACTTTGAATGTGGTCGCACCCTCCCTATAGCTAGGTTGCATGGTCCAGGACGCGTGGGCTGGGCCTTCACCGGCAGTCGGGAGCACACACTTACTCTGTAAAGTTCCCCCACTCCTCTCCCACGCTTATTTCCCATTCCCCGTGGTTTCTCGTGCTTATGACGAGCACAGATCCTTGCTGGAGATTACCTTCCTTCAGGCACTTCTGGTAACACCAAGTATTGTGCTTGCAATACTTTCCATTAATTTGCATTGCCTGCAGCATGCTATTTCACTAGTTTGTGTTCATGTTTTTGGGGTGCCCTAGCATACCACTTTGTTGCAAGACGTGTGTATTTAGTGGAAAGAAATGGGCCTTTTTCCAGTAACGCTCTGTGCATGCGCTACTCTCGCTCCCAGCGACCGATCCACCATTACTAGAGGCAAAATGTAAACAAAACATTGTCGCATTGTATTGGCCAGTTGCGAATGCCGAGTCAGCTAATGCTGCTCTGTTTTCTGAGCTCTGCTATCTTTGTCTTTTTTCTATTTTCGTCATTTTTGCGTTAGTGTTTTCATTTTAACATTGTTTGCTTTTGTCTTGGTTCATGTAGTCTATTGCGTGCTGTTTTTATCGTGGTGTCACTGTCAAGAGGCAACGCACGTGCGCAGTGCTTCCAAAGGGGCACCTGCTGCGGGACGGCCCACTCTTGTGTTGTGGTAGACTGGGCGAACCGCTCCAACGGCGGCTATGGCTTGAGAGTTTTGAGAAACCTCCACCCATGCTGTTTGCATGATGAACCAGATTGCGAGATCATAATGCCGCCCCATCTAATGCCGGCAGACCTCTGAAGTCTGTTTGCCACCCCACTTCGCTTAAAACACGGCCGACAGGCAGGCGGTACTGCTACTATCAAGAAATTTCTTTGCCACCAAAACCATGCGTGATGCCTGGGACGGCTTCCTGAACGGTGCAGGGCAGGCGGAAAAAATGGGGTGTGTTCTTCCATAATCCCCAAAGTGTGGCTTGGGTGGCCGCCGCTAGGGGCAGCGCTACTCGAAAAAGGTCCATTGTGTAGGTTGTTGCATTCTGCAGAGCCTTTGTAGATCACAGCTGCACACGCTGAAGCATCTCGTCGAGCAATGCGTGTACAAAGTGTCTGATAAAACCGACTTGCCACCGTGTCCAGGACCCCTTGATGGCTTCCGCTACCCTGCTCAATTTTAAATTTGTTGTTACAGAATGTAGGACCTCAAAGGGGGGAACACTTTGGTATTTGATGAATCTGGAGGCCTCTACTTTCCAATGTAGTGCATTACTCTTGGTACAGTAATGCATTACAGTAATGTTGGCATGATTAGACAAGGATTTGGAATGCCAATGGTTGAGTTTATCTCGTCTGAACGTTTCTTTTATAAGGGATTTCATGAGGGTAATGGAGTTGCTGTTGTTGTTTTGTTTAAGTGAGATCTGCTATTGGTGGCCTCTTTTCTGGTGGTGGCGAAAAGCGAAAACGCCCAGGTGTTCGAGATTTGGAGGCACGTTAAAGATTCTCAGGTGGCCAAAGTTAATCGGAGCCCTCCACTACAGCTCACCTCATCGCCTGCGTAGCGTTGCGTTACCGCGTTAAACGTCATAATTAATCAATCAGATTAAATCACTGTTCCTTTACAACAGTTGACTCGATACTCATAAGTACCACTGTGTGCATCACAAGGACTCGAAGTGACGTGCATAACAGTGAAACATGTTTCAACCACAGCACTCTCTGCGGCTTCCCCCTAGTTTTTATCGCTCCTCTTGCATTTGGGCACTGCACTGCTGTGCGGTGACATGTATGTTGTGCTTTTTAGGACATGCGATCACTCTCAAGAACGCGACCCTGTCCTGGTCAAGGGGAGAGCCTCCCGTGTTGAAACATGTGTCGGTGAACATAAGAGCGGGCAGCTTGGTCGCTGTGGTGGGAGCGGTTGGCTCGGGAAAGTCGTCCCTGCTGGCAGGCATCCTCGGAACTCTGGAGAAGATTTCTGGCACGGTTGATGTGCAGGTCAGTTGTTTGTTCACATTATGCTTCGCACATGACTAGCAGAGTGCTGATTCTGGGGCCAACAAGGTGTAAATTTCTGGTGTAAATTTCTATGCCTGTAAATATGTTTTATTCGGCAAAATCTCTTAGGCCTGTGAAAGATTAGTATGGAGGAGCCAGTGACTGCAAGGTCTTTAGAAATAGTAACTTGTGGGTTTAGCGTGGCATTCTTTTTCACTCTGTCGCCTCCTAGATGGTTTTTTCGCTGCCAGGCTTGGGGAGGGAGGGGGTATTTAAAAATTGCATGAATTAAAAAAATCAGTTGGCAGTCGGTCTTGTCTGTTTTGTGCTGCAACTTTAGCTTCAATTATGCACCAACACCCACCGCAGTGGCTCAGTGACTAAGGCGTTCCACTGCTGGGCACGAGGACGCGGGTTCGATTCCCAGCTGCGGCGGCCGCTTTTCTGATGGAGGCAAAAAGCAAAAACGCCCGTGTGTACGAGATTTCGGCGTACGTTAAAGATCTCCAGGTGGTCAAAATTAATCTGGAGTCCTCCACTGCGGCGCGACTCATCGCCTGCATTGTGTCGGCGCGTTAAACACTACAATCAATCGATTATGCACCAACCAGCCACCTCAGAACACACACCACAAATGTGTGTCGCAGAGCCCATACATAAAAGCCCGTTGTGAAAGCATCTCCAGCTATATTTTCCAGCAGTTCCCACGGTTACCATTGAGTACGTGGGACCAATTTGTTGCCATGGTGAATTATAAAGCGCAGTAGCAGCATTTTGCCTTTGTTACTTCTTAGGGCGGAATTCTGAGTTGTCTGTTACCGGAAGTGTCTGCTTTGAGTGAGTCCTTGATTGGCCGAAGGCGGGAAACATGGATGTGACGCAGAACAAGCAAGGTGTAGTGAGGCCTTCAGCGGACACATCAGAGAGGCCCTGGAAACTGGAACGTCACAAGTAGAACAGACACAGTTTAGAATTCCACCCCTTTGTCAAGGGTGAGACAGCTGCGCATATTGCGCAGTTTTGATACAAATTGGTTTTCCTGCGCCAGGCTGCTCCAAAAGCTTGAAAATTGCAAAAATTGCCCCGAACTGCTCCAAAACAGCCCGAGAGCCAAGGATTTTAATGCTCCCGTCAGTTTCAGTGGGGAAAATGCTTACTGATGGCATAATTTTCCAGCACCCCCATGGTCATGCTGTTTGTAAAGGTGTAATTGATTGATCATTCAATAAAAAACAGGCATAAAATTGTCCCCGAGACAGTTTTTTCAAAAATGACAATGTCGGGTTGCACATGTTATAATATTCTGTGAGTTTTTAATGTTTTCCCATCAAAAACCATTGCAAATTCCTGCAGAAAAAACATTTCTGTGTACGGAAGCGACAAACTGCTTGTGCAAGTTGATGAAAAAACTAATTTTCGGGGCGCTGTATCTCCGGAATGACATAACTGGACGCCGCCATCTTGGTGTGGTGAAGATTGGAAAACGTGGCCGCCGGGCAAAGAAGTTGCTCGGGGTTCAGGCAGAGTGCTCTTCGCCGATTTCTGCCGTGGTTTTGGTTATGGGAGTGGCTGGGCTTGCATTTAGTCGTTTGAGTTGTTGCGGGAAGTTGTGCGACTCGAAAGACGGGGGTTCATCAAAAACAGCGTGATGCCTGCGAATGCGCCGTGTTTCGGCCTCGAGTGAGAGGCGCGATGCCTGCTTGAAGTGAAATTTCGGACTCATTGCGGTGGTATAATAAAACGCTGAGTTATTGCTGCTTTTGACAGCGAGCTCGCGAGCCGCAGGAATGGGGCGATCGAGACTGCCGAAGTGGCGGTGCAGGCTACATCGCCGCAAAATGTTCAAACAGTGTCCGATAGCGGGACGGGCTATTATTGCACGCTAGTACTGATGGTTCATCTATCGGAAGTGAAATTTAATGCCAAGAGAAAGGTGGCTAAACATACCACCGTTACTCAAATTACGATCGTAGTGAACATGCACCTTGGGGATTGAAATGGGAGGGCTGGTGGGGTGCGACGACTGTAAGGGACCCTGTGCAACTTTTGTGCAACTGCGCTTTGTGAAACTTTTGCCGGGCTCTCTACTCTTGTGCGTAAGGCTGAGTATGGGATTACAAAAATATTAATTTCGGCATCTACATGATAATAAAAATGCCTGATGATTGCTTAGTTTTTCAATTCAGTATCTTCGACGGCACTCAAGTAAATAAAATGTTTTGTAAAAAGCTAGTGCAGTTCGTACCTTGTGATGCTCCGGTAGAAAAAACTTTATTGAAAGGCTGTTTCAGTGTTATGCAAGTTTGAACCCGATTAAAAAGTGCAGTTTTCTCCTCCAAGTTGCCAAAAATGTGATTTTTTAGACTCCAAAGGTGGCATAATAAATGTCGTTCTTCTGCTCCAAAATCTAAATTTCGCTGCTCCAGAAACTGCTGCCAAAACAGATTTAGCTGTCTCACCCCTGCTTTGTGAACATGCGACATTGTGTGCTCGTGCTGAGCACTGGCAGAATGTGGCTCCTTCTGCCTGCACCACCACAGGGCAAGCTGGCCTATGTGCCTCAGCAGTCCTGGATTCAGAACGCCACTGTCAAGGGCAACGTGGTGTTCACAAATCCCCTCGACGAAGAACGCTACCGAGAGGCGGTGGAATCCTGCGCCCTTCTGCCAGACCTGGAGATGCTTCCTGGGGGAGAGAACACTGAAATCGGCGAGAAGGTATGGACACGTTTGCTTTGCGCTCTGTTCATTCAACACACGTTGAAGGTGTGATGTCGCCATAGACGCCGCGTTGGGGAAGTGTAGTCATCTGCGATGGTCCGTTGCCCCTGAGACCCGGGGGAACGCCCGCCCTGACTGCTGCCCAGGACGACACTGCGGATGATGCTGTTTTGCAGGGCATCAACCTGAGTGGTGGGCAGAAACTTCGCCTGAGCCTGGCGCGGGCAGTCTACCACAACGCGGATGTGTACCTGCTGGACGACCCTTTCAGCGCGGTCGACGTGCACGTTGCAGCCCACCTCTTTGAGCACGTTGTGGGGCCCACCGGCATCCTCAGGTCAAAGGTCGGGCTCTTGTCGAGGCTTACAGATCAGGCCCCTAAGCAGAATTGGTGGCCAGCACTGCCCCTCGAGGCCACGAAGCAGGCGCGTGACAGCCTTCTCCCTCTCCCTTGCAGACGAGGGTGCTGGTGACCCACTCGGTGACCTTCCTGCCCCAGGTGGACTGGATCGTGCTCCTCGACGGGGGCGTGGTGCAGGAGCAGGGCACCTACGCCGACCTCGCTGCCCGGGAAGGCAGCGAGTTTGCCGCCTTCCTGCAGCAGCACGTCAAGGCACACCCGAGCAGCGCCAGCCTGGCCAGGCTGGGCGGCGGCCTGCGAGGGGAGGACAAGTCAGTGTTTGAGCACTTCGCTCGCCCAGCGCTCTGTTCTTCAGTTCATTTTGCGGAAAGGCTGCACTTCTTTTGTTGTGCGGCATGTTCACTGCATATAAATTCCTTAGCCTCGTGGCACGCATTATGAAAGGCTTCATCCTACCTGCTACTGTTTGCCATTCTTTCAGGCTGTCATGCGATGTCGGCTGAAGTACTGCTCGGGGGTGTGGACCTCTGTTCCGCGATCACTGCTTGTCGCTTTCTTTAACTGTATTCAACAAGGACGCGGGTTCGATTCTCGGCTGCCGCGGCCGCTTTTCTGACGGAGGCGAAAAGCAGAAATGCCCGTGTGTACGAGTTTTCGGTGCACATTAAAGATCCCCAGGTGGTCAAAATTAATCTGGAGTCCTCCACTGCAGCGTGCCTCATCGCCTGCGTTGCGTCGGCGCGTTAAACACCGCAATCAATCAACTGCATTCAACGGATGAGACTTATCCAGGTCTGTTATGATCGTTCCCTTTTCGTGATAGAATACTTCACCACATTGGATTAGACAGACTGGGTGACTGAAGAACGCTCCTCAATATGTGCTTTCTCGGCACGCTCATTCGTGGTGTTCTTGACCGTGCCGATTTCCTAACTTCCATCAGTTTTCGTGTCCCGACCCGATGTCGTTCCTTGCCACTGTTTTATCCTGCTGTACAAAGTACAAAGTCCTGTACAAAGAGCACAACCAACTCCTCTGCAACTCACTTGAGGCACCTGATCCGAGTACTTCAGACTGTCACAGCACTCTTGCCCGAGCTGTAAAAAATGTGTCCAAAGAATGAGTGTATTTTTTAATTAGTTTCTTTTTTTATTGCGGAATCGTGGTTTAGTCAGTCACGTGGTGTTTTTTTTCTTGCTATTCTTTTTCTGTCCTACATATCTGTCTCTACTGCATTTCTTTTGTGCACCAAGGCTGTTTGTGGGCACTTGTAAAATAAATAAATGAAATAATAAATAAGTACGTGTCTAAATTAAGTTAATGGTCCGGTAATGTGGATTGCTGAGTGGAATTCACTGGCATGTTTTATTCAGAAATAGCCTTGCAGGCTTATTACAGGTTTGTATGTACTGCTGCAAAGTAATGTTTAGTGTTCTTTCATCCTGCGATAGCCCTCTTGGGCTGCAGTATGTAAAAAAGAAAAAAGTCCTTCCCTGTGTGTGCAGGCAAGCTGAAGAGTCGAAAAAAGAAGCAGCAGCTGACAAGTTCAAGCTGACTGAGGAAGAAACCATGTGTACTGGATATGTAAGCTCATATCGCGCACATATATATGCTGTGTATTACTTCAGCATTTTCTTTTCTTTCCGATTTTTTTCCCCTTGCGAGAACTGCACTTGCTTCAATTTGTTCCATCCTCAACAATTCCAGGTTGGCCGTCGGGTGTATGGTGCATACTTCAAGCAGGTGGGATGGCGGTTTATGGTCCCGGCAGTCCTAACCTGCATTATTGCCTTTGGAAGCGAGGTGCGTGCTTGCTAGGCTAGTGCTGTCTACATTGCAGTCAAAGTGTGATCGCATTGCTGCAGGTGACTGGCCAACGAAGCTGGCGAGCGTTGGCTACTTTTGTGGATGCCATCGCTCACCTAGTTTGGCTGGAATCCTGTGCATTTTCAGCAAATTATTTGTATTCGTAAAATGGTTTCATATCTGCTGAAGTTTATACTTCTACGACAAAGCATGACAGCAGTTCGACCTTCGTTGCGCCACACAAGTTTGTGCTAGAAAAAATCTTTTGTAGGCATGTTCAGGTCCAAAAGTGGCGATTATAGATTGCTAATTTGTCATTAAAACTCAATATTCTGCTTTTCTGTGTGGCACAAAACTAAACGAAATTTTGCAAGTAGGCTAGTTTAATTTAAAAAGGTGGAATTTGCAAATCGGCTTCTGGAGGAGTAAAGAAAAAAATGTGTTTGTGTTGTAGCTCTCCTTCCTAACTCTCCCTATGGCACTAATGGGATAAAGAAACTCATTTTTGATTAGCGATATGTTCGGTGTGAGTGGGGTGGCGTTCTTCACACTCTAAACTATAGGGAAGATTTTCCTACGAAGTTCTCAGCCCCTTTCTCTTGTCAACCAGGGTGCTCTAGGTGCCTCCCATTCCCAATGTCTGCCCTTTTGGCTGCTGCCATAAAGCAAGCTTTTGACTCCAGAGTTGCTGAGCGCCTTCTAGAGGGGGAGTGCATTGCTTTTCTGGCACCCTCCGGTGCAGTACGCCTCTGCAGCCTGGCTGAGCAAGTGGTCTCAGGACGCAGACCTGTCCCGGCGGCGCTTCTACCTGGTGGGCTACGGGCTGTTCCTGGTGTCGTACGTGGTGTTCGAGCTGGTCTTCTGGACCATCTTTGTGATTGGCACCCTGCGGGCGGCCGTCTGGTTCCACCGTCAGCTGCTGCACAGCATCATGCGCTCCCCGCTGGCCTTCTTCGACACCACCCCCATGGGCAGGATCATCAACAGGTGTGCATGGCTCTGACATTCCGCAACTTGTGGTGCTGCACCTGCAAGTGGTACAGGGATACGCAGAGGGATGGAGATGCAGAAGTGTAGGCAGGCACGTGCAGACATGCAGTATAGGATACTGTATAGAGATTTAGAAAAAATAAATGGCGCATGTAGATCTCTGATCAGATGATGGTCTCACGAAGCTGACTGTCATTTGATAGCAGGATCAGAGCTGTATAGGCAGCGATGGTCATCCCCATACTCATCTTATGAGAGAAAGGGGTGGATGACCAGGTAGTTGAACGGTATGCACATTGCAAAACCCTTTCCCCAGGAGCCCAGTATTTCTTTATTTTTTGTCTGCCGGGTTACCAGCCCAGCTCAATTCCATAGCGGATGTCGCCCACGCGCTGTGTTCAGACGACTTAACAATGTGGATTACCAAAGGGTCATCAGGCCACCAGCAATATCAGCTACAGCAAGCTGTCGACACCGCATTGGCATACCTGCAAACGTGCGGCCTGACGTGCGCACCTTAAAAATCTGCCCTACTCATCATGCGCTCGCGGGCATGAGGGCGACCGGTTCCCCCAACTCCAGATCCGATTGCGACCATAAAGGGTGCTGTCGTTCCCACAGTGCAAACGCTCCGAATCCTGGGAATTCCCTACCGCCATGATGGAAGCGGAGCAGCAATGCTTCGTGGGCTTCAACAGACTGTGGCCCAGCTGACTCATCTTATTCAACGTGTGTGCTCCCGCTGTCATGGACTCAAAGAAGCAGACACACTCAGAATTCTTCAGGCCATGCTGATCAGTAGAATCACTTATGGTTCTGATGGAGGCGAAAAGCAAAAATGCCCGCGTGTACGAGATTTCGGCGCATGTTAAAGATCCCCAGGTGGTCAAAATTAATCCGGAGCCCTCCACTACGGCGCGCCTCATCGCCTGCGTTGCGTCGGCGCGTTAAACCCTACAATCAAATCAAATCAATCAGAATCACTTATGGGACACCCTACGTGGCTCTCAAGACCAAATATGCCAACAAAATCGATATAATGATTCGCAAAGCCTACAAAACAGCTCTTGGCCTTTGTCCCTCACTGGGAATGAGGTGGCGCATGCCCCTGCCCGCGACCTGACCCACCGGGCATTCCCAGAAGGGGAAGAAGACGACCCACTTAGCGGCCCTCTGGTCCTGCACCCACTCTCGCAGAACTACTCCGACATCCTTAATCGCTACAGAGCTCCTGCAGGGCTCTGCCACCCCACATCCATCCCTGGGTGTGGCCAACGCACACATTTGGCGACGACTCCAGACCGTTGCCGCCGAACGACACCAACGCTCGTGCGACGCGTGATTTCGCGTCCATGTGGTTAGGACTTTAACCTTTTACCTATACGTTCCGGAAAGCACTCTCATTAAAGTAAAGACAAAAATTTGTTTTGGTCTTTTGTGGTCGCGCTGCTTCGCGGCGGTCGATGGTTTCGCTCCGTGCGCGAACATGACGTACGCGCTGGGAAGCTTCAAGCACGAAGTATACCTTTGCATACCTGTTCTCGCTTCTCACTCTCCGCACTCTCTTGCGAGCCTGCAGACGCTCGTCTTCCATCCTGTTCCTAGTTAAGCTAGCGCTGGGCGCGTTGCTCTGAGTGCGCGCGCAGGCGGACGCTGTTTCACGTACATGTGGTCATTGTTTACGTTCCGGAAAGCGAACAGCGAACACTCTCGATCATTACAGTGAAGACGACAATGTTTTTTTGATCTTGGGTGGTCTTTTGGATTCCGTACCAAAGCGCAGAACGTTCTCTACCAATCGGTCGAAAGCACACGCGTACGTCGGTCGCTCATCTGCTGTTAACATCAGCGAGCGTGTTGATTCGTTCTTATAATTGTGTCATTACCGTCAAATCTGAACAAAGTAAGATAGGATGATGAACGAAGCACTTAGCACAACTTTACTTGCTACTTGATTTAACCTTGATGTTTTGTACCGACTGCAGCTTCATGGGTATTAAAAGTGTGAGCAAAGCAAATTTCGTGGCTGCCTTGATACTGAGGGTACCGTCGAACGTCACTTGTAGGTTAAACGGCAAGGCACTCTGGCCCCCTTTGTTTAGCTTGAAAAAGAAAAGAAAAGCCGGTGAAACCCTCATTGCAAAAAAAAAAAAAAAAACGAGGTTTCGCCACGATTCGAACCATGGACTTTCAAAACGATACGCCAGCACACAAGCGCGCAACCGCTCAACCACGCCAGGAGAAGACGCGGGTCCCAAGAATTTGGTACCCTAACAGAGGCTGCCAACGAATATTGTCGAGTAATTTGCTTTGGTCATGTTTGAGAGATTTGAGCCGTGGTAACGCTTGTTTCTTACGCACCCATATTGGATGCAAGGGCAGATATACTATTACTACAAGCGATGCAACCACAGCCTCCTTATTTGAGTCAAGATAAGCTATCGCAAAACCTCGGTCTTCCCTACGCAAGCCACGGTAGCAACGAATGGAATGGCATGCGCCGCTAGCATTCTGGCGTTGATAAGGCTTGGTCGTCACGCACCATCTTGCAGCCAAGCCCCATCATGCTAATACTACAAGTGAAGTAGCCAGAGCTCCCTTATTTAACTCAAAAAAGCTATCGCAAATACCCTATCTCCCCGATGAAAACCAAACAAGCCACAAATGAATGAGCACTTTCGAACAGAAATAGCTTGCATATTGTCTCAAGGCATCTGATAACCGCAAGTTAAAAAGAAATTGATTCTCTGCTGCTGAAAGGAATGACCCCAAAGCACGAGAAGGACGTGAAACCCGACTGCCGCTGCCAGCTTCCCGCCGCTTTCTCGCACTGCGTCGATGGATATCTGGCGAGCGTAGGCATCAGCGTTGCTCGCGCGTCAGCTTGCGTCGCCACGTGAGAAAACGCCGAAGTACGCTGCATATGGTTGGGCCTTTAACTTCTACTAAATGTGCGTCAGCTCCCCAGCGCCTCAGCCCCAGCTTCGCGCACGGAGCGAAATTATCGGTCGCCGCCCGAAACGAGAGAGAGAAAAAAAAAATCCACGTCGCATGAAGTAGCGCACGAAGAGAAAGTGACGTCACACTGTGACGTCGCCGTTTGAAGGGGGTGTGGTCGGCCTGGGCCCCTACGGGATATGGTTTGGGAATACGCACCCCGGCACCCCAAATACAACAAGTGCCCTGCCAACCCCCCACCTTCACAAGCACACACCCTTGAGCAGTGGGAGAGCTTGCTGCGCAGTGGCCAGCTCGCGGATCAGGAGTTTCTTGTGATGCGCGCTCGGGCCGCCGCAGCACAGCGTGGACTACCGGATTAGGATGTCCACCTGCCACCGCCTACGGTAGCACTCAGTGCGATAATAAAGAAAACGTTTTCCACTCCACTCCACTCCACATTGACAGTGGCCGCAATAGATTTCAATTGAGGTATCATTAACAGCATCGCTATAACAACCTTGTGGTGATGGTCATCGGTCTTTGTTGCTTTGTGTCGCTTTTGCTTCTCAGGGCATCTTAGTAGCTGTCTTTTGCCCATGCCTGTTGCAGATTCAGCCGTGACATCGAGTCGGTCGACAAGGAGATTCCCATGAACGCCAACATGACCATGTGCAACGTCATCTGGGGCATGCAGCTTCTCATCCTCATCTGTGTCATGTCGCCCTACTTCCTGATCGTCGTCATCGTGGCGGTGTTTCTTTTTGCAAGCATCACGGTGAGGAGCCGCCTCAGAGAGCGGGCTCTTCTTGTGTCCCTGCCTGCCTGCTCGGTCTTGTGGTGCGCCTCAGGGGGCCATGGAAACAAAGTACACACAAAGTGTGGTTCGTTGAAAAGACTGCTTTGTCCCGGCAACAGTGCCACCAATTTTATCGCAAACTTCAAAGAAATAAAGTGGCGACCTCCCAGCCACTCTTGGGCGATTCCTCTGTGACGTTACAGCTAGAATCTTGTTTGTGTGATTGGCGACTGCCAAGAAACGTGACTGCGAGATTGTAGCAGGGCCTCTAGTTCTGTTTGCTTGTACCGCTTAAATGCTAACAAGCCGCTGTGTTCTTGATGCTGGTGCAAGTCGCATCACTCCCACCCTTATTATGTCACTTCAGCGCAAAAATTTGAAGTTCCAATATTTGTTGCATGTTCATAATTAAAAAAATGTTTTGGGGGGCTGTAATAGAGCTGAGGGAGTTACCAAAGGCTGGTTCTTTCTAATTTAACAAGGTCGTATTTTGTCTTCATGGTAATGGCCAGGGTTTTATTGTGTTAATGTTGTTTTGCTTCACTTGACAGAGCCTGCCTGGCAGCATAGTTATTGTGCACATTGTGAGTGGGGAAGAGCTAAACCTCTTTTTACTTGGCATGCAGACAGCTCTGTCATACACGTTGAGCGTATAGAAAAAAACGACTGCCATGAATCGGGCTGATAGCAATTTCATGTGGACTGCGATATTTTATATACTTATATAACTGGACACCATAGCAACCAGTCTCTACTTGCACTTAAGGCTCACAATTGCTTGGAAGCAACTGTGTGTCTTTGTTCTGACATCAAAATGTTATGACCGAAGGGGTGTTTTCAACTGAGCGATTTCCTCAGCCCATGACAGCTACAGTCGACTCCCATTAAGGGGGGACGTGGTTTTCAAAATCAACTTTTTTATTTCTTTGTGGATTTTAATGAGAATTGGCACAGCAACTGGAAATGCTTCTGTGATAACACCATAAAAATTTTAAGGTAATGTTTTGATAACTTTTTTATTTATTAAATTTTCTTTATGTTCCGCTTGTACCGAGCTTGAGTGACTTATAAAACATGATAGAAAACTTGTACGGAGTGCTTTGCATTCCCAAATGAATGGACGAGGTCGTGACAGTTTTAGAATTTTTTTTTTTTTACCACACAATGTTTTTTAGTTTTCATTTTTTTTAGAGGTTAATGTGAAACAGGCATGTTGACTGTGAACCACTATTTGAATAAAAAAATCACAAAAACAAATCTGGAAAACCAAGAGTGTCACGACCTGAACTGTTCATCCAGGAATGTAATGCAAGAAACGGAATCAAAATAGACCCAGCGGTCACGAAGAAATCCCTGGAACAAGCGACACAGGTGGCAAAAAAAAGTTGAGAAAACAGCTTCCGAAGCTGCAACATACGTTTCACTTATCACAAGTCGGCACGGTTGTAGCCTTTCATGTCCTTTTGAACATGGGGCTTCTGGAAGGCCTTGCCTTGAAATTGGAGTGCCTTTTACAGCCTTTCTCTTTCCACAAAACATCATTTTCAGCTCCTCTGTGAAGAGTACATAGCCCAGTTAGCAGGCCAAACGGAGGGGGAGATGGCTTTCAATGGGCTTTCAATGCAAAGTAGGTTAGCTGGTTGGCTGTATCGCACTGGACAACTTCCCTTTGCAGTGTTGTCCCCATGGCAACAAGTGAAGCATTTTTTTTACTTAAATTTGAAAATTTCTGGCTTCTTTTATGTTTTATTTCTTTGCCTGGCACAGCAACTTAGTACTCATACGTGCAGGTGTTCATTGCCAAAAGTTTGCATACCACAAGGATACAAATGAGCTACTTTGAAGCTTGGTATAATATTG
This sequence comes from Haemaphysalis longicornis, assembly GCF_048455015.1. Lineage (NCBI taxonomy): Eukaryota > Metazoa > Arthropoda > Arachnida > Ixodida > Ixodidae > Haemaphysalis > Haemaphysalis longicornis. Next base: position 3,098,340 of record NW_027526335.1, read on the forward strand.
TGCATAACTCCAACTTTGATGGAAGAGTTCTTTTTTTTCACTACTTTTGACGTTCAAGGCATCCAATATTTCTGGCAGCACAGTCAGTATGCCCTAAGCCATAGATTATATGCATTGGTATCAATAATTTCCCTAAAAAAATCACTGTTAAATGCTGCAACAGTAAGGTAAATTTTTAAAGCAGAGAACATATTTTTATTCCTATATTCCTTACTCAAACCTGTTTGCATGATTATTAGAAGTGCACGGGAAACGTTGCGCAAGAAAGGCGATATGTAGGGGTGTGCGAATAGCAAATTTTTCGAATTCGAATCGAATACGAATATCTAGCTTCGAATATCGAATCGAATATCGAATAATTAAGGGCGGATGTGGCTTTCGAAATCAACCTCTTGATTTCTTTGTGAATTTCGATGAAAATTTGCACAGCAACCAGAAATGCTTTTTTGGTAACAACATAAAAATTTCAAAGTAATATTTTGAAAACTTCTGTATTTATAAAATTTTCTTTCTGTCCACTTTGTACCGAGCTTGAGTGGCCTATAAAACATGATAGAAAGCTTGCTCAAAACACTTTGCACTTCCAAATGAATGGACGAGGTCTTGACAGTCTTAGATTTTTTATTAGAACACAACTTTTTTTAGTTTTTCGTTTTTTAGACGTGAATGTACAACAGGCATATAGACAATGAATGACCATTTGAATAAAAAATTTACCAAAAGTAAACCTGAAAAACCAAGATTGTCACAACCTGAACTGTTGATCAAGGAATGAAACTCAAAAAACGGAATCAAAAATACACCTACAGGTCACAAAGAAATCACTAAAACAAGAGACGTAGGTAGCAAAAAAAAACTTTTGAGAAAACGGATTCCGAAGTTGAAAAATACATTTCATTCATCAAAAGTCGCCAGGGTTGTAGCCTTCCATAATTTTTTAACACGGAGCTTTTGGAATGCCTTGCCTTAAAATTGGAGTGCCTTTTGCACCCTTTTTTTTTCCATAAAACATCAATTGCAGCTTTTCTGTAAAGCGTACGCAGCCCAGTTTGCGGACCAAGGGGGGGAGACGGCTTGAAATGCAAAGTAGGTTAGCTGGTTGCTTGTACTGCACTGCAAAACTTCCCTCTGCAGTGACCATGGCAACAAATTAAGCACTGAAGCAAAACAGCGCGAAAAAACGAAGGACAAGGGAGAACACACACACGAGCGCTGTGTGTGTGTTCTCCCTCGTCCTTTTAATTAATTAATCCCGTAATTTAGCACTCTTTTCTTTTCCTTCAATTTGAAAACTGAGCTTTGACTTCTTTTATGCTTCATATCGTTGCCTGGAGCGGCAGCTTACGTGCAGGCGTTCAGTGCCAAAAGTTTACATACCACAAGGGTACAAATGAGCTACTTTGAAGCTTGGTATAATATTTTTCATAACTCCAACTTCAATATTTGGACATTTTTTGGTACTCTTAAAATTGAGGGCATCCAATATTCCTCGCAGCACAGCCACTATGCACTAAACTATAGATGTGTGCATTGGTATTAATAATTTCCCTAAAAATAAATAAAATCAATTTTTTAAATTCAACTACTGTAAGGTACATTTTTAACGCTGTCAACACGTTCTTATTCCTAACTCAGACCTGTTTTCATGATTACTCGAAGTGCACGGGAAACGTTGCGCAAGAAAAGCGATATGGCTCACCCTCATCGCGGCGCTCGTACACCGGAACATGTCATCCTTTGTTTACCCCTGACATGGCCCGTTAGGTCGCTCTTACGATTAAATCTAAAATTACAGGCATTAATTACAACTACTGGAGTTCAATCGTGCCAGGTTGCGTAGTCAGGCGATGCTCCAACGCGCAGCGGCTACGCCGTGCGCGCCGAAGCTTTTGGCGCGTCGCTCGTTTCTTTCCCAATGCTAGCGAGACTACTGCCAAGCTTAGCAATAACTAAGCGTGTAAGCATCGCAAATAAGGCGAAAAGCTCACTGCGCGAACCGCTATCACAAGCGCACACACCGCGTTTCCCCCTCCAGGGTAAAGTCTCGCGCCCCACGAAAAGCGTTGGGTGACCGATCCGCCTTTCCAGCCACGCAACTTCCCGTAATATGGCTTGTGATCTCAGGCATTCCCATCGCGATAATGTCTCTGTTGAATACCACCGCAGATACCATGATTGAACAGAAACTTGGCCGAGCGAAGCGGTGCAAATGAACTCAGAAACGCGCATTACGCAATTCAGGTGGCCGCCATCTTGAAATGCCGCAGTGACGCCCAATCAGGAGGGCCGTTTCCACGCGCGCAGTCAGAAAGGCCAACCGCGCTTCAGCATCTATATCTCACTTCGTTTGTGCGCCTTTATTTTTCTGCCATTCGTGCGTTTGTGAATGAACGAAGATAAAAGAGACGGTAAGGACCGGAAAGAGGATCGCTCGGCCGATCCAATGGTACCAAAATGGCCGCGCTCGGTGGCACCGTTGCAGAGATACAGTGCTCCGAGAATTGCCGTTTTTTCGCACATTTGCCCTGACATTTTGCCACCACCCATTTGCGCTGACATCGTGCCACAAATTTGCGACGGTTTTCATAAGTTGAAAGACGCGTCCCCCCTTAAACTATTCAACCGAAATATTCGATAATAGCCGATTATTCGAACCGGTTCGAATATTCGAAACAATTCGAATACATAGTTTTCGAAGCGAATACAAATATATCATATTTAATATTCGAATAATATTCGAAATTTTCGAATATTCGCACACCCCTAGCGATATGGCTCCCGCGCATCGCAGCGCACGCTTGCCGCGACATATCGTACTTTGATTATCCCTGATATGGCTGGTCAGGTCGCTCTTAAGATTAAATCTAACATCGCAGGCATTAATTACAACTACTGGCGTTCAATAGTAACCGGTTGCGCAGACATGTGATGCTCCAATGCGCATCGGCTATTCGCACTTTCCAGCGAATATAGGTGGCGCGACGGGGCATCAAAATGGAGGACGGGACGATGATCGGGACATCGCATAAGCGTGCGTGTCTGGAGGAATAAGCCGACCCGGGCCCTTTAGTGTCTCTTCAGACCATATTTTCCCTTGCCGATGAGACACGAAGGTGCTTTGTCGAAGGCAAAGCAGTTTATATCGTCAGTCACACATCAGGGCGGCCACCGACGACATGCTGAGCATCGAGGGATTGTGCCTGCAACTAAACGGAGTCACCAGCCAACCACACTGCGTGAACGTTTGTTGGCACTGCAGGTTCTATAAAGGATGCTACACTTTCATCCATGCTCGTAAAATTGTTCAAGCAAACTTCGCGTATATTTATTAAGTGCCAAGCAGAGCTCGGTAGGCGCAACCGAGCACAGCGTTTTGTTATTGCCACTTGTGCAATTGTGTCGGGTTAAGTGTGAATATGCGAGTAAATTATAATTTTGTGGGCTGTTTTTACAAGGAAAGATCCAACGGCGTTTATGCAGGTTGCAGGTAATAATAAAAATACCGAAACTAAATATCAAACGCTGAAGCCTCTGCGGCAGCTCCTGTTACATCAGCTGTGCTGTGCTTTCAGCGTGCTGTCGGAAATGACGATGCCGCAGTAACAAGTTTATATATTTGTTACCAATACCTACCTACATCGCCCATTCCTGGGGGAAGGGTTGAGAAAGAAAAAAAAGAGCAGCAAGTTCAAAACTGTAATCACACACAATGCTAAAAAGAGAACGAAGCACAAACAACCCAACAAAGCACAAAATGCAGCTGGAATGATGCATTTATTAAAAGAAACCAGCACCTTAATAAAAGAACAATGACGTTCTCCTATTGGTTAATGGCTTCACTTTCTTCTCGTGCGTGCGCATAGGAATGTTATGTGGCGGCACGGCGCCTTTTTTCAACCGCAGTTTCAGTCGCTGCAGGCCATCTATTAATAAACAACACACTCAACTTGCGCGAAAAACACACCATCAATAACGAGAGAGCGAACTAAACTTACGGATACTGCTCCAATCAGCTTTCGTGAAGTGACTACTGCAAACCCCATTGTGTTGCTGACACCTTTTCCAATGCAGAGCATAGTTATCCAAGCCTTATGGGCTTTTTTTATCTCCAGTAAAGGTATGAATGCTTGCTTTTCCCGGCACTGAGCGATTTATATACTGCGGTACATAGCACATTCGATTGCTTTTGCGTTCTCAATCCCCACGTTTCCGAACGCTCCGGCTGCCTTCGTCCGGGATGCCAATCATCTACAAACAGCTTTGGAAAAAAGGCACGCGGCGGCACCATCGTTGCTGGAAAGTGCGAATGCCGTGTGCGCCGCAGCGTTTGACGCGTCGACCGTTTCTTTCCCAAGGCTAGCGAGCCCACAATCAAGACACAGCAATAACTAAGTGTGTAAACATAGCAAATCCGACTAAAAGTTCACTTCACGAAACGCTATCGCAAGCGCGCACACCGCATCACCCTCCGGGGTCTGGCGATGGTAGAGTCACGTGTACTACGAAGCGTTCAATGACCTCTGCCTTTCGAGCCCCACAACTTGCCGTAATCTGGCTCGTGATCTTAGGCCTTCCCATCGCGATAACGTTCGTGTTGAATACCATAGACTGAACAGAAACTTGGGCGAGCGAAGCAGCGAAAATGAACTCAAACCGCCCACGCTACGCAGCTCAGGCGGCCGCCATCTTGCATTGCGCCGCGACACCCAATCAGAAGGGTTGTCTTAGCGCGCCCCGACCGGAGGACAAATAGCGCTTCAGCATCTATTTCTAGCTTCATTTGTGCGTCGTTTCTTTTCTGCCGTTCGTGCGTTTGTGAATGAACGAAGATAAAAGAGACGAGCGGAACCGGAAAGATGAATGCTCGGCCGATCTAACGATATCAAAATGGCCGCGCCCGGTGGCACCGTTGCGGAGATACAGCGCTCCGAAAATTGCCGTTTTTTCGCCCTTTTGCGCTGATAGTTTGTCACCGCGCTTGGCAAAACTATTTTTTCTGCCACTTTGCGACGCTTTTCAGCGGAAAAACTTTGCAGACGCACAGAATAGCAAACATAGAAGCCGAATATGTGGCTTTCAAAAAAACGATGTTTTGGTCATTTTTCCGAAGTTGAAAGCCGCGTCCCCCTTAAAATACAAAGCCCACTGGGACTGCAAAAAGCTTTGAATTAACTGAACTTGCAGTGAAACAAAAAGCACAATTACAGCGTTGCCATTAGTCCACAGCACGTCCCCCTTCTTGATTTTGTTTAGAATCGCAACTTCTGTTGGCAGTTCTAGCATATGACACAGTTCGCCCTGATAGTTCAGATTTATCGCTAAACTCAAAGCCTGAAGCAACCACCACGCAAACTTCTCGCATGGAGCTATGTGCGACAAAGAAGGTTAAAGGGGCCATGCAGACAGAACACAGGTCTGGGTCATTCAAAAGATTGCCTCGTTGGAATCGTACTGACACCACTTTTAACGTAAACTGCACTCACACAAGCTATATAATTAGGAAACAAGGAAATGGCCATGCGACCCACTAGCCCCTTTTCTGCACCAGAATCTATAGTTCATCTCACAAGCTAGCTGCAGCACTGTGGAGGCTACATTGTTGTCCCCCTCAGGGCGCCTAACTCACCGCGAAGGAAGCGAAAAAAGGCGCCGGGGCCATGCGGTGCCACTTGCCGAGAGGGGAGAAGGGAGTGTCCTTTCAGGACCCCCTTCACGGCGGATTAGGCGCCCTCAGTGGGCGCACTATTGATAACAATGTAGCCTCTACAGTGCTGCAGCTTGCTTGTGAGATGAACTATAGGACATACTATTTAGTGCAGCTGAGGCTGGCACAAGCAAAGGGAAATTGGGCAGGGCTTACGAGCTTGCTGAACGAGCTATTTGCACTTAAACGGAACGCCTATTCTTTTTACAGCAGTAAGAATTGTTGGGAGGGCAATAAAAAAATGAACGAACACATAAATACTGAAGCAGTGAGTGCAGCGCCTTGCTGGATGACACTGCCTAACACAGCCGTCAGACGCATTGGACTTGTCTGCCACATCGCTGACCAGCTGACATAAGCAGCACGGCCACTTGCATGACCATGCTTTCGAGCCGTGGCTTACATTTTAGGAAACGATCAGTATGAACCCTCGTAAAAACATGGCAGGTATAGAAGTCCGGCCAGGAGCAAAGTGCGAACACTGGCACTTCAGCGGTGTTGCATTGCATCTGTGAAAAGGGGCGGTAAACGAGATAACCAGACAGCCATCTGTGAGATGGAAGCAGCCCTGGTCAACATAGTGCAGGGCACAGTGGTGTTTTAGCGCTTAGAAATTTTGAATTGTATCGAGAGATGGCGGTCACCTTGATGCTTTTTATTTGCAATAACTGCCAATTGACCGATATACTGGGCCTCATCTTTAAAACTTTTGAGCCATTGAATTGCACGTAAAATTGCCAGGACTGGAACATTGCTTCCAATTAATTGAAAATTCCAATCAAGTGCCTGGAATTATTGATACTCGACTGTGCTGTGTCACTAGTGGTTGGTGAGACACAACGCCCAGCCGAGCTTCTCCACCAGTGGCTCTCTCCACTTGCATGCACGTTGGCTCCCTGGAGGCAGTACCCATGGTGTGCAACAAATCTGCTTGATTGCTGGCAGAGCTGGGCGTGGAGAAGTTACAACAGTGCGTGTGCTGAAGCTGGGAAAGTCGTTAGGGTCGTGGCTAAAAAGAAGTGTCATGTGAGCTGTGCAGTTTGTCTTGTCATAGCTACATAACAGCGGTGGGTAATGTGGCCACCAGCACATCAAAAACGCCTTTCAGTATCACGGGCTGTTGATGGAAGTGCTGAAGCACCCTCCTTCATTATTCATTGTTTCTTCTGAATGTAAAGGACAATATGCCATTGTTCAAACAAGCTGATGACACTTGACATTGCCGTGTCCTCACTATCCCACCTCTCCCCCATCCACGCACGCAGATAGTGTCGCTGCCAGCGTTTCGACACGTCCAGCGGCTGCGGTCAGTGACTCGCTCGCCCATCCTGTCGCACATCAGCGAGAGCATAGCAGGCGTGGTGTCCCTGCGGGCCTTCGATGTCACCCGGGACTTCATTGGGGCCCTGGAGCGCCATGTGGACACCAACATCAACTGCTGCTACCATGGCATAGCACTGGACTGGTGAGCACGGAGGCCCTGCCTGCATTGCACTGGCACGCCTGAGAAATTAATTCCTAAAACGGGAGATTTCCATGTTTGTCGGCGACAATGTCTCCAGTATCAAGTGGCCAGTGTCCTGAAGTGGCCAACTTCTGTTAGCGAAATAAAAGGTGTCCCAATAGACACCTGTAGATGGGGGAAAAAACGCGCAGAGCGTGCACAAAGAATTTTTTGCACGGGAAACCACCTCTGTTCTTGACAACACGTATTGTCATGTCCCGTTGTCTCTGTCCCCGCTTTACCGCACAATGGTCAGTCGCTTGAAGGCTGATTCGTAACGAGAGCCGATGTGAAACAAGGGCTGATTTGAAACAGCTGATTCGAAGCAATGGCATTTGTAACTAGGGCAGATTTGTGACAAGGGCAGACTTTTAGCTAGAGCCGATTTGAAACAAGAACTGGTTTTAACCCTTTGCAGTCTGGAAGCATTACCCACTTACCGGCCGTTCCGGTCCGCAACCATTTTGGCAGTTTCTGACGCGGTGAAAAAAAACACAAACTATGCAATAAAAACTCACAGGATATCTATTTTTTCTCTTGATTTCTGCTTGCAACAGCTTTACCAACATTTGAGCAGTGTGTGAAACTGCTCAAAGCATTCTCCTGGGTGTAGGCAAGGGTTGTGACTGTAGGTTTTGCAGAAAAGCACAGTTTTCCTCCTGCTTCCTCTTGTTTTCCCATCGCTACAAACAGTGCAGTCCTTGCTGCTTCAGCCTGGGAGCTTGTAGCTGAAATGGCGCATACCATCTAGCCTGTCCTCGCCCCCGATATGCGCAGATGGGCCCCGCTTCTTAACTCGAGCCCTCAGATCACCCACGAGCTATTGGATGAGGCTGTGGCAGTAGTGCAGGTTTCCTGCTCTTTCTTCGCACGAATCTGCAGCTGAGTGCGCCTCTAAATATTTAAACTATGGACAATGTAAACCTCTAGATTCCAGGGGAAAAGTCTTTCACCACCTATTCATTGTCTTTCGACAAAATGCGTAGCTCACAGGGTAATGATCCACCCCGTACCGTCTCCACCGCCATCGTGGTCGTCATCACTCGCGTCTGTCAAATCCCTGTCATCACCACTTGATGGACGCATGTGAGTCTCTTCCTCACTGAAGTCATCATTGCTTTCGCTAAGGGCACCACCGTAGAACACCCGTGATGAGAAACCGGCCGTGCTTCTCAGCGAACAGTGTGCACGTGATAACGCCCCGGAATCCAGAAGGCCCGTGCTGCACCCTAGCGCAAAATAAAAAAAACTTCAACAAACAAGGTTCACTTATCCCTCAAGAGGTGGCGCATCACGTTTACAAAGAATGCGCGCACGGCGCAGTGAAGGAAACCGTGTCAGCCATATCCCGGCAACGGACCGCTACGGCAGCTTCGCTTTGTCAGGCATGGCCCAACAGGGAGCCACAAAAGGTTGAGCAGCTGGTTCGTAACAGCAGCTGATTTGAAACAAGAGCAGGTTTGCAACAAGGGTAATGATCACAGGAGCTGCCATCCAACAGGGAGTGGAATAGATTGCGGTTTGTGGCAGCACCAGATGTCATTTCATTTGTGTCAGCTGGCTGCAGTAAAAAACCATTTTCCTGTAAGCAGAGCAAAATCTTTTGCTCCAGCACGCTGCCTGTGTCCCTCCCTCAGTTGCAGGCTGGTGATCGCCAACACCTTGGCCCTGGTGGTGTCGCTGGGTGCGTCGATGTTGACAGTTGCGGGCCGGGGTGTCCTGAACCCAGGCATGGTGGGCTTGGTGCTGTCCTACACGCTGGAGGTGATTCCCAGTCTGCTTATGCCTCTGCCTGCGTGGGGTGCACGCGACGCGTCCTGCAGCGGCCATTTCTCTGCTGCAGGTATCAAACGCTGCCTCGTACACATTTCGGATGTTTGCCCTGCTCGAGACAAGCTTGGTGGCTGTGGAGCGGATCAAGGAGTACATTGGGCTCGCAGAAGAGGTATGCGCTTCACTCAGCCCTTTGTGAAGGCCGCGAAGAGCTGCGCGCACTGCCAGCTGCGAGGGTGCGGCATCGAGGGGAGACACTGTTTTTGTCAATCCGTCTCTGATAATGAAAATTGCTGTGCGTGTGTGTTTTGTTGTTTCACATGTGCAAATGGTTTTTAAGCTGCTCTAGTTTCATTTTCTGAGTTTTGAAATCGGTGAGGATGCGTGCAGATCGAGAAGGTGGTGAACATCACAGCTGCTGCCTGTGTACCGTTTATGCACGGGCTCACTCTTGTCCGCATCCTCTTCTGTGCCGTGATGGAACACTGACGCGCTTCCCTCAACCTTTGTGTGGTATACTGCTAAGAAGAATTTCTGCAGCACGTTCTGCCGACCTGCATACTGTGCACTCACTAGGCAGCGCAGCCTCGAAATGATTTACAGGACATGGCTGTAACTTGAGTGCACAAAAAAACGAGGACTGAACGAAAAAGGCACCAAGACCAGCGCAGACTAACAACTGGGTTTTTATTCATCACACAACACACATGTACACAACGTTTTTCCTGCATTCTGCGTTTCCTCAGCAGTGAACAGACTGTACGAGGAAAGGGCAAGCAGTGAGGCTAGCAAATGTACCGTGCGTCACACGTTCAAATTCTTGGTGTGCAGAAAAAACGTTGCATGCAAAATTCCATTCACATGTGGGCACCAGTACGTTGGTCAGACGAGCAGATGCGTAAATGTAAGAAGGCTCAGAGAACGCATGTCCATCCTTAAAGGTCGGCCATACACACATCTGGCTGCGCATTGTGCGCGGTGCACAACAAAAAAGTGCACGCTGTTTGTCCAAACGACGACAGAGCTCCACCACCGAGATAGAACTACAAGAGAGATAGTGGGAGCCTGGCAGATGTCGAAAACAGAGGGAACATGCATAAGTCAACCTTCAGTAGCCTTGTCCGATAGGGAAATTGAGTTGTTAGATGACGTAAGATAATGTAAAGTGTTTTCTTTTTCTTCCTTGCGTTTGTGTGTATGTCGTGATACGTACACATTTGATTATGCACGGGTGTTGCCCAAGAGGGTGCATATGTGGTGTGTGATGAATAAAAATCCAGTTGTTAGTCTGCACTGGTCTGCGTGTCTTTTTCGTTCAGTCCTCGTTTTTTTGTGCGCTCAAGTTGCAGTGATGAATTTTCACCAACTAGCCCGCCTTTCAGTTTTATTGCAGTTGATCTACAGGGTTTGTCCAGCCTTTGCACGGTGGTGGTCCTACGTCTCTATGTGTAGGGCCCCTAGGGCGCCTAGTTTCTCCGCTGATTCGTGGTGTGGAGCGCACCGGCGGACATGCCTCAGCGTGCCTACTGCTTCCATCGGAAAGTGGCTGACGTGAGAGGGAATGTGGTACAGGCAGCGTTGAGCACGAGCTACCTTGTTACCGTGCCTGCATTGAGTGGTGCCCATTCACAGGCTTTGGTACCCGTCTGTTGCCGTCTTCAGTTTGCCACTCATACTTTTGCAAACCGTGCCTCTTGCAGCCGGTCCTCTCTTCACACTTTTAGGCGCATGCGGTTGTGTGCCACGTATGTGGTCTGTGCTTCCCCTGTGGTGAACAGGCAGGGCTAGTTGGGTGATCTTGGGAATCGGCCGGTTGCAGAGACAGTGAGCCGTGCCATGCTTTCCAGGCACCGTGGAGGAATGCGGACATGCAGCCCGCTGCAGAATGGCCCACGAGAGGGGACGTCGCGTACTCCAACTACAGCGTGGCATACAGGGACGACCTGGAGCTGGTTCTTCGGGGGATCAACATCACGGCCTACGATGGCCAGAAGGTGAGCTGCGGGCTGAAACCCATGTCGGAACCTGTTTGTGCTGTTGGTGTGCGTGCTTGGAAAGCATTCCGTCTGCAGTGATGGTTTGAGAGGCCCACGAGTTACTGCATGGTTTAAGTGCTCGTGCCTCGGCCACAAGCTTGTTACGGGGCAAAGTGAGGCAGCACTCCATGCATTTTGCAGAATCGAAGGTGGTGCACATCCTCCGTTTTTGTAAGGACGCCCAAGTGTTAATGTGATTGATCACTTGTACAGGGTGAGTGGACACACTTAGCTGGAATGTGTGATGTCTCCTGGGGAAGAAAGGACCGAGCAGGAAGGGCTGTTTATGAGGGGCCCAAAATGGCTTCCTGCCTGCCTTCGTGCTAACTATTGAGCATGCTGTTGGGGAAGCCTCCTCAACAGGTGCCTCGTCACGAGAGTCGGTATGACGGCGGGTGCCCCGCCCCTTCCAGATCGGTCTTGTCGGCCGGACGGGTGCGGGCAAGTCCACGTTGGCACTGGCTCTGTTCCGAATCATTGAGCCCAAGACGGGCACCATTGACGTGGACAGTGTGGACATCAGCAAGATTGGCCTGCATGACCTTCGATCCAAGATGACCATCATTCCCCAGGTCAGACAGAACTGCTGCGGCACCTCCACCTCCATTTCATGGTCTCTTCCTTACCGTCTCCAACATGTGTCGCATGTCCTGTGAAGTTCAGGATTTAAGATAGGCTGAGCATGTTCCCAGCACCACCACGCCTTACGTAGTAGTGTCCTGGTTGAGCTCTAGTCACCTGCAGGATTATTGACACACATGCATGCAGACAGACACATGCCCACATACCTTTAGAGCTGTGACTGTATGCTCTCCTGAGTTACGCTTGCCTGCTAGCAGCAGCTGGGTAAAGACAAAAACTGCGGAACCACAAAATTTGGTGTAGCAACTACGACATTGAGCTCAAGGTGTGCATTTCGGCATAACCTGTGACACTGGCAAATGTTTTGCGAGGCCATGACTGCCAATATGAGTAGTTGTTTGGCTGTAGCTCTGTTAATTGTAATATCCTATTCATTCTTCCACTCTATTAGTTTGATAACGGCGCTAGGACAGGACACAGAGGAGGCGGCACGAGACTGGGCGCTGACTAACAACAAAGGGTTTATTTCGCTGCAGCTGAATATGTACCCCGGGAAATGAAAACAATAAAACACAAATTCAAAAAATTGCGAGGGTAAGGGCTTATTTCTATAAAAAGATGCATGTGTTCAAAGATCTGTGTCCTGTCCTAGCACTGTTATCAAACCAAGTATGCACCGACAAGCCCATATGAACAGTTTTTCAGTTCTTCAACTGGACATCATTTTGCAGAAGTAAACCGGGTCAGTTTTTATTGTTCACCCCAACATGTCTTGGTTTCCCAAGATGGCGGGCCCTTACCCACTGCGAGTGTAGTAGCAGCTGAGAGTGGGCCCGTGCTGCTTTGTGTGCGTGTGCATGCAGGACCCGGTGCTGTTTGCGGGCACCCTCCGGTGGAACCTGGACCCGTGCGAGGAGTACTCTGACGATGCCCTGTGGCACGCCCTGGAGCAGGCACACCTCAAGGACTTCGTGGCCGCCCAGGACAGGGGCCTCGACTACGAGGTCTCCGAGGGCGGCGAGAACCTCAGGTGCGTGGGCGCTCGCTTCTGTCACTTGTGCAGTGCCTGAGCCGATCTAGGGGAGGACAAGCTGTCCTTCCTTTCATTCTGCGAGCTTATTCACGTGGGCTGCTTCCGGGAAGGGAAGGAGGGGGCACGTTGCTGTCGTCTTCCGTGCGTTTCATTTCCGAGGCGTGTCCGCCTTGACCTTGAGCATTGTGTCCTTCTACCCCGCTTTGCAACACGCGCTGCTTCTCTCCACCTCCTCCGCTGGCATTCAGTTCTCTCTCCCAGCTCGGTAGCAGCCTTGTGCCTTATCTGGCTGATTTCACCGGCGGGAAGCTCGGCTTACACGAGGAAATGCTCATGTGTTGAGATTTCTTTGAGCATTGGGTATCCCCAGGTGTTGTAAGATAACCACTGGCCCTCCCGTTTCAGAGAGTAAACTCCGATTTGAGCTGTGTGTTATGAGCAACTAGTTATTCATTGCTTCGCTGGCAAACAGCGGGTGTGCTTATCAGTATGTGGGCACCGTTACCAGTGTTGGCTGTTGACCGACAAAACACCCACAAAATTTAATTCTAGCATGAGCTTCTTGGGTGCCCCCTTTTTTTTTTGTGCCAATTTTAGGTCAACTTTACAGCATACACACTGACCTATACGAAGGCAAAGTGTTCTGTGAAACCAAATCTCTGTGGCAAATTGCTGGGCTTATTACAACATACATACCATGCCTTATTGGTTGCCTGTTCTACTTGCTTTGTGCTCCTACAAGACGTTGACATTGTTACCTGAAAACGTAAGAGCTCCAATGCATCCATAATAGGTGTCACTTGCATGGGGGGCCGTTGGGGCAGGTGCCCCCACCGAGCTTTTTTGGAGGGGGAGGCACTGGGAAAGTTCATGGGTACCTCCCTCCCTACGGCTGCCTGGAGAATATTTCTTTTCTGCCACTTTCCTTCCTTTTCGGAAATGATAAAAAGCGCTTCGTCGCACGAAATAAATTACCACAATAAGCGTCAGGCGTCCTCAGTTGCGTCTTGTGGAGGAAAAAAAATACCGTATTTACTCGCGTAATGACCCGCCCCCCTTACCCCCCCCCTCCCCAGAAAATTCAGCATGAATATGGAGGGAGGATTAATTATGCGGGAAATAGTTGCAACAGATTTTTATAAGTTGAAATTTCATACAATAAAGATGCTAAGAGGAGCGTTGTCAAAACCTTGCCTTTTCAGTAAAGAAATGTGGGTATGTAAGCAAATTTCTTTTTTATTCACATACTCGACATCATCCTCATACTTTCCATCGGAGCGGTCTCATTTGTTGACGTCGCTTGCAGCTTCACGTTCATCGTCGGCCGACAGCACATCGTCGTCCGTGCCGTCAGGGCACTCCAAAACTTGTTTTTGCACACTGTGAAACTTCCCTTCTTTGGGCCCACGGAACACACGGCGATCCCTGTTCATCGCCGAAACCCCGCGTTTTCACCAGTAGCGTACCGTATTTACACAATCATAAGTCGACTCGAATGTAGGTCGACCCCCAAAAGTTGCATCTCTTAAAAAAAAAAATGTGAGCGCCGCCTAGAAAATCGTATCACAAAGAGAACCTCTTCCATCAACTTACACGGTGGCTCTACCATCAATGGTCAATGCTCCCGCAAGAGCCATGCACTCGCGGTATGTGCGGTAGATGTTAAAAAAAAGAAAAGCTTTTGTATAAGCACCCGGAATAACCATGCGCTGTGGGTTGAGCGGGAAGAACACATTCGCTGCGAGATGACAACCATCAAAGCAACCAGCAGCGGCCACTGCCGCGCGATACCAAAACAAACAACATGGCGGCTGACTGAAGCGGCCACGCGCGATTTACTTCCAAGCGACTAACCTCCCACCATCGCGTTCGGAATGTGTACTGAACAATGTGATATGATTTGGGCTACGTTAGCACCGTGCATTGAATCAAGGGATTCGCTAATACTACTCGTTTTGTTTATTAGAGACAAATAAAATGCTTCTTGACGCGTTTTTGCCTGGATTCGTGCACGTCGCCGTTGCGCGGGCGACTTTTTCACACCCACATCGACGATCCCGCACGCACGGCAGCTTCTAAGTTCTACTGGTTCTATGTCGGTATGACACGTGACGAGCGCGGCAGTGGGAGGAGCCTGACGTCTTGCCCCAATGGCGAGGCGCGCTCTTCATGGCAGCAGTTTGAAAGCGCTCGGGACAGCCGGCTGGTGCCACCGGAGATGTTTAGGCTTACCAGGGTGGCGGATATTTGATTGGCGCTTTCCCTAGTGGCGCAGATGATGCTTTATAGTGTCGTTTTCGACTGCATTGTCAGCTTCTTTCCTGCACAAACGTCGTCGCTTGTGCCTTCAATGATATCTTAAAGAGCGGTTACAAGCGGTCGCTGGAGCTACGCGCACCTTTTCGCGGCTGGTGACGCCGCCATGTTGCTACCGCCAATCGCGTAGCACGCAGCATGCGGGTGGTATTCGCGGCAGCGTCAGCGCAGCGCATTTTCGCAAGCAGAAAACGCCCCATGCGGTTCACAGAATGAGGGTGCAAAGCTGTCCCCACCTCGTAGCACCCCCGATTTCTCGTTTCTCTTGCTGTCACATGGTAGACGGTTCGATTTCGATTCTAAATCGACCCCCCCAACATTTTATTGTCAAATTTGAAAAAAAGGGTCGACCTACAATCGTGTAAATACGGTACACGCACTGGGTCAGCACTCGCATGCCGCCCAGCCGCACGGTGTCCATACGCTTTGACGCACGCTATGTAGCTCACGTGCTGGCCCACCGTACGCCACGCACCAGGAGCACAGAAAATAGGTTGTAGCACAGCTGAATAACAAAACCATGGAGCGTAGTAGCAAAGTTGCAGGACAGCACTGAGCAGGGAAAGAGTGTGGAGTACACATGGCCTCCCGTATAACAGCTTTATAGCTAGGGGTGTGCAAATACTCGAATACGAATCGAGTAGTACCCGCGTAAATACAGTCAAACCCGGTTACAGCAAACTTCAATGTGCACCACGATTAGTTCGATATACCCAATAGGTCGAAATAGCCGAACCCGCCTAAAACGAGTTTTTTGTTACGAGTTCGCAATACGCGGGACCCCCTCCTCCTGCCATCCCCACATGCAGAAACGAACACAATAAAGCATGCCATTACCATACACAAAACAATATATTTATTGCAAGCAATAAAGCTACTTTCCGCTGTAACTACCTACTTTCCCAAAAAGCGGTGATTCTTGTTTTCACTTTCGTTTTGGCAGCATCAACTAGAACAGCATTCTCTACTTGAGACATCAGTTGCAGTCCGTGTCCTTCAATACCGGAGAAGTTACGGTGGAGCACATTGACTGCCGAAAGTGCTTCATTAAGCATCGGACGGGTTTCACTCGCGACATCCTCCGCCTCTTCGGTGCCTCCCGAAGCGCCAGCAGCCATGACATCGGTGACGGTGTCGGCGTCCGAGGGGCTCACAGTGAAGGCAGCGTCGCCGTCGACACTCAGGCTATCTTTGAAGGGCACTCCTTTCAGCACAACATCGGGAACGTTGGCGAGCTCTTCTCACAGTTCATTGATGCTTCCATCTTGGTCCAGACTCACTGACTGGGAGGTTTTAATCGTGAGTCAGGGGCGTCTGAAACAGTCGCGGAAAGTGCCGGGAGTCACGTTTCTCCATTGAGGCTCAACATCTCCATCGCAGCCAATCATCTCAATCGCCGCTTTGAGGCCATGCATTCTGGCAGCAATTCTAGCTGCGCCAAGTTCGATATACAGTGTAGACCGCTTATAACGTATGTCGCGGGAGCCGCAAAAATCCGCACTGTAAGCGGTACCGCACTATAACCAAAACATGCGTAAATTCAACCACGTCGCCACCTACCTAAGTCATCCTAAATTTTTTATCACTCAAACGCACAGCATTTAAAAACAAAGGCACGGTCTTTATTTCATATTATTTTTAACATCAGCCGCTGCTGCAGGGTCTTACAGGTTGAAAAAGTGCCTTCTTACAAATGGCGAGCATGGCGTTAACTTCCGTTTTGTTTGTGTTTTGAAAGACCATGGCGGCGTTTTTAGCGTCTATGAACAGATGCCGCGGGACATGATAAGAACGCCAGGGGGATTTTTTTTTTTTTTTTTAACCCCACCAACTAAAGGCTGTGACGACAGGAGGAGATGCACCTTGATTGGACGATGTCCAAGGTTAGCATTCAAACAAGTTTTGGTTTCGGTTCTGTAAAACAACATGCTTGACATCCGACGGCATCGTTGGATGGGCATTCTCGATATCTCAGTAATTGTTATACCGCGCTTCTGCCATGTTGTCGGCTGTAAAATGCCTAAGATAAGCCTCCCAGGACGACTGGGAATCTTAGCAATCACTAGCCGAAGCCTACGCAGTGGATGAACGCCCTCCGCGTCACCGCAGACGCTCAAATGCCATGCGCTTTTCCCGCATATTCGGAGCTTGCCTCACTCATGCCTGTATCGTAAAAAGCGTGTTCGCACCAGGCCAAGGGTCTGTTGATTCTGGTTGGTGCCCACTGCCCACAAGCAGTCGGTGCTTCTGGCAACAGCACGCGAACAAAAACTCGCTAGCGCGTCAGTGTCAGTCTGCCCGCATTCTGCGAACTCGCTCGTGGAGAAGTGAACGTTACGGCCCAAAAATGGTGAACTCAGTTCAGAAAACATCGGCCGCAAATGAAAAAATAAACGTACGAAAAAAAAAAAGCATGTAACCTCGAGGATTCGAACTTGCGACTTACAAAACAATAATCCTAGCGCTTTAGACCACTCAACCACAAGCTTTTTTTTTTTTTTTTAATTACCGGCTTGGTACAGTGAACAAAAAACAAAACAATGATACATGCCTCAACACAACATAATGATAAAAACCTCTCCCGCTGCTACATATGGCGCGTGTTAAAAGCGTTTCAGGTTAACTAGTTCATCCAAGATGTTATCCCAATCAGGTTGCTCGTATTGCAATTTTCATTACATCTCCAATATAAGCAATGCTTTCAATAAAGTATTCCCTTTTCCGGTCGTGCATCCGGGTCTGCATGTCGCACGGCCATATGAGGTTTCCAGAGACTGTGCAGGCTCAAGGCCATAAACATGTCAAGTGGCATGCCTCCATCATTACGCGTTGGAAGGAAACGTATTCCGCATGGAGATACCGGCAGTTCTTTCTTTAGTGTCCGCTGGAAAATGTCCGCTGGAAAATGTGCTCTATGGTCTCCAGTTTACTGCAATGTCGACAATTCACTGACCCCGCTACAATTCTTCCTTTATCCCGCAGCCAAGGACTGACGGGTAGCGTTCCGGTGTGTAATTGAAAGAAGCATTTGACTGTTGATTTCACAGGCATTTGTGTAACTCTCCTAAACACGTCTTTCCCCCGACCTTGCACGGTATAAAGAGCGATAAACAGGTACCGGTAATGCCACATCGATTACATCCTTGTACAGTTTCTTTCTAGGTACCAGAGCAAGGTATTCATAGGAAAACCTGGCTTTCAGGAACTGAAAGGCCATAACGACCTCCTTCAAGTAGCCTCGTGGGGCTCTTGGTTTTAGTGCACTGGAAGACGCAACAAAATCCGGCAAATGATTCACCAGCCTCGTCTGCACAACTGTTTGTAAAAAAGGGTGTGTCTGGCCTCTCAGGAAAATAAACCTAGAGACAACCTGCCTAAGAAATAGGTCCACCAGTCCAGGACCTCCTTTTTTTAACAAAAACGAAGAGATTCGCACGACTCATGCGCTCCCATCCTGAGTGCCAAATAAGCACAGCAGAAACCCTATGAATTTTTTGCTCGTTGACTTTTGACATGAACAACACCTCAAGCACATACCATATTTTAGCAACCAAAAATACATTACAGACAGAAGCGCGCAAAAATATTGACATATCATGACCCCCCCATTTTAGCGTTTCCTCCGGACTCTTTCAGTTTCCTCAGACCAGAACTCAGCGGGTTTCTGGTACTTGTAATGGCACACCAAGGTATCTAGTGGGGGAGGTGTTCCAGTTGACATTTGCAAATTCCTCTGGCGTGCCCTCCCAGTCTCCATGTCAAGTGCCTATGCACTTACTCCAATTGATAGTGCTTCCTGTGTGCTCACAAAATTTTGCCGTTACTCGAACCGCTCTCTTTGTCACAGCACACGACCGCAACATCATCAGCATAACAAAGAACCTTTACCTCACTCTCGTGCAACGTAAAACCTCTTATCTGGTTGCTATTTGACAATTTCAAACAAAATGGTTCCAGGTAAATAGCAAACAGCAGGGCACTTAAAGGACATCCCTGCTTCACACCCGGCACAACCTCAAAGCTGTCGCTAACTTTTTTATTTACTATCTGGCTCGTGAAACTGTTTGTGTAACTCATCTTAAAGGAGCCATGAAGAGAAAACACAAGTTTGGTTCATTCAAAAGATTGTCTCGTTAGAATCATACTGACACCACTTTTAACGTAAACTTCGCTCAAATAAGCTACATAATTAGGAAAAACTGGAATGGTCATGCGACCCACCAGCTCATTTCCCGCAACAGAACCTATGATGTCACTTGAGCTAAGCTCTGCGATTGGTGGAGGCTGGCAGAAGCAGACGCAAATTAGGTAGAGCTTACAAACTAGACGAACGAGCGATTTGCGCTTAAATTTAGGGCACATTCTTTACAAAGCAATAAGAATGATGGGACAAACAGTGGAAGTTACGAAAGCACATGTAAACATAGAAGTACTGATGCGTTCTGCTGTTCGCACTGCGCACAGCATGCTTGGTTTAGCTGCACAGCACTACGGGGCTTGGGGTTGTCTCAGACGACACTGGCCGATTGACGCAAGCAACGGTGTCTTACGTGACCCCATTTGTCGAGCTAGCACTGTTTCAGGGAACGAATATTTTCTCCCAGAACAAAAACAAGCCAGGTTTAAATGCGGGCAAAAACAAACCAAACGCTTGCCACGGTATGGTGGCGCCATCTAGGTTACGGAACGTAAAGAAACGCGGGAACAAACCAACACCGCTGTACAGGGTGGAGACAACCTTTGAACGGAACCGTGCCGCCGCAATTGGGACAACGGGCTCAACGCGTTATTCTTTTCATTTCCGACGAGACCTAGCAACGCGAAACAGACAATATGATTCAAACTTCTTCAGTAAACCGCGTTGCGGCGATAATTTTAGGGCGGTTTTGACACAATGACTTGCTTCGGCGACGAGCGAGCAACCGAAAATGGCGGCGCCAGCGTATACGTGTCTCTACCCTGTACGGCGGATGCGTGAATGAAGGTACTCTAGGCTGCAGAGCGGTCGGTTCTTGTGATGTCATTTGGGACCACGAAAACGCACGATTGAGCGGGAAAATCAAAATTTTAACCTAAATTGTTTAATTTCTCAGTGAATAAAGCACCGTTTGCATCCGGACAAGCGCTGGGGGCACTATAAAACACGAAATCTTTCAAATAAAACCAACTTGCATTTTCTCTTCATGGCTCCTTTAACCCCCTCTAAAATAATCGAGCCAACATTCACCTGGTCGAGTACTGCAAACAAGATATCGTGTGTTACACAATCAAAGGCCTTAGCCAGATCTAACTGCAAGATAGCAATTCGTCCTCCCAGTGAATCGGTGGTTTCTAAAAAACTCCGAAACACATGGAGGTTTGTCGTGATTGAGCGACCTTTTATGCCGCAGGTTTGGTGTCGGCCAACAAGAGACTGAATAACACATTGTAAACGTTTTGCCAGAACTTTCATAAATACCTTATAATCTACATTTGCGAATGTAATTGGTCTATATGCTTCGACGGATAACAATTTTGTTTCATCATCTGTTTTGGGGATAAGGATTACATGTGCTCTATGGAAGGACGGGGGCAACGTCTTTTCCTTATATGCGAGCCATATAACGTTGCAAAGAGCCTCTGCAAGTTCACGTTTAAACGCTTTGCAAAAAGCAGCGCTGAGGCCATCAGGCCCAGGCGCTTTTCCTCGACTTAGCTCATCTATGGCCTGCTCTATTTCCCGAACACTGATGGGAAGGAGCCTCCAAGTTTGCTTTAACTTCTTCGTCCAGCTTCGGCACGAGTGGTAAAAACTGCTCCTTTAGTCGAATAGTCACATGCCGCGTCGTTGAGCCCTTTTCAACGCAACCTGGCACCCACCAACGCTCTCTCGAGACGTCGGTCACCCTGCAATACTGAGCAAACGCCGAACACACCTCGTCATCCGGGACGCCGTGCAGCAACCAGTGCAGCTTCAAACGCAGGTCCTGGTTATTCGGATCAATGACAAGGCACTTTCTCTCCTTCACCTTCACGTCTCCGACGGCCAGCATCTTCTTTACTGTGTCCGCGCTGCTGAAGGTGACGGCCCACACGTGATTCATTTGGTACGCCCCCCGAGCAATCACTTCTGGGAGCAGCGCCAAACGCGTGAGCGCGTCTTGAAAATCTCCTACCCGGTAGGGCCTGGCACGCATATCGCCGTGTAAAAATACTGTGTTGGTCACATATTTTCCTGATGGCAGTTGTGGAAGACTCGCTTGATAATCCTGGTTGTTGTTTTCGGCGTCAAAAACCCTGTTCCCGCGGCCAGACTGGGCCGCTGTCACCGCCCCGACGTAGCTTATGATCCCGCGTCCGCGCGCTTCGGTGGCTGGAAGAGGAATCACAGCGCTACAGGGGCAACTGCATACACAGCTTTTTAGGGAATGTTTATTCCATAGAATCTCCGAGTAGCGTTCTTAGCCAATGAGAGGCGACTCACCACTCTGCCACGAGCCAGCGCTGCTGAGCTTGGATATATAAGGTATATAATGTACAACCAGTTTACACTTTTATTTAGTTTTAGCATTTCAAGTACCTTAGGTGACTATTTGTTGTATAGCGCTCGTGCAGCAAGCGCCCCCCAAACTTCCACAATATCTCGCATCTAGCAATTGCATTTCTTTGACGGAAAAGCGTTCGCAGATGTGTGGTCGTGCTGCTGACCGCTGTGCTTGTTCACCCAGCGCAAAAAAGTGCTTCCTGCTCCCTAGTTTTGCGCTGTACGGTAAAAGTTTCAGTTGATTTTATTTCCTTAGTACCTATATTGACTTCGCTGACTCTTCTCCCGCCTCCAAGTGCCCGTAGATTTTTCTACTAGCGTACCAGTCAGCAAAGTGTCGCATGTGCACTTATGCAGCGCTTGTGTGGAGCGACGGAATCGGAGCTTGATATAGTGTACAAGCTAACAAAGTAAAGAAAGGCACATTCTTCCATTCACAAACGTGTTGTGGCTTAGTTTCAACTGAGCGAGCGAATTGCGACAACGCGTCGGCGCCAACGGACTAAACGCTGGGCCGACTGACTCTGTCGGAAGGTCGGCGAACCGTGCAGTAGCGCAGCCAATTGCCAGCTCATCTCCTTCAGACGTCACCGAAAACGCCACAGAAAATGGGCAAGGGTGCAGAAAGGAGGCATTTTCAAATTGATTTTTCTACTAAATAAATTCGCGTAAACGCGTTCAGAGTGGTCGAAACATGGCCTGTGGACTCCGGACTACAATTTGCGCTAGTAATCCCGCAATGTTTACAAATAACTTCAGTGTCCCTTTAATAGAAACAACTTCCGCGCACGGACGGGGAGGGGGTCGCTATCTTCAAAGGTGCGTCAAGCAAGGTCAGTTGTGGTTATCACGTACGCATGAACTAAAGGGTGGTTTTTTTTTTTTTTTTTTTCCCCTTTTTTTCTTTTGTGTCGAAGTTAGAGGAGAGCAAGGGGTGCGCACTGCGTCAGATGGCCGATTTCATCCTTTCTTTTTTCTTTTGCTACCCTAAAACGATGCCCCAGCTGTGCCGGTTGATCGGCAGAGCCGCCGAAAAACCGCACTTTAATGGTATAGTGCTTCGGCCAACCGCATCCTAAGCGGTATGCTTATGCTTTGAGTTCTATGGGAGGCAAACCGGTGGTCACAAAAGCCCACATTATATCCAGTCCCGCACTGTAAGCGGTTACGCTATAAATGGTGTACACTGTATCAGATGTGAACTTCGTTATAAGGAATATGTTTCGCATGTATTTTGTAACTGATCTTTCTTTGTTCGATATATAGCATAATTCGCTCTATCCGGGTTCGTTATAATCGGGTTTGACTGTAATGCGATTCGCGAGTCGAATATCCACTATTCGATTTTTCGAATAGACGAGTGGCGTTTCCGAACATTCCCTGGTTTTGCGAAAGCGAGAGATGTCGGCGCACGCTAACGCACCATTGCTACACCGTCTGCTCGGCAAGTTTCATCCAAATCACGCTTTCGACGAGCGCGCCTTGCAGAAGCCGTTAATTTTATCTCGCTGCGCGGAGTAATCTGCGACTGCATCGATAAAATCTGTTTTTCGAGCCGTCGCCGTCGACTCTGGCCGCTATTTTGAATGTTGCGACCGGATGTTTACAATGCTAAGGCAGCTTTCGGTAAAGACCGCCGCCGTTTTGACAGCGCTGCTATTAATTTAACATCAGAAGCGGTTCTGGCTGCTTTTAATGCAGTTGGTGTATGGTTACTGCATGTTTACTTTTTTTAACCACAGTGGGTAGCGCAGGCTTGTCCACAGCAGCGTAGTGCAAGCTTTCTTTCCGCTACGTTTTCATTTACGGTGCCCATGTGCTTCTTATTAAGAAGTGCCTCATCGTGGTCCATGATTATGGTTGGGCCATGTTTTCATGTCCTATTGTTCACGCCTGCAAAGTGCTCGCTTCTGAGTTATAGTCATTGCCTATGATTGAAGTACAGCAACCCCAGTGCAAGTTTTTTTTTTTTTCCCCTCTCAAATGCATATCGTGCCCACTCCGAATTCCTAAAGTGTCGTCAATGCGAGTTGAAAAGTGCGTTCACCGGGTTGAAAAAGAATGTCATGTCTCTTGAACATGTGAAGTACCTTCTGCTTTTGCACCAAAACCTATGAAAAATCGAGGCCGATAAAAAAAATGATATTCAGTCTTCGATTCGATATTTGATTCGAAAGCTACTATTTGGCATACGCACACCCCTGCAGTGCCCCTAATTTATACAGGAGGCTATGTTAGTATGTTTGGTGCTTTGTTTGCACACCGCAACACTTTCGTGGCGTTATACACAAGGAGTTTTGTTTTGTTTTCAGTAGGTGGTGCTCTGCAAGTGCACAATTTGCAACTGCAACCGCAATTTGCAAGTGCAACTTGTGAGCCACGAAATTTGCGCTCGTGTCTCTGGCCACTGTTGAGATTTGTTTTTTGTTAGAATGCTTTTTGATATCAGGTTACTGTGATCATCGACGGCATCAGTAACCATGCCAAGATAAAAACATTGAGCAGTATCTTTTCTATTCCCGCTGCATTTTTTTATGCAAGGTAACAAGAAAGTAAATTCTCAAGAAAAGTGTATGTGTGGGTTCATTACACAAGCAAATATGGTATGCGGATTTTCACTGTTTGCCACCTTGCTTGCCATCCCCACCTACAATAGCACTACTAAATAAGTCGGTGGTTAGTGTAGGTTTCAAAATGTTCCAAAATGAGGGTATTCAGTTGTAAGAGCGAGGGAATTGCGATGGTGGTCCAGGGAATTTTTTCGTGAAGCAGCGAAAATTGGAAAGAATATTCGTGTGTAAGCATGCAGTGTCACTGATGGGTCCTCATTTTCTCAGATTACAAACATTAAAGGAGGCATGCAGTGGTGTCACCGGGAGTTTTTCTCTGAAAGGGGGGGGGGCATTTGACGGTAGAGGGTACCGGGCAGGGAAACCATACAAAAGCTCTTGGGTCGAACGCTCATTGGCCAAAAGCTCACCGGACATAGCTCCCTAGCTTCTTGTCAGGCTCGAACATAACCTCACCCGTGCAAACCAGGCAGTGCTAACTTTGAAAGCACTCATCACACTATTCTTCAGCTCAGTGAACTTACACCAGGAGGTGCTGAATTAAGAAGTTCAGCTTTTTAAGAGCCCAGCAATTTAGGGGCCGGGCTTCTTGTCGTAGCTCGTCCAGGGTCACGGTATCGAGCCACCATTGCAGTAGTGCGGCGTCACACACCTGAACAGTGGCTTGGAAAAGATCACCCCTTCCCCTGGTCGGGATGAAACCTGGTTCCCTCGCGTTACGAAGCTGATGTCCATCCCATTGTGCCACACAGGCGCACGTTCCTCATTTGCAAAGTGTTCGGGGGATCTTTGTGCTGCGCTGTTGCCACGGAGGCTGCCATTGTTAGGCCACAAATAAGGACGCAGTAATATGAAATAAGAAAAAAAATCATGAGCTTACACATTAGGTAAGCACCCAAAATTAATGAAAACTCGAGCCAGTGTCTCTTTGTGGGCCATTTCAGGGGCTGCTCTCTGGACTACTTTTGGTATAAATGCCAGGCTAATACTGAAACTAGTCAAGAGAGGGTGCCACAGCCCCTTGCTGCCACAAGTCGCTGCTCCGCACTTGGCAGGGTTTTTTTTTTTTTCGTATTTTTGCCTTGCGGCCTATGAAGAAAACATAAGATGATATGTAGAAGAGACAGAAGGGGTGCAAACGCCACAGGTAGTCAGGAAATTGACACTGGACAAGTCTAAAGGTAGGCGTGGAGTCCGGCTTCATGCAAGAAGTCGAGCAGCGACCTGCAGCAGCTGTTTTTTTGCACCCACCAGTTGAAGTCGCCCGGTTTATCCCACTGAAGACCAGCAGCTCTGAGCGCATCCCAACTTGGCAAGTTTCACGTTGAATTGAACTGCTTTACCTTTTTTTTCTTCCCTAGTCATCAAAAAAATTGATGTCTATAAAAACAAAGGAAAAAGTTGGCTGACAATTACGATACCCCCTAACGCAAAATTAGTGCACAGGGCGAACTGCAGTCTTCTGGGTGACGGTGCACACCTGCTGTATCTCGCGAACTGATCGCTGCATCAGGCGTGCAATGTACTCTGGCATTGTCTCTCAGCACGTCACTGCGTGGGGGCATGTGTCGTACCTTTCTCCATACTTTCACCCTCTGCTTTCTTGCTTGCTCTATTTTTGGTGGCCTCTTCAGTCTCTCATTAATCTCGTAATACATCGCTGACGTCTCACGCCGTCTCAGCATACGTGGAGATGTAAGCGGTTTTTCGAAAAGGGGCTTTCGTTTTTGGTTTTTTTTTTAACCAGGATAATAATGGAAAAAAAAAAAAAAAAGCGTGGCTTTTCCGGGGAAATTTGTTGTGATGCCACCAATCTGCTGCGAGGGGAAAATCAATGCCTTGACGTGAAATCGTGTGCAGATTCTATGAGGGGAAGCTCTGCTGGGACTTTTGTGATGCAGCATGTAACAATTATAGGCACCGGTGTTCACCGCAATGTTCAAACAAGCAGCTCTGACTTTGCGGTTACGGAGCACTTTGTTTGGTCTGAGAGGTAACCTCTGGAAGTGGTAATGCTTGCCCGTGGGTGTGTTGGCCCGTTGAAAGCTTGTCCGTGTGACCACTGGCTGCGCCTGGTGGTGCGCAGTGCTGGCCAGCGGCAGCTGGTGTGCCTGACGCGCGCCCTGCTGCGCAAGTGCAAGGTGCTGGTGCTGGACGAGGCCACCTCGTCGGTGGACCTGGCCACGGACCACCTGGTCAAGGAGACCATCCACCGCGAGTTCCGCGACACCACCGTCATCACCATCGCCCACCGGCTGCACACCATCATGGACTGCGACAGGCAAGCCACAGCCTTCCTCTCGTCCCGCAGCTTGTGTGTACGCGTCGCGTTGAACAACTCTGGCCAGATGTATTGCCTTCTGTATGGTGAAGTGAAGCCGCCGTTGCTTTCTAGTGGCCTGGATTGCTTGAAGTGCAGAAACTAACTGAATTCGCGCACAAAGCAACACCGTGGCCAGCCCGAGCATAGGTTCTCTACAGAACCTGCACTTCTGGTCACTCCATTCGTTCTGATGGGGCATGACAGCGAAACCGGGGGCCTGCATGTAAAGCTGCCGCACACAGTAGTTATGTGCGTAGTTGCGAGGTTCTTGCGTCGTGTCCCTCCAGCATGTGGTCCCCCGATGAGTATCGGAGGTCTGCTGGAAAGTTCCTGCGACGTCCAAGCTTGTAGGTGCCGGCATGCTTGGGTCCTCTCATCCTTCTCCCCTCTCTGTGTTGCAGGATTCTGGTGCTGTCTGCTGGAGAAATAGTGGAAGAGGGCTCGCCGAGTGAGCTGCTGCTTAAAGAGGATGGCCTGTTTGTGGCCATGGCGAGGGACGCGGGCCTGGCGTGATGACGACCGAGCCGCGTTCCACATTTGCTCAGTGCGCTCATTTTGAGTCTCAAGTCATCTGCACGACTGTCGTAGCTCTTTGTTCACATGTACAGCAGCCTAGAAAGTGGCGGTTTGTGCCTCGGCCAATGTTCTACCTCAGTGGTGGCACTTTGAAGCGTGCAAGTACTCTGTTAACGGAAGTGCAATCTGGGAATATTGTCATCTTAGGTGCAATTGTTTATTCCTGTGTTTGCAGATTTTCGCTCATGGCTCTTTTGAAGTGCCTATGTGGAAGGTGCAGCCGTATTAGGACGAGATTTGATTGTTACTTGTGTTGCTCATGTTATTTCTAGCTCTTCTTGGGAATGAAAGTATACCTGTAACAATCCTACTTCTTTGACTGCTTGATCGGCAGTGGCTTTTACTAAATTTTATCAGACAAAATTGCCACGTCTCGTTGTGTATCAGAGTTATCAACTTGACAGTTGTAACAGCTCAAAATGGCGCATCGACGTTCATGTGCATTAATTTTTGCCAGATTGTTTTAAATTTGTGAGTGTCGGTGCATGAAAAGGGTAGGGAAGCCAAAGCTGGCAACTAACCAGGTGATGCTTACAAGTCACTCTTGTATTAGTTGCCATTCATGTATGCCTACTGTTATGTTTTATTGGGCCACAATTATATTTTATGAGTGTACCCTGTTTAACCTATTGGCTCGTTTTACATTTGCATTTTTTTCCCCCTCGAAAGGTAATATTGATAAAATATGCATACCCACCAGCTGCCAATAGCGAATGGGTCCTCGGTTACAAAATGATTCCTTGAACTTTTCCTGTGTGTGCATCTTTACGTGTTCATAAGAACATACATTGTACTACATCTTTAAATAAAACTAGTGTTAAGAGTTGTTGTAATCATTTTGTCAATGGTTAGATATCCAAATCCTCACAAGAAAAAAAGTTGCACAAGTTCGATTAAGACAAGGTAATGCAACAATGGAACTCGACAAGCCTTGTCAGGCAACACAAGGCAACATGCCACTGGACCTCATTCATACCACTGCTACTAGGAGTTCTTCCACAACTGTCTCGTGCAAAACAGCCTGCTACCACAGCTTGGCTGTGGTGCACTGAATGGTGCCGATGACCAGGGCTGAGCACAGCACTGATAGGGAGTGAAGCACCGTGCTAAGAAGTGTATTTGTGAATTGCTTGGCCATTTTGCAGTAAAATTCACGGCGTTCATTTGCACCTGTTCTGTTTTTTTGACCTCGACGTAACGACAAGGCAGTAGTAGGTAAGCGGGTTGTCTCAAAAACACATGCCACTGCCAGTGTTCCATGAAATGGTAGTTTAAAACTGCCTCTGAAGCTGTGGTGAAAGCTGTTTACAGAGCGCTGTGGACACCGGGATTAGTTGAAAAACCCCACACCATTGTGCCCTGCGAAGGTGGCCGAGCAGCAACGCTGCATAGCAGGTGGGGGCGGAGTTGCACGTTGCAATTTGATTCGCCGTGCAGAGCCTTGGCACAGCACCGCGCAGTAACGAATCCTTGCTTGTCATATGTGCTTTGAACAGTGCCACATCGACCCCGTTGGGAAAGGTATGCAGCACGTTGCCACTTCCAAACCAGACTGTTGCACACCACAACTGAATTCAGCATTTGTTTCCAGAAGGTTCCTCTGAAATTTCGTACAATTTGCTGACAGATGGCCTGCGTCCAAAGAGTTTCATATAATTACTGTATACAGTTGAACCTCGTTATAAGAGACATGGATGTAAGAGACAAATGGGTATAAGAGACACTATTCACCCACATGGCTGGCTGCCCTATCTTTCCCATTAAATTGACCTTTTTATAACAGACATCGGATGTAGAAGATTGGTTATAAGGGACAAGTCATCCTTGAACTTTAATCAATAATCTCGCTTGTAACAGACATTTTAACTTCAGATGCAGTGCCACCAGTCACTAATTGCAGTTGCTTCCATTGTGGAAACACAGGTGGACAACAGACGCCTGCAGTCGCTATTTATTATAACTTCAGCAAACACACAGTGGTTCAGTCAGCTATGAAATGATGTTGAGAAGCTCTGCCAATGGAAATGCAACTTACAGAAGTGGTTGAAGCTTACTGCCATCCATTGGAGCGCGACCGCACATGCGGGCTCTCTCACTCGCATAGCTCCCAATCAAGAAGCATCGCAGATGTTGAGTCCTGCTAGCGTAATGAATAGCCTGAGCACACAGTGGAAGAAGCTGTGCGCTCTGGCTATTCATCAGGCTTGTGAACTCAACATCTACGATTCATCTTCCACAAAGAGTGAAAGGAAAAAAGATCGTAGAATTGGTTGTAAAAAACAGTGTAAATACAGTAATGAAGCAAACAAAGATTCAGAACTGTTTCATAAATTCTGGGGGCCAAACATAAATTAGAATGAATCTTTTCCAACATGCTGTAGCATTTCTTTTAGCTTATTTTAGTCATACAGTGCCCACAATATAGTAGGGTCTGATTAGTAAGTGAAAACATGGTACCCTGCTTATAAGAGACATCTCATATAAGAGACAGAAACTGCTCCCCGGTACGTGTCTCTTATAAAGGGGTTCAACTGTAATACTCTATGCCCGTGTCAGTCTTCCTGTCGAGCCTGCCGCGTCCAGGCGGCCTATTGGACACAATTTTCACTGCTACTCGTTCCTCCTTGCTGCTAGGAGCACTTGTGTTTACGTTTGCAGCGTTTGGCTTTGTAAGCGGCCTGCTCTTCCTGTGAAGCAGCCCAATTCACGACTGGCCCAAACAGGAATGCCCTGGCTTTCCTCTAGTGCACTGGCCAATTGCAAATGCCCTAATGGCTTCCTTCGCCTCCTCACAGAGGTGCTTGGGAGTTTTCTGGCACGGATACAAAATATCTACGGACACCTAGCCATATACAGCTCTGCTGCAAGTGCTGGCCACATACAAAATTTAACCAATTTAGGCTCCCTCAAACTGCTCGTCGAGTAGTGATGTGGATGGGCGTACAGTCATGTACAGAGTTTGCAGAAACACAGGAAATGAAGCATAGTTCACACTCCTTGCTAACAGGCTTGTTGCGGAACATTGCCACAACTAGTCTTCTCCCATTCTGCTCGCATAGCCCTCCCCGTTCCAATTTTGGCGATGCCAGCTTCTATGCCAGAGCAGTGCCTCTCCTGTTTGCCCTCAGCAACGCACCTGTGGCGAGAGCACAAGCAGCAGCACTTTATTTTGGAAAAGACTTGCATGTACACAGCGGGTGA